>NC_052154.1:48988505-49714755 GCF_902713615.1 Scyliorhinus canicula | reverse complement strand
GTGACAGAGCAACCTTGTCCTGTGTCTAGGCCACCACCGGCACAGAGTGCCCCCGGCCTTGGACATCCTTCACCCCCAATGCCTCCACCGTGGATCCCACCCGTGAGCTGCTGGCCTGGGGGGCTGCATGGTTGGCACCACTCCTGCCCCCGCAGGGGATTGGACTCCTCCAACTACACCTGCAGGCGCTGGATGGTTGCTGACGAGCCCTCGTGTAGTCTCTTACTCTATGTCTGCATCTCCATTATTGATGGGGCCACCCTTTCCAGAAGCCCAAGGCCCGTCTTGATGGTGGCTAGTCCCTGGGGTCGGGCTGCCCTCCAACCATCCGCACCCGAGGGGTTCGTACCTCCACCTGATGTACCACAGCATGTATGTGGTGTGCTCCAGATAGTGCCCCTGGAGCCTCTTCTCTAACACGCCAAACTGAGGTGAGTGTTTCTGGGATGGTGGAGGGTGTTGGAGACAGCTGTGATGGAAAGTTGGAGTCATCCCAGACTGGTGCTCTGGGGTGTCTCGGGCTGACGTTTGGGGGCTCCCTCACTATTCATTGCCAGCTTGGTGGATCACCTCATCGCCAGGTGATCCTGCAAGACACCAGACATGACGCATGATTGAATCAGGGGTTGGAGTGGTGGGTGATAGGGTGGTGTTAGGGTGGTGTGGGTGTGGTGTGGGGGTGATGGGGTGGGAGCCATACCATAGGGACATCGCAACTTAGTGGGGGCTGGTTTAGCTCACTGGGCTAAATCACTGGCTTTTAAAGCAGACCATGGCAGGCCAGCAGCACGGTTCGATTCCCGTACCAGCCTCCCCGGACAGGCGCCGGAATGTGGCGACTAGGGGCTTTTCGCAGTATCTTCATTGAAGCCTACTCGTGACAATAAGCAATTTTCATTTTTTTTTCACTTGGTTGCCCGATGCCAAACCCCGCCTTGGTGACTGCCCTCTCTCTGGGCCTGCCGCCCAGCTCCAGTGCCTATTGCCCCACGATGGTGAGGGGCCACAAGTCCAGCGGTCCCCCTCTGATCTTCACTCTCTGGGATTGTGCGCCACCTTCTCCTGGGGCAGCGGGGCGGGGGGGCGGATTCAGCGCACAGTGATAGGAAGTCGAAGGTGTGAAGCACAAGGAATGGGCAGATGGTTGCCTTTGTGGTCAGGGCACCTGACCATGGCGGGGGTATGAGTGCTGGCATGTAGTGCAGGGTGAGGTGTGAGTGGACTGCTGGCAGGTGGAGTTCAGTCACCCTCTGGATTGAGGGGGATAGGGGTGCGTGGGAGGGTGTTTAGTGCTAGTGGCATGATGGTCCCCTTGACCACCCTGAGGAGATCATGCAGTTTCTTCTGGCACTGCTGTCCAGTCCTGGCGTGGGACCCACGGCGCTCATGACCTCTGCCACCTGCACCCAGGCCTGGTGTACGGCGGCAGGTGTCAGCCCTTCCCAGCGCGTGGAACAGGGTGGCCTGCCTCTCCTCCACAGCATTCAGCACGGTCGCAAACCGCGTTGCTCCTCTTCATGCTGCAATCTTATTGGCTGGGATGAGTGTGTGTTTGGGGAGTGGGTGCTAATATGCAGCTGCAGCTTGTCAGCCTCTCAAACGGCAATCCCGACCCCATCGAATCGGACACCGTTTCTCATTGGAATCGATCAAATTCCATGTGGCGCCGGTGCTACATGAATTGTTCTGGGATTGGCGGCAAGGTAGTTGTTGTAGAAGTCCACTGACTCAGTCCCGGCGTCAACACTTAGGGCGGGGTTCTCCGCTTGCTGACGCCAAAATCGTGAAACGCACCCCAAAAATGGCGGAAATGTTTCACTCATCGTGCGGGGTTAAAGTACAGCAGGCATATCATTAGTGGACCTGACACTCTATTCTCCGGGGCCTCTGAGATTCACCGCCTCCGATGGGCCGAGTTCCCGATGGCGTGGTTCACTTGTGGCCTCAAACATCGTGAACCTTGCGTCTTTGCTGCTGAGCGAGAGAGAGGAGGTAGGAAATGGCGTGGATGACTGCTGGCTGCCCGCCCGGACTCCGGCCATGCTGGTTGCGGTGGGGTGCCCTCACCAAGAAATTGAACAATTAAAAATGTGGGATCCGTCCACGTGACGCGGGTGTGGGAATAGCAGTTTATCCGCGGGCTCTGGCACTACGCTTTTTGCAATCCTCCTTTTATCCTGTTTGTGTGGCACATGCTGGCCCAATTAAAAAATCTGGAATTAAAAGTCCAATAATGACCATGAAACTAGAGGAACAACATCTCATCTTTCCGGTTAGGCACGCTACAGCCTTCTGGTCTCAACATCAAATTCAACAACTTCAGATGATCAGCTCTACCCCCACCTCGACCCATTTGTTTTCATCCCATTTCATTTTAACTGTCTTTTACCATTTCTTTCTTTCTTAATATATATTTAACCCCCCACCAATCTTATGCACCTTTCCTTAACCTTCCTCCTCTTCCCTTCCCCTCCCCCCACATCTACAGTTCACCCTCTGATGTTAGTTTCCCTGCTGTTTGACCTTTCACATCTTTTGTCCTCTCCGGGGACTGCCATTAACACTCTTTCCCCTTGGTTTCTGTGGCCATTAGCACCCGGTTTCCCTGGGTTTCTGTGGCTATGACTCATCTTTCATTCTCACTCTACAGTATAAATATTTCCCACTTTGTCTGTTAGCTTTGACAAAGAGTCATTGGACTTGAAACGTTAGCTCCTTTCTCTCCCTACAGATGCTGCCAGACCTGCTGAGATTTTCCAGCATTTTCTCGTTTGTTTCATTTCAGAGTCCAGCATCCGCAGTAATTTGCTTTTATACCATGAAACTATTGTCAATTGTCGTAAAAACCATCTGGTTCACTAAATGTCCTTTAGGGACAGAAATCGGCCATCCTTAACTGGTCTGGCCTACATGTGACTCCAGACCCACAGCAATGTGGTTGCCTCTTTACTGCCCCCTTATGGGAAATTAGGGATGGGCAATAAATGCTGGCACAGCCGCCGAAGTCCACGTCACATCAACAATTGTTTTTAAATCCAGGTGTTAATATCCCATTGTCTGTTCCTAGAAGGTTTTTGGATGCACATTGGAGGAAAGATGTTGAGGAATTCCAAGAAATCTGGACATAATAGGGAGCAGTCAAATGCATCGGCACGGAGCCGTCTTCTCAAAATGGCGACCTGATCATTGAGCAGGCTCTTGACCCAGCACTTCCTAAGGTGCTGCAAATGATGACCGCAAACATTATCGCCAATATCAGAGTACTTGAACACAGAATCTAAGTGCTCATGAAACCAAGCTGCAGAATACTATCAAAATGCTTGATGAAATGGAGGAAAAAATCCTGAGCATCAAAAATGTTGCTTCCTTGGCTGAAGTTTGCATTGAATCCTTGGAAGACCAGCTATGGGGTCTGTCAGAAATTCTGGAGGATTTGGAGAACTGAGGCCAGAAGAAGAATGTCCAGGTCATCAGTCTGCCTGAAGGAGTGGAGGTCAAGACTCCTGTTAAGTTTTTGAGAGCTGGCTACCACGTTTCCTTAAGCTGGATGTGAAGGCTGGACATTTCAAGTTGGAAAGGCCACACCACATCTGTCTTTGCGACCCAGGGACAATCAACACCCGAAGCTCATAATAGTTTGCTTCCAAAACTTGAAAGATCGCTGGAAAGTTCTGGAAGCAGTGAGGTGTGGTAGGATTTGGTTCCATGAGAGGGGGTGAGCATCTCCTTTTTCCAGGACTTCTCCACAACAACACAGCTGAAGCATAGAGGTTTGATTAAGTTGCAAAACAGCTCAAGGCAGCTGGAGTGAATTATATCCTGCTTTATCCTGTGACCCCGAGGGCGATATCCGATGACTCCATTCAGTCTTTTGATAATCTGGCTAGTGCCTTGGCTTTTGTGAAGTCCATAGAAGGTGAAGACTTGGATTGAAAATCTGCAGCTTGTTGAAATTCGAACTTTCTCCCTGCTTTTATTGTCTGATTTTGTTTTGTCATACACCCTGCGCTGGATTCTCCTCAGCGCCGCGTTCGGCGCGGGGGACGGAGAATCCAATTTCATGATGAAATTGGGCCCAGCGCCGGTCCAGCGATTGTCCGGGACCTGAGAATCGGCGTGATCGCGGAGTACTCCTTGTGGCTGGGGGCCTATTGCCAGAGGCATGCCCAGCGATCCTTCGCTCCCGACTGGCTGAGTTCCCGATGGCGTGGAACTAACCTGCTGTTTCCGGTCGGCATGGTGGCCTGGTGGCTGCGGACTCAGTTTGCAGCTGCCCTGGTGGGGGGATCAGACACCGGGGGGGGGGGGGGGCCTTCTAGGCAGCCGGGGGACAGATCAGCGGCTGATCGGGGGATCTAGTTTTAATTTGTGGCTCTGCGGTCCGAGTCCGCCATGGCGTTTGGCATGGCCGCCGTGAGCGTGCGTGGACTCAAAACCGGAAGTGCGGGGGCCCATATCCGCAGCTAAAGCTGCGTGAATTACTCTGGGTCCCTGCTAGCCCCCGGCAGGGCAGTGAATCAGCCCACCTTTTACGCAGGAATCTCTAGAGTAAAACTCCAGCGTTTCTATGCCGATGTGAGAACATAGTCCCAATTTGGGAGAATCCAGCCGCCTGTTTATTAGATGTTAACATTTGAGCATTATACTGAATGCTTTATCCTTAAGAATCTCAGGACCTTTATTTGGGATAACTGGGCCACATGCCAGTTATCCATCGTTTTCTTCACCGTATCTTTATGATGGTGTCTGGTTGTTTGGTATCCTCTCTTTAATCATGATCGATCAGAGAGGCTGGGAGGTTGGTGAAAGGTTTAAATCTTCACGTGTGGGTTCAAAATGCGGGAGAGACAGTTGGCTCCCATTTCCTTGTTGTTTTTTTCTTCTCCTCACTGTTGAGGAGTATGTCTCCTGATGGTAATGATAAAATGACCATAGGTCCTTACTTGTGTTGAGCAATGTACCTTTAGAACTATTGTGGTTGTGATTTTTTTTGTATTTTTGTTGTGTGGGGTTTTGTCAGATGTTGACTGAATGGTGCAATTGGTCAGAAGGTCTCTTATCCGAGTAAAGAATGCAATAAGGATGTTCCATTGCCTCTGGTGTAACTTGAGATGGGGGAGGGGCATTTTGGTGCATCCCAAAATCTGATGCGAAAATCCTTCTGGTGGTCTGTGCAATGGCAGTAGCTAACCTGAAACTTAGGGTGCAATTCTCCGCACTCACGACGGTGCGGAGAATAGCGGGGGTCGTAAAATTTGACAGCCACGCTAGTCCGACGCCCTCCCGCTATTCTCCCCCCCCCACGCCCGACTCCCGATACGAATCGCTGCCGCCATTTTTTTACGGCCAGCAGCGATTCTCAGCTGGCCGATGGGCCGAGTTCCAAGCCCTTTACAGCTGTTTTTACGAACGGCAAACACACCTGGTCTGGCCGTTCGTAAAAACGGCCGTAAAGTGCCGATTTTTAAAACCATGGCACCAATTGGCACGGCAGTACCACGGCCGTGCCAAGGGTGCCATGGGCCTGCGATCGGTGCCCACCGATCGCGGGCAGCGGGTCCGATACCCGCACACTCTTTGTCCTTCCGCCGCCCCGCTGTATCACTTCGCGGGGCGGCTGAGGGGCATCCCGGCCCGTGCATGCCCGGGTTTCGCGCAAATGCGCGATGACGTCATCCGCGCATGCGCGGGTTGGAGTCTTCCAATCCGCGCATGCGCGGCTGACGTCATATGACGCGTCAGCCGGCGCAAACACTGGCAAGCGGGCTTAACGAAATTCGTTAAGCCCGCGATGCCGGAGTTTACGGCGGCGGCGTACTAGCCCCGACCGGGGACCAGAATCGGTTCCCGGTCGGGGAGGGGGGGGGCTGGCGTCAAACCCGTCCGGATTTGACGCCAGCCTTACGATTTCTCCCTGTGTGGGAGAATCGCGTCCTCAGTTTCTGGAATGTATGGGGAATTCATCATCCTTTCAAAAGGAAAAAGAAGGGTGAGATTCTCCGTCCGTTCTCGGCAGCGGGATTCTCCGGTTGCTGTAGTGAATGGGAGATTTGGCTGAGTGGCAAATTCTCCGGTCTCGCTCGCAGCAATAGTGGGGCAGACTCGCAACGGAGAATCCCGGCCCCCAAGAAGGAGAAAGTGGACATAGCCTTGTTACAGGAGTCTCATTTAGATGTCAAGGAGCCCTTAAAGTTAAAGTGGGAATGGTTGGCGTAGTTCTTCTTCGCCTTGTCTTCGACCTGCAGCAAGGGAGTCACAATTTTGGTTGACAAAAATGTTCCTTCAAGGTGGAAAATTGTGTGAAGGATAAGGGGGGGAAGATATGTGATTATTAAGGGGTTTGTATGCGGAGAATCTGTTTCAGTAATGAACGTATATGGCCTTCCTAATTATTCCCTGGAGTTTGTTAATAAAGTCTTCATGGGCTGTGGGGTCGGAGTGGGCGGGCAGGGAACACCATTGCCGCAGCTGACAAGGTAACCATGCAGCTGCGTACACCACTAACAGCCCACTGTGAACCTAGTGCCCCGGGTCGTATAGGTGCCCCTCCCAGGGCACTCCCCTGGACGCCCTCTGGTCCCAGCCGATCCATCAGCTGGATGGACATGATCCGGTGTAACCAGTGCCATCATGTTGCCCGGGTTGAGTGTGCGTGGGGAGTGTAATGTGTACATGCGGTTGCAGCTTGTCAGCCTCCCGAGTGTCGATCACCGACCGGGCGAATCCTGAACCGTTTCTCATTGGAATCGACCGGTGCTAGCCCCTTAATAGTAGCAGAGTCGGTCCAGGTGCAGCACCGGTTTTTCTGTTGTATAAGTCCACGGAGTCTGCATTGTCGTCAACTCAGAAACGGAGAATCCTGCCCAATATCTCTTAATTGTCACCTCCCTTTTGGAAGAAGTAGTTCATTTTCTTAGACCCCAAATAAGTGTCTGTGTGATGTGGCTGCTTTTGACTGAAGTGAGGGTGATTGTTGAGGGAGTGTTCCTGATCTATGGTAGATCCCATTGGGGCTAGCAGTTATAATTCACTTAATTGTAATGAGGTCAGGAGCTGAGTGACCCTGGCAGAACGCAAGCTGAGCAAGTAATTGCTGTGTGAGTGCCACTTGATAACACTGCCGATGCCTCCTTCAATCACTTGCTGATGATTGACTTAGATTCATGGGGCAATAATTGACCGGGTTGAATTTGTCCTGATTTTTGTGGACAGGACATACCTGGGCAATTTTCCACATTGCTGGGTAAGCATCAGTATTGGAGTTATACTGGAACAGTTTGACTAGGACATGGTGAGTTCCGGAACATACGTCTTCAGCATGATTGAAGACTATGGGTGGAATTTTGAGTTTGCGTTCGCCGTCAGTGAGAGCTGCGACACGGGCATAAGATCTGGCGAGAATCGGGAAACGTTATTTTCGCTGGCGAAATGGCGTTTTGTGATGTTCCACGCCCCTTGCCAGTGACATAACGAGGATCCCACCGAGGAAGGCTGGCAGCGTGATGTCATCTCATGTTTGTATGGCTATATGGCTGTATAAAAATGAAAATCTTGCGATCTCATTTCCGAAGGGGATATCGGAGATGAATGCTCAGGTCACCATCACCCTCCAGGATGCCAATTGCAGAGAGAGCACTGGAGCAGATATGGGGGTCCAGTTAGGTGCAACTCGGGGTGGGGGAGTGGGCATGTTGGCTTACAGGCCTCAGCAGCCCATCATTGCTGTAGGTCTCTAAGTCTCGTGCCTGGTGATTGGTGAGCTGGGAGCACTTCTCAGGTCCCCGTTTCTGGGCTTGTGTTGATAGTCCCACTGATGATTTGGCCTTCTGGAGTGGCAGCTGGAAGTGGGTGGGAGTGGGTGAAATCACAGGGTCAACACAGCGGGCGACAGTGGGTTTCCTGGGTGCAGTTCCATGAAATGGCAGAATGTATGGGTAGAGTGGGAGACCCTGACATGGGGCAGTTACTAACTACAAGAGGGCAGAAAACCCTCTCATAAGGGGGGGGGGGGGGGGGCACGAGGCACGAGTCCCAGAATGAACCCGATCCCTCAGGCTGCATAGTGCAGCCTCAGAGCATAAGCTGTCTGGATGTGAAAAACCACTAGTTATGGAGGCCAGGCTGTTAGTGATTAGTGTCTGGGTGTCTGGCTGTTCAAGTTGGGAAGCTCGTTTAATCCGCAGCCCATGCGAGCTGGAGGAATGGAGGTGCCATCTAAGTCTGAAACTAACTGAAAATTTCAGTCTTAACATGAAGCAGATTAGCCTCGCCTGCCACAAGGAGAAGCCAGTTCCTAATCAGCTCCCTGACCCTTCCTTGAAGAGACAATTGTGCCAATTTTGTCAGTATGGCAATGTATTAGTGTAAAACTGATTGGAAGCTTAGCTCCCAAGCATTGAACGCGAAGGCTTATCCTCACCTGTCCACAACAGAGAGGTGACACAGATGATTCCCCCAATGCTAGACATTATGGTGAATGTGATTATTAGTCATCCTGTGAAGGATGTGACAGGTAGCAGCATCTCGTTACCCCATGAGGTTAGAGCGTAGGTCGATTGAATTCATTCAACTGTGCTCAGTCCTCACCCTTGGGGGTGTCACACGGACCGCTGCAATTCTGAAGGATTAAGGTGCTTCATTCAGGTGGAGTTGAGAGAGGGAACAGTGGGGAATTGGCCATTGTATGAAAGAGGAGGGAGTGAGGTTCCTTGGAAAGGCACTGACATAGGGGGATGCACATGTCCCAGATGCTGAGAGGGCTGTAGGTCAGGGCATTGTCCGGACTCCTTTTGCTGACTTTGATGTTCTCTTCTTTTCGGTTTTTGATTTAAGAGAATAATGGAGCCAGTGGAGTTGGCAGTTCTACTGATATCTGTGTGGCAGCAGGAGCAACATCAATGCACAGCTGTACATGGCCAGGGTCAACACCATGAAGAGGTGGGCAAGGCAGGGCCACTGATCTACTGGGTGTAGGGCCACAGATGGAGGAAGCTCAGTGAGACAATACCGGCCATGAGTCTACCCGAGGAGAACATTGTACCTCTAGATATCAGAGTTCCAGAGCCGGAGAACACTGCGTCTATCTCGAGGGACAGTGGACCACTTGTGCTGGACGATGCAGGATTTGGTATCACATAGACTGGGAGGCCCCCCATTGCCTGTGGCCCTGAAAGTCACTGCCTCTCTGAACGTTTACACCAGTGGCTTGTTTCAGGGCTGCA
Source organism: Scyliorhinus canicula (assembly GCF_902713615.1). NCBI lineage: Eukaryota > Metazoa > Chordata > Chondrichthyes > Carcharhiniformes > Scyliorhinidae > Scyliorhinus > Scyliorhinus canicula. The sequence continues at coordinate 49,705,534 of NC_052154.1, read as the reverse complement.
CAGGTGATCTGTGTGGCATCTCCCAGCTAGCCACACACAAGTGCATGAGGGAGGTCACAGATGCTCTATCTGCGAGGGCCCAATTTTGACCGGGAGCCGGAGAGCCAGCACTCCGAGGCCATGGTCTTTGCCCACATAGCTGGCCTGCCACACGTGTAGGGTGTCATAGACTACACACACGTGGCCCTGCATTCCCCATGGCGACATGGGGTGCTGTTTATAAACCGCAAAGGATTCCACTCCCTCAATGTCCAGGCCAAGTGCATAATGCAGGTGAGTGCCCATTTCCTGGGGAGTGTTATTGACAGTTACGTCCCAGGACACTCATGGATCTCAGCCTTTGTTGAGGGAGAGCAGCTGCTGGAAGGATTACTCCTCGGGACACCCACTTTGTTAATGGCTGAAGACGCCAGTGCGGAGGCCACAAACACCCACTAAAATTGGCACAATGAAGCTCATGTATCTATGCGTGCGTCGGTCGTGCATGCGGTAGACCTGCTAAAGATGCGGTTCCGGCGCCTGGCCTGGTCAGGAGGAGCCCTCTACTGCAGCCCCCAGAGAGCGTTCTACATCATAGTGGTGTGCCGTGCTCTGTGTGGGGCGAGCAGCTGGATGCGGAGGAGGTGGAAGGGCGCCACATCTCCTCAGATGAGGGGGTGGTCAATGAGGTTGGCAAGGGGCAACCTGCAGGGGAGGCAGAGGAAGGACCTAGGGCAAGATCTGTGTGGGGTGCAGGGCTAGGGACACCCTCGTTACCTCTTGATTTGGGGATGACCAAGACTAGGGTGGCAATGGGGCCTGACATCTTCTCACTTGTGTCTTACCAGCGGGAGGTCATCATGATGGTCACAACGTTCATGGGAAGGATGCAAAGGCAATTTTAACGGATGCAGCAGGAGAATGATGATGAATTACAGTGAGGACAGAGTGATGCTCCTCTTATCGTCTGAGCGACTGACTCAAGCGAGCTGAGCGGGTCCAGCCATTGAACAGGGGGATCAGGAGTGCCGAGAGGCTGAATGACGCATCTCAGCTACTCCTGCCTCCTCCGAGGTCAGGGGTCCGGTGTGTTTCTCTACATACTGATGGGGTGGACAGACTCTCACAAGCTTTCAGCCTTTGACATCCTCATGAATAAAGAATACTGGTGGACATGGGAGGCCTGAGCGTTGCTCTGGGAGGAGGGGTGTTCGTGGGGGATGGGGGGGGGGGGGTACGATCCTTCCTCAGTGGGTAGGTAGGGGATGCTGGAGGGCCTATGACAGGTTCAGTGTGGCATTGCTGAGTCGCCAGTGTGGGAGTTGGGAGGACCATTGTGCTGTGAGGGAGGAAGAGCTGATTTTACACGTGGGTTGGCGCAAAGATATGAGAGCAGGGGGGCACTTGATAGGTGATCAATGTGACTATTAATAGAAGCTTGTTACAATAGTGACATACCTCTACTGGTACCTAGGTTCCACCAAGCCCACTACATCCCTAACTTTTCTTCGCCTTCCTCTCCCTCCTCAATCTCCATCTCAATATTTGGCGCAGCAATGTAACAACTCCTTTTCTGATCTTTTACCTCTGACCAAATAGATCCAGGGTGGGATTCTCCATCAGCCGACACTGGAATCGAGAAAGGCGATTGGAGAATGGGTTTTGACACCAAAATCATGGCGGATGCCAAGTTCACGCTAAATCGCAATTCTCTGGACACTCGGCAGTGGCGTCAATGCATTCCATTCCGCATGTACAGTAAAAACCATTGGCCTGACCTGGTATTCTCCGGGGCCTGCGCGATTCTCCGCTTCCATCGGGGGGGAATTCCCGACAGCGAGGTTCACTTGTGCTTCCAACAATCAGGAAACAGGCGTCGTGGCTGCTGATTTCGATTTCCATTGGAATCGATCGAGTTCCACGTGGTGCTGGTCTCTCAATGGTTGGTGAATTCGCCCAGGTGCGGCGGCAGTTTTACTGCCGTAGAACTCCACTAATCCTGTCCCGGGGCCAACACTTAGGGTGGGATTCTCCGAGTGGCAGACGCCAAAATCGTGTTCAGCAATTGGCTGGAAAATCTGTTCTTACACCGAAATCGGGGGGGGCGGCGCCGTTTTTCACATATTTGCTGAGTCCACCGCAGGCCGTTGGGACGGCCTCAGGACGTCACCGGAGGCCCTCCCCCGATGCTCCACCCCTGATGGGTCAACTTCCAGACGGCGTCGGTCGCGTGTGCTCACAGTTTTCGGGGACCTCGCGTGACGGCTGCAGACTGTTGCCCTTGCTGTGAATTAGATAGCACATCTTTCCCCCTCTGCACTGAATTGCCACTGTTTCAGTTTCAGCGTTAGAAAGATCGACTTCGGTTGATATTGGGAACTGCATCTATGTTTCACACACTCCCTACCCGACTTTGCTACCGTAATTTATCCACTTTAATACATTTCTTTCTACACATCTCTGTTTTACATTCAATTTAGTCTTCATATGTTTGCAATAGATAAACCACAATTCCAGGAACATCAACAGAATTTGATGTCGACATTGGTATTGACAATTCAAAGCTTTAGGTTTGGTAAAAAAAAGCTAATAATACTTCCGAGGAAAATTTACAATTTACCTGTAGCTGGCAGTAATTGGATTGTGCGAAGAGCACTCATCAGTATTTATCTGTTTGTAGCTGTTCCCAGTGGGGCAGGCAGAAGTCTTGCTCTTCAGGAGGAAGCAGGTGGCCGGTATCCATGGCAGCAAGGATGTAGATCGCCCTAAATTGAAGAGTCAAGTTCAGATTCCTCAGGGATAAAAATAGTTGACTATGAATCAACAGGAAACTAACAATATGGACAGCAGCAGGAGGTGAAGCTTTCTGAACAAATAGTCATAAAACCCAGGGGATTATCAGAGAACTTCAGCGGATGGGGATTGAAATGGCCACGTAATGTGTGCATATCTGTGATACCTCGTGCAGTCGTGCAGCAATATGATTTGTCGGAATACAGTGTGAATGGAGAATGAATTGCCGAGGAAAGGATTACTTATCACACCATCAGCTTGTCTATACATTGCACATCTGATTGTTCAAACTGCTGGCTCGGAAAGCTTTGTCTCTGTAAAATGAAAGTCTGATTTTGTTTTTGTTACGTTCTCTACTGAATGATGATCTTTTCTGACTGGACACTTTGTGATTGAAACAATCAAATGCTGGCTCTTTGATGTAGCTTTTACAATGTTTAACGCTGTCTTTCTCAATGCAAAATATTAGGAAATGTTTTAATTGCATTTTCTGTTCCTTTTTTCGCCTCAGCCAGCCAGCTTTCTTCCAGATCTCTGCCGTTCTATCAAGATGCCAGGAAGCATGTAACCACGGTTTGAAGTGTATGTCCCCTTTTCTCATCCCTATCATCTTTACACCCTCATGCTTTACTATCCCCCTTGGGGATTCATCTGCTTATTGCTGCCTTTCGTGAATGTGCAGTGTGGGCCAGTTATGGTGTTATGGGTTGTCCTGCTTAGATTGAAGGTGATGCTTATTGTTAAAGAGGGTGGGCAGCACGGTGGTGCAGTGGAGAGCACGGCTGCCTCACGGAGCCAAGGTCCCAGGTTCGATCCCGGCTCTGGATCACTGTCTGTGTGGAACTTGCACATTGCCCCCTGTCTGCGTGGGTTTCGCCCCCACAACCCAAAGATATGCAGGGTAGGTTGATTGGCCATGCTAAATTGCCCCTTATTGGCCATGCTAAATTATTAATCAAGGACCTATTTATCTCTGCCTTAAAGACACTCAGTGATTTGGCTTCCACAGCCTTCTACGGCAAAGAGTTCCACAGATTCACCACCCTCTGGCTGAAGAAATTCCTCCTCATCTCTGTTTTAAAACATCGTCCCTTTAATCTGAGATGGTGCCCTCTGGTTCTAGTTTTTCCTACGTGGAAACATCCTCTCCACGTCCACTCTATCCAGGCCTCACAGTATCCTGTAAGTTTCAATAAGATCCCTCCCCCCCTCCTTCTAAACTCCAATGAGTACAGACCAGAGTCCTCAAACGTTCCTCACATGACAAGTTCTTCATTCCAGGGATCATTCTTGTGAATCTCCTCTGGACCCTTTCCAAGGCCAGCACATCCTTCCTTAGATACAGGGCCCTAAACTGCTCACAATACTCCAAATGGGGTCTAACCAGAGCCTTATACAGCCTCAGAAGTACATCCATGGTCTTGCATTCTAGGCCCCTTGACATGAATGCTAACATTGAATTTGCCTTCTTAACTACCGACTGAACCTGCATATTAACCTTAAGAGAATCATGAACAAGGACTCCCAAGTCCCTTTGTGCTTCTGATTTCCTTAGCATTTCCCCATTTAGAAAATAGTCTATGCCAAAATTCCTCCTTCCAAAGTGCATAACCTCACACTTTTCCACATTGTATTTCATTTGCGACTTCATTGCCCACTCTTCGAACTTGTCCAAGTCCTTCTGCAGCCTCCTTGCTTCCTCAATACTACCTGTCCCTCTACAGACATTTGTATCATCTGCAAACTTAGCAACAGTGCCTTCAGTACCTTCTTCCAGATCGTTAATATATATTGTGAAAAGTTGTGGTCCCAGCACAGACCCCTGAGGCACATCACTAGTCACCGGCTGCCATCCTGAAAAAGCCCCCTTTATCCTCACTCTCTGCCTTCTGCCAGTCAGCCAATCCTCTATCCATGCCAGGATTTTACCCTTAACACCATGGACTTTTAACTTATTTAACAGTCTCCAATGCGGCACCTTGTCAAATGCGTTCTGAAAACCTAAATAAATCATGTCCACTGGTTCTCCTTTCTCTAAGTTCCTTGTTAGCACCTCAAAGAACTGTAACAGATGTGTCAGACACGACCTCCCTTTGACGAAACCGTGCTGACTCAGTTCTATTTTACCAATGCACTTCCAAGTACTCCGCGATCTCATATTTAATAACAGACTCTAAAATATTACCAATGACTGAAGTCAGGCTAACCGGCCTACAATTCCCCGTCTTCTGCCTCCCTCCCTTCTTAAACAGTGGTGTTACGTTAGCCACTTTCCAATCCTCTGGGACCCTTCCTGCCTCCAGTGATTCCTTAAAGGGACAATCCCCACACTTTCTGACAGGCTCACCAATACACTGAGTATTTCCATGCGCGTACCTACCAAACGTCTTCTGTAGCGCACTCCAATGAAGTCTTCACCTGATTCCTTTGTGTGTACTCTTCCCCTCTGTCAAGCTGGCACCTGCGCTCTGTTCTCTCTGGCAGGTCACTTGCTCCTGGTTTCTCAGCATGTGCAGATCCTGCCTGTAAGCTAGCCTCTGAAAGTAAATGCAATGTCTTGGGCTGGCATGAGAGTTAATGAAAGTGTTTCCTCATCTTCGTTGTCTTGTTGCTTTTCCTTTGTCTTGCACCATTGCATGCACAGGTTGCAGTTCTTGAGTACCCGCCTTCACCAGCAGCAATTCCTGATGGGGAGGTTCACTTGTACTTTCAGAAATCGGGAAACAGGCACCGTGGCTGATGAGGGAGAGAGAGGAGATAGGACATGGAGAGGCGTGACTGTGGGCTGCCGGTCCTGACACTGGTTGGGGGGGGGGGCCTGGCTGGGTGATGGGGGATGACCAAGGGATGGGCCGTGGGGCAGGGGTGACCCCTCCACAGGACCGGAATGTGCAGGCATGGGCCGCCATTGCCGCAGCCTGCAAGGCAGCAAACTTACTGTGAACCTCACTGATGACCTGCCGTGGCCCGATGTTCTGCAGAGTGACACCGGCTGTATGGGTGCCCACCACATCACCCCACCATCCTCCGTACCTCACCCTCCGCCATACCCCCCCAACCACCCATCACCCGCCAAAGGGGCAGCAGTCGGCCCACCCAAGAGCACTGCTCACAGTAACCCTTTTGGGGGGGGGGGTGCCGGACAGCGACGTGGATGTACCGCTGGCAATGGCAGTTGATTCCAAAATTGCTTACAGTATTCTAGCTGTGGCCTAGCCAACGTTTTATACAGTTCCAGTATAACTTCCCTGCTCTTAAACTCTGTGTCTCGGCTAATAAAGGCAAATATACCGCCTTAACCACTTTATCCACCTGTCCTGCTACCTTAAAGGACAGTGTACATGCACACCAAGGCCACTCTGATCCTCAGTGCTTCCCAGGGTCCTGCCATTCATCAGGTATTCCCGTGGCTTGTTTGCTCTTCCCAAGTGCATCACCTGACACTTATCCGGACAGAGTTCCATTTGTCACTAATCAGCCCATCTGACCAGCCCGTCTATATCCTCCTGGAATCAAAGGCTATCCTCCTCACTGTTTATCAGCCCACTGTAATGTTCTTGTCGATGGCCTGATTTATATTACAAGAACACTTGCAGCTAAAGCTATAATCGATTTATTAACATTACCTGTGGGTAAACTATGTACAAAACAACAGATGAATAACAATATAATCATGCACAAGCAACCTCTCTCTCCAGTTCCCTCCAGCCAGTCAGAGGGGTCACCTGACTCCAAGATTCACTTATGAGACTCCTAGTGGTCAGTCAGTGAATTACAACACAACCATGATATCACCACACCCACTAATTTTCATACCATCCCCGAACTTATTGACCAAACCTCCGACATTCAAGTCAAAATTATTTATCTAAATCACAAACAGCAAGGGCCCCAACACTGACCCCTGCAGACCTCACTGGACACAGGCTAATGTCGAACCTAGCTTGTGTGCAGCATGTAAAGGATGGCCTCTGAAGCAAGAATGGTGCAAACTGTGCCTGTATTTCTAGTCAGGGTTGAATCCTGCTATTGTAATGACTAAAGCACCAACTTGCAGTTGAGTAAAATGGAAAAGATGTTTATGTGTTTGTGAGTGTGTTTGTTCCACCTTCCCCTTTGTCAGCAGCATTTATTACTTGGCCTTCAGTGTTTTCTTTGAACTTCCATTTTGTCTAGCCCCTTTCCAGTGCGGCATGCTTGTTTTATCTTTGCCTCTACCCCCCATCCCCTGACTTCTCATCGCTCTCATCGTTTTCCCTGTCGCTGCCGATTTCTCCCCTATGACAAACCGGAGGAAAAAATATGTAATGATGAAAGATGAAAGTTTCAAAAAAGGATTTTAAAAAATACAGCATGAAAAATGTGCAATATTGGAAAGTCAATCAGCAAGAATGTAAGTGTAGCACGAGGGGGGGTTGGTGATGGGGAAGGAGAATCCATCAAAGATAAAAAGCTATCAAGACAAACAGCATAAGATTAGGAGAAAAAAAACCCACCCGAGACAAACAGTAGAGCAGCAAATAATGAAAATTGGACAAAAAAACAAAAGGTTGAAAAAAATCAAGAAGGAAAAGCCAAATTACTGAGTTAAAAATTAATTTAAAGATGATACCGCTGGAACCTGGAAAACCCAAATGGAATTGTTCTGCTGCACTGATTCACCAGAATCTGTGCCGATTGTTTTCCCTGAGATTTAGGAAAAAGCAGAAATACAGGTTAAGGCTGAAAGCTTCTGGGAAACACTCGCATGCTCTTGACCATAAATATGTGAGCCCAGTGCAGTGGAAAGCTTAGAAATTCCTGAGTGGGACGTAAGTGCCAAAGGCGCAAAATAAAATGTCAATTTAGAATTTGCCTGCCTGATGGAAACCGCTTGTGGGACTCACCCACAACTGTTACCCATTTTAACCTGCCAGAAGCAGGCAGGAACCGTCATTAAATACACAGATTAGGCACCGGGGCCCAATTGCTGTTTTAATTGAGCTGCATGTGGTAGCTGCTACCGGGTTCACGTCACAGGGTCAGGGCCAGAAGAGGTGACTAAAGGTAGGTTTGTTGCTTTCTATTTTCGACTTTCCTCATTGGATCAAGAGCAGCAGAAGGGCTTGACAGACCAATTCAGGACTACGCTTCCCCTCACGATACGCAAAGCTGTCTCACCACCTCTTTATTATTCTCTGTATATATTTTAATTACATTTTTCAATTTTTTACAAATAGCGCATCAAAGAATGAAAAGAAAGTAATTAACAATGCAATACAGGTACAGTGCTGAATAAGAATTATAGAAACTATAGGAACACACAAGACAGGATCAATCTGGAACAGCATACTTAAGGAACTAATGCCTCCAGTTTTGATACCAGATCAACTCAATAACAAATAACAGAATAAGGGGGAACGGGGGATAAGGAGACATAAGCACGAAGGGATAATAGTTCAGGACACACCTCGGGCTGGATTTTCCGATTTTGAATCTATGTCCCCACGCCAGCGTGGGAACGGTGGCTTTTTACGACAGATATAATGGCATAAAACGGCTACCGATCCTCCGTTTGGCTGGGGGCTAGCAGCAAGGAGAGCATAGAGCACCCAGCTCTAGCTGCCAATCCAGCTTGGAGAATTGCTGGGTCCACTGCGCGTGCACAGGGTGGCGGCCTGCAACAGCCGCGCCGTTACATGGCTCCGGCGCTCGCTTTGGAAGGGGCGGAGAATCTCAAAAGCGGCCCGATTTGGTCAGGGACTGTGATTCTCCGGTTGATCGCCAAATGAAATTTCTGCTTCGGCGACCGGAGAATCCAGCCCCTCATGCATTATGAGATCATGACATACAATATGGCTCAGCTAACAGGAACATGTCAGACAAGGTAGAACGTATGAATTTTAGGTAGGGGTCCCATCCTCCACAGAATGCATTAGATTTAGAACGGATCATGGATGTCAGTAATTCCAAAGCAATACATTCCATAACTCATTTATAAATTGAAGGATGTCCATCACTAATCCAGGTGCATAGGATGTTCTTAGGAGCTGCAAAAGTCAGGATATTGCACAGCATTTTTGATTGAGTGTCAGTAATTCTCCGATCTGGAAGCCTGGAATTTGGAACATAGGATTAAGTTCTGAGGCTCTGTCAAAAATCTTCTCCAGCTCTAACTACACCAGACCGATAGGATTGAATCACAGGCCCATATGCAGTAAATATAATCACCCTCGACTACTAGGCATTTTAGGCACAATGGGGATATGGAAGGATCAAACCTGTGTCTCAGACTAGGTGTGATATGTAAATGGTGCAGTATCCTAAATTGAATCTCCTTCATTTTATTTCAAACCCAAATTTTACTGACATAATGCTACCCCATGGGTGTGAATCTCCAGAAAAATGTCCAAGTGTTGTAGCGAGCGGGAATTGCCATGTGTTTCCTGGCACTCCGCCCGGCAAGGCCGGCAACACTAGTCAACGTTAATTGATCCACTTAACGAGGCCTCACGGGCTTCCCACCCCGAATGCTGGCTCACCAGCTGATTTGCTGGGACCGCGCTCGCTAACCCCTGCTAAAAATGTTGAGCAGCACTTAGGCTGCACTTGCTCAGCCAACTCCAGCCAGCTTGTAACAATGGCGCCGAGGAGACCAGCCTCAAGATTCGGGGATGCCGACCCGTGGAGGCCAAGAGGGATGTCCTGTTACACCGGGGGTCCCGGAGGGTGAGCCACAAGGTAGCTAGTGCTGCCTGGGACGAGGTGGAACAGGTCGGGCAGTGTGACCAGGAGGACTAGCCTCCAACGTCATAAGAAGGTCAACAGCATACCCCGAGCAGCCAGAGTGAGTAGACACCAACATCCCACTCCCCCAAGGGATCATACCCCAGGTGGGCTCCAACCCTCCCTCCACCCTCCCCCTTCAGCACTCCTTCCACCCACCCCTTTAACCCTCCCTCCAACCCAACCCTCCCTTCACCCCCTCCCCCCCCCCCACCCCCACCCAAACCCACAACTGTGAACCAGGCATGTGGCTGATGATACCCTCTCTGTGTCCCCTCAGGAAAAGCTGTCCCATAATTGGCGGGAGAGGGCTCAGACTGGTGGTGGGGTGCTGGACTTGAGAATCTTCACCTCCTTCGTGGGGTGGGCTATGGAGGACAGGGCGGTCACCCACGTGGAGGCTGGCAGACTCCGCAGAGGTAAGGAACCACTGGGCCCCAGCAAATGACCTGTGAAACATGAGTACTGATTGCCTTACTGACTGGCCCATCCCTCCCACTGACCACATGTCCATTCTACCGCAGGTCCTCCAGCCGATGGTGCTGGCCCATCCCGGGCGGCCCCCTCTCCTGACTCCGAGGAGAACACCTTGAAGGAGGAGCTCCGAGGATACAACTGTTATAGTCGCGGCAAAGCTGTCATCCCTACTCTCCACCAGGACAGATACGCACACTTCGGTGAGACATGTTAATTGTCAGGCTTCTGGGGCACAATCAGGTGATGATGTAGATCAGGTGGAGACAGGAACTCCCAGGCGAGACAGCAGTCAGAGGTCTGCTGGATCCCTGGGCCCAGCTGGGTCACAGCCTGATGCTGCGCCGACCATAGGGAGTGGCCGGGATGTTAAGAGGAAGATGTGAGCGTCACTCCAGCAGATCCATAGCCAGTTGGAGGAGTCCCAGAGGGTACGGGTGCAGGAGATGGCACCAGCAATGAGTGGCATCGAGCTCAACACTGCTGGGGTGGCGACCGCAGTGGAGAGACTGGTGCAGAACGTCGGCACCGTGAGCGAAGGTGTCCAGGGAGTCGCGCAGTCAGTGACGGCCATGGCTGAGGGTCTCGGCAGTATGTCTCTGCCTCACTGGGTGATATCACCCAGTACAAAGCCGACCTTGATGGGTTCTGGAGGACATGTCCCGCTCTCAGATGGCAATGGCCGAGGCGCAGCAGAGCCTGTTCCAGGCAGATGGGCATGGCTGAGGCACTGCAGAGCATTGCCAGGTCACTGGGGGAATATGTTCCAGTAACTGAGGAGCATCGCTGAGGGCGTTGACATGAAGGTGTGGACCATGGGGTATCACCAGGGCTGGCAGGACAAGATGATACAGGGGCAAACGTGCCCGAACCAGCTTCCCCTCCGTCCCAAGGTGAGCCCAGAGCCCTATGGGCACCGACCGGGAGGAGTGGCCGCTGAGTGCCAACCCTGACCAGTCTCATGGGGTGGCGATGGTGGCCACCAGCACTCCCGAGATCCATCCCTCTAATGAGGCCGTGTCTCTGGGTCAGCACACAGGACAGGGCGGCATGGCTGTGCATGTGCTGTCAACAAGTGAGCCGGGGCCCTCCTGTCTCAGAGCCCCCAGAGGACCCTCGCCAGAGGCTTGGAAGCCCACGGGATGAGATAAGCAGCTGGCAGCCCCCACCTCAGATGTGCATCCTGGGGGAAACACCAAGACAAAGACTTCCTGGGTGCCATTCTGCCTGGTCCATGTTTGTGTGGACCAGCACTGATCGTCGTCCAGCTGTAGCCTCCCTGGGGAGGCTGGATAATCGAGGCAGGCCAGTGGATCCCGGGCAGTAAGTAGGTTTAAGACCTACTTCCGCGAGCGTCATTTGTCCGGCCCCTTTGAGCGGATTTCCGACTCTGACGTCTCACGGGACTTGGGTGAATTCCGTGAGGTATGGAGGATGTCAGGAGGCCTGTTGGAGGCCTCTACCGTGATTCTCTGGTCGAGTTGTGTTCTCACTTGAGCGCAATCAGGCAAGAGAATCGCCCCCAAGGTGGTGACAATTCTAACATCATGAAAACTCAGAGGAAAAAAAGAGAATATGTGCACACATTCCCTTTCAAACAAGTTTCCTTGTCCATTTCAATGTGCATGCAGTTAAAGGAACAATGCAGCAAATTGTATTACTGGAACATGCTGTGCGCAATCTAACGGCCGTGTCAGACCTGACGCTAATCCGAGCGAGCCGGTTAGACCTTGTGCGAGTCCGAAATCGGCAACCGTGTCAGGCACCGGCAAATGGAGGACAGGTGGCGGTGAGGGTCCGGCAAGCCCACAGGGCCAGAGGTACCCTCATCCTCGCCTATTTCTCATAGGACGCGGCTTCATCAGTCATCTCACCCCCACTCCCCTTCCCGCCATTGTTCCCCCCCCCCCCCAACTGCCCCTCCCGGTCCGTGTGCAGGCGGGTGCCAGGGTGTGCTGGGGCACAGGCGTGTATTGTGCTCGGGTGGGGAAGGGTGGAGGGTGCAAGCCGCAGGACCATCAGGGGGGAGGGGTGGTTGTGTGTGGGGGGGGGGGGGGGGTGCGGTGGCTGAGGTGGCATGTGGGACAAATGCCAGGGGGGGGCGCGAATGGCAACTCATCCGTGAGGCCCGGTGGAGGTTGTTGAGCTTCTTGCAGCACTGGGTGTCAGTCCTCCAGGTGATACCCCCTGCGCGGACAGCTACTCCCACTGCCTCCCACATGGCATTGGCTGCCCTGTGGTTGATCATCCGTCTCCCTCGGGGGAACAGGGTATCCTGTCTAATGTTAGACGTCCACCATGTCCAACAGTCATTCCAGGTTGATATCACCGAATCGTGGGGCTGGTCTGCTCGGTGGCATGGCTGCGTGCTGTCTGCGGTTTGCTCTGCGGGATCCGTTTAGGAGCAGCTTCCCTCGCTAGCGGGGAGCTGCCAGCCACGGTCCAGGTGAATCAGCTGGCGGGACGGCCACTTCCGGCGTGAAGCACATGGGGCATCATTCAGTGGCCTAATTAACGTTAGATACCAGTGATGCCCTCGCCAGGTCGGTCATCGGGAAACACCTGGCACTGCCCGCTCGCTATCGCAATTAGAAATATTTTCATAAGATTGTGCCCTAAATGTAGGATCGTCCAAGGCACAAAACAATAGTCAAATCTAATGTGACACTAATGGGGGGGCTGAGAAAAAAATTAAATATCCCAAGGATGCCAAGCTCTCCACTCATCCAAATAACGCCCCCCCCCCGCACCCACTGAGGCGAGTGCTCTAGTCTTTAGGGTGGAGGTGATGACTAATAACCGGGAGCTTGTCCATCAGGGGGTTCAGATGACAATTGAAGTCATCACTCACAAACGAATTAGCTGAGGCCATGGTCCAGAAAAGCCTTGGTGATAATCTCCGGAGAGTTATGGGCCATACACATTCATTATTGAGACAGCTGCCCCGTGCACCATCCCCTTAACAATCTCATCCCTGCCACCTTTATCCTTACAACACCAGGTTAAAGTCCAACAGGTTTATTTGGAATCACCAGCTTTTGGAGTGTAGATCCTTCATCTGGTGTTTAACCTGGTGTTGTAAGACTTCTTACTGTGCCCACCCCAGTCCAACGGCGGCATCTCTGGGCAGCACGGTAGCATTGTGGATAGCACAATCGCTTCAAAGCTCCAGGGTCCCAGGTTCGATTCCGGCTTGGGTCACTGTCTGTGCGGAATCTGCACATCCTCCCCGTGTGTGCGCGGGTTTCCTCCGGGTGCTCCGGTTTCCTCCCACTGTCCAAAGATGTGCATGTTAGGTGGATTGGCCATGATAAATTGCCCTTAGTGTCCAATATTGCCCTTAGTGTTGGGTGGGGTTACTGAGTTATGGGGATAGGGTGGAGGTGTTGACCTTGGGTAGGGTGCTCTTTCCAAGAGCCGGTGCAGGCTCGATGGGCCGAATGGCCTCCTTCTGCACTGTAAATTCTATGTAATCTCCACATCACACTTATCCTTAACGCAGTTTTCTACCTTCAAGGAGACATTCTTTATGATTGGGATTGTCCCACCCATTCCCGCCGCAATTTTAAATGCCCCCGTCATACAAATGAGTCTCCTGCAACAAGGCTATGCTCACTTTCTCGTTCTTAAGAAACAAGAACATAAGAACATAAGAACTAGGAGCAGGAGTAGGCCATCTGGCCCCTCGAGCTTCTCCGCCATTCAATTAGATCATGGCTGATCTTTTGTGGACTCAGCTCCACTTTCCGGCCCGAACACCATAACCCTTAATCCCTTTATTCTTCAAAGAACTATGTATCTTTATCTTAAAAACATTTAATGAAGGAGCCTCAACTGCTTCACTGGGCAAGGAATTCCATAGATTCACAACCCTTTGGGTGAAGAAGTTCCTCCTAAACTCAGTCCTAAATCTACTTCCCCTTATTTTGAGGCTGTATCCCCTAGTTCTGCTTTCACCCGCCAGTGGAAACAACCTGCCCGCATCTATCCTATCTATTCCTTTCATAATTTTATATGTTTCTATAAGATTCCCCTCATCCTTCTAAATTCCAACGAGTACAGTCCCAGTCTATCAACCTCTCCCCCGTAATCCAACCCCTTCAGCTCTGGGATTAACCTAGTGAATCTCCTCTGCACACCCTCCAGTGCCAGTACGTCCTTTCTCAAGTAAGGAGACCAAAACTGAACACAATACTCCAGGTGTGGCCTCACTAACACCTTATACAATTGCAACATAACCTCCCTAGTCTTAAACTCCATCCCTCTAGCAATGAAGGACAAAATTCCATTTGCCTTCTTAATCACCTGTTGCACCTGTAAATCAACTTTTTGCGACTCATGCACTAGCACACCCAGGTCTCTCTGCACAGCAGCATGTTTTAATATTTTGCCATTTAAATAATAATCCCTTTTGCTGTTATTCCTACCAAAATGGATAACCTCACATTTGTCAACATTGTATTCCATCTGCCAGACCCTAGCCCATTCACTTAACCTATTCAAATCCCTCTGCAGATTTCCGGTATCGTCTGCACTTTTTGCTTTACCACTCATCTTAGTGTTGTCTACAGACTTGGACACATTGCCCTTGGTTCCCAACTCCAAATCATCTATGTAAATTGTGAACAATTGTGGGCCCAACACTGATCCCTGAGGGACACCACTAGCTACTGATTGTCAACCAGAGAAACACCCATTAATCCCCACTCTTTGTTTTCAATTAATTAACCAATCCCCTATCCATGCTACTACTTTACCCTTAATGCCATGCATCTTTATTTTATGCAACAACCTTTTGTGTGGCACCTTGTCAAAGGCCTTCTGGAAATCCAGATATACCACATCCATTGGCTCCCCGTTATCTACCGCACTGGTAATGTCCTCAAAAAATTCCACTAAATTAGTTAGGCTCGACCTGCCCTTTATGACCCCATGCTGCGTCTGCCCAATGGGACAATTTCCATCCAGATGCCTCACTATTTTTTCCTTGATGATAGATTTCAGCACCTTCCCTACTACCAAAGTTAAGCTCACTGGCCTATAATTACCCGCTTTCTGCCTACCTCCTTTTTTAAACAGTGGTGTCACGTTTGCTAATTTCCAATCCGCCAGGATCACCCCAGAGTCTAGTGAATTTTGGTAAATTATCACTAGTGCATTTGCAATTTCCCTAGCCATCTCTTTTAGCACTCTGGGATGCATTCCATCAGGGCCAGGAGACTTGTCTACCTTTAGCCCCATTAGCTTGCCCATCACTACCTCCTTAGTGATAACAATCATCTCAAGGTCCTCACCGGTCATAGCCCCATTTCTATCAGTCACTGGCATGTTATTTGTGTCTTCCACTATGAAGACCGACCCAAAAAACCTGTTCAGCTCCTCAGCCATTTCTTCATCTCCCATTATTAAATCTCCCTTCTCATCCTCTAAAGGACAAATATTTACCTTAGCCACTCTTTTTTGTTTTATATATTTGTAGAAACTTTTACTATCCGTTTTTATATTCTGAACAAGTTTACTCTCGTTATTTATCTTACTCTTCTTTATAGCTATTTTAGTAGCTTTCTGTTGCCCCCTAAAGATTTCCCAGTCCTCTAGTCTCCCACTAATCTTTGCCACTTTGTATGCTTTTTCCTTCAATTTGATACTCTCCCTTATTTCCTCAGATATCCACGGTCGATTTTCCCTCTTTCTACCGTCCTTCCTTTTTGTTGGTATAAACCTTTGCTGAGCACTGTCAAAAATGGCTTGGAAGGTTCTCCACTGTTCCTCAACTGTTTCACCATAAAGTCTTTGCTCCCAGTCTAACTCAGCTAGCTCTTTTCTCATCCCATTGTAATCTCCTTTGTTTAAGCACAAAACACTAGTGTTTGATTTTACCTTCTCACCCTCCATCTGTATTTTAAATTTCACCATATTGTGATCGCTCCTTCCGAGAGGATCCCTAACTATGAGATCATTAATCAATCCTGTCTCATTACACAGGACCAGATCTCGGACCGCTTCTTCCCTCGTAGGTTCCATTACATACTGTTCTAGGAAACTATCGCGGATACATTCTAAAAACTCCTCCTCAAGGCTACCTTGACCGACCTGGTTAAACCAATTGACATGTAGATTAAAATCCCCCATGATAGCTGCTGTACCATTTCTACATGCATCAGGTATTTCATTGTTTATTGCCTGCCCCACCATAATGTTACTATTTGGTGGCCGATAGACTACTCCTATCAGTTACTTTTTCGCCTTACTATTCCTGATTTCCACCCAAATGGATTCAACCTTATCCTCCATAGCATCGATGTTGTCCCTTACTATTGCCCGGATGTCACCCTTGAATAACAGAGCTACACTACCTCCCTTACCATCCACTCTGTCCTTCCGAATAGTTTGATACCTTTGGATATTTAAC
This sequence comes from Scyliorhinus canicula, assembly GCF_902713615.1. Classification (NCBI taxonomy): domain Eukaryota; kingdom Metazoa; phylum Chordata; class Chondrichthyes; order Carcharhiniformes; family Scyliorhinidae; genus Scyliorhinus; species Scyliorhinus canicula. The sequence continues at coordinate 49,689,111 of NC_052154.1, read as the reverse complement.
TCCCAGTCTTGACCATCCTTTAACCATGTTTCAGTAATGGCCACTAAATGATAGTCATTCACGATGATTTGCACCATCAACTCCTTTACCTTATTCTGAATACTACGAGCATTCAGGTAAAGTACACTCATGTTGGCTTTTATACCTCTGTTTTGAATCTTAACACCTCGATCAGTAATCTCTCCTAAGTTATATTTCCTCTTAACTTTTCTCCTAATTTTCCTTGTCGTTGAACCCATATCTTCATGTAACAACCTGCCGCGTCGCTTACAATTTATGTTTTTACTTCCCGTTTTATTCCTTTTGCTATTACTGGACCTATTCACTGAGCTCCCCTCAGCCACTGTACCTTGTACTGTCACCCTTTTTGATTTTTGACTATGGCTTCTCTGCCTTACACTTTCCCCCTTACTGCCTTTTATTTCTGTCCCTGTTTTACTACCTTCCGACTTCCTGCATTGGTTCCCATCCCCCTGCCACATTAGTTTAAACCCTCCCCAACAGCTCTAGCTGCCCTAGGACATCGGTTCCAGTCCTGCCCAGGTGCAGACCGTCCAGTTTGTACTGGTCCCACCTCCCTCAGAACCGGTTCCAATGCCCCAGGAATTTGAATCCCTCCCTCTTCCAGCATCTCTCGAGCCACGCATTCATCCTATCTATCCTGACATTCCTACTCTGACTAGCTCGTGGCACAGGTAGCAATCCTGAGATTACTACCTTTGAGGTCCTACTTTTTAGTTTAACTCCTAACTCCCTGAATTCAGCTTGTAGGACCTTGGCCCGTTTTTTACCTATATCGTTGGTGTCTATGTGCACCACGACAGCTGGCTGTTCACCCCCCCCCCCCCCCCCCCCAGAATGTCCTGCAGCCGCTCCGAGACTCCTTGACTCTTGCTCCAGGGAGGCAACATACCATCCTGGAGTCTCGATTGCATCCGCAGAACCGCCTGTCTATTCCCCTTACGATTGAGTCCCCTATCACTATAGCCCTGCCATTTTTCTTTCTGCTCTGCTGTGCAGCAGAGCCAGCCACGGTGCCATGAAGCTGGCTGCTGCTGCCTTCCCCTGGTGAGCCATCTCCCTCAACAGTATCCAAAGCGGTATATCTGTTTTGTAGGGAGATGACCGCAGTGGACACCTGCACTGCCTTCCTATTCTTGCTCTGTCTTTTGGTCACCCATTTTCTATCTCCCTCAGTAACTTTCACCTGCGGTGTGACCAACTCGCTAAACGTGCTATCCACAATGTCCTCAGCATCGCGGATCCTCCATAGTGAGTCCATCCGCAGCTCCAGAGCCATCAAGCGGTCTAACAGGAGCTGCAACTGGACACACTTCTTGCACATGAAGGAGCCAGGGACAGTGGACGTGTCTCTGAGCTCCCACATCGCACACGAGGAGCATGACACGGGTCTGGGATCTCCTGCCATGTCTTAAACCTTCGGTTAACTTATACAACTACAATTCCAAAAGAAAACGAAGAAAAGATAAATAAATATACCAATGAAAAGAAAAAGAAAACAGAAAAACTACTTACCAGTCACTTACCAGGGTTAAAAAAGCACCTCCTCCCCACCCAGCTTCGAATTCCCACCCAGCTTCAAATTCCCAAACTCACTCTTTGCTGTGACTCACTCTGGCTGTGTCTTCTCTGGCTCACTGGGAAAACTCACTGGGAGTGAGTTACAAGTTGCTCTTTGTTACAAGTTTGCATCTGGGACTATGGCGACTTTACACTTACATTCTATGAGCTATATTTAAAATTATTTACTGCCATTGCATAGACCACTTGAGGAAAAGTAGGATAGGATTTCCATACCACATTTGGACATGCGCCAAAATATCCCTCACCCATCTCAGTTTATACCAGAGGCACCAAAAAATCCCCAACATGATGCATTCATGTGAATAAGACCTGGCTGTAGGATTCAGTCAACAACATTGAGACACCAATATAATAACAGTACAAAAAATAGTGACCACAAAAGTTCTAATGGGACATCCATAGGACTAACCTTACGGCCATACTGTCATTACTAACAGATACAACCTCCTCAATGTTGCACGTTTTACTATGGGCGTAAAACGCGTTTATTGGAGTGTATTAACACGCCTCCGAGTTCGACGTGTGCTTAACACTGCTAGGCTCTGTTCTATGTAATTATTTAGCTCTGGAGTCGCCAGTTGCCGTATAGGCAACGTCACAAGTATTCCAAGGTCAAGTTCAAAGTAATAAAGACGATACACCGATTAGTAAAGTTCAAACGATCAATATTTATTATACAGTTATAATAAATACTCATGCACACACTAAGAGACTAAGCTATAACGAAACTTAAACAAACAGAATACTTATCTAACAGGAACAGGCAAGGTCAGAGAACGAGGCCTTCGTCCTGGTTTTGTCTGCAGCCTTCAGCAAGCGTTCTGGTACTTGGGAGTCTAGTGGGCTTGGATCGCGTAGCGAGCGTTGAACTTACGGTTTCGGTGGCTGGTGCTCAACGGCTGGAGTCAGGATGCGCGATGTCAGTCGGAGCCGGAGCACGGGTTTAACAGACCGGACAACACGAGGTCCCTATCTTTTATAGGGGTTCCATTGTCCTTCCCTCTTCTCGGGCGGGCTCTACCTATTGGATCAATTTCTTATCGATACTGGATTAATTCCCCAATGCGAGGGGGTCTCCGTGATGGAGGGGGCGTTTCTTATGTCCTTTTGTTTGGAGGTTTCTGGTGCCTCGATGTCTGGGTCTTGATTAGAATGTGTCCATTCAGAACCAAATGTATCTATTGTGTGGGTGTTCAAGTCTGATGGCCTCATTAGCATGCAAAGCGTTTTGCCATTTGCACCTAGCTAAGGTCTTTTCACCTGAGCCCAAACTGGTTTCTGCTGCTGCAGAATGCAAACTGCTCTTTGCAGACTGCTGTTCTGGCTAAACTGTCTGTTTCCCAGCAGTCTTCCATTTTAGTTTGGCTCAGTGTCCATTTTGCGTGGCCAGCATGGCTACATTCCCTCCTTGTGATCCTCACAATCATACTATTGTGAAGGATCACCTATGTACTTTGCCTTCCTTGTGTTCTGACCTCTTGCCAGTTCCTGTTCTACTCTGTTCTAAACTATGGGAAGAAGAGAAAATTTTTTTTTAACTAACATTTCTACTTGGCCCTATGTCAAAAGGGACATGCATTACTACAATTGGGAACCTCTACCTATCACTATTAACCTTAACCTTAACTTAAACATTTAATCACTCTAAAATCTTAACCATTCACACCACAACATCACACTTCCCAACTCGGCAGTCGAGTATGGAACAATATAATACATGGCTGAATTTTATTTACAGAGTGTTGTAATCAGTGAGGGGTTGAGGGGTTTGGTGGAATCCGAAGATGGGGGATTGCACTCTATAGATGGGTGAGGTGCTGGAACGAGAGGCTCTCCTCTTCCATTTCCTCAACCTGAGGGTCTGCACTAGGATGATGAGGATCGCGATCACCAACAGTGATTCGATTATGTAGGACATGGAGTACCACGTCATGAATTTAGTACACCAGGTCTGAACCTCGCTGATCAGAGCTGAGCACTGGGGGTTTGCTGTAATGGAAACATTTACGGTGGGGGTTGTGGGGGAAACGTGTCTTGTTTCCACACATATACATATGACATTAAACAGTAATAAGTGGGCTTCCATCATTTTGCTGTTCTTCTTCTTTCTCTTCCTTCTTCCTCCGGTATTGACAATCCTGGCTTCGACCTCTGTCTCGTCCTTTGAAACCTTTGGGATCAAGCACAGTATCTGTCAATACACAGTTTAAGACCTTTACTTGTTAGTGCATCTGTCTTTCAAATCCCAATTGACCCTTTAAAATGACTGGCTAAGTCACACCCTGTGACTCCCCTCATTTTTTTTCAAAAAGCGAATTTAAAGACCAGCATACACCTAACAATCCTTCCTTCTGCGAGCCGTCTCGCAGGCTTTGCTGATTTATCATCCGAATGTTTCCGGATGTAAATAGCATGTGGGATGGCGGCCGAAGGGCTACCTAACGTAAAATGAAAACAAACTTGGAAACAAACATCCGAATGAGTTGCGTATGGGCCGCTACGGGTACGAGTTGGATGGAATCCCCGGGTAGGGCGTGCTGTGCCATACCCGAGCTTGGCTGACCAAGGGTTGGTTCTCAGACAGGGCGGGTCCTCAGTGCCGTTTGTCCACTGCCTGAGTAACCTGGAAAGAAACGGGTACGAATGTGTTTACCATGACTTGCAGCCTCTATTTCGCCGAATAGAGGGGCACCTAAAAAACCAAGGGAGCCAAGATGCTCCAACTGAGGACATGAGCTGGTCTTCAGATATTTTAGACGATACGGTGAGCTGCTCACCAGGCTGTCACAAGTGTTACAACTTTGGAAAAGATCTCCAATCAAACCGAAGTTCTCAAAAGTTTCGGCAGACAAGCTAACGTGTATGTGAGGTGGTCACAATCTTTTCAGCTGAAAAGAAGATGTCCATCCTCCAACTGAAACATTTACATTCCTGAAAACAAACAAACATAAAACGAAGACAAACATACGTGCAGGTTCCATCAGAAAGGACATCGTTTCCCTCAAACGATTCCTATCTTACATCATCTGGACACCTCACTGATTCTGCCTCTGTGAACAGGGTCACAAAGGGGTTGCCGTGTCGGGAGTCAGACACCGTGTCGTCCTGCTCTCCCGGATCCCACACCCTTGTGTGGATCAGGCATGCTATTTTGGAGTTGTGTGACCGGGGGTCACTCTCGTCATTGCGGACAAGTCTGTAGAAATTGTCCCTGTGCCATTGTGTAGTGTCGAGTGTGTTGTCGGGGTAGTCGGGGTCGGGTGGTGGTTCTGGGTTTTTGAGGTAAGTGACTTCCATGGGGTCACTGGAGTCGGGGTCGTAGTTGGTGCAGTGTGGGCTGTATGGCTGTGTGGTGTCGCTGTCTTCAGAGTCAGTGTCAGTCCTACTGTCTCTGCTGTGGCAGCTTGTGGGCGTGTCGGGGCGTGGTCTGTAGTGGTCTGTGGGCGGAGTCGTGGGCGAGTCCGTTGATGAACTGGTCTGTGAGGGGGATGGTGGAAAAGTGTCTCTGGTGGGCGGGGTGAAGTGTTCTGCTGCATCCAGCAGGACATGGTGAGCATGGTTGGCCTGTGTTCCATAAGCCTTTAACTGGTTTATATGGAACCACGCGGTCTTTCCATTAGGATACTTTATTCTGTAAACGGAGGGGCTAATTTTGTCCGAAATTGAGTAGGGACCGGAATATTTTGGAGCCAAAAAACTGCTGGGGTTATAAACAGATAACATTACCTGTTGCCCAACCTGGAATTCTGTGGTGTGTACGGTCTTATTGAAACAGGCAGTACGTTGCTGTCGGCGTTTCCCTAGCTGGACTGCGGCTGCGAGCTGTGCAGACCTCACAGTCTCAACTAGATCTTTAACTGCCTTTTCATGTGTGAGGGCCGTCACTTCGGGGCTTGTCATGTCCAGTCCTAAAAGGAATTCTGTACCTTTCATAGGGCGTCCGGTCATGAGTGTGTGTGGTGTGTATCCTGTCGATGTGGAGACAGTGTTCCTTATGAACATAAGTGCAAATGGGAGCACTGAATCCCATGTGGAATTATTCTCTTGAACCATTTTCCTAAGGGTAGTTTTAGGGTCCGATTCATGCGCTCCACAATCCCGCTGGACTGTGGATGATACGCAATATGGAAGTTTTGTTTGATACCGAATATTGTCAGGACGTTCCTCATGACCCGTCCTGTAAAGTGAGATCCCTGGTCCGAATCGATACTTCGGGGTAAACCCCATCTCGTGAAGATGTGGTGGGTCAGGATCTTTGCAGCTGTCTTTGCTGTATTTGTTCGTGAGGGAAATGCCTCTACCCACTTGGTAAAGGTATCTATCACCACCAGAACGTATTTATAGCCATTCCTGCAAGGGGGCAATGGACCTATAAAGTCGATCTGGAGGTTTGTCCAAGGGCCGTTAACTGGGCGAGTATGCCGAAGTTGTGCTTTCTTAGAATACCGCTCCGGGTTATTCTGAGCACAAATCAGGCAATTCTCATTGTAGTGCGTTACATCAGTCCTGAGATTAGGCCACCAACAGAGTTGCCTGAGGTGCCTCGTTGTTGCATCAATTCCCTGATGCCCGTGTCCGTCATGGAACAAGGCAATCATCTGATTCCTGTCCTGCTGTGGGACCACATAAAGTTGGTCCTTAATGATCACACCCTCATGTGTGGTCAGTGCGTGTTTAAAGTGCTCGTAAGCAGGCACAAAATTTCCCTTGAAAACCTCCCTGAGGTCTCCGTCCTGTTTCTGTGCTGCCACGAGGTCTTTAATATCAGTCTGTGAGACTTGTACTGCGCTCACAGGGGCGCTAGCTGGTGCGCTAGCTGGGGGGGTCCATAAGTGTCCTCTCCTGGAACCTGCCTTAGCCAACGCGTCGGCCTTTACATTCCCAGGGGGTGATGACCTATGGTGGCTTCTTACTTTTATTATGCCGAAGGTCCTGTCCTTCGCTTTCTCTAGGATATGCTGGAGTAAGGGGGCTGATGGAAGGGGTTTTCCGTCTGCGGAGACAAAACCTCGTGTCCTCCACAGGGGCAGAAAATCTGTCAGGCTATTGCAGACATATAAGCTGTCTGAATATATGTCTGCTGGGCTGGGGAAAGAATCGGGGTGGTCCACTATGTACGCTATGGCTGCTAGCTCTGCTGCCTGCGCGCCTAAGTGACCTGGTAACTTAAGAGCTATCTCTTCGAGAGCGCGCCCCTGCGCGTCCTCTACATAGATGCCGCATCCTGTGATACGCTCACCATTTAAAACTGTGGAGGAACCGTCTACATAAATCCTCAAGGGTCCACACGTGTCTGTGGGCTGGGGGCTTTGTTTCGGGTTCCCTATCTTCCTGGGGGGTGTTTTTGCTAAAAAGGGTCCTGTGTTATGCAGGGGAGCTACAATTTCACAGTCATGGGGCTGTCCGGGGTATTGGAGGTTGTCGGCTAAATATGTGTGTGTGCGTGTCCGTTTCACTGTAATGTCCCGTCCTTGTAAAAGTAGGGTCCACCTAGCTGCCCTAATCTGGCTAACTGAACCGTCCTTCAGTCGACCGTCTAGTAGTAGCTGTGTGGGTGTATGTTCGGTTAGAATGGTGATGGGGTTTAGTCCGGTAATGTATGAGAAATACTGCACTGCCCAGAAGACAGCAAGGAGGTGCCTCTCACAGGCCGAAAATCCTTGTTCTACTGGGTCTAACAGTCGGGAGGCATAAGCCACTGGTCTTAGCTGCTCGTGCCGTTCCTGAAGCAACACGGCCGAGAGGGTCAGATCGGTGCTCGCTACCTCTATTGCGTACGGTGAAAGTTGGTCGGGGACTAGCAGCGCGGGTGCTGCACTAAGGGCTCGTTTCAACTCTTCCACAGCGCCTGTATGCTGCGGAAGCCATTCCCAGGGGGCTCCTTTCTTAAGGAGGTCTGAAAGTGGGGCGGCTTTTGTCGCGAATCCGTCTATGTGGTTCCGACAATAGCCAACCAGTCCTAAAAACGACCGGAGGGCTGATACATTCTGGGGAAGGGGCAATTTGACAATCGAATCTATTCTTTTGAATTCGATCTCGCGTTTGCCGTGCGTGATGACTGATCCCAAATACATCACTTTACTTTCCAATATTTGGGCCTTTTTCGGGTTAACTTTACAGCCAATTTCAGTTAAGAGTTCCAGGAGTTCGGCCAGAAGCGAAATGTGCTCTGCCTTTGTGTCTGTCTGCAGTAGTAGGTCGTCTACATACTGTACCAGACATTCGGGTCGGGAAAATTTTTCTAATCCACTTGCCAGCTGTCGGTGGAAAATGGAGGGTGAATTGTGGAATCCTTGTGGGAGGCATGTCCACGTGTACTGCTGTGTTTTAAAAGTGAATGCGAATTTGTATTGGCACGCTTTTGCCAATGGTATTGACCAGAATCCATTACTGATGTCCAATACCGTGAAGTACTTGGCGTTGAGACCCTGCTTGAGCATGGTCTCGGGACTAGTAGCTACCGTTGGGGCTACTGCGGGGGTTACTTTATTGAGTTCCCGATAATCGATGGTCAGACGCCATGATCCATCGGGCTTCCTCACTGGCCAAATAGGGGCATTGTTGGTGGAGGCTACCGTTCTCAGTACACCTTGTTCCAACAAGCTGCCTATAACTTTTTCTATTTCCACCTCTGCCTCGAGGGGAAATCTATACTGCTTTTGCGGTCGGGGGTCCTGTCCGGTAACATGAACTTGTCCAGTCATTCTACCACAGTCATGACGGTGACTTGCAAATGCTGTCCTGTGTTTGTTTAGTAGGGCCTTAATTTGTCGGTCGGTGTGGAGTGTAGTCAGGTCGAATGAGTACTCTCCCACTGCGCTAATCCGATTAGCGTAGTCTCCTACTGTGAGGGTGGCTGGGGCTCTGTCTGATCTCGCCATTCGCCAGACACACTGGTTCACTGGGTCGAACGACAAGCTGTGAGCGTTCATAAAATCTATCCCCAGGATGTGCTCTGCTGTCCGGGGAAGATTTACTAAAACTACGGGGTGCCTTGTGCTAATGTTCCCTAGCTGGATCGCTACGGGTGCTGTGATATGTCCCTGCTGCGAGTGTCCGGTGAACCCGCTAAGTGTGATGGTGGAGGTGGTCGGCCACGTGTCTGCGTGTGCCGTGGTTGTGGAGTTAATGGTGGTGCGGGATCCTCCTGTGTCCCACAGTAACTCTATGGGCTTCCCTTTGACTTTCGCCGTGACTACGGGCCTCCCTGATGAGTCCCATAGTGTGTCACAGACCCAAGTGGGGGAGCCCGAACACTGTCAGTTCGTCTCGTCCACATTGGTGGGTCCTGACTGTACTGCTACATTGTGGATTGGTTTTGCCTTGTTGCGGTTCAGAGTACCTGTCTGCTGGCCTCTCTGAGATCGCTGGGGTGCATTACACTCTTTTGCCCAATGCCCTAACTGTCCACAGTTATAGCATTCCTGTCCTTTCTGTTGAGGGCTGCTCTTGCCTTCATTTACCCATGCGGGCTTCTGGTGCTCTCTGACTGCTTGGATATCTGCAGCAGCCTGAGCCTCTTCTGGGGATCTAACTTTTCCTTTTGCCTGAAGCGATTGCTCCCAAGCGCGGGACAATCTTTTCAGGACCCATTTTTCGTTATGGGCCTCTTCTGAGGGGTCGTAACTATTGCAAGCGCTCTGTCCTGCTTCTGTTGCGTGTGAGATAATTGTGCGCGTCCACTTAACCATGTTTTCACGGGTTAAATGCGCTCTATCTAGCTGTCCGAAAACTGCGCTGAAATGAATCCACAGCCTTCCTGCGAATGCTGTGGGGTGTTCGGATCTCTTCTGCCTGCACTTATTCAATCCTTCTACGGGGTCACCTCTATTGTACCCGATGGCATCTAAAATGGCGGTGTGCATCTCCTCTAGGCTGCCTCCTGCCACGTTTTGTGGGTCGGGGAGGGCTGCCACTACACTCTGGTCTAAGCTCAGCACGGTGAGCTTAACCTGCTCTCTCTCATCCAGGCCGTACATGGTAGCCTGCTGTTTTACTTTAGCGAAAAACTGGTGGGGGTCTGCGGTGGGGAGGAACGGAGTGATCTTTTCACAAGCGTCCCTTAGCTGGGTTACTGTTAAAGGGGTGGTGTAAGTTATGTCTGGGGCGCCTTCTGATTCGGCTTTCCTCTGTGTGGTTACGGGATTCATGGGTGCGGTTATGATCTGAGCTGTGGGGGGTTGGGGTGCCTGTCGTTTCTGCTGAGCTGCTGGCGCACATGTTCCCTGAACATAACGCTGCGCTGTCTCGCTTAATTCCTGCCAATCTGGGGCATTTTCCCCATCTAACTGAGCTCCAAAGGTGCTTTGGAAGCCATTCTGCACCGAAAGCAGAGATTGCAGTTCCGCAATCTGTTTCCTGCATTTCGCGTGGTCAACTGTGCTTTGTCTTTGTTCGGTCGTTGCAGCATGGAGTGCTCTCAAAGCTGCTTTGAGATCGGAACATTGCCTCTGCAGTGCCTCCACCTGCTTTTCCGATTCCTGTCTTATCAGAACGGCACGTTGCACGTCCTGATAGGCTTTCTCATACTGGGTCTGGGAACTGTTCAGATGAGCTAGACAAGACTGGTGAGCCCTCTTGGCATCATCCACCTCTCTACCCTTCTCTGCCAACTTCCCTTTTAATTCCAGGTTTTCTTTCTCGATGTCCCTGACATCGACCTTACTCATTCGGTTCCTTTCCTCTAAATCTGTCCGGAGCGTCCTGATGACCTCCTCTGCGCCTCGCAACTGTGCCAAGCAGGACACAATCGCCATCGGCTTGCGTGCTTTACCTAAACTCTTTTTGTGTATCTGAGAGAGGTTCTCCCACCAAGTATGACCTATACTTCCGGGACCTGTCTCCTCATTTGCACAAAACTCTTTCCAAAGGGGCCATCCCTTTCCTTGTAAATATTTGCGGAGTTCCAGCTCCCACGTGGGACACTGGCCTACTCTGCTACTGCTGCTGGTCGCTGCGACCACAAACTTTGCTGGATCCATCAGACGTTCCATTGCCTGCATGGCCATTTCCTCTGACTCTCTTTTTATAATTTGGAACAGGGGGTTGCTGGGGTGGTGTTTTGAGAAAAGGGTACGGCTTACGCTATTTTCCGATCACAAAACTACCGAAAGTTTGTCGCAACAAAAAGCTTTCAGTTTTACCTTACAGCCCTGTTAGTACGCATGCACTAAACACACTTCCGAATTTCGCTTATTATTTTGAACACCTTGAATACTTGTGATCTCTTTCTTTCTCTGCAATTTGGAGTTCTAATTCAAATTTCAGGGTCCTGGACACTGTGGTGTTTCCACTTACAACAGGGTCCCGGCGGATGTCGCCACTAAATGTTGCACGTTTTACTATGGGCGTAAAACGCGTTTATTGGAGTGTATTAACACGCCTCCGAGTTCGACGTGTGCTTAACACTGCTAGGCTCTGTTCTATGTAATTATTTAGCTCTGGAGTCGCCAGTTGCCGTATAGGCAACGTCACAAGTATTCCAAGGTCAAGTTCAAAGTAATAAAGACGATACACCGATTAGTAAAGTTCAAACGATCAATATTTATTATACAGTTATAATAAATACTCATGCACACACTAAGAGACTAAGCTATAACTAAACTTAAACAAACAGAATACTTATCTAACAGGAACAGGCAAGGTCAGAGAACGAGGCCTTCGTCCTGGTTTTGTCTGCAGCCTTCAGCAAGCGTTCTGGTACTTGGGAGTCTAGTGGGCTTGGATCGCGTAGCGAGCGTTGAACTTACGGTTTCGGCGGCTGGTGCTCAACGGCTGGAGTCAGGATGCGCGATGTCAGTCGGAGCCGGAGCACGGGTTTAACAGACCGGACAACACGAGGTCCCTATCTTTTATAGGGGTTCCATTGTCCTTCCCTCTTCTCGGGCGGGCTCTACCTATTGGATCAATTTCTTATCGATACTGGATTAATTCCCCAATGCGAGGGGGTCTCCGTGATGGAGGGGGCGTTTCTTATGTCCTTTTGTTTGGAGGTTTCTGGTGCCTCGATGTCTGGGTCTTGATTAGAATGTGTCCATTCAGAACCAAATGTATCTATTGTGTGGGTGTTCAAGTCTGATGGCCTCATTAGCATGCAAAGCGTTTTGCCATTTGCACCTAGCTAAGGTCTTTTCACCTGAGCCCAAACTGGTTTCTGCTGCTGCAGAATGCAAACTGCTCTTTGCAGACTGCTGTTCTGGCTAAACTGTCTGTTTCCCAGCAGTCTTCCATTTTAGTTTGGCTCAGTGTCCATTTTGCGTGGCCAGCATGGCTACATCAACAACAAGGAGAAGAACAGATACAACCTCCTCAACAACAAGGAGAAGAACAAAGCCAACAAGCGAATGGGAGTCAACTGCCCTTCCTGCATTTAAGCCCACCAATGAAGACCTGTATCCACCACCCACCCTTAACAATGGTGCAACTCAATTCTTCCAGGATCAACATATGGGTAATAAGAAAATATGGCGGATAACTAGCATATGGCACAGCTACCATGCATAAAGACAGTAAGAGTCTGCAAAACACTTAAGGACAAGAAAAAGACATTGCCCGATTTGGTGAGGCGATGAGGCTGTTAAATCTCACGAGAGGCCACATCACGAGAGCGAGATGCAGATCAACAGATTTAAATAAGCCATTATGCTCATTTAAATATGTCAGCCCCCGATTTTCCCGAGGCCCCGGAACGAATATGTCCGAGCCTGTGAAACATAGAACATAGAACATAGAACAGTACAGCACAGAACAGGCCCTTCGGCCCTCAATGTTGTGCCGAGCCATGATCACCCCACTCAAACCCACGTATCCACCCTATACCCGTAACCCAACAACCCCCCCTTAACCTTACTTTTATTAGGACACTACGGGCAATTTAGCATGGCCAATCCACCTAACCCGCACATCTTTGGACTGTGGGAGGAAACCGGAGCACCCGGAGGAAACCCACGCACACAGGGAGAGGACGTGCAGACTCCACACAGACAGTGACCCAGCCGGGAATCGAACCTGGGACCCTGGAGCTGTGAAGCCTGGAGCTGTGAAACCTCGCCATGGTCGCGTTTTAGTACTGGTCCATACAAACGTGGACCAGGTGTAACGACACCTGGGTGGGGGTCTCCCAGGCCATCGCAGGGCCCCTGGGTGGTTGGGCTGTGGGCGGGGTGGTACCCCGGCATTCTCACTGGCACCTTGGCTCTGGTACTTAACCAAAACACAGCTACCCACAAGATCGCTTTCACCCCTCGCAACTCTGCTCTCCGGTGACTGCCTCTTTCTTCTTTTTGAAATGCCTCTGTTTCAAAATCCTCGTCCCTTGTTTTCAATTTCCTCCATGACCTTCCTACCTCTATAACCACCTCTAGCTAAAAGAGGCTTTGAGATCTCTGCGCTTCTCCAATTCCGTTCTCCTGTACATCCCAATTCTATTCACTCCACCATTTTTGGCCATACCATCAATTATTGACGCTCGAAGCTCTGGGATCCTCTCCCTCTACCTCTTTGCCTCTCTCTACCCCTCCCCTTTAAAGACACTCCTTACTATCTCCTTTGCCAAGCTTTTATTCATCTGATATCGTCTACTGTGGCTTGCTGTCACAACTGTTGTAATTGATAACACATTTGTTAAATGCCTTGAGCCATTTTGCTGCATTAAATGCGCTACAAATTGCATCATGAGATCTTCAGAGTTTATCTGAAAAAGGCAGATGAGGGGCCGGTCCTCCAGCCGTGTGTTTCTCCGCAGAGCCATTCGCTGGCAGTGGGATCCTCTACTCCCGCCACTCGCCAATGGGATTTCCCATTGAAACCACCCCCATGCCGCCGGGAAACCCATGGGCGGGGGTGCGCTTCCGGCAGGAAAAGAGAATCTCATCCGAAGACGTTATTGACCCAGGTTCAACTTAAATAATTTGTTTTATATAAATATTTATCACCGAAGGAAAGACAATGATTCATGAAATAAAGTGGGAAGACACAAAATACAATTGGAGGTAGTTATCCAGTTAACCTGCTTCAATAAATATTGCTCAGCTTCCTGCCGCCATGTGATATACCTGTTTAGTGTCACTAGATGGTGCTATTAGTACAGGAATTGTTGGATGAGGCACAGTTCTCACAAATTCACAGCCCTAAAATTTCAATGACGATACGAACATACAAATTAGGAATAGACCACTTGGGCCCTCGAGCCTGCACTTCCATTCAATAAGATTATGGCTGATCTGTTTGTAATTTCAACCCCACATTCCTGCCTTCCCCCTTTCACCCACTTGTTAAAGAAGTACCTATCTATCTTCACCTTAAAAAATATTCAGAGACTCTGGCCGGGATTCTCCAAGCCAGTGGCCAAGTTCTGACGCCAGCGTGAAAAGCGGCGTGAACCACTCCGGCGTCAGGTATTCACCCCTTCCCAGAGGGTTAGGTCAGTGCTGGAGTGGTCTCCGCTGCTCCAGCCGGCGCGCTACGTCCGGCGCGAGTTCGCGCATGTGCGTCGGTTTCCGTCTCTGCGCGGCCCCAGGCAATATGGTGGAGCTCTACAGGGGCCAGGCGCGGAGGAACATAGGCCCCACACAGAAATAGCCCAGCCGCCGATCGGTAGGCCCCAATCGTGGGCCAGGCCACTGGGGAGGCCACCCCCCCCGGGTCAAATCCCCCTGCCCCCCCCCTACCAGGACGGCCCCCGCAGACAGAACTCCGATATCCTGCCATGTGGGACCATACATGACCCACACTGGCGGGACTCGGCCGAACTCAGCGGGCACTCGGCCCGTCGAGGCCTGGAGAATTGCTGGGGGCTGGCGCGACGGGGATCCCGCGGGCGCCCGAGAATCGGTGCCGGAAAATCGGCGGGTCGGGGTCGGAGAGTCCCGGCCTCTGCTTCCACTCACTGCTTTTAAGGAAGAGACTTGCAGAGACTCGCGACCTTCTGTGATACATAATTCTCCTAATTTCTGTCCTAAAGCAGCTGCCCCTTATTTTTAAACAGTGCCCCGAGTTCTAGATTCTTTGACAAGAAGTAACATTCTCACCACATCCACCTTGTCAATGCCCCTCAGGTTCATAGCAGTTTTGATCAAGTCGCTCCTGACTCTTCTAAATGCTCGTGATATAAACCTAATCTCTCCAACCATTCCTGGTAAGACAGCCATTCCAGGTGTTAGTTTAGTAAACCTTCTCTGAACTGCTTTCAATGCATCGACATATTTACATCTTTCCTTCAATAAGGAGATCAATGATGTACACAATACTCTAGATGTGGTCACACCAATGCCCTGTACAACCGTAGTATAACCTCCCTACTTTCGTAATCAATTCCCCTCACAATGAATGATTGTGAGTTTCCGGGTTCGATTCCCACTTGGGTCACTGTGCGGAGTCTGCTCGTTCTCCTCGTATCTGCGTGGGTTTCCTCCGGGCACTCCGGTTTCCTCCCACAAGTCTCAAAAAACGTGCTTGTTAGGTGGATTGGACATGAGTTCTCCCTCTCTGTACGTGAATTGGCGCCAGATGTGACGACAAGGGGATTTTCTCAGTGACTTCACTGCAGTGTTAATGTAAACTTACTTGTGATAATAATAAAAATTATTAGATTATTTTTTTAAAAATGCATTTTATTACAAACATATATCAAATCAGGTTACAGCGAATAAACAGCCCGGGAAACATACTTCCCAACAATGAATTATACAGTCTGCACAGATTTTGCCCCTTTTTCACCCCCCACGATGAACAGCCCCTCAAACACGGCCACAAACATCCCCCACCTTTCCTCAAACTCCCCTGCTGAGCCCCTTAACTCAAACTTTATCTTCTCTAACCGCAGGAAGTCATGCAGGTCACCCAACTGCTACCCCCGGCGGCGATGCCGACCGCCATTCCAGCAAAATTCGTCGCATGCAATCAGAGAGGCGAAGGCCAAGACATCGGCCTTCCTCCTCTCCATGAGCTCCGGCTTCTCTGAAACCCCAAATATCGCTGCCAAAGGGTCCGGGTCCACTCCCTCCTCCACTACCCTGGCTAAGACCGCAAACACTCCCGCCCAGAATCTTCCCAATTTTTCACAACCCCAAAACATGTGCACATGATTGCTGGCCCACACCCACATCTCTCACACTCATCTGCTACCCCCTGAAAGAACCCACTCATTCTCGCCCAGTCATATGCATCCTGTGCATCACCTGAAACTACATCAGGTTAATCCTTGCACAAGAGGAGGTCCCGTTTACCCTACCCAGTGCCTCACTCCATACTCCCCAATTGATCTCCATTCTGGACCCTCCGCGCTGGAGGGTGTGCAGAGGAGATTCACTAGGTTAATCCCAGAGCTGAAGGGGTTGGATTATGAGGAGAGGTTGAGTAGACTGGGACTGTACTCGTTGGAATTTAGAAGGATGAGGGGGGATCTTATAGAAACATTTAAAATTATGAAGGGAATAGATAGGATAGATGCGGGCAGGTTGTTTCCACTGGCGGGTGACAGCAGAACTAGGGGACATAGCCTCAAAATAAGGGGAAGTAGATTTAGGACTGAGTTTAGGAGGAACTTCTTCACCCAAAGGGTTGTGAATCTATGGAATTCCTTGCCCAGTGAAGCAGTTGAGGCTCCTTCATTACATGTTTTTAAGGTAAAGATAGATAGTTTTTTGAAGAATAAAGGGATTAAGGGTTATGGTGTTCGGGCCGGAAAGTGGAGCTGAGCCCACAAAAGATCAGCCATGGTCTCATTGAATGGCGGAGCAGGCTCGAGGGGCCAGGTGGCCTACTCCTGCTCCTAGTTCTTATGTTCTTATGTTCTTATATTCCCAACTCTGCTTCCCTTTCTCCTTGATCTTCACACCACCCACTGGCCTCCCTGCCCCCCCCCCCCCCCCCCCGCGCCCCCCCCCCCCCCCCCCCCCCCCCCCACCCAGCCACTTGTATATGTCCCCAATTTTTCCCTGCCCTTCCACATCCGGAAGCAGCGGTCGCTCCAGCAGGGTGTATCCCGGCGATCGAGGGAACCCCCTCCAGACCTTTCGCGCAATCCCTAACCTGTAGATTCCTAATTAATAGATTCCTACCTGTATTTTGCTCAGTTAAATATGCGTTCACTGGACCCCCATGGTGCCCGAGACATAATGGGCATGCCTGCATGGGAGACCCCGCCAAGATGCTGTTTTGCACAGGTTTCCACCAGGCGTAACGGCACTTGGGCAGGTCTCCCAGGCCATCAGAGGCCCCTGGGTGATCGGGGACAGGGTAGGGTGGTACATTGGCACTCCAGCTGGCACCCGGCACTGTGGCACTGCCAGCCTGGCACCATGGCAATGGCACCCTGGTAGTGCCACCCTTACCCACAAGAGCTCGTGCCTTACCCATAAGGTGAGGGGTGGCTCGAGGCCCCTGGAAGAGGTAGGTTGGGTGAAGTGGGGGGACCCAGAAGCCGTAATGGGTCACTGAGAGGAGTTGAAAGACCGGGCTGCCTTTAAAAATGGCAATGGTGAGCTAAGCACATCAGTACAGGAAATAATGAAAGTGCAGCCTTGATGGGCCGTTCCTCGCCAAGGTCACAAAAACAACAAAGTGTTGTTGTATAGCGGGGGTCTTTCTCGGGCTGCAGGCGCTGAGAAACACCCTGCTCAACGAGCCCAAAACCGGAACCTCTGAATTCTTCTCGTTGAATCGCGCCCCATATTTTTAGTTCAGCAAAGTCCATTTCTAAATAAACAGAAGGTAAGATTTGATTTGCACAGTTTCTCATCAAACGAAATTCGACTATTTTCACTTCAGCACCTGACCATCAAACGTTAGGTATAATAAAAGAAGCGTATCTTAGAGCAGCACCTGAGGAAACGTAAAGATAAATTGTTCATGATGGAACTCTGAAATTTGTTTTGGATTAATTGTTTGTCAAAATTATTTTTGCATTTTATTTATCAGGCTACATTCGGGAGTAATTGTTGGGGACATTTTCTTGTTAAATCTCAGCATGAGCTGCTTAATTGGAGTCTCCTCTTTATGATCTGCATGTTGGATGGGAGAGGAGGCAGAGCAGTACAGAGGTTGAGTGGTGAGGCCCACACAGAAGTGTCCTTCTCACTTCCTGAGCCCTTTGTGATGCTTCTCTTTGGTTCAAGCAACACCCCATATTCAGCGGCATCTTTTTTTAAATTCATGGGACATGGGCATTTATTCCCCACTCCTAATTGCCCTTGAGGGGACAGTTAAGAGTCAACCACATTTCTTTGGGTCTGGAGACACGTGAAGGCCAGACCATCTAAGGATGGCAGATTTCCTTCCCTAAACGACATTAGTGAACCCAGATGGGCTTTTCCAACAATCGATAATGGTTTCATGGTCATCATTAGACTTTTAATTTCAGATGTTTTTATTGAGTTCAAATTCCATCACCTGCCATGCTGGGATTTGAACCTGCGTCCCCAGATCATTCGCCTGGGTTTCTGGATTACTAGTCTAGTGACTACACCACTATGCCACTGCCTCCCCTATAAATACTCACTACATTCCCCAGTGACTCTGGTTGGGAGTGTGAAGGTGAATGACCATGGTGGGGAATGGGATTGTGGGGGTCAGAGAATATCTGATGGTTATTGCTGATCAAGACCCTTCCATTATCCACATGCCACTGGCTCTTTTTTCTATTGCTTTGGAGAAAACAATCCAATTGAAATGAGATTCCCACTCTTCTCGCCTCCTATTCTAGTTCGAATCTCCTCAGGGTACGATTGTCTGAAAACTGAAGGCCTTGAGGGTTATGTTGGCAGCCATAAGTCACAATTTCAGAACGCCTGAGCCTAATTGTGACCAGAAGAATATCGATGTCACTCTCTGAGACGTTTCCTGCTATCCCTTTGCTTGTTCCTGTTGGAGATATTTCTAGAGGAAGGAAAAGAAATTAAGAAACAAAACTGGAATACGTGTTCTTTGAAAAACAGGTTGACAGGGCAGCACGGTAGCATAATGGTTAGCACAGTTGCTTCACAGCTCCAGGGTCCCAGGTTCGACTCCCAGCTTGGGTCAGTGTCTGTGTGGAGTCTGCACGCTCTCCCCGTGTCTGCGTGGGTTTCCTCCGGGTTCTCCGGTTTCCTCCCACAGTCCAAAGATGTGCAAGTTTGGTGGATTGGCCATCCTAAATTGCCCTTAGTGTCCGAAAAGGTTAGGTGGGGTTACTGAGTTACGGGGATCAAGGGGATAGGGTGGAGGCGTGGGGCTTGTAGGGTGCTCTTTCCAAAGGCCAGTGCAGACTCGATAGGCTGAATAGCCTCCTTCTGCACTGTAAATTCTATGATTCTATGGCACATCAGAGACTTCCAGCCTTTTATACCTTTTGACTTACCATGCTGAATCTTACAGTGTAATCCTATTTATGGCAAATCCTCCATCATGAATTGTGGCCTGCACGTCATATTGCCATAGAGACAAAGAAATTTACTCGTAAATATAGGATTTTGACAATGGTTATGTTTTGAAATAATGACAGCTTCTGAAAACTATGTTTGAGGTAAATACTGGTTTTCATCTAAGGGATAATAAGTCTGTTAACTACCTTCCTGTTTATAGAGAGAATTAAAAAGTATATATACTCAAACTGATTCAGGTAAAGGAGAGGGCAGTAGCGATGCAGACCAATCTTTTGATGTGAATGTTGAAATATTTTGTCACTTCAAGAATTTAAGAATTTTTATTAGTCTTTATTGTCACAAATAGGCTTACATTAACACTGCACTGAAGTTACTGTGAAAAGCTCCTAGTCGCCACACTCCGGCGCCTGTTCGGGTACACAGAGGGAGAATTCAGAATGTCCAATTCACCTAACAAGCACGTCTTTCGGGATTTGTGGGAGGAAACCGGAACACCTGGAGGAAACCCACGCAGACACGGGGAGAACGTGCAGACTCCGCCCAGACAGTGACCCAAGCCGGGAAGGGAACCTGGAGCTGTGAAGCAACAGAGCTAACCACTGTGCTACTGTGCCATTCGGTTCTGTGAATTTAACTTTGTAAGTAGTTTGCTTCAGAGACTTCAGAGACTAACCGGCACTGATGTTTGAGCTGTATCTTCTCCCAAATGACAGGAACGAACAAGGAAAACAAACATGTGAAATGACAAAAGGCCATCTAATATGTTGTGGATGTCACTTCCCAGTGGCCATATTGTTTCTACTGTCTTGGAGCCCTCAAAGACTCACCCACTCACTCAGGAAGAAAAAAGGATGAAATCTTGGACATTCTGCCTGATCTGGAAAGCACGCATTGTAAAAAAAACTGATTGACATCAAGATATCATTCAACCGCAAAGATTGCCCTATACAGCGAGCACCTTAAACCCCTTCATATACAGATGTTCGCCCCATTCCGTTTCAGAGTAAATTAATGTAGCAGTAAGTATGTTGCTGCACATCTAAAATTATGTTGGGGGGGGGGGGAGGTAAAGAAATGGCAGTTTCTAATTGGATTTTGTGGCTAATCAAATCACAGGTTTGAAGGGGGACAGTTTCTAAGGATGGGTAATCACGAAAGCATTTCATAAAACCCTGGTGCTCCTAACAAATAACCATGTCCAGTTAATCCAACTGTGGATTGAACAACTGTTCAGTGACGATCAAGGAAAACCTTATTCATTGACCAGGTTTTTTGGAAGTAGTACATCGGTATGAAACATTGCGAGCATATACATGAATATACATGAATAGGATGGGAATAGAAGGATAAGGTCCCTGGAAGGGTAGGGGTTTTAGTTCAGACGGGTAGCATCGTCGGGGCAGGCTTGGAGGGCCCAAGGGCCTGTTCCTCTGTTGTAATTTTCTTTGTTCTTTGATATAATTAATACGATAAAGAAAGCTGAAATTTACCAGTCATGACTCTCGGATATTCACAAGTTTTTCACATTCAATTAAGTTTTTTCCAAGTGCAAGTCCAAGGTAGGGAGAATCCAGCCCACTGTTGTAATGTAGGATACCACAGCAGAAAGTTGGCACCCAGTGAGATCTTGCGAACAGCAATAAGATCCATGTCATATTGGTTGAGGGATAGAGCACTGGGATGGCTTTCAGCCCGCACTAGCCGTGTACGGGGTCGACGAAATGGGCAGAAAATCCGGAGAGAATCGGAAAACGTGATTCTCTCCAGAGAGATTGAGTTTCCCGATTTTCCTCGCCCGCCGCCAGCGATGTCATGAGGTTCACGCCCACAAAGGTCATGAGACTGATTTGAATAGATTTTAATGAATTTAAATATTATTTACGGGCCGTTCTGCCATATCATCCCTCCCTCGCTAAATATTCATACCTCGCCGAAGCGACATAATGTTGGGTAGATTCACAACAGGTTTGGCCAAATGAGAATCAGTCGAGGGTCTCCCTCCAGGGTAAGTATAGCCTCGGGCGGCGAGAGGGACATGCCTGGGCAGTGTCCTGGCTCTGTCCCCTGGTGGTGCCAACCAAATAATGCCAACCTGGCAGTGCCAACCTGTGCTGGGGGCAGTACAGGGGCGGACCTTAGTGAGTTTCCTGGGGGGGGGGTGGGTTCATTTATGTGTGGTGGGAGGAGAGAGCGGGTACTGAGGGGGAGGGGATTTCCGGCTATACTTCCATGGTGGTGGTGGTGGTGGGTGGGGTGGGAATGTCAGCAATGATTGTCAGGAGGAGGGGAATGCCAGCAATAATTGTCGTGGGGGGGGGGGGGGGGGGGAGGTGAGGGAGAGCACCCAAAACATCCATTGGGGGGGCGCGCGTTCTCTGTGGATCCGGTTGCCAGCTCTATCATGTCCCACCCCACCAGAGTGACAATGTAAGCCAAGCGTAAACTCATTTTATTTCTTTAAAGAGGCTCAAGATCTGGAGAGAAAAAGTGCTTTGTCTGTGCAACTGGAGAATTACACTCCATTTTTCAGTCTGAGCCTGAAACGTTGCCAAATTCTGGTACGATTCCACCTGTTGCCCGGAATACTGCTGAGAAATACTTTTCCTTAAAGTGTGCCATGGTATCGTTCACATCCACTGGAAAAGAAAGATGAAACATTGTTTTAATGTTTAATTTAAATGTGCCCCTGAAAATGAATCAACTATGCTTTTATTTGACGCTGTGGTGCACAATGCTGTATGAATTCCTGATTATTAACTTAATATAAATGGGATTTCTCTGCATTTGTCATTTATCTCTGTTACTCCATCTTTGATGGGACAGGGATATGAAAGCAGAGCTAAACTTGGTAGAATATTCCTTTTTCAAACTTTTTTACTAATTGCAATCATTGTGACATGTTTTTTTCCCACTGAAACTGGCAAACAGTGGTTGATATGGCCCCACGTTCATTTATCTGTGAAAATTACCTTCCTACTTATTTTGGTTGAACTGCTAATTTTGTCCAGATGCTTTAAAGGCCATAGTGCTGCTATATTGTAACTCAGTCCCCATAATCATGATAATTAACCATGCAAACATGCTTGCTGGAAGATTGATGGACTAAATTTAGATGGCCAAAGGCTTTTTTGTGGCTATGATGGAGAAGGTTGTTTTCCTTTCCTTGCCCACTTGTAAGGCCCTGCCCTTGGCTCTCCCTTATACCTGAAAATGGGTTGAAATTTAAGCTTCACTGACCGGGAGAGGCCCAGAGATTGGGACCTTCTACATGTATTGAAACAGCCATTGGCAGGGAATGGATGCGGAATGGGTGTGGTGGGCGGTTGGGGGGGGGGGGGGGGGGGGGGAAGAGGAGGGATGGGCAGAATTATAAAATTTGGAAGGGATATTTACCTTCCTGCCTTCGCTCTGGCAACCCTTTAGGGAGGGCGGTTGGCATATTGCCAGGTATGATGATCCACTCACTCATCAATCGATCCAAAGAGGAATAAGGGACAAGCTGGAATTGCTGTCCTATAAGAACATCAGTGTTGGCCCTGTGCCTCCTGACAGAGAATGCTAGAAACTCCCAGGCTACTGGTACATTTACAGGTCACTTTTCAGGTCTTTAAGTTCTCCCCCATTGCCTGGAAATTCGCTGATTGAAGAAAACGTTTCTCCCCAGTCTTCCTCGTTGATAACTCCCACTAGCTCTTGGACAGGCCACTAGATGGAGGCCTTTACAATGATAGAATCCTGCTGGAGTTGGTGATTTCAGTTCCAGAACTGTAGTGGAAGCTGATTATAGAAAGGCATCAATACCAGTTGGTGAGATTGGCCCTTACTCCCACAAACCCGATGGTTCTAGCTCCCAACTTGAAGGGCGAGGTTAATTGGAAAGTGGCCAGAGTGGGAATCTCATGCAAAAGTACATGAAAGAATGCGTGTTAGTAGTTTAAAGGCCCAAGATTATGAGAAAATCTTCTTTAGACACTCATCATTAAGAGTAGGATCTAAACAATTAATTATACAACAACCGTCTGTTTCACACTGAGAACCATGTTATGCAGTGCTTAATGGTAGGTTGATAAGAGTTATACTTTCAACTGTGTTTTCCTGTAGATTGCTGAGAAGTCAGTAACAAAGGAACCGTTGCACGTTTGCCTGTTGGCCAGTCCATGAAAAAATATTCACCTTTGGACGTCTAAATTTAGTCCCATCAACCTTAAAGCAAGTTTACATGACTAATTATCATGATTATGCGGAATGAGTTACAATATAGCAGCACTATGGCCTTTAAAGCACCTGGACAAAATTAGCAGTTCATAAGACACACATGGTTGGGAGGCCGGAGAATTTACATCAGATTAACATTATATACACCAGAGTTAAGTAAGACCTGTCAAGTCAGATTTAAACATACACTCACATGAATTAGGAGGAGTAGGCCACTCGACCCTTCAGGCCTGCTCCTCCTTTCTATAATGGCTCATCTGATTTTAACCTCAACTCCACATTCCTGCCTAGCCCCTGTAAACTTTCAGAGACCCTTGCTTATTAAGACACTATCTACCACTACCTTAAAAATATTCACAGATTCTTCCTCCACTGCCTTTTGGGAAGAGAGTTCCAAAGAGTCATGACCCTCTGTGAGAAACAAATTCTTTTCATTTCCGTTTTAAATGGGCGACCTTATGGGCGAGATTCTCCGACCCCTTGCCGGGTCAGAAAATCCCTGGGGGGCAGCACGAATCCTGCCCCGATGGCGGCTGCCGTATTCTGAGGCTCCGTTTTTCGGGTGGGGGCGGGGGCCGTTGGCAGCGGACTCCCTGGCAATTCTCTGGGCCCCGATGGGCTGAGCGGCCGTCCGTTTTTGGCCAGTCCTGCCGGCGTGAATCATTCAGCTCACGTACCGGCGGGATTTGGCAGGTAAGTCGGCTGGGGCGGTCTTCGGGGGATCCGATCCCGGGGATGGCCCCCACGGTGGCCTGGCCCGCGATTGGGGCCCATCAATCTGCGGGCGGGCCTGTGCTGTGGGGGCACTCCTTCCTTCTGTGCCAGCCCCTGTAGGGCTCCACCATGGCTGGCGCGGAGAAGAGAACCCTCCACGCATGCGCCAAAATACGCCGTCCGGTCTGCGCATGTTCGGAACCATGACGGCGGTTCCGCGCATGCACGATATCATGCGGCCCTTTGGCGCATGCGTGAACACGTGCCTTCCCTTCGGCATTGGCTGGAACGGTGCCAACCCATCCGCCGTCCACCTCGCCCCCGAGACATGTGAGAATTCCTCACCTTAGGGGCCCATTGACGCCGGAGTCGTTGGCGCCGGTTTTCCCGCCAGCGTGGGGACTTAGTCCCCGGAAGGGAGAATCCCGGCCATTATTTTTAAACAGTGGCCCCTAGTTGTAGATTCTCCCACAAAAGGAAACATCCTCGCCATCATCATGGTAGCACAGTGGTTAGCACTATGGCTTCACAGCGCCAGGGTCCCAGGTTCGATTCCCGGCTTGGGTCACTGTCTGTGCGGAGTCTGCACGTTCTCCCCGTGTCTTCATGGCAAGTACCGAAAGACGTTCTGTTAGGTAATTTGGAAATTCTCAATTCCCCGTCTGTGTACCTGAACAGGCGCCAGAATGTGGCGACTAGGGGCTTTTCATAGTAACTCCATTGCGGTGTTAATGTAAGCCTACTTGTGACAATAAAGATTATTATTATTATCCACCCTGTCAAGTCCCTCAGGACCTTACATGTTTCGATCAAGTTACTGTCGTGTTAATCACCCTGGGGTAACACGGACTGCAACTGGATGCAGTTGTACTGGAACATAGACTCCAAACTGTGATGTTCATTCAATACGCTTTATTGAACTTTCTAAGCAGTGCACACAGTTCGCTGTGGGTTTGACACTCTACTAATCTAAGCATGTTTACTATAACTAACTAGAGCAGACTAGCTCTGAGCCACGTGTGGAAGGTGCTAACTGATATATACACCCTGACTGTCACTACAGTTGTCACCAGTGGAAAGAGGCAGAGTGTCGATGCCTCGTGTGTTTTATAGTGGGAAACCACCTTCTAGTGTTCTGCCTGATGATTGATTGTGTTCTGTCCTGTGTCTTGATTGGTTGTACTGGGTGTCTGTTGCTGCCTGTCTGTATCTCATTATGTGCATGAGTGCACATCACACGGTGGCCTAGTGGTTAGCACAGCTGCCTCACGGCGCTGAGGTCCCAGGTTCGATCCCGGCCCTGGGTCACTGTCCGTGTGGAGTTTGCACATTCTCCCCGTGTCTGCGTGGGTTTCGCCCCCACAACCCAAAAATGTGCAGAGTAGGTGGATTGGCCACACTAAATTTCCCCTTAATTGTAAAAAATAATTGGGTAATCTAAATTTTTTTAAAATGAGTGCACATCATGACAGTTACCTCTTACCCTTCCAAACTCCAGGGGATACAAGCCAGGCCTAGCTAACCATTCCTCATAAGACAACCCGCCCATTCCTGGGGCGGAATTCTCTGTTGACTGTCGGCAAAATTGCAAAACGCGATTGGGCGGAGAATAGGTTCTGACGCCCAATTGCGGTGGGATCCAATTTACGCCGAATCACAATTCTCCATCACCTCGACAGTGGCGTCAATGCGTACCGGTACGCACGTAGAGTAAACACCATTTCCATATCATTAGGGGGCCCAACCTGGTATTCTCCGGTGCTTCCGCGATTCTGGGTAGCACGGTAGCACAGTGGTTCGCAGAATTGCTTCACAGCTCCAGGGTCCCAGGTTCGATTCCCGGCTTGGTTCACTTTCTGTGCGGAGTCTGCACGTTCTCCCCGTGTGTGCGTGGATTTCCTCCGGGTGCTCCGGTTTCCTCCCACAGTCCAAATATGTGCAGGTTAGGTGGATTGGCCATGCTAAATTGCCCTTAGTGTTGGGTGGGGTTACTGGGCTATGGGGATAGGGTGGAGATGTGGGCTTGGGTAGGGTGCTATTTCAAAGAGCCAGTGCAGACTCGATGGGCTGAATGGCCTCCTTCTGCACTGTAAATTCAATGATCTATGATTCTCCAATTCCGATTCGCCAAGTTCCTGACAGCGTGGTTCACTTGTGCTTTTAAAAATTGTGGAATCATGGCTGATGAGGAAGAGAGAGGAGGTTGGACATGGAGAGGAGCGACAGTGGGCTGCCAGGCTGGGGACACTGGCTGAGGTGGCTGGGGTTGGCGGGAGGGGTTCTGGGAGGGGGCCTGCCAGTCCTGGGAGTGGGGGAGGGAGGGGAGGAGGGAGGTGATGGAGGAAGAGGCTTAGTGGCTGGGGTGACTCCCCCATAGACTGGGGCGGTGTCCAGTTCCGGGCCGCCATTATTGCAGCCTGCAAGGCAGCCTTATTGCTGCGCACCGACTGACCAACCACCCTGGCCCCTGGGACTGCCAAGTGACACTGGCCATATGGATCCCCCCCACCCCCACATGCCCCCCTCCCCCATCTGACCAGCACCCATCGATGACCCACCCAGGGAAACGGCCACAATAGACCCTACAGGGGCCAAGGTGCATACCCCTGGTGAGGACAGTGCCAGCCAATGGTACCCATAGCATCAGGGTCAGGTATCAGGGCCTGGGGACCCCATGGTGCTGGCCACCAATGGGGTCCGGGGAGCAGGTGTAGCCACCTGGGGTGGCCATGTCCTGATTACAAAATGGACACTTGCAGAGAATGAAGAGAAAATTGGACAATGCTAAGAAAACAAGCAGGTGCAAGGCTTGTCTGTGGATTGGAGTTTGCAGCTCCCAGGCAAGACCGATACTACAAGCCATTAGCATACTAATGAGCTATCTCCGGGGACAAAAGAGAAACATTTAAGCAAACGATACCAGAACAGACTCCCCGGCGCCAGTGGAGACTGAAACAAAGCAGGCCAATGGTCACCTAGCGACATATTGCTGCGCACCGACTGACCACCCACCCTGGCCCCTGGGACTGCCATGTGAGACTGGCCATATGGATCCCCCCACCCCCATGCGATCAGGCAGCCACCCGTTTATTGGAGAAAATCAATACAGATGATTAGGGCATGGTCCAAGTAATTGGGGCCAAGTTCAAGGCCCTCCCAAAAGCACGCAAAGCCCCTTTGGGGTATAAAGAGGAGCCCCCAAGGCAGAACGGCCTCCTCTTCTTCTTCATCTTGGCCTTGGCTCTCAGCGACGAGAGGCCCGCCAAGCACCAGACAAGTAAGTCTAAAGTCAACGCACGCTACGAGATAGGCGCTCATAGCTACTATTCTATACAGGTTTGATGCCTGAGAACCAGACAACGGCCATTGTTCCTCTGACTGAGTGGGCACCCGAAGCTAAGTATAAGCTTTTAGTAGTAGTGATAGTTTAGTGGGTAGAGTTTGTGCATGAGTATAATTGACTGTGCGTGTAAATAAATGTGCATTGATTTCAAACTTACCAACTGGTCTATTGAGTCTTTGATCAGTATTCGGCTTTGAACCTTGTGGCGGTATTGAAGGGATACCTGGCGTCTCTTGAGCTAGCATAATTAAAACAGAGCAAATTAAGGAGAGAGCATATCGAGCAACACAGGGATGGGTGGGCATGCTGGGGTATGCACCATGCGAACCTGTCAGCCTTTCACCCTCTGTAGACAATGGAAATTGGAATTCAACCAGCAAAGGTGGCCTTCCTACTTATGCCACAGCCCTGGGAGTTGCCCTGCGGCTGCACGAGCTGGCGCTGCTTGAGAAGGAGGAGAAATCTGCAGCAGCAGAGTGTGCTGCAGAGGGACAGGAGGCAGCCACCCAGAATGGAGGGTGAGCCACCCAACAGGCCAAGGAGGAGGTGGTGCCAAGGATGCACCGCGTGAGGCCTTGTGTGTACCGGCACCACCTGTCATATGAGGACCTGCCGGACCGGGCATGCCGTCGAAGACTCCGGCTGAGCAGGGAGACAGTGCAACACAGCTGCCATATGATGGCATGCCTGACACAGCAGGGGTATGGGGGATGACACCTGCTCCTGGTGGCCATCAAGGTGACGGTCGCCCTGAACCTTTACGCCAAGGGGTGCTTCCAGGCACTGAGTGGATACCTGCCCGGAATAATGTGAGTGAGTAAGTGGAGATCTGGAGATCTTTACATACTCAGACACATGTCAAATGGGCAGACATTCATCAAGTTATATTACCAATGGAGGGCAGCATAGTGGCACAATGGTTATCACTGCAGGTTCATGGTGCCGAGGACCTGGGTTAGATCACGGTTCCGGGTCACTGACCATGTGGAGTTTGCACATTCTCCCCGTGTTTGCATGGGTCTCACCCCCACAACCCAAAAAGATGTGCAGGGCATGTTAATTGACCACACAAATTGCCCCTTGATTGGGTAAAAACAAGAATTGGGTACTCTAAATTTATCTTTACAAAGTTATATTACCAGTGGGTTTGCGGGCAGAGCATGAGGTTCCAGTCGGGGGGCACATAGGAGTAAGGAAAACTCAAGCGAAAATACAGAAACATTTTTTTTAGCCTGGATTGCATAACGATGTGGTTGAATTTTGTGCTACATGCCACACATGTCAGATGATAGGAAAACCTCAAGCGGTAATCAAACCAGCACCCATAAAACCTATGCTGGCATTTGAGGAATCTTTTAATCGGGCCTTAATAGATTGCGGGGGACCCCTTCCTAAAATGAAAAATGGGAATCAGTACTTGTTTACTCTTAAGGATGTGTCTACCAGATTTCTAGAGGCCATTCAATTGTCGAGGAGTTAATTCCATTTTTTACCAGATATGGGCTACCAAAAGAAATACAATCAGATCACGGATCAAATTTAATGTTGAGGTTTTTCAGGGAAGTTGTGGGTAACTTGGGGGTAAAGCAATTTAAATCAACTGAATCATCCAGAATCGCAGGGAGCTTTGAAAGGTGGCAACAAACTTTAATGGCCGTGTTGAGGGTCTATGGTCAGGATTATCCAGAGGATTGAGGGAAAGAGATTTGTACTATTTCCAATTAGGGATGCACCTGATGAATCCACTAAATTCAGACTGCTCAAATTGATTTTTGGCCAAGTAGTAAGAGGACAACTTAAATTGATTAAGCGGAAATTGGTGAGTCAGAGTTCTGAGACTACACATTTGGGCTAGGTGTCTAACTTAAGAGAGAGATGAAATAGGGCTGGTGAGTTGGATAGAAACATTTAAAATTGTCACAGCATGTGATGAAAAAAGAGGCGGATTTAAGAAATCAAAAATTAATAGTTTTGTTTGTAGGGAGAAAGTATTAGTGTTATAACCAGTGGTAAGTGAACCATTAAAAGTAAGATTTTGCGGGTTTTTTCAAATTGAATGGAAGTTGAGTGAGGTGAATTATTTGATAAAAATGCCAGATAGAAACTCAAAAGATATTTTGATTGGGAAGGAAAGCAGAAGGGTGTGTTTGTAGTTATAACTCAGGGAAAAGAGATAAATTCAGATAATTATGAATTCAAAATTCCTCAAATTTGATTGGACAATGAGGAAGTGATAAGAAACTGGGATGAATTACCTTCCAGAGGAAAATCAGTGTCATGTGAGAGTACCTTTAAGAAATGGGTGTTTATAAATGGGTGTGTACATAAATATCTGTAGTGAGAGTACGTTTAAGAAATGAGTGTTTATTACTGCAATGATGTCAGAGAGTGGGTGGAGCTGGGCTGTCTGTCAGCTTTTTACTTTTGCTTTAGGCTTCTTGCTGCAGGGTGGGTTTGGTCACATTTTAGTTTTGGAGAAGCTGCAATCACAGCAGGATGTGTGTGAATCTCTGCAAGTTTATGAATGCCCATTTGCTGATTTCAACATGGTAACTATTCTCAGTAGTGAAGTTAAGCCTGATATCTTTCTGTTAAGTCTTTTTAAATCTTATGGATGGTAAAAGGAAAGCTCAAGTGTTGTATTCTTTGGGGGTTGTTTTTGAATTGATGGTTGCTAGGATGTTCACTGTATGTTTTAAAAAAGGTTAACTTGAGCTCATAGAATAAACATTGTTTTGCTTTAAAAATACTTTTCCATTTCTGCTGTACCACACCTGTAGAATGGGCTGTGTGCCCCCATATCACAATCTATTAAAAGTTGTGGGTCAGGTGAATTCCATGATACACTTTAGGGTTCTCTAAACCCTGGCCCATAACAAGAGTCATCTGAAAAGTTAGTGCAGTCACACAGAGCTATATGTGGAGGTGGGGGGGGGGGGGGGGGGGGGGGGAGAGAGGGGGAATCTAGGAAGCACAAAGGTGATGTTGATGTAGGAAGTTCTGTTTCAATTAAGCAACATCTATATAGGCCGAATACACTAATGTTGGCACAGGTTCAAAAGGAGATTGCAAGTATTGAAGTGAGTTCACCTATTGGGATGGTACCAAAACCAGATGGAACGCAACAATTATGTGTGGATTGTGGGAATGTCAATACAGCAACAAAGACAGATTTGTCTCCTATTCTTTGCTTGGAAGACTGTACTGAAAAGGTGGGACAACAAATTTAATCACCAAAAGGGACTGATTAAAAGGATACTGAAAAGCACCTTTATCAGATAGGGTGAAGGGAGATTTGGCTTTTGTAACGCCAAATGGTCTGTATCAGTTATGCCGTTTGGAATGAAGAATGCACCAGCAACATTCCAAAGACGAAGCAATAAGGACATTTCGGGACTAAAGAATTGTGCAGTGTGCATAGACGATCTGGTGGTCTTCAGTCAAATGTGGAAGGAGCATTTAGAATACCTGATTACATGAGGCTGGTTTGGTGGTAAACTTGACTAAAAGTAAGTTTGCGAAAGCCCAAGTCACATTGTTAGGCCATATTGTTGGACATGGACTGGAAGAAAATAGACTTATCAGTGATAGGCAGCATGGTTTTGTGCAGGGAAGGTCATGTCTTACAAACCTAATAGAATTCTTTGAGGAAGTGACAAAGTTAATTGATGAGGGAAGGGCTGTAGATGTCATATACATGGACTTTAGTAAGGCGTTTGATAAGGTTTCCCATGGCAGGTTGATGGAAAAAGTGAAGTCGTATGGGGTTCGGGGTGTACTAGCTAGATGGATAAAGAGCTGGCTGGGCAACAGGAGACAGAGAGTAGTGGTGGAAGGGAGTGTCTCAAAATGGAGAAGGGTGACTAGTGGTGTTCCACAGGGATCCGTGCTTGGACCACTGTTGTTTGTGATCTACATAAATGACCTGGAGGAAGGTATAGGTGGTCTGGTTAGCAAGTTTGCAGATGATACTAAGATTGGTGGAGTTGCAGATAACGAGAAGGATTGTCAGAGAATACAACAAAATATAGATAGATTGGAGAGTTGGGCAGAGAAATGGCAGATGGAGTTCAATCCAGGCAAATGCGAGGTGATGCATTTTGGAAGATCAAATTCAAGAGCGGACTATATGGTCAATGGAAGGGTCTTGGAGAAAATTGATGTGCAGAGAGATCGGGGAGTTCAGGTCCATTGTACCCTGAAGGTGGCAACGCAGGTTGATAGAGTGGTTAAGAAGGCATACAGCATGCTTGCCTTCATCGGACGGGGTATTGAGTACAAGAGTTGGCAGGTCATGTTACAGTTGTATAGGACTTTGGTTAGGCCACATTTGGAATACTGCATGCAGTTCTGGTCGCCACATTACCAGAAGGATGTGGATGCCTTGGCGAGGGTGCAGAGGAGGTTCACCAGGATGTTGCCTGGTATGGAGGGTGCTAGCTATGAAGAAAGGTTGAGTAGATTAGGATTGTTTTCGTTGGAAAGACGGAGGTTGAGGGGGGACCTGATTGAGGTCTACAAAATTATGAGAGGTATGGACAGGGTGGACAGCAACAAGCTTTTCCCAAGAGTGGGGGTGTCAGTTACAAGGGGTCACGATTTCAAGGTGAGAGGGGGAAAGTTTAAGGGAGATGTGCGTGGAAAGTTTTTTACGCAGAGGGTGGTGGGTGCCTGGAACGCTTTACCAGCGGAGGTGGTAGAGGCGGGCACGATAGCATCATTTAAGAGGCATCTAGACAGGTGTATGAATGGGCGGGAACAGAGGGAAGTAGACCTTGGAAAATAGGAGACAGGTTTAGATGAAGGATCTGGATCGGCGCAGGCTGGGAGGGCCGAAGGGCCTGTTCCTGTGCTGTAATTTTCTTTGTTCTATGGTCAGATGGCCCCTTGGAATGTGAAAACGAAAGCTACTGGGGAGTTCCCCATACCGTCAATGAGAAGAGAAATTTTGAAATTTCTGGGCATGAGTGGTTTCTACTGAAAATTTGTGGTTACTCCACTGACTGAACTTTTGAAAAAGAACAGGAAATTTCAGAGGACGCAGAATGTCAGAAACCATTTGATAATCTGAAAATTGTGTTTACTACAGCACCAGTTTTGGCGCCACCAAAATCTGGCAAGAAATTTAAGGTGGCCATTGATGGGAGTGATGTGTGCAGTATTATTACAGGAAGGTGACAAAGGAATAAAAAGACCTGTTGGTTATTTTTCCGGAAAAATAAGTATTCGACCATCGAAAAGGTAAAGTTGAGTTTGTTCGTCGGGTGCAACATTTTGACATTTATGTTACTAACAATATATCAGAGGCAATTGTTTATACAGACGATAATCCACTGAAGTTTCTGGAGAAGTTTAAGGATTGTAATGCAAGATTGCTTAGATGGAGTTTATTTTTACAACCATTTAACTTGAAAATTATACATGTAGCAGGAAGAGGAAACATAATTGTAGCTGATTTATCAAGACTTTGGGATGTGAGAAGAATAGAACATTTAAAGTTGGGGAAGAAAGACTGAAAGGGCTATACTGATATTTAAATTTGTATGCACGAATATGACAAAATATGTATTTATAGTGTAATAGTAGTGCTTAGTAATGAGTAGTATTTAAAGTTGAAAAGCCTTTGAAAAATGAAGCTATCTTTTCATATTTCTGGTTCTTTTTTTAAGGTGTGATGAATGTAAGAATTTACCATATTTTATATTTGTTATTTTTTGCAGAAATGTTAGGAAGTAAGTTAAGGTTTTCTCTTTTACTTAAGAACTGTTGTATTTGTTAACCATAAAGTTATTTCTTTGTTGTAAATGTGATTAATTCTGTGATTAAATTAAAGTTTGTTTTAATATACCGTATATACTCACGTAACATGCGACTTTTGAGCACCTAATTTGAAGCCTAAATTTCGGGGGTCGCATGATACGGGATACGCATGATAAAGGGGTACAAAAATCGCGGGTGTGAAATGCTGGCCAAGATAAGTCACATAGCATCCAGCTGGCTTTACTAGCGTCGTTCAGCCACTTGCCGTTTCCATTCATAAAAACATGAATGGAAACGTCAAGTGGCTGAACATCTTCCCATCAGAATACTACTCTTCAGATTTTGACCACAGCATTCTGATGGGAGGATGTTCAGCCACTTGACGTTTCCATTCATGTTTTTATGAATGGAAATGGCAAGTGGCTGAACAACACGAGTAAAGCCAGCTAGAAAGCTGTTCGAATCGCGAACAGCTTTCACAGCAGAATCAACTCTGCAGAAACCACACACAATGATACCATTTAGAACATAGAACAGTACAGCACAGAACAGGCCCTTCGGCCCTCGATGTTGCGCCGAGCAATGATCACCCTACTCAAACCCACGTAACCCGTATACCCGTAACCCAACAATCCCCCCATTAACCTTACACTACGGGCAATTTAGCATGGTCAATCCACCTAACCTGCACATCTTTGGACTGTGGGAGGAAACCGGAGCACCCGGAGAAAACCCACGCACACACGGGGAGGACGTGCAGACTCCACACAGACAGTGACCCAGCCGGGAATCGAACCTGGGACGAACCTGGAAGTTTTAGTTTCCAAAATTAATTTCCAAAAAAGTCACTCGCATGATACATGAGGTATACCATAAAATCATGTTTTGGGGACGAAAATTTAGGGGTCGCATGATACGCGAGATCGAAGGATGCGCGAGTATATACGGTAAAATATATCTATGTGTCTGTGTTATGGCTCCTGTGGTGCAGTAACATTTCCTCACAGTTTTACGAATTGCAAATATTTGGGTTTTTGTCCGGGGTCCTAACACAATCATCTGAGGGATTCTGAGGAAACATCTACAACCATTCATTTGGGGTTCAGGGTGAAGAGTGTATTTGGCCACAGTCAGTTTGTGAGCTTAAAAGGGACTCTGTTTTAATGAGACCATTGTAGATTAAGGTGTACTCTGTAATCCGTAATCCTCAAACCTATTTCTAATTGTTAAGGTAAGAGGGAGTAAAGGCATATTGCATCAGAATCCAATTTTTTCATGTTTAATAAATGCTCTGTCTTGCTGTCAAAACTAATTAGCAGTCGTGTGACTCTGTTTCTCTATGTCTTATAAAAAAAGGTAAAAGGTACAGTTTTCTGAGCCAGGGTTCTATTCTGGGATCTCCCCATCCAGTTGTAACATCTACTGGAATCGTAACACTAAGTTGATTGGAGTTGGAGATAGGCAGTGAGAGAGAAGGCAGCTCTCACAGCTCTGCTATAGGCAATGGGTTTGGAAAGGTTAAAGGGAGAACATCTATCTCAGCCTTGCTAGAGGAAAAGCCATTTTTGGAGTAATGGTTCAGAAATAGATGCCAAAAACTAAAGTCCTGCTAGTTAAGGAAACTAGAGAAATGAAGAGAAGTTTCAACAGAAATGAAGAGGGGAGTCAACAGAACAGAGGAAACTGGGAGGCAGAACAGATTACTCTTCAGTAAAATCGCAGAATTAAAAAGGCATTGGATCGTGAGAGGCCAGAAAGATATCTGCAATAATGTTCAAGTTTGGGAGAAATTACTATAGTTCGGGAGACATTAATTGAAATAGTTGTGGAAATTGGTGGCTGCACCTCAGAGTTTGTGTAAAAACCTTTAAGATAAAGGGAACTTGCAGGGGGAGGTGTTAAATTTGAAAGCAGAACCTTGATGGAAGCAGAGGGGGGGGAAAGCATGATTTAAAGGAAGATTTGAAGGTGTGCTTTTTGAATGTGGCATTTGAAATCACTTGTGTAGAAGCCAGAGTTCAATAAGACAAGGTGGCTCACGGGATAGGAATTGTCTGGGGGGATTCTGAGGAGAAATCCACCGACACTAACTTGAGATCAGGGTGGAGTGTGTATTTGACCACAGCCAGTGTAAAAGGGACTATGTATTAATGATACCATTGTAGTTTAAGATGTACTTTGCCATCTGTGTTAATCTTAAACTCTGTATGTATTTAGAAGCTAAAGGGGGAGTAAAGGAATATTGGATAATAATCCAACTTTTCATCTTTACTAAATGTTTTTTTTCCTTGTTGAAATGAAATGAAAATGAAAATCGCTTATTGTCACGAGTAGGCTTCAATGAAGTTACTGTGAAAAGCCCCTAGTCGCCACATTCCGGCGCCTGTCCGGGGAGGCTGTTGGTAATCCTACGCATTTTATAAAAACAAGTAAAAGTGGCTTGAGCCAGGGTTCCATTCTGGGACATCAATCTGGATTGTAACACGACTCACCTCAGCCATTCCCTGTGGTAGTGAGCTCTGCTGTCTCTGAGGAAGGTTCTGAATTCCCTATTTGATTTCTTAGTGACTACAGCTGTTAAGCTTGATCTTCCCCACAAGGCAGCATGGTAACATAATGGTTAGCAGCGTTGCCTCACAGCACCAGGAACTGGGTTCAATTTTGGCCTTCGGTAACTGTCTGTGTGGAGTTTGCACGTTCTCCCCATGTCTGCATGGGTTTCATCCGGGTGCTCCAGTTTCCTCCCATGGTACAAAGAAGTGCAGGTTAGATGGATTTGCCATGTCAAATTGCTCTTTGAGGTTACAGGCATAGGGCGGGGCAATGGGCCTGGGGGAGAGCTTTGTGGAAGGTTGTTCATATTCGATGGGCTGAATGATCTCCTTATGCACTGTGGGGATCCTAAGTGGAAATAATATCACTATTTCTATTCCTTCAAATCTTTCATAATTTATAAACCTCTAACAGGTCCTCCTGCAATAGAAAATGATTTAACTTGTTCATCCTTTCCTGATCGGTATAGCCTCACATTCTGATATCACCTCTGTTAACCTTTTTTGCATCTTTCCAATGTCTATATGCCTTTTATAATTTGCCAATAAGAATGTGCTCCAACGTTTGATCCAAGTAAGTTCTCTACTTTTCAATTTGATCCTCCTGGAAATGAAATCTTGTGCCTGGATTTCTTTTCCCATGGCCTTAGTAAGCTGTGTTCCTACTTTCACTGATTTGTGTATTGAGGGAATCCTGCGATAATCGTGATATATGACTCTGGTTATTTGGATCCACAGAGACTATCCTCCAGGAGTGAAAACTCCTTCTTTACTGGGCCTGTTACATCTGCTCCTTTCCTAACATGGGACCAAGATTTGAACTAAGAACTGTTTCTTTGTTTGTAATTGGAAAAAGTGCGCTATCCTCTCTAACTGTTTTTTCCCCGAATGTATGTTTGTGTGAGTGAAGTGGTGTTAGACGTTTGGGGTAAATGTATGAATAAATAATCCTCTTTATTACAAATGATCCCCTGACCCACCCCTCATTCCCCTCAAAAGATACACCAACTACAGTGAGTAAGGGAAGGGAATTGGGGTTTCAGTTCTCTACCATCCCTGTCCATAGCACAATGGTCAGAACTGTCCTTGAAGCTGTACTTGTTCCTGCCTGAGGAATTTTCCAGACTATGTGGGAAAAAGAATCCAGAGTGAATGGATAAACTGCAGCATGTAACCTCTTGTGGAACTCACAGACATATTTTCTTTTCCACCTTCGCTCACAGATCCATAGTGTACGCCAGGGTATTTGAAGACACTAGGCAATGTGAGTCCAACCATTATGCATTGGACGAATATTGCATTGCAAAAGGTTTTGATACTTCATGGGGCCTGGGTGTCACAGTGCATCATATCTCTGGTCAACATGATGCTCTGTCTTTTAGACTCGACCAATCACCGTACTTATTGTACCAGATTGTCATCACTCAGACATCTATAGATTGGAATTTTTCAGCCTTGCCTCAGTGACAGGAAAATGCGGCAAGCCAGCCAAAAGCCCATCGATTTCAGCGGGATTTTCTGGTCCCACCTGTCAGAGCTGTATGGAAAGGCCGAAAATCCACTGGCACAATGTTGAAGAGTAGTCCACTCTCGGCAATGTCGGCCCATAACTTCCTCTCCACTCAGCGACTTAAGTGGCTGGTGCGCTGCACAAGCACGGCGGTACGACCCGGAAGTGAAGGTGTATGGGTGTGTGTGCTGGAAGCACCGCATTTAAACTCCCGCCATGCGCAGTGCTGGAGCTGCTGAATGAAAAATGCAGGGACAGCACTAACTTGGACCACTTAGCCCGAAGTTAGATGAGGTTTTACACCTTTTCATTTGCACTTTTATTTTGACGTCTAGCAGAGGCAGGAGACATCGGGAAACATTTTCTTGGTAGATTAATGTTTTATATTATTCATGTTTAGCATTTAGAAATCTGTTTAAAATGCAAACAAGATGAAAGGGAGATGTTAAACAAAACTTAGGTTTGTCATGAGGCTGCTAATTCCATTAAAGGATGGAGTCGATCAGCCGCTGCTTGGCTGTCCTTTCTTTCCTGCCCTTCAGGACCCTATCAGCTATGATTTGGCCCCTGATCACTGCCTTAAGTGCCTCCCAGAACCTGGAGGGCGAGACCCCCTTGTTCTGGTTGCAGGATACATAGCTGTTGTGGTTTGGGATATCTTTGTACAGAATTCCTTATCGGTGAGGAAAGCTGCATCCAGCCTGCATTGGGAGCGTTGGGCCCGGCCCTTCTCCAACCTCACATCCATGTAATGTGGCGCATGGTTGGAGATTACAATCGCGGAGTATTCCACCTTTGTTACCCCTGGAAACACCTTTTCCCTATGGCAAAAAAGTCTAGACGCGAACAGGCCCTGTGCACATGGGAGAAGGAGAATTCTTTTCCTCTCAGGTGATTGACCCTCCACGGGTCCACCCCGCCATCTGCTCCACAAAGGCGTTCAATTCTCGTGCCGTACCTGACACGCGTCCTGTCCTGCGGTTGGATCTGCCCATTGTTGGGTCCTGTACACAGTTAAAGTCCCCCCCCCCCCCCCCCCCATTATACGTTGGTGGGTGTTGAGGTCTGGGATGTCAGCCATTGTTTTTTAAAACAAATTCTGTATTGTTCCAGTTTGGGGTGCGTATATTTATCAAGACTACCAGGGACCCTTCATGATGGATCCACAATATGAGTGCCTTTACATCTACCTCCTGGTTCCAGGTGCCTGTTTGAGGAACCCCATGTGATCAGGTACTCTCCCTTTGAACTTCCACATGAGGACTCCAGTCCTAAGCACCTACTTCCTTGGCCTCTGATCCATGCCACTCAGACTCCACATCCCCCAGGTGTAATTCACGCCAATGCACCCCTGCCTCTGATCTTCACTCAAGGCCCTCAAATCCACTTCAAGTCCCAACCTCCCCGACCGCCAGTCTGTAATCTCCTTGCCAGATCTCTCTAGCAGCAACTCCCCGCCTTTCGAGTCTCCAATGTCTCCCCTCCAGGCCTCTGATTTCCTCCCTTCAAGGCCACCTATCCCCCTCCCCGCCTATGGCTTTCATCAGCCCTCTCACCCGCTGACTACTCCCCGGCCTCCAAAGTCTCTCCAACCTGCTATCTATTGTCACCCAGGCCCCAGATCACCCCACTGAAAGCTCCGGTCACCTTCTGAGGGCTTCAATATCCCCTCATCCTGGGACCTATTATCTGCAACCCATCCAATTGACTCACTCTCCCATGTCGTACCAGAGGATCGGATTCCCTAGCACACCCTAACCCTTAATCGGCCTCCCTCCCTCTCCCTATTAAATCCCTCTGAGATCACCCACCCTGGCCAATTGGCCAGGGAACTAATCAGTGATGTCATATGCATGCTATGAGGGAATTATATTTTCTGGACTCCCCTCACCTTTTGGAGACTCCCCCCCCCCCCCCGCAAATTTCAGTGGGTCAAAATCAGCCCTAAGAAGCAACTCAGTGAACGACACACAGTTAAAGTTATTAGTGCGACAAGTGTGACAGGACTAACCATTTCCCCATGGAAAGCTGTTGCAGTACATTGACATCTATCCACCAGTTTGGAAGTATTTGGAATGTGGAGAAGGTTTGCAATGCATCATTTAAAATGTAACACAATTTGAAGATTTCTTTCCCCATTTGGCTTTATAAACTTCCCCTAAATACATCCAATTTCTCTCTGTGACAGGTGATCAAAAATTGTTTCTACCCAAATAAACACGGAGCGGATAAGACTGATGAAAATTTGGCCCAAATTAATTTATGGCCCCTGCCAGTTTGGAGAATGGATTGAGTTTTGCCTCCTGTTAGATTTTCCCTTCAGTGTCTATTAGTTAAGGTGCCTGTTTAATTCAAGGTATGACCATATTTCTCATTGTAAATGCAGGATATCCAAATCTAGCAAATACCAGGCAGGTGATTATTTTAATATTTATAGGAGATGTTATTTACATTTACCGTTCTTTGAACTAAAGCATCTTGCTTCATCTGGTTTGAAATCTTACTTCATGAATTATGAACTACAGAAGCCGAGGAACACCAGCAAGGATTTATCTCCTCCAATAAGTTGTCTGGTTTTGTACTTCAGAACAATAGGATTATTTTAAGCACATGAATATTTAAATAATATATGTAGGAGTAGCCACGGTTATAAACCAGCAAACAGCTCCCACTTGCCAAATAAATTGTGATGCCTTAGGCCGCACTGGTTTTGTGTGGAGAAGAGTTTTTCTACTCACAACAGCTGCAATGTTTCTATCTTTTAAAAAGTGACCAAATGATGAGATTTGCTTTACCTGTTCGATGTTTGCAATGTTGAGTGGGTGCAGCCATTCACTATGATCACTTGTAACTTGGTGAGAAAGGTTAGGGAGGAGTGATAGACAAATTACTACAGGTTATTAGATTTCATTACAATTGAAGACACTTTTATATTGGTGTCAGAACTCTAAGACAGAAGTACTTAAACTGTGACTCAAACCTCGGGGCATCACATTCTTCTTTATTCTGCAACTGGATGACATCGGCCTCTAGGTGTGGATTGGATCAGATTTGTTTTATTGTCACATACACCCAGGTATAGTGGAAGGTATTGTTCTCGTACAGTCCAGACAGATCATTCCATACATGAAAAAAAAACATTGGACATACATAAATACACAAAGTAAATACATAGGCACAGGCACGGGTGCAACATACGGAGTGCAGTAGAGAAGATGTGTGAAGAGATCAGTTCAGTTCATAAGAGGGTTGTTTAGGAGTCTGGGAACAGCGGGGAAGAAGCTGGGCGGGATTCACTGTCAGCTGACGCCACAATCAAGGGGGGGGGGGGGGGGGCTAGTGAGGGGTGGCCAGGGGGGGCAGTATTTGCAGGTCGGGTTCACACATGGCCGACGGCAGTTTTACGACACGACTGCTGCAGGTCTTCGCCGTGCATATGCGCGGCCACGGAGCCAGCCATTCTCCAGGCGTTTATATCGTGGAAGCCGGGAGTTTTATTCGGCGTGGCTGCTGGCCCCTCACTGGTCGCAGGATTGGTGAGGGTTCAGTGCCAATTTTTCTGTCATAAAACGCCACTGTTCTCACCCCGGTGTCGGCACTTAGCTTCCAAAACAGTGGATCCAGCCCGCTGTTTTTGAACCTGTTAGTGTGTGTTCTCAGACTTTTGTATCTACTGCCCGATGGAAGAAGTTGGAAGAGTGAGTAAGCCGGGTGGGAGGGGTCTTTGATTACTCTTTCCCAAGGCAGAGGGTGATGTAGACAGTCAGTAGATGGGAGGCGGGTTCGCGTGATCGACTGAGTGGTGTTCACAACTCTCTGAAGTTTCTTGCGGTCTTGGGCCGAGCAGTTGCCATACCAGGCTGTGATCCAACCAGATAGGATGCTTTCTATGGTGCATCTGTAAAAATTATTAAGAGTTAATGTAGACATGCCGAATTTCCTTAGTTTCCTGAGGAAGTATAGGCGCTGTTGTGCTTTCTTGGTCGTAGTGTCAACCTGGGTGGACCAGGACGGAGTATTGGTGATGTGCACACCTAGGAATTTGAAGCTGTCAACCATCCTCAC
Organism: Scyliorhinus canicula; assembly: GCF_902713615.1. Taxonomy (NCBI): domain Eukaryota; kingdom Metazoa; phylum Chordata; class Chondrichthyes; order Carcharhiniformes; family Scyliorhinidae; genus Scyliorhinus; species Scyliorhinus canicula. The sequence goes on along the minus strand of NC_052154.1, from coordinate 49,647,987 downwards.
CTCGGCCCCGTTGATGCTGACAGGGGTGTGTACGATACTTTGCTTCCTGAAGTCAATGACCAGCTCTTTAGCTTTGCTGACATTGAGGGAGAGATTGTTGTCATTACACCACTTCACAAGGTTCTCTATCTCCTTCCTGTACAATGACTCATCATTGTTTAAGATCTGACCCACTATGGTCATGTCATCAGCAAACCGGTAGATGGAGTTGGAGCCAAATTTTGCCACGCTTTTGTGTGTATAGGGAGTATAGTACTGGGCGAAGTACGCAGCCTTGCGAGGTCCCAGTACTGAGGACTATCATGGAGGAGGTGTTGTTTGCCCTTACTGATTGTGGTCTCTGGGTTAGGAAGTCGAGGATCCAGTTGCAGAGGAAGGAGCCAAGTCCTAGGTTTTGGAGCCTTGATATGAGCTTGGCAGGGATTATGATAGTAATAATAATCATAATCTTTATTGTCACAAGTAGGCTTACATTAACATCGCAATGACGTTACTGTGAAAAGTTCCTAGTGTCACATTCCGGCACCTGTTCGGGTACACTGAGGGAGAACTCAGAATGTCCAATTCACCTAATGAGTACGTCTTTCGGGACTTGTGGGAGGAAACCGGAGCACTCGGAGGAAACCCACGCAGACACAGGGAGAACATGCAGACTCCGCACAGACAGTGACCCAAGCCAGGAATCGAACCTGGGACCCTGGTGCTGTGAAGCCATAGTGCTAACCACTATGCCCATGTTGAATGTGGAGATGTAGTCAATGAATAGGAGTCTGATGAAGGAGTCCTTGCTGTCGAGATGCCCCAGGGATGAGTGTAGGGTCAGGGCCAGGGAGATGGCGTCTGCTGTGGACCGGTTGTGGCGGGACGCGAATGGCAGTGGATCAAGGCATTTTGGGAGTATGGAGCTGATGTGTCTCATAATCAACCTCTCGAAGGACTTCATAACGGTTGATGTCAAGGCCACCAGATGGTAGTCGTTGAGGTATGTTGCTTGGTTCTTCTTTGGCACCGGTATGAGGGCGGTCTTCTTGAAGCAGGTGGGAATCTCAGAACGGAGTAGGGAGAGGTTGAAGATGTCCACAAACACATCTGCCAGTTGGTCCACGCAGGATCTGAGTTCACGACCAGGGACCCCCATCAGGACCCATCGCTTTCCGAGGGTTCACTTTCAAGAAGGCCTATTCGACTTCGGGAGCTCTGACGGTAGAACAAAGAACAAAGAACAAAGAAACGTACAGCACAGGAACATGCCCTTCGGCCCTCCACGCCTGTGCCGACCATGCTGCACGTCTAAACTAAAATCTTCTACACTTCCGGGGTCCGTATCCCTCCATTCCCGTCCTATTCATGTATTTGTCAAGATGCCACTTAAACGTCACTATCGACCCTGCTTCCACCACCTCCTCTGGCAGTGAGTTCCAGGCACCCACTACCTTCTGTGTAAAAAACTTGCCTCGTACGTCTCTAAATCTTTCCCCTCGCACCTTAAACCTATGCCCCCTAGTAATTGACCCCTGTACCCTGGGAAAAAGTCTCTGACTACCCACTCTATCTATGCCCCTCATAATGTTGTAGACCTCTATCAGGTCACCCCTCAACCTCCGTTGTTCCAGTGAGAACAAACCGAGTTTATTCAACCTCTCCTCATAGCTAATGCCCTCCATACCAGGCAACATCTTGGTAAATCTCTTCTGCATCCTCCCTAAAGCCTCCACACCCTCTGGTAGTGTGGCAACCAGAATTGAACACTATACTCCAAGTGTGGCCTAACTAAGGTTCTATACAGCTGCAACAGGACTTGCCAATTTTTATGCTCAATGCCCTGGCCAATGAAGGCAAGCATGACTTCTTGACTACATTCTCCACCTGTGTTGCCCCTTTCAGTGACCTGTGGACCTGTACACCCAGATCTCTCTGACTTTCAATACTCTTGAGGGTTCTACCATTCACTGTATATTCCCTACCTGCATTAGACCTTCCAAAATGCATTACCTCACATTTGTCCGGATTAAATTCCATCTGGCATCTCTCCGTCCAAATCTCCAAACGATTTAAATCCTGCTGTATCCTCTGACAGTCCTCATCGCTATCTGCAATTCCACCAACCTCTGTGTCGTCTGCAAACTTACTAATCAGACCAGTTACATTTTCCTCCAAATAATTTATATATACTACGAACAGCAAAGGTCCCAGCACTGATCCCTGCGGAGCACCACCAGTCACAGCCCTCCAATCAGAAAAGCACCGTTCCATTGCTACTCTCTGCCTTCTATGACCTAGCCAGTTCTGTATCCATCTTGCCAGCTCACCTCTGACCCTGTGTGACTTCACCTTTTGTACCAGTCTACCATGAGGGACCTTGTCAAAGGCCTAACTGAAGTCCATATAGACAACATCCACTGCCCTACCTGCATCAATCATCTTTGTGACCTCCTCGAAAAACTACCACTGACGTAAGGCTCACCGGCCTGTAGTTCCCTGGATTATCCTTGCTACCCTTCTTAAACAAAGGAACAACATTGGCTATTCTCCAGTCCTCCGGGCCATCACCTGAAGGTAGGTATGGGTGTGTCCAAGGCTCCTGGGGCAGTTGACAATGGTTTGATGGTTTCTTGCTCAAATCAAGCATAGAATGCATTGAGTTTATTGGGGAGGGGTGCGCTGCTGCTGGAGATTCTACTCGGCTTTGCTTTGTAGCCCATTACGTTGTTTAAGCCTTGCCACAACAGAATGAGACTTTGCTACGTTAGTCTATGACTCCAGCTTAGTCTGGTATTGTCTCTTGGCATCCTTGATGACTTTGCGGATTTCTTGTATAGGTCAGGGTTGCATGTCTTGAAAGCCTCAGACCTGGCCTTCAGTAGGAAGTGAATCTCTCGATTAACCCATGATTACCGGTTGGGGAAAGTACATACTACCTTCTTTGGCACGCGGTCTTCTACACACTGGCTGATCAAGTCTGTGACGGTGCTGGCATACTCATTTAGGTTGGTCAGTGAGTTTTTGAAAATGGACCAGTCCATTGGCTCCAAGCAGTCACGTAGGAAGGAGCTCTTCTGTTGCCTCAGACCAGCTTAACCTTCTTAACCGGATCTCCCACTTAAATTTCTGCTTGTTTGCCAGGAGAAGGAGTACGGTCTTATGGCCAGATTTTCCAAAGTTCAGTCAGGGGATGGATTGGTAGGTGCTCTTGATGTTTGTGCAGCAGTAGTCAAGAGTGTTGGCACCCTTGCTGGGACAGGAGATTTGTTGGTTGAATTTTGGCAGTACACTCTTGAGGTTTTACAACACCAGGTTAAAGTCAACAGGTTTGTTTCAAATCACTAGCTTTCGGAGCACTGCTCCTTCCTCAGGTGAGGAAGCAGGGTCGGGATTCTCCCCTACCCGGCGAGGCGGGGGGGGTCCCGGCGGGACGGAGTGGCGTGAACCACTCCGGCGTCGGGCCTTCCCAAAAGTGCGGAATTCTCCTCCACACCTTTAGGGGCCAAGACCTCACATTGAGGGGCTAGGTCTGCGCTGGAGTGGCTCACGCTCCGCCGGCCGGCGAGAACGGCCTTTGGCACCCCGCCAGCTGGGGCTGAAAGGCCTTCGCCGGCTGGCGGAAGTCCGCATGTGCGCCAGTGCGTCAGCGACTGCTGACGTCATACCGGCGCATGCGCAGGGGAGCGGGTCTCTTCTGCCCCGCCATGGTGAAGGCCATGGTCGTGCGGAAGAAAAAGAGTGCCCCCACAGCGCAGGCCCGCCCGCCGATCGGTGGGCCCAGATCGCGGGCCAGGCCACCATGGGGGCACCTCCCAGGGTCAGATTGCCCCGCGCCCCCCCCAGGACCCCGGAGCCCGCCCGCGCTGCCAATCCCGCCGGTACCAGAGGTGGTTTAAACCATGCCAGCGGGGGAGGCCTGTCAGCGGCGTGACTTTGGCCTATCGCGGGCCGGAGAATCGCCGCGGGGGGGTCCGCCGACCGGTGCGGCGCAGTTCCCGCCCCCGCCGAATCTCGGGGTACGGAGAATTCGGGACACGGCGGGGGCGGGATTCTGCCCCAGTGCTACGAAAGTTAGTGATTTGAAACAAACCTGTTGGACTTAGAGCTGGTGTTGTAAGACTTCTTACTGTGCTCACCCCAGTGCAACGCCGGCATCTCCACATCACACTTGAGGTTGGCCTGGTTGAAGTCCCCTGCCATGATGAACAAGGCCTCCGGGTGTTCTGTTTCATTGTTATTTATAGTGGTGTACAATTCATCAAGCGTTTTCTTCACTTCCGCCTGGTGTGGGATGTAGACCGCTGTGATAAGGCAGTGGAAGGTAGTATTGGCGGCACTTCACGGCCACGTATTCCAGATTCGTGGAGCAGTTGTTTGCCAGGGTCACCACGTTCGACACCAGGCAGAGTTGATGAGGAGGCAAACCTCTCCACCCTTCGCTTTGCCCCATGCCGCCGTGTGGTCCATCCGGTGTAGTGAGAAGCTGTCAGATTAAATGGCACAGTGAGGCAGGGGTGAGACATGCCTGCACACAGCAGGTCCATACAGAAGAAAATCAAAATGATTTTATGACTCATTGGCTGCGATTCTGCTGAAAATGTCTAAGTGTGTTAGTGAGCAGGAATTGCCATGAGCTTCCCGGCATTCGGCCCAGCGAGGCCAGCAATGCAATTCAACGTTAATTGGTCCACTTAACGAGGCTTCTCACTGCAATTGACGGCTCACCTGCCGATTCACCAGGACTGTGCTCACCAGCCCCCTCGCTAACATGGATGAGCAGCACTTAAACTGCAATTGCTCAGCCAATCCCAGCCAGCTCGCGACAACGGCATCCAGCAGACCATCCCCAAGATTCGGGGTCACTGACCTAGGGAAGCTCCTGGGTGGAAACCAGGAGGATGTCCTGTTCCCCCAAGGGTGAGCCACAAGAAAGCCAGTGCTGCCTGGGAAGAGGTTGGCAGCAGCTGTGAGCTCGGGGAGTGTGACCAGGAGGACTGGCCTTCAATGCCGAAAAGGATCAACGGTCAGCACGAGTGAGTAGACACCAACGCCCTCCCCCTGCCCCCAAGGGAGCATCCAGCCCCACAAGCCCCCAGGCCACCCCCAGCCATCCCTCCCCACTCTCCCCTCAACCTCCCGCAACCCCACCTTTGCACCCCCCCTTCCCACCACTGTGAACCACGCGTGTGGCTAATGATGCCCGCTCTACGTCTCCTCAGGAAATGCTCTCCCACAATCAGCAGAAGAGGACCCAGACAGGCGATGGGGTGCCGGACATCAGAATCCTCACATCCTTTGAGGAGCAGGTCCTGGAGGTGACTGGTGTGGCTAAGGACAGGGCGATCACCAATGCGGAGATTGGCGGATGCCGCAGAGGTGAGGAACCACCTGACTCCAACCAGAGGATCTGTCAAACGTGAGTACTGATTGCCTTACTGACAGACCCACCTCTCCCACTGACCCCATGTCCATTCTCCCGCAGGTCCTCCAGCCAATGTAGCCGGTCCATCCCAGATAACCCTCTCTCCTGACTCTGAATATGCAATTGTTATAGTCACGGCACAGCTGTCACCCCCACCCTCCATCAGCACAGATACACACACCTCGGTGGGAAATACTAGTGCTCAGGCATCTGGGACACAATCTGGTGACAACACACCAATGATGATGCATATCTGGTGGAGGCAGGATCTCCTAGACGAGACAGGAGTCAGAGGGCTGCTGGGTCCCAGGACCAAGTTGGGTCCTAGCCTGATGCTGAGCGTCTGGAAGTGGATTACCCAGAGCTGATGGAGACGATAGGGAGTGGCCGGGATGTTCAGAGGGAGATAACAGCATCACACCAGCAGATACATAGCCACTTGGAGGAGTCCCAGAGGCTACGGGTGCAGGAGATAGCGCTGGCAATGAGTGGCACTGAGGCCAATACTGCTAGAGTGCCAACCGCAGTGGAGAGCCTGGTGCACTACGTCGGCACCATGAGTGAAGGTGTCGCGCAGTCAGTGACAGCCATAGCTGAGGGTCTTGACAGAATGTCCGACTCGCTGGGGGACGTGACCCAGTAAAAGGCCGACCTTGATCAGATTCTGTGGGACATGTCCTGCACTCTGAGGGACATGGCCGAGGCGCTACGGAGCTTGTCCCAATCGCACATGGACATGGCTGGGGAACTGCAGAACATGTTCCAGGCACTGAGGAGCATTGCTTAGGGAACCGACACGATGGTGCGGACCATGGGGAACTGCCAGGGCTGACAGTCAGATAATGCAGAGACAGCCAGGGCTCAGTCCAGCTGCACCTCCGTCCCCAGGTGAACCCCAGGGCCCTATGAGTGCCATGGAGTGCCGATGGTGGGCACCAGCTCCTCTGAGGCCGTGTCTCGAGGTCAGCACATGGGACAGGGTGGCACAGCTGTGCATCTGCCGCTGACAAGTGAGCCGGAGCACTCCGGCCCCAGAGCTCCCAGAGGACGCCTGCCCGGGGCATCGAGGGCCATGGGACAAGGTAGGCAGCTGGCTGCCCCCACCTCAGATGTGCATCCTGGGGAAACAACAAGAAGTCATGGTAGAGCTAGCAGGGCCAGACACGTTGAGGATCACTGAAGGCACCACGGGAGGGGGTTGTGTGTGTGTGGGGGGGGGGGGGGGGGGGGGGGTAATATTACAGTGCCGAAGGAGGCCAGACAGCCCATCGAGTCTGCAGCGGCCCTTGGAAAGAGCATCCCACTTAAGCCCACGCCTCCACCCTATCCCCCTAACCCAGGAACCCCACCTAACCTTTTGGACTATAAGGGACAATTTAACATGGCCAATCCACCTAACCTGCACATATTTGGACTGTGGGAGGAAACCGGAGCACCCGGAGGAAACTCATGCAGACACGGAAAGAAAGTGAAAACTCCACAAAGACAGTGACCCAAGGCACGAATTGAACCCGGGACCTGGAGCTGTGAAGCTGCAGTGCTAACCTATGTGCCATTGTGCCGACCCCGTAGGGTAGGTAGGGGGTGGAGAGGGAGGAGTGGTTGGGGGCTGGAGGGGTTGGGGGCCGACGCTAATGGGAGTGGGATAGCGTACAGCACATCAAGCTCCCTTTGCCTCTGTCACTTTCTTCTGCAATGTGGCCTGATCCCCTAACCTTTTGCCCATCTCGCCAGGCAACCCCCTCCTCCCAGTGGCATTCACCCACCCTCCGGCCGTGGACATGTCCACAGATCTGTGTCTCATCCCCTGGTGTTCGAATGTTGTGTGTGTGATGTCTCCCTATACCCCATTCAGCTCACTATCTTGGACCTGTTTGACCCTTCAATAGATTCTTATCTGCTCCCCGTGCTGTAAAGTTTGCCCTCTATTTTAAAAATTTAGGTGCTCGTTCATTACTCTATTTACCCTCCCAATTGAAAAAAAGTTCAGACCAGTATTTTTACCTCCCAGTTTTTAGCGTTTTTACCTTCTGGTTAAGAATGTTAGTATTGGTTCGGTTTAGGTGTATTTTATCCAAAGTGCTTCTCCCCGCTCTAGAACTCATCCCAAGTGCCTTATTTATCGTAAATTTGATTGTTTTGGATTATTGTCAAGCTCTTTTTGACGTAATTAATTTGTATTTGCTGAACTGGCCACTGTGTCTCTGGGAATAATCCTGACATTCCTTCTTTCGAGGTTTTGCTTTTTAATATTTATCTCCCTCAACTCCCTTTTCAAGACTTCCATCCAATCATATCTGATGTTGATGACATGCAGCTCGACCAGCATTTCCAGAATTATCTTCATCTGCTCTTTTGAGCGTCCTGTCAAGGTTTCTGGGAGGTGGCAGCAGGGTAGCATGGTGGTTAGCATAAATGCTTCACAGCTCCAGGGTCCCAGGTTCGATTCCCGGCTGGGTCACTGTCTGTGTGGAGTCTGCACGTCCTCCCCCTGTGTGCGTGGGTTTCCTCCGGGTGCTCCGGTTTCCTCCCACAGTCCAAAGATGTGCGGGTTAGGTGGATTGGCCATGCTAAATTGCCCGTAGTGTCCTAATAAATGTAAGGTTAAGGGGGGGGGTGTTGGGTTACGGGTATAGGGTGGATATGTGGGTTTGAGTAGGGTGATCATGGCTCGGCACAACATTGAGGGCCGAAGGGCCTGTTCTATGCTGTACTGTTCTATGTTCTATGTAGCAAAACACTCAGCTGCTGTTGAAGACATTACCTATTTCTCTAATTATCTAATTAATGAGTGGTTATCCTGTGACTTTGAACTGAAATGGAGAAAGTACAGTGCTGATTCACTGAGATGCTGCCAGGTATAAGTACTTAGAAATATAAAGAAAGACATGAAAGATTCGGGCTGTTTTCATAGAATCAGAGAATTTCATAGAATTTACAGTGCAGAAGGAGGCCATTCAGCCCATCGAGTCTGCACCGGCTCTTGGAAAGAGCACCCTACCCAAGGTCAACAACTCCACCCTATCCCCATAACTCAGTAACCCCACCCAACACTAAGGGCAATTTTGGACTCTAAGGGCAATTTATCATGGCCAATCTACCTAACCTGCACATCTTTGGACAGTGGGAGGAAACCAGAGCACCCGGAGGAAACCCACGCACACACGGGAAGGATGTGCAGACTCCACACAGACAGTGACCCAAGCCGGAATTGAACCTGGGACCCTGGAGCTGTGAAGCGATTGTGCTATCCACAATGCTACCGTGCTGCCCATTAGAACAGATGAGATTAAAGAGTTGTTTAAAGTTATGAAGACATAGGATAGAATGTATAGAAATATACTCATTGCAAAATTTGGTTGTGCGTTGCCCATATTTCCTATCCTATAGTTGCCATTTCATCCCCTGTGCAGTGCATACACTTCTGTTGCTGGTTTTCTTGGGCGCCATTTTGATGAGTACATGGACGTATGCAGAGTAGGCAGACCATGACGTCATTCAATGTATAATGCAGATTTCATGCCTGTGGTGTTCTTTGTGTTGCTTATTTCAGGATGGTTGGTGTAGTGTACATAAAGACCACAAAATAGCTTTTAACTTAAACAAAGCTATGATTTTATTTACACTACTAAACTGGGATTCAACACTTTGTCCTTACGAATACACAACTGATCAAGAACATCTAACTACACTCATCTACTGCTAATCTCACCACTGGTATAAACTATAATCTAACCGTACTTAGACGATCTGTCTTATGACCTTCACTAGCTATCTCCTGCATACACTCCTTCTCTAAGGTCTAGCATTACTGCCTTATATAGTTGAATCTGCAGCTCCCTCTAATGGTTACTCTTGACTCTACATTAACCCTTGCAATGTTGATAGTTATGATAATAGCACTTTCAAATTCAAAGTTCCAGCTAATGCTTTCCCCCTCAGTCTTGCACAATTGACCATGCACTCGGCAGCAGGAAGCACTCCCCGCCAGGGCTATTTAGAGGGACCATCAACAACATTCAGGTTAGTTGCTGATTGATTTCTACTGGCTGCTGCTAAATTTGTTGAGTATATTTGGTGGTTTGTGCTGCTATTTGCACTTGCTGCATTCTACAGGCAATGGGGTGGCATCTGCTGAAGGACTTGGTCTTGAAATCTAGACTACTTGCTCCCACACTTTGAGTGTTTTAGTTTGAACCCCGCGCATGTTGCCTGTGGTGGAAGGAGCAGCCATGGGTTGATTGCACATCGTGATCCTCATGCCTATTTTCATGGGCTTTCAAATGTTGCCTTCAATAGCCCTGATATTAATCTGAAGGGTAGATCTGAGCTGAGCAAGTCAGCTGAGCAGGTTGGAGTCTTTCAACTGAATTGAAGCAATAAATTTTGACTTCCAGGTTTTGTGTCTCCAAACTGCAAAGCGAGTGTGATGCACACTGGCATGACCTAATTTTAAATCTATATAAAGGGAAAAAGCATAAATGGAAACTGGAAGTTTTCATGATGGGTACTGCAAATAGAATAAGGGCAGCCCTCGGATTTAATGATGCGTCTCTGGAATTACAGCTGGCTGGAGTCAGGAGGAACAACCAGCCTTTTCTAATGGGAGGATTAAACTTATTGCTGTTACCAAGAAAATCATGGTTGAAAGCAGCTGAGCAGCAGGAGCATTACTTTTTTAATTCACCCATGGGATGTGGCCAATGGCTGGGCTTGCATTTTATTGCTCTTTCCTAATTGCTTGCTGGGCCATTTCAGAGGATATTTAGGAGTCAATCACATTGCTGTGGTTCTGGAGTTACATGTAGGCCAGATGAGGAAAGGGTGGCAGATTTCCTTGGTCTAAGTGATGGGTTTTTATAATAGTCATTTCATGGTCATTATTAGACTTTTTATTGCATTCAAATTTCACCATCTGCCATGGTGGGATTTGAACGCGGGTCCCAGGAGCAATGCCCTAGCTCTGGATTACTAGCCCAGTAACAATGGCTGGTGCGGTAGCACAGATGTTAGCACTGTTGCTTCACAGCGCCAGGGACCCCGGTTCGATTCCAGCCTTGGGTCACTGTGCGGAGTCTGCATGTTCTCCCAGTGTCTGCGTGAGTTTCCTCCGGGCACTCTGGTTTCCTCCCACAAATTCCGAAAGACGTGATTGTGAGGTGAATTGGACATTTTGAGTAAAAACAAATTACTGCGGATGCTGGAATCTAAAACCAAAAGAGAAAATGCTGGAAAATGTCAGCAGGTCTGGTAGCATCTGTGAGGAGAGAAAAGAGCTAACGCTTCGAGTCCAGATGACCCAAAAGGTCAACATGTTAGCTCTTTTCTCTCCTGGTTTCTGGTCTCCCCAGTTCTGGTTGGGGCTGGTTTAGCTCACTCGGCTAAATCGTTGGCTTTTAAAGCAGACCAAGCAGGCCAGCAGCACGGTTCGATTCCCGTACCAGCCTCCCCGGACAGGCGCCGGAATGTGGCGACTAGGGGCTTTTCACAGTAACTTCATTGAAGCCTACTCGTGACAATAAGCGATATTCATTCATTCATTCATTCATTTCCTTCCAGATGCTGCCAGACCTGCTGAAATTTTCCAGCATTTTAGCTTTTGGACGGACATTCTGAATTCTCCCTTAGTGTAGCCGAACAGGTGCCGGAGTGTGGCGACTAGCAGATTTTCACAGTAACTCCATTGCAGTGTTAATGTAAACCTACTTGTGACACTAATAAAGATTATTATTATTATATCACTACGTTGCTGCCCCCCCCCCCCCCCCCCCCACCCCCCTTCATGAAATAAAGGCATATCTCTAGCAACTTTCAGGAGCCCAGGACTTCCCAAAGTGCTTTTCTGCCAATGAAGTATGTTTAAAGTTAAAAACATAAGATGATGGAAATCCTCAGTAATCTGGCAGCATCTGTGGAGAGGGAAGCAAATTTAGCATTTCAGTTCATTGACCTTTCATCAGAACTGTGCAGTTAGATAGATGGTTGAAGCAAAGGGATGTAAAGGGATATGGGAACAGGGAATATAAATGGGATAAGGATTGCTTTCCATGTGTTATTGTGATGATGACTTTGATATTCATGTTATTTTTTTGTGTGGAGTCAAGAAAATAAAGCAATATACAAGAAAAAGCTTTGTGTGGATGCTCACTCCTTGATCTTTTGTCAAATGGTTTGCAACTAATGCTGCACTTTATTTCAAATTTCAGTGGAATATTTTCTGAATTATTACATATGAGATGTGGATGCACCTTTAAGAAATGGGTGTTTGTCAAATAGCTGCAGTGATGTCAGTGTGTTGGTGGAGCTCTCTGCCTTTCACTTTTGTTTTGAGCTGGCAGTTGCAGTTTGTTTTTGGTTTCGTTTTCAGAGGTGGAGAGCTGCCGGCAAAGCAAGCAGCTGTATAATGATCTCTCTCTCTCTACAAGCTAAGGAATGTCTCCAGATCATTGATGATTTCAAAGTAATACCTGATTCAGTAGAGCATTTAAACCTGCTGTCTTTATTTTAAAAAGGATTTAACTTCTGGATCTTGTTTGGGAAGTTACTAAGGGTTACCTATAGAATATTGTATTTGGGAAGGTATCAGTGTTTGTAATTGATAAGATATTTACTCTGTGTTTATAAAATGTTAACTGGATCACACCTGCAAAGTGGGTCCTTGTGCACCCCTGAACCAAACTGATATACTTTGGTGTTCTGTCAACCCTGGCCCATAAGACATGGATTGTTAATGTTCCGCAGCTTGATACAAAATAAATTGATTGAGAAAGGTGAATGTTGGCAGATGTGTGACTTTAGTTGTGTGAACCAATGACACTGAGATTTTCCAATTACTTACCCTAACTTTAATTGATGCTCAGACCCAAAATTTGGATTTTAAATCTTAACGGGGACATGGCCCTCAGACAAAGATCGATCACTTGTCCAGTTCTTCTCTTTCCCTTAAGGTAACAACCTGTTTGAAACCAAAATATGTGATATAATAAAATGATCTCATTTTAAATAAACTAAGTGGGCTGAGGTACAGTCCATTGCAAATTGTTCACTCTTTAATCAAGAAAAATTCTAATTTCTAATCCTTCTAATTAAAACATGTTGGGCGGGATTCTCCGACCCCCCGCCGGGTTGGAGAATCCCCGGAGGATGCCGCGAATCCAACCCCACCGCCCTGACGCCGGCTGCCGTAGTCTCTAGCGCCGTTTTTCGGGCGGAGAATCAGGCCACACTGGTCGGGGGCCTTTGGTAGCAGCTCCCGTGACAATTCTCCAGTCCCCGATGGGCCAAGCGGCCGTCCGCTTTTGGTCAGTCCCGCCGGCGTGGGTTACTTATGGTCCCACACGGTGGGACCTGGCAGATAAGTCGGCGGGGGCGGTCCTCGGAGGGGGGGGATCCAACCCCGGGAGGGCCCCCACGGTGGCCTGGCCCACGATCAGGTCCCACCGATCTGCGGGAGGGCCTGTTCCATGGGGGCACTTCTTCCTTCCGCGCTGGCCCCTGTGGGGCTCCACCATGGCCGGCGCCGAGAAGACAGCCTCGTGCATGCGCCAAAGTACACCGGCCGCTCTGCGCATGCGCGGAACCACACCAGCGGTTCAACGAATGTGCGACATCACGCCCGCCCTTTGGCGCATATGCGAACCTGAATCCCTTCAGTGCCAGCTAGAGCGGTGCCAACCCCTCCGACGTCCACCTTGCCCCCAAGATAGGTGAGAATTCCTCACCTTGGGGGCCCATTGACACCGTAGTCGCTGGCACCAGTTTTCCCATCGGCGTGGGGAATTAGTCCCCGGAACGGAGAATCCCACTTGTTTCTTCATTAGTTATACATAACAGGAACACAGCCTCATGGAGGACTATGTAGACCCAAGGCATTGGATTTTCATGCCTCTGCCTGTGCGGGGATTCCCATGGTCATACCCGTTGTATGAGATATTTATGGCCATGGGTTCAGAGTACAGCAGCAAACTTTTTTTTTCCGGAAAATATTTTATTGAAGCATTTGTAATTTTCACAATTTAACATATTGACATTTCTAAAACAACCGCACTGGTCTATGCACAAAATATCCCCTAAAACAAAAACAAACAATAAACCACGTCCCCCACTTCTCCCGCCCTATCCCCAATAACCCGTATACTAAGCTCCCTGTCCTTATTTAATATTACCCTGCCTCCAATTTTCCTCCCCCCCACCATCTGTCCCCGCTTACTGCTGACTTTCAGTTTTTGTTAAAGAAATTGATGAACGGCTGCCAACTCCGGGCGAATCCCTTTATTGATCCTCTCAGAGCGAACTTGATTTTTTCTAGACTGAGAAACCCTGCCATCTCAGCAAGATCCGTCTCCGGGCCACCAGGGAGGAGAAGGTCAGGATATCGGCCCCCCCCCCTTGCCCCCGGATCTTCCGACACCCCAAATATTGCTAATTCTGGACTCGGAGTTACCCTAGCTTCCAGGATTTCTGACATAACATCTGCAAATCCATGCCAGAATTCCCTCAGTTTCGGACATGCCCAAAACATACGAACATGGTTGGCCGGGCTACCCCCACACCGTCCGCATCTGTCCTCCACCTCCTCGAAGAACCTACTCATCCGGGCTATCGTTATGTGGGCCCTGTGGACTACCTTGAACTGAATCAAGCTAAGTCTAGCACAGGACGAGGATGCATTTTCCTACAGTTCAGTTTCCAGCTCCCCTCCTAGCTCCTCTTCCCAGTTCCTCTTCACCTCTTCGATAGGGGCCCCTTCTCACTCTAACAATTCCCTGTATATATCCGAAACCTTCCCACCTCCAACCCCTGTTTTTGACAGCACTTTATCCTGTAGTCCCCTCAGGGGGAGTCGAGGAAAGCTTGTGACTTGTCTCTGTACAAAACCCGCACTTGAAGATACCGAAACCAGTTCCCACCCGGCAAATCAAACTCCTCCTCTAAGGTATCCAAGGTTGGAAAGCCCTCCTGGATGAATAGATCCCCAAACCTCTCAATCCCTGCCCGCTGCCATTTCTTAATTCCCCATCCAGCCCCCCTGGGACAAACCGGTGATTGTCACAGATCGGTGACCACACTGACGCCCCCTCCAGTCTCATATGCTGCCTCCATTGCCCCCACACCCTCAAGGCTGCCACCACGACAGGACTTGTGGAATACCGAGCCGGCGAGAACAGCAGGGGCGCCGTCAGTAAAGCCTCCAGACTCGTACCTTTGCAGGATGCTGCCTCCATCAGCTCCCAGAATGCCCCCTCCCCCACTACCCACTTCCTGACCATCGATATATTGGCAGCCCAGTAATAGTTAATAAAGCTCGGGAGAGCCAATCCCCCTTCCCCGCAGGCCCATTCCAGGAGTGCCCTCTTTACTGTCGGGGTTTTACCCGCCCATATAAACCTCGATATCGCCACATTCACACTTCTGAAAAAAGCCTTTGGGACAAAAATCGGGAGACACTGAAAAAAGAAAAGCAGTCTCGGAAGGACGGTCATCTTCACCGTCTGAACCCTCCCCACCAGCGTTAGTGGGAGCATGTCTCACCTACGGAAATCCCTTCTCACTTGATCCACTGCTTTGCCCAAATTTAACTTGTGAAGCTGCCCCCAATCTTTGGCCACTTGAATCCCCAGATATCTAAAACTCTTCCCAACCACTTTAAAAGGTTGCTCCTTCAGCCTCCTTTCCTGCCCAATGCCTGAATCATGAACATCTCGATTTTTTCCATATTTAACTTATAGCTTGAAAATCACCCAAATTCTCCGAATACCGCCGTGATTTTGGTCATCCCGCCCACCAGGTCCACGATATAAAGCAGCAAATCGTCCGTATAGAGAGAGACCCTGTGTTGAACCCCCTCCCCCTCACTATACCCCTCCAGGTATTCGCTGCTCTCACGGCTATTGCTAAGGGTTCTATGGCCATGGCAAACAGTAATAGGGCGAGCGGGCAGCCCCGCTTGTCCCCCGACAAAGACTAAAATATTATGATCGAACTCGGTCAGTTCTTACATTTGCCACCGGAGCCTAGTAGAATAGCCGGACCCACTCCACAAATCCCTACCCAAATCCAAACCTGCCTAAAATATCCCATAGATACTTTCACTCCACTTGGTCGAAAGCCTTCTCCGCGTCCATGACAACTACCCCCTCAGCCTTGCACCCCCTCCACTGGCATCATAATTACATTAAGAAGCTGCCTAATGTTGGATGTCAGGTGCCTGCCCTTTACAAATCCCGTCTGATCCTCCCCAATTATCTCTGGGACACAATCCTCTATATGAGTGGCCAGGATCTTTGCCAATAATTTGGCATCTACATTCAAGAGGGAAATTGGCCTGTACGATCTACAGCTCTCCGGATCCTTGTCTCACTTCAGGATGAGAGAAACTGATAGCCTTGGCTATTGAGCCATTGGCGATGGCGCTGAGAGCGTCAAAGGGCTGGAAGGGGCAAGTCCGGAGGGTGGAGCACAGGATCTCATTGTATGCGGATAACCTACTCCTGTATATTCCTGACCCTTTGGGGGGGATGGGCGGATCTTAGGAGAATTTGGCTGGTTCTCGGGCACATGGGTAAGAGTATGGGGCGGTATTCTCCCCCCCCCCCCCCCCCCCCCCACCCCCCGGGTGGGAGAATCACCGGGGCGCCGCGCAAATCGCGCCACGCCACCCTGACACCCGCACGTGATTCTCCCACACCCCGAAACCAGCGGCGCGCAAATCGCACCGGGAGAATTTGTGGCGATTCTCCAGCCCGGATGGGCTGAGCGGCCGTGCGTAAACGGCCGAGTCCCGGCGGCGCCATCCACACCTGGTCACTGTCGGCGGGTACTCGTCGCGAAGGCTTGGGGAGCAGCCTGTGGGTGGCAGGGGGAGGGGGGCTCCGTTCCCCGGGGGGCCTCCGATGGGGTGTGGCCCGCGATCGGGGCTCACCGATCGGCAGGCCTGCCTCTCCCCCCCGGGCCTACGTCCTTCCGCGGCCGGCCCCAGAACCCCAGCGCCATGTTGGTGAGGGGCCGAAGCACTCCACAAGATAACCGTGCATGCGCTAGTTGCCGCTGGTCCAACTGCGCATGCGTGTGAACCAAGGAGCCGCATCTTTTACGCGGCGTTGGATCTCTGATGCCATGCCGAGGCTCCGCCCCCGTTAACCGCCCGACGACCCTACTAGCCCCACAGAGGGGAGAGAATAAGGGGTCTTGGGAATGGGCGCCGATCCTGGATTAAAACACTCCGGTTTTTACTCCGGCGTCGGCACTTAGACTCCCGTTGGGAGACTCCCACCCGAGGTTTTTGTGATCCAGGCGAATGGGCAGGAGTGGAGGCTGGGCGAGTTGCTGTTTAAAGTGGCGGGAGGGGGTTTTCGGTACTTGGATACTCAGGTGGCAGGGGATGGGAGCAGTTACATAAATTAAATCTGGCCCGGTTAGTTAAGCAAATGAAGGAGGACTTCAAAGGTGATACATGCTCCCGCTGTCACTGGCAGGGAGGGTACAGACCGTAAAGATGACGGTTCTCCCGAGATTTTTGTTTGTTTTCCAGTGTCTCCCAATTTTTATACCAAAGGCCTTTTTCAAGCGTGTTAATGTGGTGATCTCTGGGCTTGTATGGACGGGCAAAACCCCACGGGAATGGTAGGTGCTGTTGGAGCGGAGTCAAGGGGGTGGGGCGTTGGCCCTATCAGACTTTAGGAATTACTATTGGGCGGCAAATGTAGCCATGATCAGGAAGTGGGTAGTGGGGGAGGGGTCGGTGTGGGAGCGGGTGGAGGAGGCGTCATATCGGGGCACTAGCTTAGGGACACTGATAAATGGCACCTCTGCCGTTCTCGCCGGCTCGGTACTCCACAAGTCCGGTAGTGGTGGCAGTTCTGAGGGTGTGGGGATGGTGGCGGAAGCATATGGGAGTGTCGGCAGTGATGGTGTGGGCTCCAATTTGTGGCAATAATTGGTTTGTGCCGTGGCGGCTGGATGGGGAGATTCGGAGGTAGCAAAGAGCAGGGATTGAGAGGCTGGGGTATCTTTTTATCGATGGGAGCTTTCCTTGTTTGAAGGATTGGGAGGAGGACTATGATACAATACAGCCTGATACAATTCAAGGTGGTTGACCGGGCACACATGATGGTGGCACTGATCCGCAGGTTTTTGGGGTGGAGGACAGGTGTGTGTTGTGTGCAGGAGGGCCCGCAAATCATGTCCACATGTTTTGGTGTAGCCATCTGGGATGGCCACTTACAAAGTAAACATGGATAGATTCAAAGACTCAAGGGAAATATGGCCAATACAGGATTCAGGCAAACCCAGAGTCTAAATGTATATTTGCTAACAGAGAACCAGACAGTATTGAGACCCCTAGCCGATTTGCATTCTAATGACCCATTTCCCCAGCGCAAAGGACTGGTACTCAGGTATCAGATACAATTCCAGACACATCGGCGCCACTCCCTTCACCCGGGAAGCCCAAAAAGCCAAGGTCAATGACTGCTCAGAACTTGCCAAACCACCAAGGCACCTGCCCTTTTATTGGCTCAAATCGAAGGCAGTGATCGAAGCCTGCCGAATTATTGGGTCCAAAGTTAAGGACCGTCCAAAAGAGCGTGAAACCCCCAAAGGATAAGAGAGACACTGCCATGTGTTCGATCTCTTTTGGCCCTGGCACACCGGCACTCTTCGGCCTGGCCTATACCTGAAGCCAACTGCAGCACCACGACCATAAGCAAGTTCAAGATCAATGATCGCTACCAGACTGATGAGCCAAGCACAACTGAAGTTACTTCTCCAGACCCAGCCACTCCAGATCCGAACAAAGGCCTTGTTCCTCTGCCAAAGACAGGTGCCTGAAAGTTAAGTACAGGTTGTTGTAGTGTCAGGTGTAGTTTAGCTTGTAGTGTCTTTATGTTGCATGTGTGAGTTAATCTTGTGTGTAAATAAACCATTATTGAACTTGAACTAACTGACTGGTTGTTGGGTCTTTGATCGATATCCGGTTGAACCTTGTGGTGGTATCATCTGATACCTGGCGACTCTGAAAAGCAATATTACTCAATATCAAGAAGGGCAACATTATTGGCGTCTCCGGTGCAGAACTGACAACAGTTATGAGTGACGCTAGTGGGATAGTATTCCACTCATCAAAATTGGCAACATTGGGCATGTCCGAAGCTTAAGGGATTATGGCAGGGTTTTGCCGATGTCATGTCCACGGTGCTAAAAACGAGGGTGCTGCTGAGTCCAGAGGTGTCGGAAGACCAGGCAGTCCAGGGGAGAGAGAGGCTGACGTTTTGGCCTTTGACTCCTTGGTAGCCCGGAGACGGATCTAATTATCGTGGAGGGACTCGGAGCCCCCGAAATCGGGGGTTTGGGTTAGTGACATGGCGGGGTTTCTCAGGCTTGAGAAAATTAAGTTTGACCTGAGAGGATCAATGCTAGGGTTCGTCCGGAGGTGGCAGCCGTTTATCTTCGGGAAAAACTAAACTGATAGCAGATACAATAAGGGGGGCGGGGTAGGGGGAGTTAGTTTAGATTAGTTTAGGTGGGATCAGCGGGTGTTATGTACTGAATTATGTTTAAATTTGTATTTGTATTTTTGTGTTGTTATAAAATTCTAAATGTCTTAATAAAATGTTTGTTAAAAAAATTAAATAAAAAAATTGGGGATTAGCTTTGACCTACAGGAGACCAAGCCGAATGACTGGTTTAATACCAGCACCTGTACAAAGCGTTGCCAGTGCACACTGATGCTGGCATAATTTATAGATGAACTAGCTGTTAAATTGTACTTGCAGAAGTTATTGTTTTAGTATCTGTTAATGTTGAGAATACTGGACTGCAATAATATTGTATACAACATCCACAAAGTGACATACTGTTTGGCACATTGGACCTTTTGAGACGGCTGCTACATTTTGCACAGCAGAATGCCCATTCAGAGTTTCGCCCCTGGAGAGCTTTGTTAAATAGCTACTGCTCCATCACTATAACAGATGGATTTTGACATATTATTTACTTGTTTATTGTGTCCTTTATTCGTATTGGGTGTGTATCTTAATATACCTGTGGATGCAAAGCAGGGCTCCCAGCTTTGCTGCAGAATTCAGTTCAGCTTTTGTACCTATCGCTTATCGAATCATAGTTTATTTCAAGTGTTTTGTACAATCCAGCCAATGAATAAACCACTATCTACTTGCATTTTCTTTTGTCCTTGTTGGTGGCTTTACTGGGAAATTCTACCAGGCAGACAAACTATTTCCCTCAAACCCTCAGACTAGATAACATCCAAATCTGAATAAATGTGACAAAGTTTATAATATTACCTGTGTTTAATGTATGTAGCATTACTCTCAACCACATTGTACATTCCAGCCTGGTGCTTTTACCAAGTTAGCCTCAGATGTGCATATAAAACATTGCATCCCCTCCGCACCCAACCTCAATGCACATTCTGAAGCTGGCTGCTTTGGACAGGTGGTATTGTGTATTTTTCTGTTTGAAGCATTGTACATCCGTCAGCACTACGCAGAATTGTTTATTTAGGCTTGCAGCCATTATTGCTCACCATTCCTTCCACGTACTGCAACATAAATAGAGTTTGTGCTCAACTGGCAATAACAGTACAGTAGCAATAGATACTGAGTTACTGGATGTAATATTGATTCTTGCATTTGTGGCATTTTGTAATTCATGTGTTTACACTGCCTTGTGTGAGTAAAGTGGCAGCAGGGTTTGAGGGATAAGTGAACACCAGAAAGCAGTCTGTAGAAGTAAATGGATGTTTCTCTGTTTCCTGAGATAGAAATAGTGGTGTGTTTCAAAGATCCGTGTTGGGACATCTCTTTTCCATACACATAACCGAGGCTGGTTTAGCACAGTGGGCTAAACAGCAGGCTTGTAATGCAGAACAAGGCCAGCAGCGCGGGTTCCATTTCTGTACTGGCCTCCCCAAACAGCGCTGGAATGTGGTGACTAGGGGTTTTTCGCAGTAACTTTATTGAAGCCTATTTGTGACAATAAGCGATTACTATAACTGATTTGAGGAAATCGTCTTAAAATTTGTCATTGATGCCGAATGAGTGGACATGGCAAACAGCGCAATGGAATGTGAGAAGCTGCAGGAGGGCCTAGTGTGATGACCAACCAGGGCCTAGCTTTAAGGCCGATTAAATTGGATATCCTAAATTAAAGAATTGGGCATTTTAAAATCATACGACAGTCAAACCTCAGGCAGGCTGTTGTAATTCAGACTTGAACAAAGTCAAATCCACAACCAACAGACAAGCTGCTAGAACATGTCTGGGCCTGTCCCGTCAGTCAACCAACAGGAGATCATTGCATCCTATTGATATGCACAGGCCTATTGTCAGTAGCCCAGCGTTCTCTCACCCAGAGTTTATGCTGTTACCTATGTGGGAGCAGGTCATGCGCAGCCCACAGCACCAGAGTTGGGACACATGGGGCGGGCCCAATTGTCCTGTCAAACGGTCATCAACTGGACCATTCGGTGCTGGGACCCCCTCCCGAGGCATCATTGGCAGAAAGCCAGAGGAAATGGCAAAAGGGCACAAAAGAGGTGGGGGCGGGGAAATAGAAACAGGCACCCAAGGCACATCAGCAGCAAAGATTTGATGTAGGAGGTGACCTCGACCAGACTAGACCAGCGAAGGAAGAAGGCAGGAAGGAAGATACTGCCAGTGAGAACCACTTTTGTGACGACAAACCAGAGGAACGCAGTAATCAGATCCACGGCCCTACTAAGCCATCTTTGCGGGTAGTATAAACTGATCTTGGGTACCTCGAGAAATATTTTGTGGGTAATTTACGGGTTAATTGTACGTTAAATGTTGAACTTGAATTTGTGTTTGCAAAGTTCAATGCAGATAAAAATGAAGCCACACACTGCTAGAGAATGGAAATATACCCTTATTGGTAATTAATAGAGAAATATGGATCAAAGGATGTAAATACATGGGGTTCATTTTTACCTCCCTTCAGCCGAACTGGCTGATTGCAACTTTAAGAAGCAGGTTGAGCTCCGGGGTGGGTTGACTAATGGGCCTTGTTTTAGACGTACCAGTAAGGGCAAAAGAGAGAAGATGGGGAACAGGGAAAAGGAAGTAATTGTTGATGTTGAACAAAGAAATGGTCATCTCCCAAATGGCAAGAAAAAGGTAAGGGCAAGGTTACATTGTATGTATGTAAATGCACGGAGTATAGTGAACAAAATTGGGGAAGTGGAAACAGAAGTGTAGCATTCTTGGTCAAAGATAGAATCATAGTCCTTGATGCAGTTCCTGAATTAGAATATAAATCGTTGTAGGTGAGAAACAAAATACCTTGTTTGGTATTTATTATAGACCTCCAAATAGTGGGGAGGAGGTAGAAGGGAGTATTTGTAGGCAGATTGTGGAAATTGCAGGGCAAGTATGGTTCTGATAGTTGGGGATTTCAATTACCCTAAAATAGACTGAGAGAAGGTATCGTGTGGGGCACGGAAGGGCAGACGTTCCTACAGTGTGTGCAGGAGAACTTTCTGGAAAAGTACATTTCCAGCCCTACTAGGGAGCAAGCTGAGCTGGATCTCGTCCTAGGAAATGAAGTAGGGCAGGTAGAGAATGACAGAGAGGGGGAGCATTTGGGAAATAGTGATCATAATATAATACAATTCAATATTAAGTTGGAAAAGGATAAAAAATCAGTCATGGAGTAGTACCACAGACTGGAAAATTTTGGGGGTCTAAAAGTTGAACTGGAGCAGGTTGATTGGAAATGCATTTTGGTGAATAAAACAGTAGATAAAAAAATGGGAGACTTTCAAAGGAGTGATGAATAGGGTGCAAGGAAGAAAAAAGAGGCACATGATGCATGCCGGAATAATAGGCTGCGAAGGTTTCTCGTCGTCCGGTACTTCCCTGGAGCAGAGAAACTATGACATCTTCTTCGCAGCCTTCAACACATCAGCGATGAAGACAAACATCTTGCCAAGGCCACCCCACACCCCCACTACATGCCTTCAAACAACCGCGCAACCTCAAACAGACCATTGTTTGCAGCAAACTACCCAGCCTTCAGGAGAACAGCGACCACGACTCTGCACAACCCTGCCATGGCAACCTCTGCATGACTTCCCAGGTCATCGACTTGGATACCACCATTACACATGAGAACACCACCCACCAGGTACACGGTACATACTCGTGTGACTCGGCAACGTTGTCTACCTCATACGCTGCAGGAAAGGATGGCCCGAAGCATGGTACATAGGCGAGACCATGCAGACGCTGCGACAACGGATGAACAGACATCGCGTGACAATCACCAGGCAGGAAAGTTCACTTCCAGTCAGAGAACATTTCAGCAGTCAAGGGCATTCAGCCGCAATCTTCAGGTAAGCGTTCTCCAAGGCGGCCTTTAGGATACGCGACAACGCAGAATCGCCGAGCAGAAACTGAAAGCCAAGTTACACACACATGAGTACAGCCTCAACTGGAACGTTGGATTCATGTATCATTACATTTACCCCCCACCATCTGGTCTCGTCTTGTGGAATCCTACCAACTGACCTGGCTTGAGACAATTCACACCTCTTTAACCTGGAATTACCCCTCTCTCCAGTCGCACAATCTGGACCTGTAAAGACTTAATTACCTGCAAAGAATCACATTCAAAGTATTATCTTGCATTATTGACTTTGTCTATATATGTGTTTGCGGAACTCACCTTCTCACTCACCTGATGAAGCTAGTGATTCCAAACAAACATGTTGGACTTTAACTTGGTGTTGGAAGACTTCTTACTGTGCCCACCCCAGTCCAACAACGGCGTCCCCACATCATGCTTAAGAAAGAGGCAGAGGTTAACACAGGAACCTATAGACCTGCCAGCTTGACATCAATAATGGGAAAATTGATGGAAGCTATAATACAAGATGAGATAAATATACGCATTTTTCTAAGGTAATACTTGACAGTCAACGTGTCAAGGGCAGGTCATGTCTGACAAATTATATTGAGGTCTTTGATGAGGTGACGACGTGATGAAGGTAGTGCTGTGGATGTTGTATTTTTGGACTTTCAGAAAGCATTTGATACAGTGCCTCATGGCAGGTTGGTTAGCAAATTAAAACATTTTGGGATTGATGGGTCCATGGCAGCATTGATCAGAAGTTAGCTAAGAGATAGGAAATGGGGTAGGCATAGATGGGCATTTCTCAGGCTGGAGCCAAGTTGTAAATGGTGGTCTCCATGGCTCAGTGTTGGGACCCTTGTTCTTTCTGAATTATATAAATGATTTAGAGGTGGGTGTTAAAGGCAAAATTTCTAAATTTGCAGATGATACCAAGCTAGGAAAAATAGTGAATTGTGAGGATGACCCTGAGCGACCTCAGAGGGACATTGACATGTTGGCCAAATGGATAGACACCTGGCAAATGAACTTCAATGCAGAGAAATGTGAGACAATGCATTTTGGGAAAAGAAACATGGGGAGATGCAGTTCACTGGTACAACTTTGAGGGGAGTACAGGAGCAGAGGGACCTCAGGGTTCAAGTGCATAATGCTCTGAAGGTGGCCAGGCAAGTTAAAACAGTTGTTAAGAAGGCTGATAGGATCATGAGAGTTATAAATAAAGGCGCAGACTGTAAAAGCAAGGAAGTGATGCAACAGCTCTACAAATCATTGGTCAATCTACATTTGGAATATTGTGTTCAGTTCTGGGCACCTTATTTTAAAAAGGAAGGATAGCCCTAGAGAGAGTGCAGAGGAGATTTACGAGAATGATACGAAGAATGAGGAATTTTTGAAACAAGGGAAGATTGCAGAAATTGGGCTTGTTCTTCTTCGGGCAGACACGATTAGGAGGTGACCTTACTGAGGTGCAAAATTATGAACAGTTTTGACAGGATAAAGAAGTATATTCTGAGCATGATTCTCTAAAAAAGGAACAAAATCCCCAGTGAGTGCGTTTAGCTGTCTGTTTCCCAGCACTCACAGTTGAATAAGGGGCCTCGCCGGAACTCCCCACTGTAGTGAGAGATCGGGCCGGCATTTAAAAATGGCGTCCCGATCTCCGAGGCCCCTGAAACAATCCCCAACATTTCCCCCAGCGCGATCGCAATATGGGAAGGTTCACCAGTCCCAGGATCGGTGAGGGTTTGGCGCCAAATTTGGCGTCGTAAAACGCCACAGTTCCCATTCCGGCGTTGGCCTCAAAATCGGAAAATCCAGTCCATTATCTTGCTTGCTCTTCCAAGATTGTGGAATTCTTAATGCCATTTTGGACTTTATGTGTAAAAAGTAATAAGCATGGCTCTCATTTCAATAACATGGTTTATCTTCCCGAAACTGGTGATATTTTTCAGCGATTTTCTTAAGCTTCGTATTTCCACTTTTACAATTCTGCTAATTAAACACTGCAAACAAGAGCTGTCACCAGCACCTAGCCACGTGTTAAGAAACAAGTTCCTAATGTGCAAGCCTGCAAGTTAATATATTAGATCAGAAAAACTAAAGGCTCCTCTGATACCAGTAAGTTGTTTTAACAGAGAAATAATTTCCAGCACTCCATTTCCTGTTAAGGCTTATAGCAAAGTGAGAGCAATAAATACCAACTTTGCATTTCAGTTTTAGGTATGAATTTGCTTGAGACAAATTAGAGCCAATTTCTGTTGTATCCAGAGAATGCTCACTTCTCTGATACAAAGGAGAGGAAGGCACTGCCATCAGCAACCATTATCATGGCTACAAGGCACGGCCACTGCAACAGTTGGATTTCCACCCTGGATTTTAGGGTTAAAACCCCGCCAGAGGGTCTGAATCTCCTGTCTGTTCTGGGTGGGTGCAAGTCTCAGGTTAGTCACCTGAACCTGGAAGTTTAGGCTGGGTCATATTGCCTGGGGCAGGATTGTTCATTGAGTGTGTGCAGGCAGACTAGCATGCAAGCAAGGTTGGAGGGGAAAAGGAAATGTGGTCCCAATGATTCTGTCATTCAGTAAAGGTTAACATTGTGATGTTGCTCGTTCTGGTGAGTGTGCTTAACACCCCCCAGCCCAGGGTGACTCCCGACCTGGAATGCTTCAGCCCTCCTATCAAGCCCATCCTGAGTGGTCCCTACTGCACGCACCTACCCCCCCACCCCCCCCCCCCCCCCCCCCACCCCCCGAACCCTGGAGCAGCAAGCTCCGGTGCCCTTGAGCTGCATGCCGGCAAATGGAAATGGCTACTCGCCTCCTCAGTTCCCCTCAGCAGCCATTGCACCAGCTTCACATTTTTAAAAAGGAGCACTAGATGACGCCGGCGTAAGTTCTCGCTGTGGAGTAGGTTAATTCCCGGGAGGCCTTTACGTTTAAGTTCAAAATCATTAATGAGATGGAAATGAATGCAAATCAGGTTCAATTATATTTGGAAATGATCCGGAACTCACCATTGGGCACGGGCCAGATAGATAGCAAACTGATTTTCACCCAGCACGAATCACGATTTGGGCCATCCCGCCATTTAACTGGCACGCCCAGATTCGTGCCAGGCGCAATGTGGTGGTTAAGTCATGTCCTGGATGTTTTCAAGAAGGAGTTAGATATAGCTCTTGGGGCTACAAGGATCAAAGGATACGGGGGGGGGGGGGGGGGCAAAGAGGAACAGGTTACTAAGTTGATGATCAGCCATGATCAAGCTTGAAGGGTCGAAAGGCCAGCTCCTGCTCTTATTTTCTGTGTTTCTGTGTTACCTAAGACAGGCTCTTAATGAGCTCACAATGACGTAAATTAGCTCATTAATGGGAGTGGGCCTGTTCAGGGCCAGTTTCCTCCCTACCCTTGGGAATATAGCAGAGGTTGAAAATGCAGGCGGGGTTTCAAGCTGTGCCCTTCGGCAGCCATTTTGTTTGGCATCCCACCATCGTTCCCATCTGATCTGGGATGCAAAAGTTTTCCGGCCACAGTGTTGAAACGGGTACATAAAGAACAAAGAACAAAGAAAATTACTGCACAGGAACAGGCCCTTCGGCCCTCCCAGCCTGTGCTGATCCAGATCCTTTATCTAAACCTGTCTCCTATTTTCCAGGGTCTACTTCCCTCTGTTCCTGCCCATTCATATACCTGTCTAGATGCTTCTTAAATGATGCTATCGTGCCCGCTTCTACCACCTCCGCTGGTAAAGCGTTCCAGGCACCCACCACCCTCTGCGTAAAAAACTTTCCATGCACATCTCCCTTAAACTTTCCCCCTCTCACCTTGAAATAGTGACCCCTTGTAACTGACACCCCCACTCTTGGGAAAAGCTTGTTGCTGTCCACCCTGTCCATACCTCTCATAATTTTGTAGACCTCAATCAGGTCCCCCCTCAACCTCTGTCTTTCCAACGAAAACAATCCTAATCTACTCAACCTTTCTTCATAGCTAGCACCCTCCATACCAGGCAACATCCTGGTGAACCTCCTCTGCACCCTCTCCAAGGCATCCACATCCTTCTGGTAATGTGGCGACCAGAACTGCACGCAGTATTCCAAATGTGGCCTAACCAAAGTCCGATACAACTGTAACATGACCTGCCAACTCTTGTACTCAATGCTCCGTCCGATGAAGGCAAGCATGCTGTATGCCTTCTTGACCACTCTATCAACCTGCGTTGCCACCTTCAGGGTACAATGGACCTGAACTCCCAGATCTCTCTGCACATCAATTTTCCCCAAGACCCTTCCATTGACCATATAGTCCGCTCTTGAATTTGATCTTCCAAAATGCATCACCTCACATTTGCCTGGATTGAACTCCATCTGCCCAACTCTCCAATCTACCTATATTTTGTTGTATTCTCTGACAGTCCTCCTCGCTATCTGCAACTCCACCAATCTTAGTATCATCTGCAAACTTGCTAATCAGACCACCTATACCTTCCTCCAGGTCATTTATGTAGATCACAAACAACAGTGGTCCGAGCACGGATCCCTGTGGAACACCACTAGTCACCCATCTCCATTTTGAGACACTCCCTTCCACCACTATTCTCTGTCTCCTGTTGCCCAGCCAGTTCTTTATCCATCTAGCTAGTACACCCTGAATCCCATACGACTTCACTTTTTCCATCAACCTGCCATGGGAAACCTTATCAAATGCCTTACTAAAGTCCATGTATACGACATCTACAGCCCTTCCCTCATCAATTAACTTTGTCACTTCCTCAAAGAATTCTATTAGGTTTGTAAGACATGATCTTCCCTGCACAAAACCATGCTGCCTATCACTGATAAGTCTATTTTCTTTCAGATGTGAATAGATCCTATCCCTCAGTATCTTCTCCAACAGTTTGCCTACCACTGACGTCAAGCTCACAGGTCTATAATTCCCTGGATTATCCCTGCTACCCTTCTTAAACAAAGAGACAACATTAGCAATTCTCCAGTCCTCCGGGACCTCACCCGTGCTCAAGGATGCTGCGATGGACAGACATTGAATGGACAGACTGAATTTGACCAGTGTACAGACAAGAACTGAAACCATTCCACAATTGTTGTAATGAGTTGGCATGTGAGCAGGGCTGTGGGGGGTCACAGTATAATGTAAGAGATCAGATCCTGGCAGAACTCTACATTGAACACACAGGATCGGCCAATATGAGTCAGAGGTTTTGTTTATTAGCCTGGTCTAGACAGTGACCTAGAATGATGGTGAGCAAATATATTATTATCTTCCAAAATTCTAGAAGTAAGCAGCTGAAACTCCTTTATAGCCATGTTCCTGGCCCACTCAACCATTTCACAAACTTTGTCTCGACAGTTCTGAGAAGGAAACTGACAATTTCTTGATACTTATGAATAGTTGCTGGAAATGTAAAGCACATGGATCAAAACACTGAGACTGAACAGAAAATAGACAAGTTACAATTTATTTTTACTCATCATGGATTATTGGAGGAACATGCCGTAAGTAACAATTCTCAATTTCGTTCTGTTCCATTCCAAATTCTCATGAAATAAAACAGTATCAAACATTCCCTCACTCCTCCCTATCATCCAATATCAAATGGAGCAGCGGAAATATCAGCTAAGATAGTCAAAGAAGCACTCAAGAAACAAATGCCACATGGGTGTTTCAAAACGTAATCTGAAACAGCGGCTAACTAATTTCCCATGAAGTATAGACCAACCCTGCACTACAGCACTACAGTTTGAATCTCATCCGACCAAAGTTGGCTGTTAAACGTAAAACTTTAGCAGTTCAATCTGAAATGCAATTATGACCGAATCAAAGAACGTAGCTACGAGAAAGATAAGGGTGTTGGTGTTTTGAGCCGCAAGTAGAATGTGGGTTTAATGTTGCAGAGGTGTGTGGAACCAAAAGATCAAGAAATGTCCATGGAGATCACATGATCCCAGTAAGTGGTAACACAAAACATGGGCATGAAGGGGAAGCGGTGAAATGTATTCATGTATTATGCTAATGACATAATGGCATGGTGACATAGTAAACACATCTTTAAAATGGCTGCTTGCTTGGTGACCATTTTCTCTGCTAGTGTCGCCCAATATATTACAGTGGGAGACTGACCCAAAAGTAACCTCGTTCTTTGTGACCACCACGTTGGGGCCTAAAAGCCTATGCAGCCTAGTTGCTAAATCCTAAAGTCTCAAAGTATTCTGATTTGCCATGCGTGCTGCAGAGAACTGGCTGCAGAGCATTGGTTGCATTTCCTTTGAGGTCGCTGGGCTGCACAAAATGTCTTCTTCAGAACATTTCACTAGCTGCAAACAAAAAAATGTTCTGCTGTTTCTTCGGAGAGATCAGGCACTTGCTGTGGTAATCCCAAATAGAACTGCTTCCTACAAGTAACTGAGCACCGTACTAATACATCAGCAAGCTGTTCCCTTGCATTGTCTGAGTGAGCAGGTATAGTGGGTAGAATTCTCCATTCTGCGATGCCAGAATTGCAAAAGGCGATTGGGTGGAGAATCGCGTGTGAAGTGAAAATTGTGGCCGGCATTGGGCGCCTGACAGAATGCCACGCTCTGGTGTCTCGATAGCGGCATCAACGCATTCTACTCCACACATACAGCAAACACTGTTGGCATATCATTAACGGGACTGACCTGGTATTCTCCAGAGTTACCGCCTGCAAGTTTAACTTGTGGTTTTAAAAATCGGGAAATAGGCGCCATGGCTGCTGAGGGAGAGGCGTAAGGAAAGTGTCTAACATCACTATTGTGTGTTGACAGTTGTGCCGCTGGCTGGGTGGGGGGCACGGTCAGGAGGTGGGCCGTCGGGTTGGGGGGGGAGGCACAGAACTCCATTGGCGCAGCCTGCAAGGCAGCCATACGCCTGCGCACATCGCCAACTGCTCACTGTGAACGTAGTTCTATGGGTCATATGGGTGTCCCCTTAGGCAACCCTCCTAGTCCTCTGGCCCCAGCCGACCCATCAATGGGATAGGTGTGCTCCAGCGGCAACCAGTGCCATCTTATGGGTAGCACAGTGGCACAGTGGTTCGCACTGTTGCTTCACAGTGCCAGGGACCCGGGTTTGATTCCCGGCTTGGGTCACTGTCTGTGCGGAGTCTGCACATTCTCCCCATGTCTGCGTGGGTTTGCTCCGGGTGCTCCAGTTTCCTCCCACAAATCCCGAAAGACATGCTTGTTAGGTGAATTGGACATTCTGAATTCTCCCTCAGTGTATCCGAACAGGCACCAGAGTGTGACGACCAGGGGATTTTCACAGTAACTTCATTGCAGTGTTGATGTAAGCCTACTGGTGACACTAATAAAGATTATTGTTTGCTGGGATGAGTGTGTGTGGGGAATGGAGTGCTAATATGCGGCTGCAGCTTGTCAGCCACTCGAGTGCCAATTCCGACCCCATCGAATCTGACACCATTTTCCATTGGAATCTATCATGTTCCACATGGCACCAGTGCTAGCCCATTAATGGTTGATGAATTTGTCCGGACCAACACCAATTTTGTTGCCGTGGAAGTCCACCGATTCACTCCTGGAATCAGCAATTAATCTCTGAAACTGAGAATCCCGTCCTGTATTCTTCAAAAAGTTTCATGTTTATTTAAAATAGCCTACATTAAATTTTTTGAGGATTAGTATGGTGATGCAGGAATATACTGAAGAGGAGACTGTTACATTGAATTACTCACAACATTGTAGTTTTAGCCGTTTGTTAGAAATGGATAATGGTGGTTATCAGAGTATATGTTGTGAGTTGATTATGACAGGCAGAAGGGGAATTGATCAATCCCGCTCAGTAATTGCAGCACAGAGTTCAGTGGAGAATTGGGTCTTTGTTAAAACTAGCTGCTAGTCATTGATGAACAACTGCAGAGTCAGTGATAGCAGTAATTAAAATTACAGTTAAAGTAGAGGAATAAACACGGTCAGAGCTGACATGTAGAAAGGAGAGAGTAATTTGGAAACTGGTTTTATATTTTGTAGCGTAGAAGTGCTTCCATCAATTGAATTTATTTTATACACATTTATACTCAAAAATAATCAGTGAGTAATGATTACTGTAAAGGATAAATTCTGATAAGTTAATCATAACAAGAGCATTTTTGACATTAACAGAGAGGTTCTGAATAAAATTCCTGAATGGAAATGTTTACGTAATAGAACATTCTGGTTATAATAAATATAATGCAGAGATATTTGATATATTTTTTTATATTTCTGGGATAGTCTTTGTGATGCTCCTTGTGAAGTCCTTCAAGATCACTTAAAGTCATAATGCTGACAAAGAACACCAGGCAAAGCTAGTTTATTTACACTATTTTAATTGATTTGCACACCTTACTAAGTAATAGCTAAGAAAACAGCAGTATTAAATGTGTGCTGCAGAATTCTATGGTAACTCTCTAATACAACTAATACTCTACCTCAACCTCCTCTCACCGTCTCTCTCATTGGGGCTGGTTTAGCACACTGGGCTAAATCGCTGGCTTTTAAAGCAGACCAAGGCAGGCCAGCAGCACGGTTCAATTCCTGTACCAGCCTCCCTGAACAGGTGCCGGAATGTGGTGACAAGGGGCTTTTCACAGTAACTTCATTGCAGCCTACTCG
Organism: Scyliorhinus canicula; assembly: GCF_902713615.1. NCBI lineage: Eukaryota > Metazoa > Chordata > Chondrichthyes > Carcharhiniformes > Scyliorhinidae > Scyliorhinus > Scyliorhinus canicula. Next base: position 49,616,551 of record NC_052154.1, on the reverse strand, counting down.
TGACAATAAGTGATTTTCATTTCATTTCATTTCATTCTCTCTCTCAGAACTCTGGGAGGCACATATATATGACTACTCTATGGTGCCATCTAGTGTTGAGATACAGGAACATCATCTTGTTAACTACATTCCTTACACTATACATAGTCTTGGGAACAGGGGGTCAGGGCAGGATTACAGCCTGTGTTTGATTATGAAGCCAGGAGTGAAAAGGCTGGACTGAAGAAGCAGGCAGCAATGAAAGTAAAGGAGAGGACATTTTAAAATGGAGGCACCCTCTCTCCAATTTCTTAAAATTGAAATTAAAATGTGGCATAAACATTTTAGGACATTTTACTCTGTCAAAGTCAGATTGCCACTCCACTCCCAGTTATTACCTGAAATATTTTCCCATCCTGTCTCACCTGACCTTCCGACTCAAGCTGGGTAAGATCTGGGCAGTGTAGTGCATCCCCAGGAGCCAGGATTGTAGGGAAGGCTCTGCTGAAGGGCAGCACTCCCTGCCATAAACCAGGTAAGTTTGAAAAGGTCCAGCCGAGTTTAAATGTGGTTGACAGGCCAGGGAGAAGATAAGTGTATGAGGTAAGTGGGGATTTGGGGGAAGCGGGAGGTGTCGGGTCAGGTCGGGCCACAAGGAGAGGGTGGAGTCAGGTCTTGGGGTTGGGTTTTTAGGCCTTGGGGAAAGGATTGGACCTTGAGGGGGATCAGGCCTGGGTTGGGTGCAGGGCGTCAGGACTTGTGGGACACGGGGGTGGGGTGTGGGGTGGGAGTGGTTGGGCCTCAAGGCTCAGAGGAGTAGGGTCAGGAGTCCCCTTGGGTTGCGTGGGGGTGGCGGAGTCCCATGGGAGGATGGAAGAGTTCGGTGCGGGTCTGTGCAATAGCTAACTCAAAGTTAGAAGTGGTTTTAATTCTTCTAACTTTTGGGGGGTAACTATTGATGTAACCCAGTCGGAACAGTCCGAGGTTTGTGGTTTAAATTGCAATTTAAGATGGTTGGCAGGGCAATTACCCAAGGATGTTTGTACCTCAGGAGCCTTGCAAACAAATGCCACCAGCTACAGACCCCTTGTAGAACTCACTTCCATGTGTCTCACCATGTCCTTTATGCGTCCACTAGGACAAGGCAACCCATAATAGGCGAGAGCACCAGAAAATTGGATGCGGCATTCCTGACCTATGTGTCCAGATCCCTGCATAGCAGAGGGTGATGGGGCTAGCAACCAAGGCTGAGGAAAGGGCCGTATCGGAAGCAACCAAGTGAAAACCCTAATACAAAATGATGTCCCTATAGCAAGTGAGTCACCCCTCTCCCACAGACCACTCCTTCCCAAGATCTCACCATGTCTCTTGTCTCGCAGGACCACCATCAGACGAGGCCGGGCTATCCGGGGTCTCTGCCCACCAGCCACATCCCCAGCACACCCCAGAGTACCAGTCTGGGGCTGACATCAACCTCACGTCGCTGCTGTCACTTGCACCCTCCACCATCGTAGAGACTATCATCTTGGTGGGGCATGTTAGTGAAGAGCCTCCTGGGTCAACTTCTGGTGCGCACTTCACACATACTGCAGCACGCCAGGTGGAGGTCGGGAGTCCTGAGGGAATCGGTGGTCAGAGGGCTGCCTGATCCCTTGAATCAGCTATTGGCCAGACAGGTGTCGTGCTTTTGGAAGGTATAATCCCATCACTGGCAGAGATAGACACAGAGCCAGGATTTACAGGAGGGGGTGTCAGTAACTTTCTCGCACCTGCAGGTATAGCTGGAGGATGCCAACCACCTTCACGCACAGGAGATGTTACTGGCAATATGTGGTAAGCAGGCTAACACTGAATGGTGGTATCCTCAGTGGATGGTTTGGGGCAAGAAGTCAGAGTCATGTGCGGCCAATGGCTGAGGCTCTGGATAGGGGAGCTTCGTCACAGGCAGACATGTACCAGACCCATAGGGACATTTCTGCGGCTCTCCAGAGCTTGGCCCAGTCACAAAGGGCTATGGCTGAGGGCTTCGAGAGCATTGGCCGGGCACTGACAGACCATGGCAGTCACAGAGGGACATGTCATATCCACAGAGAGGCATGGCTCAGTGCCAGAGGGACAAGACCCAGTGCCAGAGGGACAAGGCCCAGTGCCAGAGGGACAAGGCCCAGTGCCAGAGGGACAAGACCCAGTGCCAGAGGGACAAGGCCCAGTGCCAGAGGGTCAAGGCCCAGTGCCAGAGGGACAAGGCCCAGTGCCAGAGGGTCAAGGCACAGTGCCAGAGGGACAAGGCCCAGTGTCAGAGGGACAAGGCCCAGTGCCAGAGGGTCTAGGCCCAGTGCCAGAGGGACAAGGCCCAGTGCCAGAGGGACAAGGCCCAGTGCCAGAGGGACAAGTCCCAGTGCCAGAGGGACAAGGTCCAGTGCCAGAGGGACAAGGTCCAGTGCCAGAGAGTCAAGGCCCAGTGCCAGAGGGACAAGGCCCAGTGCCAGAGGGACAAGTCCCAGTGCCAGAGGGACAAGGTCCAGTGCCAGAGGGACAAGGTCCAGTGCCAGAGGGACAAGGCCCAGTGCCAGAGGGACAAGGTCCAGTGCCAGAGGGAGATGAATGAGGCAGTGAGGGACATGTTTCACTCACTCTGGGACATGTCCCAGTCTCAGTGCTCCATAGTTGAGGGCATTGAGACCATGGCTCATACAAGAGCCGGTCTCCAGGACTGGCAGTGCCATGTTATGGTGGAGCCTTCAGAGCTCACTTCGTACTCACCTCTGTCCCATGGAGTAGCCGGAGGCCATCGAGTGCCCTGAGGGAGGAGCAAATGAAGGGCCCCATCCTGGTGCCTCCCACAGCGAAATTACTAGAGCACCTGAGCACTTCCTAATCCCCCCTCCCCCGACACTACAACATCTGGGGGGCACTTCGTCAGAGGCAAAACACTTGAACGTTGGCCTGACCAATCACAGGTCCAAATCCTCTACAGGACGACGGTCAAAGGATCTCAGGTCAGAGGCGAAACACGGAGCAGGCCGCCTCTACGTCTGATGTGGTGTCTGGGGTCACACCTAGAAGGTGCATTAGTTAGCAATTTGGAAGGTGTTGAGGATGTTCCATACACGGCGGCCCTGGAGTGCACGTTGAGCTGCCTGTCCTGCCAGTCCGGGCTCCACGCCCAGTTCTTTTTTTTATAAATGTTTTTTTATTGAGTTTTCATATTTTATATATGACAAATTACAAGTTATTAGAGAGAGAGAAAAAAAAAAGGAAAAAAAAGGAAAACACAAAAATTTAACATGAATATTTACAGGTAAGCATCTTCATAACAATAATTGTGGCCGCCCCCTTTAGCCAGCATACATATTTTACATTCCCCAATATGGCCGAGGCACATGTTTATAGGCATTTATTTATAGTTTGGTTTTGGGCCTTGGCTTGCCATCAAACCCCCATACCGAGCCCGTATCCCCCCCCCCCCCCCCCCCCCCCCCTCCCCCCGGCTACCTTCCCCCGATTCCCGTCCATTTTCCCCTGGTTCTTGGCCACCCGACTATTCTTCCTCATGTACGTTGGCCACAAACAGGTGCCGGAACAGTTGCATGAATGGCTCCCACGTTCTGTGGAAGCCGTCGTCCGACCCTCGGATGGCGAATTTGATTTTCTCCATTTGGAGAGATTCCGAGAGGTCGGACAGCCAGTCTGCAGCTCTGGGCGGTGCTGCTGACCGCCAGCCAAACAGGATTCTACGGCGGGCGATCAGGGAGGCAAAGGCAAGGGCGTCCGCCCTCCTCCCCAGGAATAGATCTGGCTGGTCTGAAACCCCAAAGACCGCCACTATCGGGCATGGCTCCACCCTCACCCCCACCACTTTGGACATAGCCTCGAAGAAGGCTGTCCAGTACTCCACAAGTCTGGGGCAAGACCAGAACATGTGGGCGTGGTTGGCCGGGCCTCTCTGGCACCGCTCACATTTGTCCTCCACCTCCGGGAAGAACCTACTCATACGGTTTCTCGTTAAGTGGGCTCTATGTACCACTTTTAGTTGCGTCAGGCTGAGCCTTGCGCACGTGGAGGTGGAGTTGACCCTATGCAGTGCTTCGCTCCAGAGTCCCCACCCTATCTCCATCCCCAGGTCGTCCTCCCATTTCCTTCTTGTTGCGTCCAGTACGGTGTCGTCCCTATCTACCAGTCGGTCATACATGTCACTTCAGTTCCCTTTCTCTAGGATACTTGCGTCCAGTAGGTCTTCCAATAGTGTCTGTCGTGGCGGTTGTGGGTACGTCCTTGTCTCCTTTCGTAGGAAGTTTTTGAGCTGCAGGTACCGTAGCTCGTTCCCCCCAGCTAGCTGAAATTTCTCTGTCAGTTCGTCCAGTGTTGCGATCCTGTCGTCCGTGTATAGGTCCCTGACTGTCAGTGTCCCCCCGTCCTGCCTCCACCTTTTGTCCACGCCCAGTTCTTGTTGGACACCCTCCTCATCTGATGAGGCCTGGTGTTCTTCCTCCTCCTCTGCCTCCAGCATGTTGCCCCTCTGCTGCGCAGTGTTGTGCATGTCACAGTAGGCCAGCACAATGCGTGAAACCCTCTTGGGGGTGTATTGGAGAACTCCAGCAGAACAGTCCAGGCTTCGGAAGCTCATCTTCAATTAACCGATGCATTGTTCAATGATGCTCCTGGTTGCTGTATGGCCGATGATTTCCACATCAGTCTGGGGCCTCAGGAAAGGTGTCATTAGCCATGACCTCAGCAGGTAACTCTTGTCGTCTAAATGCCAACCCCTCATCTGTGTGGACATCTCAAAGGTGCTTGGAACCTCAGAGTGCGTTGTGCAAGCTGCCTGGATATCGGGCACAGACGTGTATGATGTGCAGCTGGTGGCCGCACACCAACTGTACATTCAACAAGCCCTTCCTATTGATGAAGGGCACCCCCTGATGACTCGGTGCTCGTATGAGGTCATCGATCACCCCCTGGACCTGGAGCAGGCCAGCAAAAGCGGTAAATCCTGCTGCCTAGGCATCCTGGTGTGCCTAGTCCAGACTGAAGGTTATATAACCCAGACACATAGGGCATCCATCACAGCGCAGATGCACCATTGTGTGGGTGGTTGTGAGATCCCACACAGGTCCCTGCTTGACCCCTGGAAAGATCCAGACATAAAAGTTCAGGGCATCCATCACCTTGATAACCACCAGGAGTGGTTGTCCTCCTCCAAACCCCCGCGGTGCCAGGTGCGTCCCAATCTGGCATAGGTGGCACACAGTCTCCCTGGTTAGTTGAAGTCTTCGGTGGAACAGGCGATCTGGAAGCTCCTCGACGGACAGGCACTGACAGTATACACGTGCCCTGATGCTTTGTATCTCCTCAGCTTATTGAACGGCTGGCTGGCTCCTGCTCTTCTGGGGAAGGGTCCTCTTGTGCAGGGTCCTCTCTGAGCTGGCCCTATGAGTGGCACCAGGTGTTTGATGTGGGGAGCCTCTATCCTCACCACCCATCTCTGTCAACGGGATTGGCGCTGTTCGTCTTAACCACATCAACGATATGCACTGTGGGCTCTGACCAGTGGGGTTGACTGTAGGTTTCCTCACAGGGTGGACCATGCGTTACCCCACCAGCAGGGTGGAACTGGTTGTGTGGTGGAGAAGGTCACCGATCAACTCCATGTTTAGAGGTTTGTGTGTGGGCAGGCCCTACAGATGGGAGTGAGCGAAGGAATTGTGGGTCTGCTGGGAGGGAGCTGCAGTGTGAAGTGGGTCCTGGGTGTGACACACAGGTTGTGACAACCTGACCGGGGGCAGGATGGATGGGAGCAGGGACGCGGTGGGCAGCCACGGCTTGGAGACAGCTGGTGGTCCTGAGGGATGGGCGAGCTGATAGTGTGACTGTGAGGCCTCTGCCTTGAGAGGGGTAGTGTGGCAGGGAGGATGCCAAAGGCCACGGTGCATGTGTCCTCAGTTTGGGTTAAGCTCTGCTATTCCCCTGCTTCCCCTGCAGTGGGGCTGTGCTTCTGATGAGTGCACTGAGGAGTGGCAGCAGCTGGTGATTGAGATTGACCACGCCCATCCCAATGATGGGTCAGCTGGGGTCTGAGGGTGTCCAGAGGGATGGCCTGGATGGGCTGCCAAGTTACCAGGGGCTCACTGAACATTCACAGGATACAGGCAGCACTCAGCACTGTGAGCAGCCAGGAGTCTCTAAGAAGCACCAAAGGGGTGCATTTAAAACACAGACTGCAGCAATTGTGGTCTGGGCCAGGCCACCTGATCCTGAGGGGGACATCCCGAGTCCACGGACTTGATACTAAGTAGCTCTCAGCTACTGCCCCCAACCCAGGCAGCCAGCCCCAGCAATCCCGAAAATTTTGGATGGTCTTTAAATGTTTTCTTACCTTCCCGCCCAGCCTCAACAGCCATGAGCCAGGACCTTCTTGTAAATACTTGCAGCAATTCACGCCTCTGTGACTTCTGCTTAAGAGGGATGGAGCATTGCGGAAGGATGAAGCATACCGTGTCCAACCTGCTCATGATATTAAAAAGTTCCATAGTCCCAATGACCACAGGCTACTTTCCCCTTTGAGGGGGAGAGCTGACTGGTGGTGATTTCACCTGAAGAGCACCACACCTCAGCCGAGGGGCAAGGTTGGGAAGGTGGGGCTTTCATGAATAATCTCAGCCGCTACGGGAATTGAATCCACGCTGTTGGCCTCGCTCTGCATCACGAACCAGCCGTTTGGCAACTAAACTAAACCGGCCCCCGGTTTAAAATCCATGCAAATTATAGTTTTGCATGGACCCCTATCCCCATAACCCCACCTAAACTGCACCTCTTTGGACACCATGGGGAAATTTATAATGGCCAATCCACCTAACTTGCACATCCGTGGGAGGAAATTGGAGCTCCCGGAGGAAACCTACGCAGACACGGGGAGAACGTGCAAACTCCACACAGACGCAGGGCTGGAATCGAACCCGGGTCCTTGGTGCTAGCCACTGTGCCACCATGACGATCTGTTTCCCTGGTGGTGGTTGAAGAACAAATATCGGCCAGGACACTGGAAGATCCTTGCCTTCTCTTCTTTGAATAGTGCCACAGTATCTTTTACGGTCAGCGAAGAGGACGATGGTGCCATGCTATTCATTCATGCACACAATGAGATACAGACTGGTAGTGACAGACACCCAGTACAGCCAATCACACACAGGACAGAACACAACCAATAACCAGACTGAACACTAGAGGGGGGTTTCCCACTATAAGACTCACAAGGCATCAGCACTCCGCCTCTTTCCACTGGTGACAACTGTAGTGACAGTCAGGGTGTATATATCAGTCAGCACCTTCTACATGTGGCTCAGAGCTAGTCTGGTCTAGTTAGTTATAGTTAGTACACTTAGAGTAGTAGAGTGTCAACCCACAGCCAGCTGTGTGCACTGTTACAGAAGTTCAATAAACCGTATTGAACCAATGTCTAAGTTTGGTGTCTGCTTTCCAATACAACTGCATCCAGTTGCAGTCCGTGTTACCCCAGGGTGAATAACATGACATGGTCCCAGTAGTCTACTTCACCTAAGTAGTATACCTTGCGTGATTCAGTGACAACCAGCAAGTGCCTTCCAGCGGCATGGAGAAGATCCAGGCCCCTCCACAGTTACGGATCACCGGCAATCTCGGCGGCAACTGGTGGGTCTTCAAGCAGAAGTTCAGTCTCTACCTTGAGGCCTCAGGCCTCAAGGATACGTCCAATGCCAGAAACATTGTGCTTCTCCTACCGACTGCGGTATCCGACCAAGCCATCCAAATTTTCAACTCGCTCACTTTTGCCGACGGCAAGGACAAGTCCAAATTCAAGACCGTTTTAGCCAAATTCAACAGTCACTGTGATGTCGAAACAATCGAGAGCTTTGAGCGCTATGTCTTCCAGCAACGCCTTCAGGGTAAGGATGAACCTTTCCAATCCTTTATAACTCTTCTCCGTATATTAGCACAGTCCTGCAATTATGGTGACACCTCTGATTCCATCATCATGCATCAGATCGTGTTTGGGGACCACTCCGATGCCTTGCCAGAGCAGCTCCTTAAAATTAAAAACATGACCCTGCCAATCGCAATCGAGATATGTAAAGTGCATGAACAGGCGAGTAGTCGGTACTCGTGTCTTAAATCGGCAGAACAGGACCGATTTGCCTCCCATGAGGCAGAGAGTGTACAGGCCATTGCCCGGATGTGGCGCCTCAGTATCGATGAAGGCGGCCATTTTGCGCACTTTTCCCGGGGTCCCACGTATGCGCACCATGAACGTGAGAACAAAGCGGCCGAAGACCAAACTGTGCAGGTGCGAACGACGGCTGGCCGCACTGCGCATGTGTGACGATGCAAGGAGCGTAACTACGTCAATGTCATGACATGCCTGAACTGCGGCAATGGCCTGCAAGAGGCAGGCAATGTTTAAATTGTGGGAAGCCTGGACATTATGAAGCCTTGTGCAGGTCTGCACCACCGTTCGTGGACCAGCGATCCCAGTTCCAATGCAAGCACGTTCGATATGTGCAGCAAGGGCTACTGGATTCTGATTTTGGTAGCACTACAGATCCAGAAGACGACTGCCTGGAGTCCCCATATCGTGTGGTCATCATCACCACATGTGAACATGCCTCTTCAAATTCAGCAAGACGCCTATCTATCCTCAACGTGGATTCTGCGGACGAACACGTTAACCAAAGCAGCATCCAGTTCAAGCTGGACACTGGTGCTTCAGCCAATCTCATATCTCAGGCAGATCTTGACCACATCAAAAGGCAACCAAAAATCCTCCCGCCGGCTTGCCAGCTTCTTGATTATAATGGCAATGCCATAACTGCATGAGGGTCTTGTCATCTACATGTCTTCAACAAGACCATCAATGCCACACTGCAATTTAAAATTGTCAAACCTGACAAGGCTTCCCTGCTTGGTGCCCATGCATGCCAACTACTCAATCTCGTGCAGCGAGTCCATGCCATGTCCTCTGCCAATGTGGATCTTCAGGTTGACATTGATGAAATCCTGACACAATACCCGGATGTGTTTAGTGGAATGGGTACGCTGCCGTACTGTTACAAAATCTTACTCAGGCCTGATGCCACGCCTGTGATCCATGCACCACGCCGGGTGCCGGCTGCTGTCAAGTAACGTTTAAAGGCGCAGCTGCAGGAGCTCCAAGACCAGGGTATAATCTCTAAAGTGACGGAACCGACTGACTGGGTCAGCTCGATGGTCTGTGTGAAGAAGCACTCAGGAGAATTGCGCATATGTATAGATCCCAAAGATCTTAGGGGCAGCACGGTAGCATAGTGGTTAGCATCAATGCTTCACAGCTCCAGGGTCCCAGGTTCGATTCCCGGCTGGGTCACTGTCTGTGCGGAGTCTGCACGTCCTCCCCGTGTGTGCGTGGGTTTCCTCCGGGTGCTCCGGTTTCCTCCCACAGTCCAAAGATGTGCGGGTTAGGTGGATTGGCCATGCTAAATTGCCCGTAGTGTTCTAAAAAGTAAGGTTAAGTGGGAGTTGTTGGGTTACGGGTATAGGGTGGATACGTGAGTTTGAGTAGGGTGATCATTGCTCGGCACAACATCGAGGGCCGAAGGGCCTGTTCTGTGCTGTACTGTTCTAAAATCTTAACCGGAACATCACGCGGGAACACTACTTGATCCCGAAGCGGGAGGAACTAACCAGTGAGATGGCACACACCAAATACTTCACAAAGTTAGATGCATCGCGTGGTTTCTGGAAGATACAACTGGACGAGTCCAGCAGGACGCTCTGCACGTTTAATGCACCTTTCGGAAGGTACTGTTACAACCGCATGCCGTTCAGCATTGTTGCAGCATCTGAAATCTTTCACAGGATCATGGAACAGATGATGGAGGGCATTGAGGTGGTGCGTGTCTACGTAGATGATGTAATTATATGGTCCACGACCCCCGACGAACACATATCTCGTCTCAAACAAGTCTTTCAACGCATCCATGCAAACGGCCTCAAGTTGAACAAGGCCAAGTGCTCCTTTGGCATGTCATTCATCAAGTTTTTGAGTGATCAAATATCCCATCAAGGTGTGCAACCAGATTTGGACAAAGTCAAGGTCATCAACACCATGAAGACCCCGGAAGATAAAAAGGCGGTACTACGCTTCCTCGGTATAGTTAACTTCTTGGGAAAGTTCATTCCCAACCTCGCATCACACACCACGGCTCTCAGGCACCTGGTGAAGAAGTCCCCTGCATTCCAGTGGCTACCCACACATCAAGCAGAGTAGCTTGAGTTAAAGGCAAACCTTACCACTGCTCCGGTACTAGCGTTCTTTGACCCGGAGAGGGAGACAAAAATCTCCACGGACGCCAGCCAGGACGGCATCAGTGTGGTGCTCCTCCAGAAGGATGACTCCTTGTCCTGGGCTCCAGTGGCCTATGCGTCAAGGGCTATGACTCCTACTGAACAGAGGTATGCTCAGATAGAAAAAGAGTGCCTGGGCCTCCTAACTGGCATTATTAAGTTCCATGACTACGTCTATGGTCTACCAACCTTCACAGTAGAGACTGACCACAGACATTTGGTCCATATCATTCATAAGGACTTGAATGACATGACGCCCAGGCTTCAGTGCATTCTTCTTTGACTCCACAGGTATGATATTGAGTTAGTATACACACCAGGCAAGGAGCTAATAATTGCGGATGCCCAGTCGCGCTCCATCACCTCGCTCTGTGAACTGGTAGACTTCATCCTCCAAATTGAGGCACACGTGCAACTGTGTCTCAGCAACCTCCCGGCCTCAGATGAAAGAGTGGTCAACATTCGAGAAGAGATAGCCAAGGACCCACTTCTGCAGCGGGTAATGCATCACCTTGCAAATGGTTGGCAGAAAGGGCAATGCCCTCAGTTCTTTAATGTCAAGGACGACCTGACAGTCGTCGAGGGGATCTACCTCAAGCTAGATCGTATTGTTATTCCTCGCAGCCTCCAGAGCTTAGTGTTCAAACAAATCCACGAGGGACACCTCGGCGTTGAGAAATGTAGGCGCAGGGCCCGGCAGGCTGTCTATTGGCCTGGAATCAACCAGTACATATCCAACATGGTCCTCAATTGTGCGACCTGCTAGCGTTTCCTGCCTGCTCAGGCCAAAGAAATACTCCAGCAACACGAGATCGTGACCACTCTGTGGTCTAAGGTGGGAATCAACCTTTTTCATGCCAATGGGCGTGACCATGTGCTCATCATAGATTACTTCTCAAATTACCCGGAAGTTGTGAAGCTGTCAGACCTCACATCAAGGACGTCATCAAGGCCTGCAAGGAGTCTTTTGCCAGGCATAGTATTCCACTCACTGTCATGAGTGACAGTGGTCCCTGCTTCCACAGCCAAGAGTGGTCCAATTTCGCCAAGTTGTACCAATTCAAACACATTACCTCAAGCCCGCACTACCCGCAATCCAACGGGAAGGTTGAGAAAGGGGTCCATATCGTGAAGCAACTGCTCTGCAAGGTTGCGGACTCAGCTTCTCACTTCAACCTTGCGCCGCTGGCAGACAGGGCAACCCTCTGTCCACCAGTATGTCTCCGCCTCAACTCCTTATGAATAGGGACCTGCAAACGACTGTTCCGGCCATTCACTAACTGGACCTGGATCACCTCCCAGTGCTGCAAAAGGTGCAGCAACTCAGGAACCAGCAGAAGCTAACATACGATGGTCATGCTACTGATTTGCCTGTGCTCTCTCTGGAAGATGCTGTTCGCATCAAGATAGCGGCTGGTCAGCCCCAGATGTTGTCGTTCGGCAGTCTGCTCCCAGGTCGTTTGTGGTTTGTATGGCTGATGGCTCATTTGTCAGGCGCAACAGAAGGGCACTACGCAATCTTGCCTGCCCACCACCGAATTTCACCTTTCCAGCTGTTGTTTTGCCTCCTCCGGACACCTCGCTCCACGAGGCCACCAATCTGGCAGCAATCCCGCCTGTCAAGGCGCTGTCGTCCCCACCTCCACCTCCCAGGCGGTCGACAAGGATCCGACGCCAGCCCCGAAGATTGCACTTATAGACAATTATATTGTATATATTGTTCCATATCTGCATGCTAGACACCTTCCATATACCCGCCATTCACCGTAAATAATCATATCTGTATATACTGTCGTATATGCTCGAAGCAACCGACAACATTTTTTCATGATATGCACTCATGCACATAATGAGATACAGACAGGTAGTGACAGACACCCAGTACAGCCAATCAACACACAGGACAGAACACAACCAATCACCAGACAGAACACTAGAGGGGGGTTTCCCACTATAAGACACACGAGGCATCAGCACTCCTCTTTCCACTGGTGACAACTGTAGAGACAGTCAGGATGTATATATCAGTTAGCACCTTCTACACGTGGCTCAGAGCTAGTCTGGTCTAGTTAGTTATAGTTAGTACACTTAGAGTAGTAGAGTGTCAACCCACAGCCAGCTGTGTACACTGTTACAGAAGTTCAATAAACCGTATTGAACCAACGTCTAAGTTTGGTGTCTGCTTTCCAAAACAACTGCATCCAGTTGCAGTCCGTGTTACCCCAGGGTGAATAACACGACAGATGGGACCTGGGTTTAACATCTTACCCAAGGCCCCTGACAGTGAGGCTTTCTCTCATTGATGCACTGTCATGTAATCCTTCTGACTCAGAGACCAGAGGGCAATGGCTGAGCCATCAATGTCACAGCTGTCAATGTTTATGGGATTTCTTTTCTTGCTCCTAATAACTAACCTGTCAGAAGCTGCGACGCCTTTCAGCTTTATCTCCAGAATCCAAATTTGGACATTGTTATAGAGGACAGTAATCAGTTCGCTGGACATCTCCAAGAAAAACTAGGCAAAAGGAATCTGTCATGAGTCCCCACTGATACCACGGAAATTAGTTCCTCACTCCAAACATAATAATAAAAATCAAAGAGCTCCCTGGTGGTTCACTGTAATGGAGCCAAGATAGCACATTTCTATCTGAATGGATTTCCTCCACCATGTCCAGGGATATATTTTGTAAAAACTAAAGAATCTGTCACCGCCCTGCACAATATAACAGAGACGGATAAACCAGATTGTAATCGTAATTCTGCCTGTGCATCTTGGCTGTTGGAGAAATTCTATTCTGCAATCTTGGTTACAGCTCTCATTCAAAACCTGTGCTTAAATTAATTCTACGAAATGCGTGAAACTGAAAACATTATGCACAAGGAACACTAAATTACATCAGAAGGAATGGTAGGATATTGATGTGGTGATGGGTTTTTTTCATATTTCATTCTTAAACAGAAAACATCTGCTGATGTTTCTGAAGTAGGATTTTGAATTATGATGCATTCCCTCCATTAGCATTTTCTATTATTTTAATATTCATCTCGTTTTTAAAAATCAATTTAACAAGAACTATTAAAGCCTCAGAAGTTTTGTAAAATGTTTCACATTAGTTTATGGGATTTGATCTTATTAGAAATGATTGATAGTCATCTCTTCTTTATGTCTATGTTATAAATTCCCTAAAATATCTAAGAATAAGGATCACAGCCAGATAGAAATTTAACCAGTGCCAAAAAACTAAATTTGAGCTCCACATCTCAATAAAGACAAATTAAAATCACTTTTTCAAGGAACAAAGACCAATACAGCACAGGAACAGGCCGTTCGGCCCTCACAGCTTATACCACTCATGGTACCACCCTTGGCCAAAACCCTCAGCACTTCCTAGTGTTGTATCCCTCTATACCCATCCTATCCATGTATTTGCCGAGATGCCTTTTGCATGCTGTTAATGTATCTGTTTCCACAACTTCCCCTTGCAGCACCTTCCAGGCACTCACCACCCTCTGTGTAAAAAACCTGCCTCGCAAATCTCCTCTAAACTTTGCCCCACGGGCCTTCGACCTATACTCCCTAGTGACTGACCCCTCTACCCTGGGAAAGAGTGCTTGCCCACCCACTCTATCCATGCCCTTCATAATCTTGCAGACCTCTATCAAGTCACCCCTCAAACTCCGACGTTCTAATGAAAATAGTACGAGTCTATTCAGCCTCTCCACATAGCTAACACCCTCCAGACCAGGCAACATCCTGCTCAACCTCCTCTGCACCCTCTCCAAAGCCTCCACATCCTTCTGGTAGTGTGGCGACCAGAATTGTGCGCAATATTCCAAGTGTGGCCTTACCAAGGTTCTATGCAACTGTAGCATGAATTGCCAGTTTTTATACTCGATGCCCCGTCCAATGAAGGCAAGCATTCCGTATCCTTTCTTGACTACCTTGTTTACTTGTGTTGCTACTTTCAAAGATCTGTGGATCTGTATGCCCAGTTCTCTCTAACTTTCTATATTCCTAAGAGTTTTGTCATTTATTGTATAATTTCCCTCTATGTTAGACCTACCAAAATGCATTACCTCACTAAACTCCATTTGTCATAGAGCATAGAACATAGAACAGTACAGCACAGAACAGGCCCTTCGGCCCTCATTTCTCTGCCCAAGTCTTCAACGTATCTATGTCCTGCTGTATCCTCTGAAAATCTGCGACACTATCTGCCACGCCACCAACCTTGGTGTCATCTGCGAACGTACGAATCAGACCAGCTACATTTTCCTCCAAATCATTAATTAATTTTTATTAACGTGCAACCTCCACATAGACAGTCGCCCGAGACCGGAATTGAACCCGGAACCCTGGAGCTGTGAGGCAGCAGTGCTAACCACTGTGCCGACCATTAGATACCCGATGAGCCATTAGACTAATTTAATATGCACGGCCTATTTGTGGCCGCATTCTCCCAGTGCCCAGGAGTCACCTGCTGCACTGCGAGGCCTCAACCAAGCATTGATTAGTACTGTTCTCCCAAAGCGGACAAGAGTTGATGGCCACTCCAGGAATCTCAGAGGTCATTAGAGCCTCCTGGGTGATCGGGGACAGGGAAGTAACCTGGCACTCCCCAGGCACATTGATAGTGCCAACCTGGAACCCTGGCAACACCAACATGGCACCAGGATGCTTGTTTGGCACTGCCAGGCTGCCAGGGGCACAG
Organism: Scyliorhinus canicula; assembly: GCF_902713615.1. Lineage (NCBI taxonomy): Eukaryota > Metazoa > Chordata > Chondrichthyes > Carcharhiniformes > Scyliorhinidae > Scyliorhinus > Scyliorhinus canicula. The sequence goes on along the minus strand of NC_052154.1, from coordinate 49,601,504 downwards.
CCCAGGTGCCAGGCTGGCAGTGCTGGGGCACCCAGGTACCAGGTTGGCACCGTCAAGGGTTCTGAGTGGGGTAATGCCCATGAAAGGGGGGGATGAAGGGGTAGTATGGTGGGGGTTGAAAGAGGTATATAGGGGCTTCTTACAAGTTAGTGGGGTGCAGGGCGGGTTCTGAAAGAGGAGTCCCCTCATCACCCTATAGTGGGTTGTGCTCACTTGGAGTGGAGGCTCATGTTTCTGGGATTGGCATTGTCCATGGGTGGGGGTGTGTGAGGGGACCCACAAGCTCACTTAAAGGATGGGGCACCCTTTTAAAAGCTGCCCCGATCTCTGAGGAGCCGGTTTCGCCGGTGCGTTCAGCTTCCCACTAATGAAAACATTTCTTAGTGTGGGCTAGGGCTAGACCGGGGAGAAATTCCCAAGGCCCAAAATAATGACTAAGGGGTGGATTCTCCATTCAGTTATGCCGGAATCATAAATTGCAATTGGGCGGAGAATAGAGCGACAGTTGTAAATGTGTAAATCGAGATTGACTCCAGACGCCCAGTGAACAACCATGCTCCAGTGCCTTGCTGGTGATGTGAATGCGTTCCATGCCTCATGTCGGCGTGGGCATGCAAAACGTACAATAGCATGTGTTTACATATCATTAATGGGCTGGACCCAGTATTCTCCAGCCTTCCACGATGCTCCACCTCCGCCATGCGGAAGTGACACTGTCACGGTTCACTTTTAAAAAAAATTCATTTACAGGATGTGGGCATCACTGGTTAGGGCAGCATTATTGCCCATCCCTAGTTGCCCTTCAGAAGTGCTGGTGAGTTGCCTTCTTGAACCGCTGCAGTCCTTGAGGTGTAGGTACACCCACTGTGTTGTTAGGGAAGGAGTTCCAGGATGTTGCCCAGCGACAGTGAAGGAACGGCGATATATTTCCAGGTCAGGGTGGTGAGTGACTTTGAGGGATATCTCCAGGTGGCGGAGTTCCAGAAATCTGTGCTCTTGTCCTTTTAGGTGGTAGTGGTCGTGGGTTTGGAAGGTGCTGCCTGAGGATCTGGTTCTGCATTGGGAGCTTTTGATCTTGGACTGTTGTGCCTGGGGTGTGGGGGAGCGGAAGACAACAGGGGTGGGGGTGCACTCAGCTTCGCTGTGAGGATTAATGTGACTTCACATGTATGAGGGTGACATGTTTTAATTGGGAACATTTTACTGTGATAGATTTCCATTTCCATTCTCCGAGCTACAGATAGTGACTCCCGCCCCAGTGCCCACTCAGTGCTCCTCACTCTTCTTTATCTTCCGTTGTCTAGTGCTACGCCCAGGTGTGTCCCCAGGATGCAGATCAGTGGTGAGGGAGCGTTGAAAAGCAGCTCCCTTTGTTAGTGGTGAACAGCTGAGGCACAAGTCAGGTGAATGAGATGGCGAAGGAGCCAAAAATGTCAAGAAGCTCATGGAGGCTCATTTGTGGCACTAAGTGCCGTTGAATACAGGGCCGCAATCTCGCCAACGCAGCCATCGCGAACTCCCCGACGAATGCGCCCCAAATACTTTGGTCCTCAGAATCGTGCCCCGAGTCATGTTCTGGGAGAACTGTGCCATTGTGTATTTAATCTACTTTTCACTTCTCTACTCCACGGATGAAGGTAATTTTCTCTCCTATGGTACAAGTGATAAGTAATTTCTCATAACACTGCCTTAGCTCTACCTTCACATATTGGGAAAATGCAGAGCAAATATTTGAAGAACAACCTGAATTAAATCAGAAATGGAAAGTAAGGTTAAATTAAATTGCATAAATCCCCAGTTTAAAGATCCTAAAACATTTGTAGTTTTATAATGATAGCTTTATTGATATTGTAATTCCTCAACTATAAGCTGGATTTAATCAAAAATTGTTCACAGGTATTTTACATTTTATAAAATTGTCACATCAACACTAGGTTAAAAGAGTAGTTTTAAGAATGTGGTTCTAGTGAATAGGATTACTGTTTAAAAAAAAGATTTACACCTGCAGATAAAATAAATGTTCAAATACAATCAGCAGTGACTTGGATAAATGCACGAGACTTCAGTCAAACGGAAACCATAAGTTTATTTTAATTAAGTGCAGATCAGGTCCTCCTTGTGTGCAAACCATTTTCAAATAATACTTGGGCCAATGGAGATCAACAATTGATTATTGCTTAGTTTTTATTCCTGCTTCTAGTGGTCGTATAGAATTCCAAAAATATGTTCAGAATGCGCATCGAGGAGGTTAAACATTTGGAGGAGAGTCCACTGAGGGGAATATCATTTAATGGATTGGAGATGGGATTTCCATTCCTTAGGAACAGGATGTCCTCCCTCAGAGAGCTGCAGGACAATCAGAGGCCGACAGTCTCCAGCACTTTGGGACAGAGGTGGGAGGCACTTTATCAGGATTTGGGTAAGTATGTGAGGTTTCGCCTCTTGGAGTTATAGGAGCCAAGCTTGTAGGCCACAGTGAGGTGGCTGGGTTAGAGAAGCCAATGGGGGGAAGGGCAATCTGGTGATGGAGGTGGTGGTTGGGGGGGGGGGGGGGGGGGCGCGATAAAACTTTGGAGGGGCGCTCCAACTGGACCAAGGGGCCTATTAAGGATGGACCCTTCCTCTCTTCCTCTTCCCACCACCAGCCTGAACGGGGAAACATGCCAGGCTGGCCACGTGGCATGGGCCTTTCTGCTGCCAGTTAAATCCCTGAAACAGCAGGGTAATGCCCATATGCTAAAATAATTGCCACTTAAGAGCTTCAATTGGCCTACTAGTGGTGGGCTTTCTGATGCCACCTCATTGGGGGTAATATTAAACCTCTAACAATGTAATAAAAAGCTGAATTCAAACTCACCATCATTGATACTAAAAATAATTACTGCAGTGCAAAAAATGCAATCATTTAAATGAATATTTGGCGGGATTATCTGACCCCGGGCCGGGTCAAAGAATCGCCGGGGGTGGGGTGGGGGGGGGGTGGCAGGGGCGTGATTCACGCGACACCATTCCGTCGCCGGTCCGCCGATTCTCCGGTGACCACTGTCATAATGAAAGCTTCCAGCTACATTGCCTGAAACTGACAGAATAGAATGGTGTTACATTTCCATTTCAAGGCAGGGTGCCTGTCAATCAATGGAAGGGAGCAGATGTAAAGGCTTTTTTTAAACTTTCAGAAGCAGTGTGTTTTTTAACAGCCAGAGCTGTCAGTCAATTTAAACTACAGAACAAAACATGACAGCAGAGATTAACATGACATCCATTTACAGATGGATATATTTCTGCTAAAAAAAGGGGTTAAAGGGATATGGGGAACAAATGGGAGGTGGATTTGAGACCAGGAAGAGATCAGCCTGATTTGATTGAATGGCACAGCAGGTTCAGAGGGCTGAATTCCCTACTTCTGCTCCTAATTCCTGTATTATCATGGCATTATGGCAATTGAGAAAGTACAGTAATATATGACCACATTTATGTGACGGTGGTTAATGTAAGAGTCAACTTGCTTTTGTAGGACAGATCCCTATGATGAATCACTGCATTAAAAACACATCTATGTTACAGTACAGCACTTAACAGTGCTATTTGAAGGTGTCAAAACATGTTCTACTGGCATTTCAGAATGTTTCTGACTCCTTTAGGCTTCTCCCAGTGGTAATGAACTCCCCAAGGAGTTTCTAATTTTTTGTTTTCTGGTACTCCGCATCAGCAGACAAAAGTAGTGTAAGGAAAGAAATGCAATTTGCCTGTGGCCCACACAGAGGAAGAGGTACTAGTGTGTTTTGCACCCAAGGTCACCTGACCTGCCAAAAGGCCACACAAGAATGGGCCTGGAAGGCAGATGGAAATTGCTTTTCAATGTTTCGCAACCCAATGCAAACCTCCATTTGTAGACAAAAATTCAGCCCCCTGTCTAAATCTTTGAAAAAGCAATCACCAACAGTTGCAATTTACTGTCATATGAAAAAAATAATAAAAAGCTGCAGGTGAATCTGGACGAGGATTATATTGATGTTGAAGTGTTTGTATACCCAATACACACAGCCTGGCAGAACAATCAACTTGAGGCTAAGGAGCCGTGAATCAATAAACATTTTGCTGGTCAGGAGATATCAATTACTGTCTTTTCCACCCCTCTCATCCCCAGAACCACCTAACCAAGGGAACACAGCAAACATCAGCACAAACCAGGCTCGCCTTCATGCCATCTAAAGTTACATATCAGGTAGTGAATTGTATCATATAATGCACATCAGAAGTAAGACATGTGCTACATGTGATGTTCCAAACATGCTGTGTGATGTATTTCCATTCCATTACAATACACACAGCCATTTTTGGGGAGATACTAAAATTGCAGAAGTGCAGAGGATAGAGGGTAGCTCTTGAAAATTTTTCCATCGTATTTTGCAGAGATGCACTATGAAGCTGGCATAAGTTGAAAGGGAAACTCTGTTCAATGTGTCCATTCTGAAGCACTGAGATCTCAGGTTAAAAGTCTTAGGGCTGAGTTTCGTGTTTGCAACACTTCACATAGTATTGATTAAAGAGCGAAGAAACTGAAAGCGAAAGTGGAGCAAAAAACAAAGAATAATACAGCACAGGAACAGACCCTTCGGCCCTCCAAGCCTGCGCCGACCATGGTACCTGCCTAAACTAAAACCGTCTGCACTTACGGAGTCCGTATCCTTCCATTTCCATCCATATGTTTACCGGTAACAGCACATATCCCTAGGGACACCTTACCCATATAACTGGTCACTTATAATTGTTAATCTGAATCAAATTATCAGTTATTATAATATAAACATCTGGAAGTGAGGGATTAGTTGGTAATTTCTTACTCTTTATGAAAGGCATCAGAGCCAATACCGGGCCAGAGTTTTGGGTAATCAGACATAACTATTTGACTTACCTAAAGAGACTAAGAGTGATGCATCCAACTTAGCTGATAATACAAAGCTAGGTGGGAATGCAAGCTGTGAGGAGGACATAAAGGCTGCATAAAGATGTAGATGGGTTATGTGAGTGGATAACAAGGGTCAGGATATTTCAGATGGCAGAATTCCCCTCCCTCGGACGGATGTCCCACCTGGGAGAGAGAGGAGGTAGGACACGGGGAGGTACGACTGTGGGCTGCCGGGCTGGACACTGGCCGGGCTGGTTGGGGTGGGAGGGGGCCTTGCCAGGGTCGGTGGAGGGGGGGTGATGGGGGAATGGGCCGAGCGGCCAGGGTAACCCCCCCACGGGACTGGGGCAGTGCCCAGGCGCGGACCGCAATTACCGTGGCCTGCAAGGCAGACATCCCGCTGACGGACCACTCACCTTGGCCCCTGGTTCTGCAGAGTGGCAACAACCATATGGGTACCCCCGCCCTCCAACATACCCCCCACCCAGCCGACACCCGCCGGCGGGTATCAGGTGGCCCACCCAAGGGTAACGCCCACTGAAGTGCCTATGGGAAAGCTGGGTAGGGGCAGCGCCAGCCGATGGTACGCTGAGCATCAGGGATGGATGCCAGTGCCAGAGGCCTCAGCGGTGCGAGGCATGAATGGGGCCAGTGGTGGAGACCGTAGTGCCAACCGGTGCCACCATGTAGCCCTGTGAACCTGGCTGGGCACTGGGGTACACACAATGCAAACATGTTGGCCTTTCACCCCCTGCAGACAATGGATATTGGAATTCAACCATCAATGGTGGCCTTCCTGCTCATTGCCACAGGCCTGGGGCATGTCCTGCGGCTATACAAGAGGAGGAGGAATCTGCAGCAGCGTAGTGTGCAGCAGCGTAGCGTGCTGCAGAGGGGCAGGTGGCAGCTGCCCAGGTTGGAGAGCAGGCCGCCCAACAGGCCGAGGAGGATGAGGTGCCAAAGCGGTGCCGCATGACGCCTCGTATGTACCGGCAGCGCCTCTCATTGGAGCACCTGCCAGACCGGATATGCCGTCGAAGAATCCGGCTGAGCAGAGAGACTGTGCGATTATCTACCAGATGATGGCACACCTGACAACGCGAGGGTATGGGGGAGGACACCTGCTCCGGTGACTGTGAAGGTGACGGTCGCCCTGAACCTCTCCGCCACGAGTAGGTGCCGAGTGGGAACCTGTCCGTGATCTCACAGACGTCACTGCACAGGTGCATCCACGCAGTCACGGAGGCCCTATATGCCCAGGCGGCTCAGTACATCCTCTTAAATATGGACCGAGCCCACCAGGATGCCCGGGCTGCAGGGTTCGCCACCATCGACAGGATGCCCCTGGGTCCAGGGGGTGATCGATGGGATGCACGTCTCCCTATGGCGATCTGCAAATGACAGGACACTCTACACAAACCGAAAGGGGTTCCACTCGATGAACGTGCAGCTGATATGGGATCATCAGCTGGGCATCATGCACATCTGTGCCGGATACCCGGGCAGTGTGCTTGATGCATGCATCCTGGCTGGGGGGGCTGGCTCCTGGGTGACACGTGTTATCCACTGCAGCTGTGACTGATGACACCTATCTGAACACCAAAGGCTGACGCCGAGACCCGCTACAACGACGCCCATGCAGCAACGAGGAGTGTGATCGAGCAGTCCTTCGGCTTTTTGAAGATGCGGTTCAGGTGCCTGGACCACTCAGGCAGAGCCCTCCAGTATGACGCTGAGAGGTTCGCCCGCATCGTGCTGGCCTGCTGTACCCTCCACAACATCGCGCAGCAGAGGGACAACATACTGGAGGAGGAGGAATGCCAGGTCTCGTCTAATGATGATGATGCGGGGAGGGGGGGGGGGGGGGGGGGGGGGGGATGGGCAGAACATGGGGCACAGGAGCATGGGACGCTTGGATCGTCTCCAGGTTCCACCCAGGCGATCTCCCTTTCCTCCGGGTGGCATCCTTCTCCTGGGGAGAGGGGCAGTGTTAGACAGTCCGTTGCATGCAGCACAGGGGGTGGGTAGCTGGTGACCTCATTAGCCAGCACACCTGGCCATGGTGGCCGATATGGTTGCCGGCATTTGGTGCAGGGTCGGGGTTCGGCCGCCCTCCGGGTGGCGGGGGGGGGGGGGGGGGGGTCGGGTTACTGATGTGTTGGATGGGGGTGGTGACTCACCCTGGCTACCCTGAAGAGATTGTGCAGTTTTCTTCGGCACTGCTGGGCGGTCCGGGTGCTGTTGCCCACAGTGCTCACGGCCTCTGTCACCTGCGCCCAGGTATGGCGAGTGGCGGCAGCTGGCAGCCTTATTCCCGGGCCGGGTTACGTAAAACGTAGAACGTAGCACATAGAGTGCAGAAGGAGGCCATTTAGTCCATCAAGTCTGCACCGACCCACTTCAGCCCTCACTTCCACCCTATCCCCGTAACCCAATAACCCCTCCTCACCTTTTTGGACACTAAGGGTAATTTAGCATGGTCAATCCACCTGACCTGCACGTCTTTGGACTGTGGGAGGAAACTGGAGCACCCGGAGGAAACCCACGCAGACACAGGGAGAATGCACAGATTCCACACAGACAGTGACCCAGTGGGGAATCGAACCTGGTACCCTGGTGCTGTGAAGCTGCAGTGCCAGCTACTTGTGCTACCGTGCTGCCTTTATAAATTTAGAGTACCAATTATTTTTTTCGCCAATTATGGGACAAATTAGTGTGGCCAATTCACCTACCTAACCTGCACATCTTTAGGTTGTGGGGGTGAGCCCACGCAGACACGGGGAGAATGTGCGACCTTCATGCGGATAGTGAACTGGGACCAGGATATAGAATTTACAGTGCAGAAGGAGACCATTCGGTCCATCGAGTCTGCACCGGCCCTTGGAAAGAGCACCCCACTTAAGCCCCACACACCCACCCTATCCCCGTAACCCCACCATCCTTTTTTGGACACTAAGGGCAATTTTGCATGGCCAATCCACCTAACCTGCACATCTTTGGACTGTGGGAGGAAACCGGAGCACCCAAAGGAAACCCACGCAGACACGGGGAGAACGTGCTGACTCTGCACAGACAGTGACCCGAGCCGGGAATTGAACCCGAGTCCTCGGCACTGTGAGGCAGCAGTGCTAACCCCCCCCCCATGTCATGTAGCTGACAAATAGGAAGGGGTCAAGGATAGACCCTTGGGGGGCACCAGAGGCAATGGTGCAGGGGTGTGAGGGGAAGCTATTGTGGCTGATGCTCTGCTAATTACACCTATACTGAAGACTGCCCATTCAATTTGACATAGTTGGTCTGTGTTGTATAATTGCAAGATTACTTTGACGTATTTTATTTGAGTTTCATCTGTATGCAAACAGAGAATAATTTTAACTTCTGCCTCAAAGGTTACCCGGAAAAGAAGCACTGTGACAACACTCTCAACTTTTTGAGCTCTTCTTGACTTTCACCTTGAGTTCTAACAGCCTTGGTGGGTGGCATTTTTTCGCCTGTCTCTGATGTTATTCCTTTCACACGGAACATTTCTTCTTTCATACTGTGCTTCACATCTGCCCAACATTTATTTAACTCAGACATCTCACGTTTTTTTTAAGAGCAGACATTTATTTGCCTGTTTTCGATTTATTTCTTAAAATTAAAAGCTTCTGGTTTTAAAACTAGCTCTGCTTAGAGATACAAAGAAAAACAAAGCTAAAAAATTGAAATAAACTTTGTGGACGTGACAGGCTTCTCACCTGCCAGTTGGAGGGTGGGTGAGACACCTGCGCTGCTTCCTTTGGGGATTGCCCACCAACCAGGCAATGAAGAGGCCAGTGGTGCGCCTTTCTCACAAACCAGGACCCCAGAGGCAGAGGCCCCTCGATCTGGAACCGAGTGCCTTTTAAAGGAGAAGAAAGCCACCCCCACCCACCTCCCAGTTCACCCAGCTACAGGGATGACAAGCAGCCGACACAGGTTTACGTGACATGGATGCCATATGGTGACAGGCCTGCCAGCAGCTGGGTTAATACCAGAAGTGGCAGGAACAGACTCTCAAGTTGCAATTAATTAACAATTTAAGGACTTTAATTCCCACCTGTATTTAAACAGGATGGAGGCGGGAAGGTGGGAGAGTATTCATCCTCCACCCTCCTGCGCAATTAAAGTCACTGCCTGCCTCGAAACACACAATTATAATAATAATCTTTATCGTCACAAGTAGGCTTACATTAACACTGCAATGAAGTTACTGTGAAAAGCCCCTAGTCGCCACATTCCGCCACCTGATGCCAACTCATTTAAGTATATTCAAACAGAGGTCAAATTATTTATGGGAACAAAGACAATTAAATAATATGGAGACGGTTCAGGAAAGTGTAGTTGTGGTGATGGGAATGCGGTGAACGGATGCACATCAGGTGGCTCTCCTCCAGACCAGGACAAAATCGGAGCATTTAGGCGAATTGTGGCTGAAAATTCAAAGGGAAATTAACCTCAACAGTGAGACCCAGGGCAGAAGTCAATACGAGGGAAGGGAGGGGGAGGGCAGAAGGAGGGGACACTTGTGAAGTAGGGCAGTACGGTGGTGCAGTGGGTTAGCCCTGCAGCCTCATGGCGCCGAGGTCCCAGGTTCGATCCCAGCTCTGGGTCACTGTCCGTGTGGAGTTTGCACATTCTCTCCGTGTCTGTGTGGGCTTCGCCCCCCACAACCCAAAGATGTGCAGGGTAGGTGGATTGGCTATGCTAAATTGCCCCTTAATTGGAAAAAATGAATTGGGTACTCTAAATTTTTTTTTTAAATCTCTGTAAATGAGAAATGGTAGTGATATTCAGATATCAATATACATGACCAATGTATGTAAATGTAGTACAGTCATTTCAACACTAGATGGCTCACAGTCCAATACGATAAGTCCTGGTTTCCCGCCTTTTCTAAGTCAGATGACTTGATGATGTGATTCAGAACAGTGAACAAGCAAGACATAGAATAGCTAGAGTGAGAGAAGTTAGAACTAGTTTGTTATAATAGTGTATAGTTATATAGTTATCTGTATTGTACTTTAATTCTTTACTGTTAGTTTAGTATTGAGTAAACTGACTCAGTTTATTATTTTATAACTCATTAAATAGTTCATCTTTCAACAAGAAGACTATTGGTCAATTTATCATCCTGGTGGATTCAAGAGTAATATATACATATTAGATAAGTCATTATTTAAAATATAACAGAAATGAATTTATATGTAAATACCAGGTGCACCATAGATTGAGTTGTTACTCTGTAAAAACTGAAAAATGCCAATAAAAATATTTTAAAAAAAAGGAAAGTGTAGCTGTGCTAGAAGATTGGCCATTGATTATAGAGTAAGCTTGAAGGAAAAAATGACTTGCTCTAGCTTTTATTTCTTATGTTAATTTGTTCAAAATCCATCAGCAGGCTTGGAACTCAGGAAGCAATACATAAAAGTCTTGTTTTGACTGGTCCTGACTTTGCCAGTGAACACGCCAATATTGAGGGCATTTAAAAATTTATTGGACAAGCATATGGATGATAAGGGCATAGTGTAGGTTAGATGGCCTTTAGATTTTTTCCATGTCGGTGCAACATCGAGGGCCGAAGGGCCTGTACTGCGCTGTATCGTTCTATGTTCTATGTTCTATGCTTATCTTCCTGTTTCTTTAACTGCTGGGTCTGGAAGAGATGACATTCATTGAAGCCAGCATCTTTTACCTCATCCCCAGAAGACCATTCCAACCACCAGACACCCACAAAAACATCTCAACCCCCACCGCAACTTCAACACACATCTACTGCATCATGCAATGAACTCTGGGAACTTGTTAATTATGCTAATTGTCAGCTCCTGAAGTCCATTTAGACATTGAGGCTGCCTTACTGATTCCTTTGCCTTATTGATTCCTTTGTTTTGTGTGGGTTGGTTTTATAAGGCCCAACAACTAAATAGAAGAACGAAAATTAACTAATGGACAAATTAAAGGGGGCTGCTTCCAAAGAACAATCGAAGCACAGCCCAATAGGAATAAAGAGGAAACGGAAACTTAAATCCCATCAAACCAAAATGTGAAAATCATTGTCTGAAATACAGTCCAACCCATGCAGTGCCCATCGAGCACGGAAGACCTCGAGTGTCCCCATGGACACCACATGCCCCACTCGAGGGACACCCGGCTGCAAATGAGGCTGCGGGAGAGGGGCAGACAAGTCGGATGTCCCCCTCGATCGCCCGCTGTCTGGACCTATTAATGGCAGGTTTGGCTAGGCCCAGGAGCAGTTTCATGAGGAGGTCCTCCGTCTTCCCCGCCCCTCTCTGCACCGCATGCCCGTAGATCAGGAGCGTGGGGCTGAAGCGCAAACCAAACCTCAACAGCAATGTTCTAGTGGCTAAATCGCTGGCTTTTAAGGCAGGCCAGCAGCACGATTCAATTCCCGTACCAGCCTCCCCGAATAGGCGCCGGAATGTAGTGACTAGGGGCTTTTCACAGTAACTTAATTTGAAGCCTACTTTTCATTTCATTTCATTTCAAAATGGCAGGTCACAGGGGAGGCTGTTTTGTGTGGGTTAAAAATCACCAGAAAATGCTTTCCTAATTGCTGCATCAATGTCCTCCAATTGTACGTTAGTAGCCCACACCCTCTGCTCCTACAAATTTGACCAATGTGTTTGCCGCGCTCCACTCCAGCGGCTGCTCTTTTCCTCTATCCTCAGAGCACCTGCTGTGCAACCTCATACACTTCTCTTTGACTGTGCCTTCATTCTTTCCTGGCTCCACTTCCTCCTGATCAGTGCCTATTCATTATATATTGCTCTGTAAAACACTAAAAAAATTCCTTTGTATTTTAAGAGCATTGTTGAAATCTAACCCATTTGAACTAGTAAGTACCTTATATGGGATTAACTTGGAGAATGTGTCGCAATGTGCAACCTTGTATGTTCCACATTGGTACATACATAGTCGACATCACTGGAGAAACATCCAGTTGAAAAGAGTAATAATGACATATCAATTTACTTTGTGTTTCCCTTATCTTATAAATGCAGATGGAGCGGTTGATTCTTGTCTCAGTTCCCAAGACTCCTCAATGATGTGTCATCTCAGGGTTTTCTTCCGAGAAACCGTGAAATGAAATTATCCTGCGTTGCTCAATGAGATAAACTCAACAGAGTGGGGATTACTTTTTTCTGTGGATATTTTATTTCGAAAGAAAATTCCAAGGGGGCAGGAAATAGTTTGGCAGGGAGGTGTTTTTTTTTGGTATTGTAATATTGAAATGTCAGGTTTCAAGATGGATTAGAAAGTTGAGCCTTTGTGAACTCTTTCAGTAAATAAGAATCATTTTAAAATGTGATCACATCAGAAATTCTATACATTCCTTTGATGAATCAGTCCCTGGCTTACTTTGGAGCTGGAACATTACTGTGGTGCTTATAACTAACATCGGAGAAAATGCACTCTCAAAGTACTGGAACTGATGGGGTTAGTTTCATACAGGTGAGGTTATTCCTGTGTTCACACAAGGGAGAAATGGCAGTGCTCGGAATTGAACTCCAGCCATGAACTGTCACGTAACTGTGTACATGGATAGTTGTCACAGTCTTTCACCCTGTCCTTGGGGCGGATGAGTGGTTGAATTAGCGGGATAATACCACTATGTTCCCAACAGATTCCTTACTGTCACAACCTAACCATACACCTTGCATGTTAATTAGGATCTATGACACAATTAGGGCACAACGCCATTCACCTGCAAATTGTAAAATCCCACTCCAGTGCCCAAGCTGCAGACCCTTGAAGGATTTCTCTCATAATATTATAATCACAGGAGCCCCAAGAAGGATTTAAACTCAATGGTTTATATAGTAAATATATCCAAGGCGGCAAAGTGGTGGGACCTTCCGAAGATGCCTGACCAGTTATTATCGGTCTGATTTAATGAGCTCCGATGGTGGGACTCCACCCCTCAGCGGGGGGGATCTTGTATTCCGCGAGCCCCTCCGCGAGCCCCATGGGGCGATCAGTCAGGTTGTACCAGTGGGTTTCATAGGGGGTATTACATCCCGTCCCGCAACCCCCACCCTCCAAAGTCTGCATGCCCCTCTGTCATAGAGGCCTCCTTCCTCACTTTGCCTGCGGTTGTGCTTCCAGCGATTGTGGGGCTGTGTCGGGGGGGGGGGGGGGGGGGGGGGGGGGTGTAACACCTTGGGGAGTGTTGCTTCAGCGTTGCTCATCTGGAGGTGCCGTCGGCGATCGAACCCTGGTCAAACTGTCCTCCGAGACTGTGGATGCTTCTGCCTCCATGTCTGACCTGAATCTTCCACCTCGTGCATTTCTACTTCCTGGCCCTTGGTGAGTGTTTCCCCTTGGCTCCTAGTTGATGGGCAGAAGGACTAGAGAGCTGACTCATCTGGCAGGGCCAGTCTGTTACGGGCTCCCTGACTTTGAGTTGGTCCATGTGCTTTTTCACCGTTCGCTCCTTGGTTTTCACTGCATACGATACTGGTCCAGTCCTCTCCCCTATGGTCTCCTGCACCCACCGGGCACCGTCTCCGAAGTTACGGACATATACCGTGTCCCCGGCCAGAAACCACTGCCCTGTGTCCATCTGCTATGGTATTGGTTCTTGAGACCCTGTCTTCTCTCCACTCTCCTGCCAATATTAGGGAATGTCAGGCGAAGGCAGGTCCTCAGTCTTTGGCCCATCAGCCACTTCACTGGCGCGACCCCAGTGGTTGAAGTGCTAGACGGTGATGGACAGCATCCGGGAGACATCCAACCATTTTGAGTGGGTGTCAATGATGAGCAGGAACATTGGCCCTTGAAAAAAATCCGGCAAAGTCGGCTGCAACTGTACCCAGGGTCAGCCTGGCGACTCTCAGGGGTGCAGAGGTGCTGCTGGCGGGAGATTCTTTTTCAAAAAAATTGGGGTATCCAATTAATTTTTTCCAATTAGGGGGCAATTTAGCATGGCCAATCCACCTAGACTGCACATCTTTGGGTTGTGGGGGCAAAACCCAAGCAAACACGGGGAGAATGTGCAAACTCCACACGGACAGTGACCCAGGGCCGGGATCGAACCTGAGACCTCGGCGCAGTGAGGCAACAGGGCTAACCCGCTGCGCCACTGTGCTGTCCCTTGCGGGAGATTCTGATGCTCCTGACATGTGGTGCATTGCTGAACCAACCTCCTGAGGTCGCAAGCAGGTCCTGGCCACTATATGTAGCTCCTGGCAAACATCTTCACCTGAGATACTCCCGGGCGTCCATTGTGCAGGTCTTGCAATCTGGCTTCCCTGCCTTGGCTCTCCACAGGAGAATGCCATCCTCCACTCTTGTTGCTTATTTATGAAAATCCACAGCTCCTCGGGCAGTCTTCACTGCTGGCCCCCCTGCACGGCAATCTTTTGTGTCCACTCAGGAACCTGTGAGGCTTTGACCAGCAAGGTGTCCATAAAATTTACTAGCAATGCAACTTTGTCTGCCATCGGCAGAAGGGGGGATGGGGGGCGCAGTGTGTTGACAAAGGGACATTCAGCTGTGTGATTTGCGTGCCCGGGCGGTACTCGAATGCACACCAATTATGCCACAAATTATAGCACCCAATGCTGTATCCGGGCTGATGCTATCAATGGAATTGCCTTGTCCTCCTGGAACAGGCGAGCAATGGTTTGTGGTCTGTTTTTGGATCTGTGCATATCTTTGCTCTGAATTGGCCAAAGTCCTTGATACATAGGCTATTGGCGGATGGTTTTATCCGGCTTCAGTTCTGGGACTACAGGCACTGCCCACTCCGCGAACTGCACAATACAAATAATTCCCAGACTTTCCAGCCGGCTGAGCTCGTCATTCACCTTCGACAACAGGGTGTGAGGAACTGGCTGGGCTCCAAATACTTTGGTTGGGTTTTGGGGCCTACATATATTTTGGTCACGGCTCCCTTTATTTTTCCCAGGCCATCCTGGAAAACCTCCAGATATTTCCCTAGGGCCTCGTACAATCCTTCAGTGCCCGTCTTGAAAGATTGTTGCCAATCCAGGTGGAGCCTCTGCTGCCAGTTATAGCCTAACAGACTGAGTCTGGGTCCTTGTCCTACTATCAGTAGCAAATGGACAGATTACTGCACGTAGGCAACCCCAGTCGTCGTGCCTGCCAACTTCCTCCAGGCTGCTAAAGTAGAATCTTTCATATCTATCAGTCTGCACAGCAGGAAGCAAGTTGCTTCCATTTTTTGGGGTTGACCAGTGCATCAACTGTCCATTCACTTCACTAGTCAACAGGAGACAGCATGAAGGATTTACAACAGTGACCAGTTTCCCTTGCAGTTAGGGAGATATTGACAGGTTGCCACAGGGGAGTGGGACACTAGCCAGCAGCCTTTGTGAATAGGGAGGGTGATTGTTCAAATCTCATCCAGTTCGACTCCAGTCACAGAAACAGGCACTCAAGCAGCTGTCACAATTCATTCTTCCTGTGACAGTCCGCCATCCACCCAAATACTCAACTCTCCCAGGAATGTGACAGAGTGACTACAGGGGGGGGGGGGGGGGGGGTAACTCCTACAGATGTGACCCATAACAACATTCCAAAAGCAACCACGCCTGAGAAACACAGATATAATTAAAGCTAGTGGACCACCAACATCACTATCGAGCACATCAGAGGGGTACTGAAGTACAGGCTTAAGTCATAGAGGCATAGAATCATGACAGCCGTGAATGCGGCCATTCGGCCCATCAAGTTCGTACCAGCTCTTCGTAGAATAATTCAGTCAGTGCCTTTCCCCCACAGCCCTGCAAGTGCCATTTAGAAATCATCGATCATCTCTGCTTCCTCCACCCTCGAGGGCAGCACATTTCAGGTTATTATCATTACGTGGGGCTGGTTTAGCACAGTGGGCTAAACAGCAGGCTTGTAATGCAGAACATTGCCAACAGCGCGAGTTCAAGTCCCGTACCGGCCTCCCCCAACAGGTGCCGGAATGTGGCGGCTCGGGGCTTTTCACAGTAACTTCATTGAAGCCTACTTGTGACAATAAGCGATTACAGTAGTATTATTATTATTACCATTCACTGGGCCGATTTAGATCAGTTGGCTGGACAGCTGGTTCATGATGCAGGGCGAGGCCAATAGCATGCGGGTTGCCAATTAACAGTGGGCAATTGATTCTTTGGATGGTGGGGCAAGAAATCTTGCTGCTCAAAATATCCTGCTTTTATTTCAATGTCCAAGTCATTTAAATAGATCAAAAAAAGTAGTGTCCTTGCACTGAATCTACTGTCCACCGTTCTCCCTTCTGAAAACTAAACTTTTCTATGAAGCTCTGTTTTCAGCCAATATTTTTACCCAAGCGGAACACTGACCCGCTTATTTGATGTCTCAACAGGTCCAGGCACTCTCTATAACATGTGCCATAAAAAGACTCATAGAGGTAGCTGCACACTGCACAACCTACCCCGACAGTGAGGAGTGCATTTGGAGGAGCTAAGGTCATTGGACACGAAAGACCAGGGTGAATTAAAGGAAGCAGAAAAATAACGACGGACATCTCAACATCTTGCAGCAAGAGATTTTTTTCTTCATTAAGGCAAAGACTATTCGTTGATAATCCCGTGTGAATTATTAAATAACCTTATGTTTATTAATTCCAGTTTGATGGGGTTTAAATATAATTGAACCACGTCACTAACAATCTTGCTTACATTTTGAAATTGCAATTTACCATGGAGCTGGAACGGTATGAAGTCCTTTAAGTCTGAAGTATATGCTGCATTAGATGCATTTATAACTAAGATAAAGTGCTCCTGCAGGAATATTCTACTAACACAATTCAATGGGAAATTCATCAATGCCAAAGACCTTCTCTACTCACTATACATTGTTGAGTAATAGGCAGTTACCTCCTTCTGAATTTATCTCAGTTCAAGGAAGGATGTGTCAGTCTTATTAAGTTACAAGGTAACTCAACATGTGTGAAAAGCTATTCCCTGCAATGTTGATCTTCACTGTGACGTATACGGGCAGCTTACAAGGCCTCAGTAACCTCCTGAGGATTCAGAAGCAACATTTTTAGAAGTACATCTGTACCTTATTTAACTTTATCAATTCGTCTAACAAAGTAGTAGAATAATTTCTCAAAAGAACTCCACTTTTCACTTGTTGCTTGTCACTTTTAAAATGTATTTGTTATGGGAGAAAATGTGAAAAAGGAGGAGAATAAAAAAATATTTTTAAAAAATGTATTTGTTAATTGTTACAAGTTCTGAAGTTTCAGCTTTGAAGATTGTGGGCTGAATTTTCGCAATGATGGAGCGCATCTTTGTCTTTGCAAAAATGGCAGAAGTGGCCAAAAGTCTGACCCCCCCCCGAACACGGCACCTACATTTTCATGATTGGCAGGAATGGGGTCAGGTCGCACTTTAAACATGGAGCCAACTGATCATAGAAACCAGTAGCTGCCTCCACCCAATGTGTGGGGCCTGAAAGGGCAATGGGGGGCACGCTGAAGAGGCTGCAGTGTTGTTTTGTGATTGGGGCACCCTTTAAAAAGAAATCGGAGGAGCAGAGCCTATCAGCGGCTTAAGGCCATGCCCCTCTCAAAGCCAGTTCAAAATCTGCCCCTCTCAAAAAAGTTTCCAAATGCCGTTGAATAGACCTGCCAGTGAGAAATACATTGTTCTTCCCACTAATGGCAACACTTTTGGGTTTTTTTGATAATCGCGGCCATGATCTTTTGGTTAAAGTAAACAAAGATTGAGATGCAAAAGACTGACTAAATTTTTAAAAAGGAGCAAGAATGCATAGGTTTTGAACAAACAAAAATAAACTTCACTGCGCAAGATTAGAAGGATAAAACAATTTAAAATACCTATCTTATACTCTAATATTCAGAGTAAATAGGGGTGCATGTGAACTAACAAGCCAACTGTGGTTGAACGCACCACACTACACAATATATGACAAATATGACCAAAGCAGATTCCATGGATTTCGCAATAACTCACCATGATGTCAATAACACTGAGTCAACCAATCTCACCCAAACATTGTCTCTCTCATGATAGGTTCCAATCTTAGAATTCCTACAGTGCAGAAGGAAGCCATTCGATGCATCCACTCTGCACCGACCCTCTGAGAGATCACCATATCCATGACCCTGCCCTATCCCCATAACCCCATAACTCTACATGACTTGCTCACCGTTGGGCAATGAGGGGAAATTTTAACATGGCCAATCCACCTAACCTGCACAGCTTTGGACTGTAGGAGGAAACCGGAGCACCCAGAGGAATCCCACGCAGACATGGGGAGAAAGTGCGAACTTCATACAGGCAGTCACCCAAGGCTGGAATTGAATATGGATCCCTGGTGCTGTAAGACAAAAGTGCTAACCACTGTGCCACCCTTTGAATATCTCACCTTGGAATTCTCTCAAAGTCAATCCACTTTGGACAGCTTTAACAATGGTCCACTTCCCAAGGTTTTGATCCAGTCCTCCGAGATTCCGTTACCCTGGGTTCCCGAGTACACTCAAGTATCAACTTACAAGAACAATTTCAGTTCTTTGGCCATGTCAAGCAGAACACCACTGCTCCACATGGTTATGTTTACCCGATAGCCCATAGCACAGGGTGCCCATCCTTTAGCTGTCTTCTTGGCGCTTCAGGGATTCTCCGGAGCCCTATTCAACTATCAGGGCTTCTCTCAAGCCCATTTCACCTAAAGCCTGCAACCCACAGCCCTTTTTCTAATTAGGACATGCTTTTCTGCTCCTCTCTTTTTCTTAATTTAACTGGGACTTGTTCTTGTCCCTTACCAGGAATTTCCTTTTGGGACCTATACCTGCTTCCTCTCCTGTTCCTCTCTCTTCAGAACAATTATCTTCTGATTAAATCTGACTGAATAACTCAGACTGATCCTTGGATTGATCAGGTGGCCTATCAAAACATTTCAAAAGGTGCCTTTGTTACTCAGCAGGAATAAATGTAACACATTAAAACATTCTTTAAATGTTCCAATGTACACAGACAGCAAGATTACATAGCACAGAGACACAGAAAGTATTGATTTTGTAACAATATAATTTAGGGCTACCATTACTGAATTAATGCTGCCTGACTGATTTCACAACTATCCATTATCACAGTTGAGTGCGTGCCAGTTCATAGTTCGATTGACAGCTCCAAATGGTTGTGGGCTCTTTGATATGGAGCTATGAATTATGATGCTTGTTTATATAAGGAATTATTAAATTTAATTGAATGTTGTCATAAGGGATAATGTAGTTGAATGAATGCAAATGTAGCAACTAGGTTTTTAAGAATTGGCTTTTAAAAAAAAACTAAAGTCTGCAAGAGACATTTGAAACTTTATTTTATTTAATCTCAGCAAGGATCCACAGGTCAACCCATGGTGGACATGATCTTATTCAAAACATAACAACAAAATAAGCGGAAGGTATCCAATTTTGTTCACTGGCAACTGCTTTTAAAGTACAAAAGAAAATGCAACATTCAGATTATAGGCATACCTTTTCAATCAAATTGATTCCTTACATGTAGATTACTTTAAGTTTTTGTGAACTATACACAAATGCATTTTGTAGCACAAGTCATTATATCATCTGTTTGGCTGAACTACTGCTATAGAAATTCTTAACAATGTACTCACTTTCTCGTTCCACAAAGAAAAAGTATCAACAGTCTGATGCTCTATAATGTGTTTGTCCTGAGCAGTTTTAATTCTTTGTTTTAAAGTTATATTGTGGGAAACACAAATTGGTACTAACTTTGCACAAAGCAACAAGGCAAGGCAGAGGATATAGCTGTAGTATTCCAGTAAGACTTTGTAATGAGCCTATATTAATATTGAATTGAATTCATATTTTGCAATGCTATCCTGTATGTTCCACAAAATTATCATATTTTCTACACTCTTTACTCTTTTGAATACACAGTGGTGCACATTGCACTGCATCTAATTAGCTTGTCATTCATATTCATTAGGCATACACTCTATTTTACACCATGAAATATTGAAAAGCTGTTACAGCAGGTTGGCGGTGGCCTGCGTTAAAGGTGATGTAACAGGAGTATCAAAATATTAATTGGTCAATTGTAACTGTCAGTGCATCTTACTGATTGAAGAAACAGGAAGATCAAGTTAAAACGTGCAGTGAGGAAACAATAAGCTATCAATGAGGACTTTGTTGGAGATTAAGATGAAGGAAGAAGTAAGAGAATTCATTTTACATGAAAGAATCACTCACATTGCTTCCGTTTTACATTCGTCCCAAAGCTAAAAACTTTGATTTTTTTTCTGTCAGAATATGTCTGTGCAAAGGTTAACTACCGTCTTCTTTGATGCCAGCTGGTTTCTGGTTCCATTTAGATTCAATTTATCACTCCAAACTGAAGACGCAGTTATCACAGTTCTCCTTTTACATCCTTGAACAGTGAAATTTTCTGAGCAATTTCTGGACCAAGATTTTAGAATAGAGACATTTATTTAACTGGTTCACAGCACCTTGATAGTGAAAAGTTAGTACCGTGGGATATGTTTGGACGATCATGGATGCAGAAGCCTTCGGATTAGTACAGCTAGGAACAGTATAAATGAGCATAGACATGGGTGAGAAGAAGTCAGAAGGAGAAAGTCGAGCTCAAGTGCCTGTACCATGCTGTTTTCTATGGCAGCATTTAATGTAATCCCAGTTTCGCTATAAAAATGCTGATTTGTTTAACTCATAAATACACCTCCAATTGCTTCAAATTCAATATTGAGACATGGAGAAAATGATGAAGTTGCACGACACATTAAAATAAAAGTACATTCCTAACAACTTCATGGGTCAATTTTTGTCAATATTAAATTCAATGTGCACAGATTTCTGGGATGTAACAATGAGGAAGGAAAGGAAAACGTGTTTTGTGTCTGGCCTCCACTCTGTTCTACATATATACTGCCAGTAGTGCAATACATCGGGGTTGAGTCGTAGCAATATGAAACAGGAGTTCCATCGTTAATACATTTTGAAAAAACTCTTAAGTTACATCAGCAAGTCTGCACCAAGATTTCCTCCATTTTGAATGTTCACTGGTCACCTGTATAAACTACGTCCTTGGCAGTAGTCTCAATGGCACCAACTTCAATAGAAAATTTAAGTATCGATTTTGGCCAATTAGGTGAGAAATGTTCAAAATTTACTACTCCAGTCTGTCTGTACCATGGGCAGAATTGCTAAAAAAAAGAACAGGGCAAGTTCTATTTTTAATGATGCATTGTAGAATCATAGAACGATACAGCATAGAAGAAAGCCATTTAGCCCAGACTTGGTCTTGCAAAGAGCTATCCAATTAGTCCCACATCTCTGCTTTTCTCCATAACCCTATAGTTTTCTCCCTTCATTTATTCAATTCCCTCTTCACAGTTACTGTTGAAGTTACTTGCTTCAGATTATAACTTGCTGTGCCAATTTTGTTTTTCCTACGTCACCTCTGGTGCGTTTGCAAATCTCCAGCGTCCTCTGTTTACCAACCCTTCTGGCATTGGAAACAGTTTCTCCTTATTTGCTCGATCAAAACTGTTCACGGTTTCACAAAGTGGAATTAAATCTGAAAGGTAGGCTCAGGTGGTAGCAGGCCTACCTCTAAGTTGGATGTGTTTGTGTGATACTCCAGGACTTGGAGACGTATGGGCTGGATTTTTGATCCAGGATTTTTGATCCAGGATTAGGAACCTGACAGCTGGATTGCAACCTGGATCATTTCCAGGTTGCAACCCCATCCAGTGCCAGCACCGGTGACACATCATGATTTTTGAACGTAAAGGGCCTAATTGGCCAGAAGACAAGTTCAGTGTCAATTTAGGGAAGCCAGAAGTGGTCTGAAGGCAGAACCTTGGTTCAAGGGCAATTTTAATCATACAGCAGCCATGAATCAGTCTGCCATTGTCTGGAGGATTGGAGCAGCAGGATGTTCAGAAGGCCAGTGCTGGGCACGTGTCAACATGTTGCCTTATATTGCTCTGATCCTTCCCTTGAGGCACTGATGGATGCTGTCTTGTAAAAGAGAACTCTGCCTTTCTCTCCTTCTTGAAAAAGAAGTCCTCCCAGTCGGACCAAGAGGGGATGGATGGATAGAGATGGCCATGGAGGCCAGCAACCAGGAAGTCATTCAGATGACATGGATGGAGTGCAGAAAGTGCTTTAATGATCTGGGGTCTGGGATGGTGAGTGGAAAGAGACACCTGAGCGACAGGTCTCTAACCCTGTATACAGCCGCTTACACATGAGCTGAGTGGATTGAGTGCAAATTGTTCTCCTTAACAGATCAAGTGACCGGTTGCATCACTGAGGTGTCAGCAACACTCACATGGGGCACAATTGCATCTCATGTCAATGTTGTGTTGGAATAGGTGAGAGAGGCCAGTCTACTCATATCTACTCCTCCTGCACCAAGATTATGCCATCTTCAACCAGAAGTGTGGAGACAGTGCATGGTCCATCTTTACCTGCCCTTAAGGCCCCAGCATCACAGATGCCAATCTTCATCCAATTGGATTCAATTCACATGATATCAAGAAATGGCTGAAGCCACTGAATACTGCAAGGTTTATGGGCCCTGGCAATATTTCACCATTAGTACTGAAGACTTGTACTCCAGAACTAGCCACCTTCCGAGCCAAGCTGTTTCAATACCGTGACCACAGTGGCATCCACCTGGCAATGTTTAAGGTGCCACCTTTCAGAAGGTATGTTAAATCTGGATGCCCTTTTTGCCTGTTCATGGCCAAGTGAATGATTCCAAAGCACTAGTCAAGGAAGAACCACCCAAAGCAGTGTCACTGGCCATTTGTCTCATTTATTGTGAGTAATTGTTTCTGTCAGGGGAAAGAAGCCACAGCCAGTTTTGTTGCACTATGGTTACCCTGCTACACAGGGGAGGAGTAAAAAGTGTAGTAATGAAATAATAGTAGGGGATTCGATTGTGTCGTTTCTGTGGCGGCATATGAGACTCCAGGATGGTATGTTGCTTCCTTGGTGCTCAGGTCAAAGGTGCCTCAGAGCGGCTACAGGACATTTTGGAGGGGGAGGGTGAAAAGCCAGCGGTCGTGGAACACATTGCTACCAATGACATAGAGGGAAAAAGATGATGAGGTCCTCAAAGCTGAATATAGGGAGTTAGAAAATTAGTTGAAAAGTAGGACCTCAAAGGTCGTAATCTCAGGATTACTATCAGTTCCACATGCTAGTCAGAGTAGAAAGAGCAGGGTATATTGGATGAATACATGGCTGGAAAGATGGTGCAAGGGGGAAGGTTTCTGATTCCTGGGACATTGGGACCAGTCTGGGGGAGCTGGGACCAGTACAAACTGGGCGGGTTACACCTGGGCAGGACAGGACTGATGTTCCAGGATGTGTATTTGCTAGTGAGGTTGGGAGGGGGATGGGAGCCTAAGCAGGGAGACAAGGGAAAGAGAAATAAGGATGTAATGAAAGAAAGAACAGTAAAATACAGAAACAATAGGCAGGGTAATCAAGGACAAGAGGCAAATAGGGCCACAGTGCAAAGAAAAGTTAGGATGATTAAAAATAGCAAAAATGCAAGTCAAAAGATTTTGTATCTTAATGCACAAAGCATTCGGAATAAAGTAAATGCACTAACGTCACAAATTGAGATAAATGGATATGACCTCATAGCTATATGGAAACTACATAGGCACATAACTTCCGTTCCTTTTTTGGGTTTACGGAGATTCTTCGCCGCACATGCACATCGGGACGATGCGGAAGTCTGACGCACGGACACGCGCGCTGAAAGCGCACCACGCTTAAACAGTTTTGAAACTGTTAATCTTCAAACGCTGCGCTCTACCAGCTGAATGACAATTAAAAGGGCAGTGCTAATTTGGTCAGCTTACCCCAATGTTAGGGAAGTTTTTACACTTTTTTATTTGCACTTTTCTTTTCTGTCCAGCATCATCAAGCAGAAGCAGAAGACATTTCTTGTTTGGTGGGTTAATGTTTTATAATATTAGTGTTTCGTGTTTATACATAATCTTAAAATGCAAATAAAGTGAAAGAAAGATATATTTTTATTTTGTTTTAAGCTTCTTTGTCATGAGGCTGTTGGTTCCACTAAAAAGTGCTTTAATGTGTTTGGAGTCACAGAAAAATACAGATTAAAAAAAAAATTGTTTTGCCATGTTTGTCACAAGGTTATGGGTCAAGTGTGCAGGAAAATGGGATTAGAATACTTTGAAGGTTGTTCTTGAAGTCGCAGATAGGATGGGCTGAAGGGCCTTTTCTGTGCTATGACTCTATGGCCACGATTCTCCGGCCTCGTCACGCTCTCGCTCAAGCGTACCGAAGCTGGTGAATAGCAGAAGAGGCCAAAAACGAGATCCGTGCTGGGCGCCAAAGAGTTTGGAATACAACTCGCCCTCTCCCAGAGGTGAAATGGGTATCTCGTGGTAGCATGGCAAGAAAACAATTATCACCACTTCAACCCCATTTCCATACAATTAATGAAAGCCATCCCATATCCAACGGCCTCCCATCATCCAGCAGGCACTCCTGCTGGGGCCAATTAGTATTCCTTTTGAATAATGTGAACAAGGTGGAAGTGCTTCTGTGGGGAGCCGAGGAGGTGAGTAGCCATCTTTGCTCACAGGCAACCAGCCCGAGGGTGCTGAGTTTGCCACACCAGTGCTTGGTGGGGGGTTGGGGACCCTCAGCTGGGGATGGAGGCCCTCCGCAGGTGTGGCCTGCCATGGGGGATGCACTGGAAGGGCAACCGGGAGGCAACCGCTCGCAGCATCACCATGCCAATTCCTGGATCATGTGTACCTGTTCTGGGGGCAACTCCTGTCCCTGCCCGTCTGCCCCAACGACCACTCGTGACCCCCAGCGACGGCTGAGGCCTCTGGCTGCGCGGCTGAAGGCTATTACATGTGCGCCCTTCAAGGCTATTGCGAATAAGGAATTGGAAATCACGGTTAAGTGAGCTCTTCACAGATCCCAAGTGGATTCCCGTGGGTGGACGGGCCATGTTACATGTGGGAGTCATTGCCTAGCATCCCGATCACACCTTGATCCTTGATGCCTGGACACTGTGCTTGAACACTGCGGGAGGCAACACCACACATGCAACATCCGGACACCCAGGGGATGGGACACACCTCTGGGGACATGTCTGTAGCTGGAGGGTGGGTGAGATCCCGGGGGGGGGGGGGGGATGCCTAGAGAAATGGGAAAAGGTTCTGGAGGTCAGCCCACATTGCGAAATTAAGTGACAGAGGCATCATAATGATTGTGCAAAAAGGTGTTTAATGTGTTGTACATTGAGACTTCCGGTCGGTCAGGTCATACCCAGGAATGTTGATAGTGATGACTGGGATCTTATCTGTAAGGTACAATTCTGTCAGTATAACTATGTCAGGCTGTTGCTTGACTAGTCTGTGAGACAGCTCTCCCTATTTTGGCACAAGCATCCAGATGTTAGAAGGAGAACTTTGCATTGTTAACAGGGCTTGGTTTGCCATTGATGTTCCTGGTACCTAGATCGATGCTGGGT
The DNA here is from genome assembly GCF_902713615.1 of Scyliorhinus canicula. Classification (NCBI taxonomy): domain Eukaryota; kingdom Metazoa; phylum Chordata; class Chondrichthyes; order Carcharhiniformes; family Scyliorhinidae; genus Scyliorhinus; species Scyliorhinus canicula. The sequence continues at coordinate 49,576,022 of NC_052154.1, read as the reverse complement.
GGTCAGTCTTGTTTCTACCCTTTTTATGTCAGGGGAGATGTGTACCGGAGACTTTTACTTCAGCAAGGAAGCAATGGCATGCCTTTGTGAAATGCTGAAGGAAAAACCTGCAGCCGAACGTCACCTGCCACACTTCCTTAACAGAGAGGATGAAACTCAAGACAGTTGTAGTGTGTTGTGCAGTACATAACTTTGCCCTTCAACATGATCTGAGCATTCACCTGGAAGATGACGTGATACCAGAAGTGGTAAAGCTGGAGGAGGGCAACATGGAGCCTAATGCACACATTCCTCCTGGTGCAATTTTGCAAACCCAGGCTCCAGGTAATGCAAGGGCAGTGCAGAAGTTAGCAGTGTGGCTTAGTTATAATACAGAATCAAAGGATCTACATTTACTGCTCTATGAGGTTTCGCTTCTGTTCGTGGATGATTAGTTTTGGAACTATCCAAACCTTTTAACTTTAATCACTGTGACTGGACCAACCAAAAATGAACGTGCAAGAATATTTTACCCAGCCCACCTTTTAAATCTTTATGATTGTAATCGACTTACGTCACACGCATTTCGTATAGATTGTTAAATGTTACCCACGGTTTAATCCTCTGAATTAGGTTGATATTGCTTTGTTTAAAATTGTAAATAGTTTTGCAATCTGTCCCAAAAATAAAATAGCCACTTTAAACACAACAACCACAGTAAAATACATCACCCAACAAGAGACCGTCCAGAAAGCAGACAGACATTTAAAAACCGATTTAAGCAACAACACTTACTGACACCAATGTCTGATTAAATTAAGGATTCACGCTAAATACACAAAGTCTGAGAAAATTAGCTAATCATGCTTCCCATCCAGGAAGAATTGTCATCAGGAGATGACAGCACGGTAGCACAAGTGGCTAGCACTGTGGCTCCACAGCGCCAGGGTCCCAGGTTCAATTCCTCGCTGGGTCACTGTCTGTGCGCAGTCTGCACATTCTCCCCGTGTGTGCGTGGGTTTCCTCCCACCGTCCAAAGACGTGCAGGTTAGGTGGATTGGTCATGATAAATTGCCCTTAGTGACCAAAAAGGTTAGGAGGGGTTATTGGGTTAAGGGGACAGGGTGGAAGTGAAGGCTTAAGTGGGTCAGTGCAGACCCGATGGGCCAAATGGCCTCCTTCTGCACTATATGTTCTGTGAGATGTCCATGCCTCTCCTAGCCAACCTAGTACTAATAATGATAATAATAACAGTCTTTATTGCCACAAGTAGGCTTACATTAACACTGCAATGAAGCTACTGTGAAAAGCCCTTAGTCGCCACATTCTGGCACCTGTCTAGACACCACATTCCGCTGCCTGTTCGGGGACACAGAGCGGGAATTCAGAATGTCCAATTCACCTAACAGCACATCTTTCGGGACTTGTGAGAGGAAACCGGAGCACCCGGAGAAAACTTACGCAGACACAGGGAGAACATGCAGACTCCGCACAGTGACCCAAGGTGGAATCGAACCTGGGACCCTGGCGCTGTGAAGCCACAATGCTAACCACTGTGCTACCAAGAGGTGGCTCTCATTAATTGTATGGACATAGGGCTTAAGTGGTAATAATAGGTTTCTCGGCATGCTACGGCGAGATCCCGATTTCGCCTTCGGGAGCAGGCCAGTTGCATCGCAGACTGTTTGGCGCCTAGCGTGGTTCTCGTTTTCAGTCTCTCCCGCTATTCACCGACTTCGTTTGGCTCGAGCGAGAGCGCAACGAGGCTGGTCAATCGACCCCAATTTATCTTCCTGGAAGAGAATTGCAACTGATTTACAGTCCCCCTGGGAGTGCAGACAATGGTTGACTCCTGCTAGGTGGGTGTTTTTAGAGAGCTCAAGAGAAATCTCCTGGATGCTGAGAGGAGAGGTTGTGTGTTGCTGCAGGGACTAACCATAGTTCAGAAATACCACTGGTCAGATATGGCTGTGATTTGAAAAGGGTTAATAAGGCCTGATTGTCAGTGAAACCGGAAGCAGAAAGAAGATAGAATTTAGAAGAATTTTGGAGAGAGCACCTCAGATGACTGAGAATCTATATTCCACTGTGAAGCAGCTGCATCCACTATTTGGTTAAGTGTAATTTCTGCTGTCATTTTGATAACTCAATAAGTTGGTGAATCTTGTTTGAACACACTTTCACCCGGAGTGGTCTCGTACTTGGTCAGACCCTGAGTCTTACGATTAAAGTTAAATTGGATTTCAGAATCCTACAGCAGTTTGAGTTCACCTGGCAGCTGCTACATTTGGACATTGAACCCTTCCATCTTTCCCCCCCTCCCCTTCCTCCCCTATTTATAGAAATATAACAGAATTGCTGTGTTCAAGTAAAATATTATTGCTCATTGTGTTAAAGTGAAAAGATTCATATTATTGCAAAGAATTTGGAAAAGTTGAGGTCGTTATTAAATGAAATGTCACACAGCAGCTGCTAATGTTTAATGTTAAATCCAGTATTAACATGGAATCAAAGTTTTGTATTTATAACATAATTTTTGGTAACAATTGTTTTCCATTAAACTTTACAAACTTCTACAAAAGTCTTATTGAAACATCAAAACTCAACATTTAATTCTGAGATAATTAGATATGAATAAGTTAATTCAAGTAAACAAGGCAGAAATAAAACAAGATGAACATAAATTTAAAAAAAAATTATATGTTACAAGGACAGTGACAGCTTAAAGCAAAATCCATGGGGGACACTTTTTAAATGTTATGACCTGTCAGAACCATTTTGTAACAGTACCTTGTGACCCCTTCTGCAGGTCTGTAAGGAGATGGTGTTATTTACATTTTCTACTGCTTCAAGAATGCACCGTAGCCAAATTTGCAAGACACAAAAATAGGTGGAAAGTCAATTTGCGAGAGGGATACAAACAGTTTTCAAAGAAATCTTGATAGATTAAGTAAGTGGGCAAACAGTTGGCAATTGGAGTATAATGTGAGAAAATGTGAAGTTGTTTATTTTGGAAGGGAAAACAAAAGAACAGAGCATGATTTAAACAGTGAAAACAGAAAGCTGCAATACAAAGGGATTTGGGGGCACAGTTGCTCAAAACACCGAAATCTAGCACACAGGTGCAACAGGTAATGAAGAAGGCTAACGGAATCTTGGCCCTTACTTCAAAGGGGCTGGAGTACATGTATTGGTGACACCACATCTGGAGTCCTGTGAAGAGTTTGGTCCCCTTATTTAAGGAAAGTTTTGTAGGCCACAAATTAGTTTGACTCACGGGGAATCTGATTGCTCTAGGTAAGGGGCAAGAGGTTTAGAGGCGGTTTTGTGAGGAAAAAGTTTTTACCCAGAGGGTGGTGGGAGTTTGGAATTCATTGCCTGAAAAGATTGTGGAGGCGGAGACCCTCATGACATTTAAGAAGTATTTAGATGTGCACTTGCGATCCCAGTGCATACAAGGCTATGAGTTAAGTGCTGGAACATGGGATCAGAATGGTTAGTAGGTGGTTGTTTTCGACCGGCGCAGATGTGATGGGCTGAAGGGCCTTTTCTGTGCTGTATGATTCTATGATTCTATGAACCCCGTAGGTCTCATGTGGGTTGTAACAGAATGATATTATTCCATTGGAGGCAGTTCAGAGAAGGTTCACTAAGATGACCCTTGGCATGGAGGGATTGTCTTATGAGCAAAGGTTAAACAGGTTGGGACTCTACTCATTGGAAATTACAAGAATGAGAGGTGATCTCATTGAAACAGAAAGGATTCTTAAGGTGCTTGACAGGGTAGATGTTGAGAGGATGTTTCTTAATGGGAGAGCCTTACACCAGGGGGGCTTAGAGTCAGAATAAAGGGGTGGCAATTTAAGACTGAGATGATGAGGAATTTCTTCTCTCAGAGGGTTATGATTCTTTGGAACTCCTTGCCACAGAGAGCAGTATTTCAGGTTGAGATAGATAGATTCTTGGTCAGTAAGGGAATCAAGGATTATGGGGAAAGGGCAGGAAAGCATTCATGAGGAATGTTGGATAGGCCATGATTCCATTGAATGGTGGAACCGGCCAAATGGTCTACTCCTGTTCCTGATCCTGATGTGTTTTCTGTGATGGCGTGGTCCCCCGCAGCCGACAGGAACAGCGCGATCTTTCAGGCATCCGGTGCTGCCTCGAGGTCGGAGGCCTCGATATGCAGGTGGAACTTCTGTTTGAAGACTTTCCAGTTGGCGCCGAGGTTGCCGGAGATCCGGAGTTGCAGAGGAGGTTGGATCTTTTCCATGCCGCTGGATGGCTGCGTGCTGGTTTTTGCAGATTCACTCGAGGTAGGTTCGTCAGAGTTAATAGCTCTCTGGTACCATGATGTGTTTTCTGTGTTGGTCTAACATCGACTGCAACTGGATGCAGTAAAACGAGAAACAGGCTTCCGACACAGGAGATGGTCCAACACTGTTTTATTGAATCTGTTGATTGCTGTACATAATCTGCTGTGGCTTGACACTCTATTAACCTAATGGATAACTTCCTACTGGCTTGACCAGACTAGCTCTCTACCACATGGTGATGATGTTCGTTGGCCTGTGCACTGTGACTATATCCCTGGCCGTGTCCTGTGTGAGAGAGGGAGAGCCTTAATGCCCTGTGGGCTTTATAGTGGTGGTGTCCTGTCTGGTGATTGGTTGTTCTGTGTCGTGTGTGTTCATTGGTTATCCTGTGTGCCAATCAGTGCCTGTCGGCATCTCATGATATACATGAGAGGATATTATGCCAGATTTGACATTTGTCTCCTTAATATTCACAATTAAAACTTTTCCAAGATATCCATCGGCTATATTTTGGAACAAATTGAAGACATAAAAGTTGTTATATAAATGAGACTTTCTTATTATTGTTTACACTAAATATCAGACATTCTAATAACCCCATCTTCCCTTATCCAAGTATTTATATTTTTAACATTCAATTTGCACTGAGAAACATCTTATCGCACCTTACAAAAATTTCCGGCATTTCCTCATGCCTCCAGACACCTTTTAAAATAACATTTTTACACCTTTATTCTTCAATTTAGGAAATCATTCCAAATGTTTTAAACCTCAGAATAAGCATTTCTTGCCAGAAGAATGCAATTTTTAGTCCAGGGAAACTATTACATCTCTATCATAATAAATTACCATTTCAATATTGGAGATTATGAAACATAAATAAAACGTTACAATATTTAAAATGTAATCCTTTATATCGAATGACTTGAAGATAAAGTATGAGTGACTTACTGTACATTCATGAAAGCTTAATACCAGTGAAGTCACCCTGTACAGCACTGTCCCTGTCATAACAACACATACCAGCAGGACAAATCCAATCCAGCCAATTACCACACAGTTTATTCTCAATCATCAGCTAAGTGGTGGAAGTGTCATCGCCAGTGGCAGCAGATGGCACTTGCTCACTGAGCAGCCAATATTAGAGAGAGTCTCACTCTTTCTGTGCACTTCAGTGTGCAGTTTCTGCTGTCACTCAGAGGGTGGTCACTCTCTCAACGGAAGAGCTCATACACTCAAAATCCTGTAACATTACAAAGTAGCTGTGCTACATGGACTCTTCTATTGTCTGCTGATGGTGTGGACACTAAACAGGTCGGGGCTGCAGTGATTTGTGAAAGTCACTGTTGCCCGTAGTCCTCTTTGGAAATGGGAACTATGTCAAGGTCACCGTTTAAGTTCTGCCGATGGCAGACAGGAGACACAGTGTGCAGACATTCCTGCTGAGAAATGAAAATGAGTTGTAGGCAGTCCAGGGGCTCTATGGACCTCAGCGTGAAGTCAGAGAAAGGAGACAGTGCAGAGGAGCAGCGACCATGCAACAGGAGCAATCATTGGAAGCACAGTGTACCCCGGCTGCAGGAAGGGGCAAGGGCTGTCTGCTTCAAAGGGAAAATGCAGAACTTGGTTTTTGGGCTGTCCGACAGTTGATGTTCCTTGGTGTTGTGGTCCTTGAATTGGGCTGCATAGGCAATGATCATGGTCATAGGAGACATCTGCAGTTTGTAGATAGGGAACACAATACGGGAGGGATATGTGAAACTCTCGGGGGGGTGGTGGGGAGAGTGGAGTGAGACTCTGCAAGTGACAATGCACACAACCTCCAAATGGGGTAGGTACAGGTCCACGTGAGGCATGTGCGCCTCGCAGGTGATGGTCTCGGTGGGGGGAGGGGCGGGGGAGGGGGTCAGTGTCCACCACCACAATGACAGCATACAGTATTAGTGCGGGAGGCTAGAGAATAACATGTGACATCTCTACCTGCAAACATTGAGGCTCCAGGTAAATTGGAGACATGCGGATAATGAGGGAGGGAGGGTTGAACTCCATCCTGTAATAAAGGTACAGCACCAGCATCTCGACACTCAAGTAAGTGGAGTGTTCCAAAATGAAAAATAAAATTGGGTCTGTGTGGAGGGATATGGTGAAGTGTGGAAAGGCTGTTAAACTGGCCTCTGGGGCTCCTCCTTTCCAGGAAGAGAGAGCAAGCCATATTTCTAATTCTTTGAAAGGGATCGACACAACTCAAAGGCTCATTTCAAATTTTGAAAAACCACATCATGGCAGACAAGTAATGGAGCCTTGGGGAGTGAAGGCTAAAGCCAAGGCAGCATGGCTGCATCAATTCTGCCATCTCATCAGTGAAGGGGAATCACGGCTGACAATTGATTCCATTCATCAGTGGCCATATGGATCCCATTCATTCGAACAAATGCTCATAGTTATACAAAGTCAATGAATGGAGGTCAGAGCCACATTGATTCTATTAGGTAATTCCCAAGGTGCTCACTCCCCACAGTGCTCCAGATGTAACACCTTTGGAATGGAATGCTGCTAGTGTTCCAGGGTAAGGTAGCATGAAGAATAATGCGATCTAAGTGCTAAAGCTTAGATGCCCAACTTCTCCCATAGCTCTCTCATTCACACCTCGTACTTCGTACCTTTCCCTAGTCTATCTTCAATATCTCTTTTCAGAGAGAAGGCAAAAGTGAGAATGGATCCAGAGATCCAGGGAGCTTTTTTACAAATCCTCATTCAAGGCAGGAGGCAAAGGAGGGAAAGGCGTCTGTGGGCACAGCACAGTAGGAGGCACTGTATGTGGAACGAGGCCAGGGGGAGCATGAGGATTAACAGGAAGCTGAGGAGCAGAGACTCAGGCTGTGGAGATGGAGATGATTGACAACACCAAGGGTCTGTTGTCCAGAGTTTTCTTTCTCCAAATTAGTGAGAGGCGGTGCAGGGCAAAGCTGTCATTGTCCAGAGATCTGGTCCATCTCTCCAGATGGCCACTTGCTCTGAGAAGACCTGACACCATTGGGTTCAGAGTCTTCCCCATGCCAGTGACTCTGAACGTGACAGCAGCTCTCAATTTCTTTGCTGCTGAGCCTATCAGTGGAGCAATTGGGGACCTGTGGGCAATTGAGGTGCGTAGGGAAGAAGTGTTGGCAATTCTGGACAAGCTGAAAATAGATAAGTCCCCGGGGCCGGATGGGATTTATCCTAGGATTCTCTGGGAAGCCAGGGAAGAGATTGCTGAGCCTTTGGCTTTGATTTTTAGGTCATCATTGGCTACAGGAATAGTGCCAGAGGACTGGAGGATAGCAAATGTGGTCCCTTTGTTCAAGAAGGGGAGTAGAGATAACCCCGGTAACTATAGGCCGGTGAGCCTAACGTCTGTGGTGGGTAAGGTCTTGGAGAGGATTATAAAAGATACGATTTATAATCATCTAGATAGGAATAATATGATTAGGGATAGTCAGCATGGTTTTGTGAAGGGTAGGTCATGCCTCACAAACCTTATCGAGTTCTTTGAGAAGGTGACTGAACAGGTAGACGAGGGTAGAGCAGTTGATGTGGTGTATATGGATTTCAGTAAAGCATTTGATAAGGTTCCCCACGGTCGGCTATTGCAGAAAATACGGAGGCTGGGGATTGAGGGTGATTTAGAGATGTGGATCAGAAATTGGCTAGTTGAAAGAAGACAGAGAGTGGTAGTTGATGGGAAATGTTCAGAATGGAGTTCAGTTACGAGTGGCGTACCACAAGGATCTGTTCTGGGGCCGTTGCTGTTTGTCATTTTTATAAATGACCTAGAGGAGGGCGCAGAAGGATGGGTGAGTAAGTTTGCCGACGACACTAAAGTCGGTGGAGTTGTAGACAGTGCGGAAGGATGTTGCAGGTTACAGAGTGACATAGATAAGCTGCAGAGCTGGTCTGAGAGGTGGCAAATGGAGTTTAATGTGGAGAAGTGTGAGGTGATTCACTTTGGAAAGAATAACAGGAATGCGGAATATTTGGCTAATGGTAAAATTCTTGGTAGTGTGGATGAGCAGAGGGATCTCGGTGTCCATGTACATAGATCCCTGAAAGTTGCCACCCAGGTTGATAGGGTTGTGAAGAAGGCCTATGGTGTGTTGGCCTTTATTGGTAGAGGGATTGAGTTCCGGAGCCATGAGGTCATGTTGCAGTTGTACAAAACTCTAGTATGGCCGCATTTGGAGTATTGCGTACAGTTCTGGTCGCCTCATTATAGGAAGGACGTGGAAGCCTTGGAACGGGTGCAGAGGAGATTTACCAGGATGTTGCCTGGTATGGAGGGAAACTCTTATGAGGAAAGGCTGATGGACTTGAGGTTGTTTTCGTTAGAGAGAAGAAGGTTAAGAGGTGACTTAATAGAGGCATACAAAATGATCAGAGGGTTAGATAGGGTGGACAGTGAGAGCCTTCTCCCGCGGATGGAGGTGGCTAGCACGAGGGGACATAGCCTTAAATTGAGGGGTAATAGATATAGGACAGAGGTCAGAGGTGGGTTTTTTACGCAAAGAGTGGTGAGGCCGTGGAATGCCCTACCTGCAACAGTAGTGAACTCGCCAACATTGAGGGCATTTAAAAGTTTATTGGATAAGCATATGGATGATAAGGGCATAGTGTAGGTTAGATGGCCTTTAGTTTTTTTCCATGTCGGTGCAACATCGAGGGCCGAAGGGCCTGTACTGCGCTGTATCGTTCTATGTTCTATGTTCTAATTCACTCAGCAACAGGAGGGCCCATCATTATGTGAACATTTCTGTAGATGAGGATAGCACGGCTGAGATTCAGGGTTTTGCAACCATCTCTGGGTTCTCTAGGGTGCAGGGAGCAATAGACTGTACCCATGTGCCTATATGGGCTCTCTGGCAGCAACCCTTGAGGTCCATCAACTGGAAGGGCTTCCATTATGTCGACGTGTAGTCGGTTTGCGAGCATCGAAAGCACATTCTGCACGTTTATGTACGATTCCCTGGGGTCTACCATGACTCCTATAATCCTCAGATGCTCCCAGATGCCTGGGATCTTCGAGAGACCAGAATGTCTGCAGGCATGATTGCTGGAGGATAAGGGATACCCTCTTAAACGCAGGCTGATGAATCCAGTGCATCTCCCTCAGATCTGAGCCGAGGAAAGGTACAACTCTGCTCACGTTAGCATATGCTCCCTCACAGAGCAACCTATTGGACAGCTGAAAATGCGATTCAGCTGTCTGGACCACGCAGGTGACTCTCTAAAATATGCACCGGAGAGTGTTTGTTGCATCATTGCAGTTTGCTGTTCCCTTTCCAATCTGGCATGCAGAGAGGTGGGGCTGTGCCAGAGAGTGAACCGGAGCAGGAGGAGTACTTCTTGGAAGATGAGGAGGTGCATGGAGCCAAGGGGAATGCTGAGGGGCAACTTAACATCGCTGAAAGGACAGGTCCTGCATTCACAGTTGGGTCTTAAGAGCTCACGACTCACTAAGGTCAGATCTTAGCTGCGGTCAGCAGTGACTGTGTAATGTGTTCGCTCTGTCAATTTAAAATCCAGCAAGGAAGAACAGCAATGTGAGTGGAGGCTGGACATTTCCCATGCCATGCAAGAATGAAAACACCACCGCAAAGGGCTCGCATCCTAAAGTTCATTATTAAAAATTGGATAAAATGAAGATTAAAAAAATTAAATTGTGATAAAATAAAATATTTGTTGTTGTAAAGGGGAATTGATGAGGGCAGCTGTCTGAAGGGGGGTTTGATATGTGAATTAGCACTCCAGTGAGTAAATCAAGTGTTTACCTATGTGACGAGGGGAGAACAACGGGATGTGGAAGAGATGGCTTCAAAGTTTCAAAGTGGAGAGATGAGGGAATTGGCACGTATATGTTAAAAGCGGGGTCCACAGAGTGGGTAACATCAAAGGGAAAGAAGGTACATCCATAGCACAGTAATAGCAGCTACCATCACAGCCACGCCCAGCTGCAGAAAACAGTCTCCCCTGAAAACAAGTTATTGCTAAAAGAGTTATTGCCAGCTGGTTAAAATCCAAAACTCAAGCCAAAAAAGTATGCCTTTGCTGAAACTGAAGACGGTTTTCCCACATGTGGACAAATAACCTGTGCATGGTAATTATCTGCTGGATTTAGCCTATAGAGTTATGGTATATTGGATGTTGTATGGGAGCAAAGGGAATCTCAGAGTTCAGGAAAGATAGGTAGCTGGGAACAAAAGGGTAACTTCAGTGTGTGTGTGTGTGTGTGGCCATTGATGTATTATCTATGTTGGTCTAATATCGACTGCAACTGGATGCAGTAAAACGAGAAACAGGCTTCCGACACAGGAGATGGTTCAACACTGTTTTATTGAACCTGTTGATTGCTGTACATAATCTGCTGTGGGTTGACACTCTATTAACCTAATGGATAACTTCCTACTGGCTTGACCAGACTAGCTCTCTATCACATGGTGATGATGTTCGTTGGCCTGTGCACTGTGACTATATCCCTGGCCGTGTCCTGTGTGAGAGAGGGAGAGCCTTAATGCCCTGTGGGCTTTATAGTGGTGGTGTCCTGTCTGGTGATTGGTTGTTCTGTGTCGTGTGTGTTCATTGGTTATCCTGTGTGCCAATCAGTGCCTGTCGGCATCTCATGATATACATGAGTGGATATTATGACAGCCATCAGTGCAGTTCTAGTAAAGTGTACAGTTGTAGTGTATTATAGTCCTTCTTATTGTATGTTTTTCTTTTAAGTTGATAAATATTCTTCATTAATTGAGCACAAACGGCTTGATTGTTGCTCCCTGGAACAATCCCACAAGATACTAAATTGAAAACTTGCATCACTAAGAACCTGTGCTCCACGTTGCCCTTCTGGGTTTTAGCACAGCCTGCATTTAACATCAGTGGGGTTCTTAATAAAATTGGGGTCCTTTTGGCGGGGTTTTGAAAAGCATAATTACTTAGGTGTAGGGTAATTTGTGACTTTTAAAGGTAACGCGAGTGAGGAAAGTGTGGAACCAAGTGAGGTGGGGCGTAATTTGAAGGTGACTGTAACATGACTCCTGCAATCGCGAAGACATTCCTAAAAATTGAAGAAGTAACTCTGACTGGTTTACAAATAGAAACCAAAAGCCAGTTAACTGAATTGGCAGATAAATTGGAACCGGGATGACCTGGACAGGTAAGGAGTGTTAACACCTGGTGGGCTTCTGATTGAGTTTGGCCCTTGATGATACAGCTGGGGTATGATGGTGTCCAGAGGGGTGGTCTGGGTGGGCTCCCAGATTACGTGAGGCCTTCTGGGCATTTAAAGGACTCAGGCAGCACTCCGCAGTCTGAGCAGCCAGGGGCCTGTAAGTCACACCAAAGGGTTGAGTTTAAAAGACAGACTACAGCAATGGCGGTCTGAGCCAGGCCACCCCAATCCCGAGGAAGACTCCCTGAGGACACCAACCTGGCACCATTTTGCGCCCCGCTACTGCCCCCTGCCTGGGCAGGCACCCCCCAACAACCCCGACAATTTTTCAGGGGCTTTCAGTGTTTTTTTAGCCTCTCGCTCCCGCTCCACAGCCGAGGTCCCACTTGTCACTAACCCGTGCCTGTGAGGCTTCTGGCTAAGATGGATGGAGCATCGTGGAAGTGTTGTGCATACTGTGTCCAAGCCGCTGATGATATTGAAATCCATGCAAATTACGGTTTTACATGATTTGCCAGTGCGGGGCACAAACATCGATATTGCCGCCAGCGAAGGACGCCACCATGGCATTGGAATCAGTGCCGGGCATAAAGCTTACTTCTTGATTGCCTGCGATTCTCCACCCAATCGTGCTTTGCGTTTCGGGCATCTGTTGGCAGGTTACTGTGCATCACTTCAAAACAGGGTTGGGTTGTGACTAGTTTACCTGTTGCCTTCGCAGCAGGTGGATGTCACAGGGGAATCCAAGATACTAATGCAGAAAGCGGTCATATCATCAAATTACCACTTTATCCACAGGAATTTATATGCTGCATAAACAGATGTGAAATACCAGGAATAATCTGTAAATTGTTCCTTGTGATGTTATTAAATAAGACTTCTTCTCCTTCAGTTGTTTTAAAATCAGATGTAGATGGAGCAACAAATAGATTTGGACTGTGCTTTGACAGACTCAATAACATAACACGTGAGAAACAGCAACACATTCCTGTGAACATATGGTGCAGTATTTGAACAAACTTAACAATGTCAAATTATTTTACTGAAAATGTCAACACTCTAATGGGAGTAAACGGGAATAATCCTAACATACCAATTTCAAATATCTCAATGTTTATATTGAGACTCATGCAAAACTTCACACTGACTGAATAAAATGTGAAGAATTTAAATGGGCTGAGAAAATCTGAAACATTAAGAATGTAAATGGCTGACAATATTTTGATATGCTCAGAATTTGGCTTTCCTGTATTTTGGTTGGACAGCTGTGGTACAAGAGTTTCCAATTTATCTTAGTACCTTGCCTGATGGACTTCACAAAAAATTGGTGTAACAGTGAGAAGCAACCGTACGTTCACGATTCTCCTGATATTAGCAACCCTCACCTTCATGAGGAACTTTGCTGAATGTATTGTCTTAGTCAGTGGCCTAGCTTAGTTCAGTTGGCCCCCATGTTGTATCTTTACCTACAGGGTGTGTCCCCTTTGTGTCTCCTGCAGCAAGACTACCAATAACTTAGCATTCATGGAGTTATGTTGCTCATTTACAAACTGCCAGCACTTTGTCTTTAATAACAAACTACTGCCTTTGGAGAGCAGCAGCTTCACTGGATTTTACACCCAGCCAAATATGCTGCAGGCAAGCTTTCTGATTCCCAATTACAGTCACGACTCTTGTTATAACCCACACGAGGCCTACGGGGTTGGAGCAATCAACCTCCCAGTGAGTCTCGCCGAATACATGTTCCCCCGCAAAAGGGGTGGGGAACCCTAAATCATCCATAGTTAAAGTTTGTCGAAGGTCGGCCGGGTATGCTACCAACAGTTCAGACCTGGTTCGGATCTGGAGTATGTTGTACATATTTGTGTGTATTAATGAACCAGGTTTTCTAAAACCTATTCGGGCCAGACTCGTTTGTGGTTTACAAAAACCCTGCACTACCTGCACTGTGCGGAATATCTATAAATCTGGTTTTCACTGCAATGGCCAACTGTTATCTGTGCTCCTGGGTGCAAATCTGACAATTGTACACATTAACTATACAGAATGGCCTCCTTCTGCACTGTAAATTCTATGATTTGGATTTGTTTGTCACGTGTACCAATGTACAGTGAAAAGCATTGTTCTGTATACAGTCCAGACAGATCGTTCCATACATGCAAAAATCATAGGACATACATAAATACATAATGTAAATACATAGACACAGGCATCGGGTGAAGTATACGGAGTGTAGTACTACTCAGTAGAGAAGATGTGTGAAGAGATCAGTTCAGTCCATAAGACGGTCATTTAGGAGTCTGGTAACAGTGAAGAAGAAACTGTTTTTGAACCTGTTGTGTATGTTCTTAGACTTCTGTATCTCCTGCCTGCTGTTGTGCTTTCTTGGTCAGGAAGTTGAGGATCCAGTTGCAGAGGGAAGAGCCAAGTTCTAGGTTTTGGAATTTTGATATGAGTTTGGCTGGGATTATGATGCTGAAGTCAGAGCTGTAGTCAATGAATAGGAGTCTGATGTAGGAGTTCTTGTTGTCGAGATGCTCTAGCGTTGAGTGTAGGGTCAGGGAAACAGCATCTGCTGTGGACAGGCTGTCGCGGTATGCAAATTGCAGTGGACCAAGGCATCCTGGGAGTATGGAGTTGATGTATCCCATTGGGGCAGCAGGGTAGCATAGTGGTTAGCATAAATGCTTCACAGCTCCAGGGTCCCAGGTTCGATTCCCGGCTGGGTCACTGTCTGTGTGGAGTCTGCACGTCCTCCCCCTGTGTGCGTGGGTTTCCTCCGGGTGCTCCGGTTTCCTCCCACAGTCCAAAGATGTGCGGGTTAGGTGGATTGGCCATGCTAAATTGCCCGTAGTGTCCTAATAAAAGTAAGGTTAAGGGGGGGGGGGGGGTTGTTGGGTTACGGGTATAGGGTGGATACGTAGGTTTGAGTAGGGTGATCATGGCTCGGCACAACATTGAGGGCCGAAGGGCCTGTTCTGTGCTGTACTGTTCTATGATCAACCTCTCGAAGCACTTCATAATGATCGATGTCAAAGTCACCAAACGATAGTCATTGAGGTACTTTGCCTGGTTCTTCTTTGGCACCAGTATTATAGTGGTCTTCTTGAGCAGGTGGGAACCTGGGAATGGAGTAGGAAGAGGTTGAAGATGCCCACGAATACATTCGCCAGTTGGCCCACGCAGGATCTGAGTGCATGGCCAGGGACTCCTTCAGGACCCGTTGCTTTCCGAGAGTTCATTTTCAAGAAGGCTGAACTGACTTTGGAAACTGTGATGGTAGGTATAGGTGTGTCTGAAGCTGTTGGGGCAGTTGACAACGGTTTGATGGTTTCCTGCTCGAAACGAGTATAGAATGCATTGGGTTCATCATGGAGAGGTGCATTGCTGCCGAAAATTCTTGGTTCGGCCTCATTTGGAATTTTGTGTACATTTCTGGTCACCACACGACCAGAAGGATGTGGATGCTTTGGAGAGGGTTCAGAAGTGGGTTACTAAGATATTGCCTGGGATAGAGGGCATTAAGGGAGAGGATGGATAAACTCGGTCTGTTCTCACTGGAACGATGGAGATTGAACATAGAACATACAGTGCAGAAGGAGGCCATTCGGCCTATCAAGTCTGTACAGACCCACTTAAGCCCTCACTTCCACCCTATCACCATAACCCAATAACCCCTCCTAACCTTTTTGGTCACTAAGGGCAATTTATCATGGCCAATCCACCCAACCTGCACATCTTTGGACTATGGGAAGAAACCGGAGCACCCGGAGGAAACCCACGCACACACGGGGAGAATGTGCAGACTCCGCACAGACAGTGACCCAGCGGGGAATCGAACCTGGAACCCTGGTGCTGTGAAGCCACAGTGCTATCCACTTGTGCTACCGTGCTGCCCAAACGGTTGCGATGCGACCTCATAGAGGTCTACAAGATTATGAGTGGCATGGCATGAGTGGATAGTCAGATGTTCTTTCCTGGGGTAGGAGATTCAAGTACTAGGGGACATAGGTTTAAAGTACGAGGGGAAAAATTTAGAACTGATTTGCGAGGCAGGTGTTTTACACAGAGGGTGGTAAATATATGGAACACGTTGCCTGGGGAGGAGGTGGGAGCAGGTACGATATTGGCATTTAAGGGGGCATCTAGACAAATATATGAATAGGGTGGGAATGGAAGGATACGGATTCTGTAAGTGCATACGGTTCTTCTTTAGGCAGGTACCATGATCGGCACAGGCCTGGAGGGCCCAATGGCCTGTTCCTGTGCTGTATTGTTCTTTGTTCGACTTTGCTTTGTGGCCCATTGTATTGTTTAAAACTTACAACTGACAAGATTACTTGTCATTAGTCTGTGACTCTAGTTTAGTCTGGTATTGTCTCTTGGCATCCATGATGGCTTTGTGGAGGTCGTATCTAGATTTCTTGTATAGGTCAGGGTTGTCTGTCTTGAACGCCTCAGACCTCAGGTGGGCTGCACAGTAGCACAGTGGTTAGCACTGTGACTTCACAGCTCCAAGGTCCCAGGTTCGATTCCCGGCTTGGGTCACTGTCTGTGCGGAGTCTGAGCGTTCCCCCATGGCTGCATGGCATCCTTTTGGTGTTCCGGTTTCCTCCCACAGTCCAAAGATGTGCAGGGCAGATGGATTGTCCATGTCCTTAGTGTCCAAAAAGGTTAGGTGGGGTTACTGGGTTACGGGGATAGGCTGGAGGTATGGGCTTGAGTAGGAATCTCTTTCCAAGGGCCGGTGCAGACTCGATGAGCCAAATGGCCTCCTTCTGCACTGTAAAGTCTATGATTCTATGACCTGCCTGTCAGTAGGGAGTGAATCTCCCAATTAAACCATGGTTTCCGGTTGGGGGAAATACGTACTACCTTCTTTGGCATGCAATCTTCTACACACTTGCTGATGAAGTCTGTGATGGTGGTCACTGGTTTAGTTTTGCCGCTGAGTTCTTGAATATGGACCAGTCCACTGACTCCAAGCAGTCGCATAGGAGCTCTTCTGTTGCCTCGGGCCAGCATTGCATGACCTTCTTAACATGTGCCACTCACCTTCAAAGAATATGACCCAACTGATTATTTCCTAGTCGCAAAAAGATGTAGGTGATCTGATCATGCACCAATAAAGAACATAACATAAGAACTAGGAGCAGGAGTAGGCCATCTGACCCCTTGAACCTGCTCCATCATTCAATAAGATCATGGCTGATCTTTTTGTGGACTCAGCTCCACTTACCCACCCACTCACCGTAACCCTTAAATCCTTTACTGTTCAAAAACCTATCTACCTTTGCCTTAAAAACATCCAAAGAAGGTAGTCTCAACTGCTTTACTGGGCAGGGAATTCCACAGACTTACAACCCTTTGAGTGAAGAAGTTCCTCCTCAGCTCAGTCCCAAATCTGCTCCCCTTTATTTTCAGGCTATGCCTCCCCAGTTCTAGTTTTCTATGTTCTTATGCTCTACGGTTGTCTGCGTCCTGAAAACAAGTTTATAAAACCCCTTCTAATCTGGATCATACTTGTTGGCCACATATGGCAAACTTTGCAGAGTCTTCTAATGTAGCGTTTTGCCTTCTAAAGGAAAGAGAAGACAGATGTTTGATTTTATTTGTCATCACTGAAATCACAGTTTTTTTATGCAGTGGCATGGTAATTAATGCATCTTATGGGCAACGGTATTAATTGCAGGTGTTAGTTTATTTTTAGAAATAAATTTGTGTGTGAGCTAAACAATTATTTTTAACAAGATCTGCAAAAATAATTACATGCAACATTTCAAAATGAAAAGAAATCTTCAGGGCTAAATTATTTTAAATTAATGATTAGTCGCTATCTTTGAAATATAATAAATTTCCCGCAGCAATACTCACAGAACATGAGAGGATATATTGGGCTGGATTCTCCACCGCCTATCACCAATAACAGAGGTCCTGATGTGGCGGAGAATTCAGCGTCGGGGAAAAAACGGATCGGCGCTCATTTCTGATGTTCCATTCCCCCGCTGGTGGCGGCATCGAGGTTTGTGCCCTGTATCAGCGGGAGGATGCAAATGGGTCAAATTGATTCACATGCATCCTATTAACAGACTGATTCCAGGGATAGCGGGACTGTCATATGAGGAGAGATTGACTAGGTTGGGATTGTTCTCGCTGGAGTTCAGAAGAATGAGGGGGGGAGATCGCATAGAGACTTATAAAATTCTAACAGGACTAGATGCAGGGAAGGTGTTACCAATGATGGGTGTGCCCAGACCAGGGGTCACAGCCTGTGGATTCAGGGTAAACCATTTCGGACAGAGATAAGGAGACATTCCTTCACACAAAGAAATGAAATGAAAATCGCTTATTGCCACAAGTAGGCTTCAAATAAAGTTACTGTGAAAAGCCCCCAGTCGCCACATTCCGGCGCCTGTTCGGGGAGGCTGGTACGGGAATTGAACCGTGCTGCTGGCCTGCCTTGGTCTGCTTTAAAAGCCAGCTATTTAGCCCAGTGTGCTAAACCAGCCCCTAGTGAGAGTGGTGAACCATGAGCCTGTGGAATTCATTACCACAGGAAGTAGTTGATGCTAAAACTTTGAATATATTCAAGAGGCAGCTGGATATAGCACTTGGGGAGAATGGGATCAAAGGCTATGGGGAGAAAGCAGGATTAGGCTATTGAGTTGGATGATCAGCCATGATCGTGATGAATGGCGGAGCAGGCTCGAAGAGCCAAAAGGCCGCCTCCTGCTCCTATCTTCTATGTATCTATGTAACAGGCTGGACACCGGATTCTCCACGTTTCCATAATGCCCTGGCACTCTTGGCCGGGATTCACACAGGCATGGATTGGTACAAGTATTTCCCAGCATGGCCTTGATGTGATGGACCTCACAGTGGGCCAAGAGGGTAGGTATTTAAGGTAAGTGTCTCCCAAGACCATCGGAGGGCCCCCCTCCCCCTCAGAAAGCAGACCCAGAGACCCTCCCACTAAGGCCCTCCCATATCAGAGACTACCCCCCCCCCCCCAATCTGTCACCTCTGCCTGGAAGCTAAAGAGCAGTCCAGAGAGAAACAGTGGGGAAAAAAAATCACTGCTTTAAAACGAATGTGTTCTGGACAGCAGAGAAAGCAGCAGCTGTAACTTCACAGACTGCAAACACCACATCACCAGGGTTTAAACCACAGCAGATCCTTTGATATGCAAGGCTTCTATGCACTTTAAAGGGAAAGAGGCAGTAATTGATAGCTACCAGGCAGCTAGTGGTCTGGATTGTTTAATTTCATTTCCCTTCGTGCTTGAATGGATCTAAAGTACCTGGCTTGGAACCTGACTGCAATGTTTAGAAACATCTCGAAGTTAAGTGCTTTCACTTCTTCTTTTTCTCAGCAGAAAGCACTGAACTGTTTTTGATAAGGGCATGAGCTGCCAATCATAACTAGATGTTTATAAACATTGCAGTTAGATTCACAGCAGGGTACTTGAGCCATTTTGAGGGGGCAGCCCGATAACGGGAATCGCAACGGAATCCATCCCAATCCCCACCATATATAAATTCACATGGCAAGCGACACTGCATCACCTCTGCCAGCGCCAGCGCAAACCAGAGGCGATTCAGCTCCAGTGGGATTTGTGCCAGGTAAATTGGAATAAAGATCGGCAAGTAGAATTGCAAAATTAAACCCTCCTCCAGATCCAGACTGGAACAGGCAGACATCCTACACCTTTGAGATGGCAAAATGACAAAAACAAAGACAGAGAGAGGACCGAGCTCAACCAAATCTTAATACTCAGCCTAGGCTCTACTATAAAAGTAGTAAAGAGAGAGCAAGAATAGAGCAAGAGCAAGAATCCAGACTTCCATAAGCCATCTCGCAGACCCAGATCAAAGGACAAAATAGATCACCGGAAAACAAGACATGGTGGGGCAAAGAACCAAAATGGTCCATCAAACAGGGCAAACCCACTCCACCACGGCTGGACTGTCAGGGTGACCACCAGACAGGGGGATGCCCTGGGAGGGAGGGCAGACATGCCCCCATCCCCACCAGCTACCTGGAACCCCCACCACCAGGGGCTGCCCACCACCCCCAACAACCAGGACCACTCGAGAAAAGGTTTAGGCCATGCAAAAGCCAATGTAGATCCGTATTGGAGTGTCCCTGACATCAAGGCTCACCATCCAACACTTCCACAACCAGTCCTCGCAGGCACTAATACTAAGAGAGAAGTAGAAGCAACATCTCAAAAACCTCTGAAAGTCAGAAAAAGAGTGAAGAAGAAAAATAACTAACCCCTTGGACTCCCGCCCCCGCCGAATCTCGGGTGTCGGAGAATCGCCCGGGGCCGGCGTCAATCCTGCCCCCGCCTTGTCCCAAATTCTCCGCCCCCCGCCGGTGGGCGGGCCCCCTGCGGCGATTCTCCGGCCCGCGATGGGCCGAGGTCCCGCCGCTGACAGGCCTCTCCCGCTGGCGTGGATTAAACCACCTACCTGACTGGCAGATTGGCAGCCGGGCGGGCTCCGGGGTCCTGGGGGGGCGCGGGGTGATCTGACTCCGGGGGGTGCCCCCACGGTGGCCTGGCCCGCGATCGGGGCCCACCGATCGGCGGGCGGGCCTGTGCCGTGGGGGAACTCTTTTTCTTCTGCCTCCGCCATGGCCTTCACCATGGCAGAGGCGGAAGACACGCTCGCCCCTGCGCAATGCGCCGGTATGACGTCAGCAGCCCTTGACGCACAGGCGGATGCGTGGACTTACGCCGGCCGGTGAAGTCTTTTCGGCCCCGGCTGGCGAGGCGCCAAAGGCCATTCATGCCAGCCGGCGGAGTGGGAACCACTCCGGCGTGGGCCTAGCCCCTCAATGTGAGGGCTTGGCCCCTAAACGTGCGGAGAATTCCACACATTGGGGGCGGCCCGACGCCGGAGTGGTTCACGCCACTCCAACACGCCGGGACCCCCCACCCCACCGGGTAGGAGAGAATCCTGGCCCAGGTCTTGTTCCAAGTGGCAAGCAGAAACTAGTAGGGTACCACAAGTATCAGTGCGGGGACCCCAGCTATTCAAAATATATATTAATGATTTAGATGAGGGACCAAAATGTAATATCTCCAAATTTGAAGATGACCCAAGGCTGGGTGGAAGGGTGAGCTGTGAGGAGGATGCAGAGATGCTTCAGTGTGATTTAGACAAGTTGGGTGAGTGGGCAAATGAATGGCAGATGCACTATAATTTGGATAAATGTGAGGTTATCCACTTCTGCAGAATAAACAAAAAGGCAGCTTATTTTCTGAATGGCCATAAATTAGGGGAATGTGCAACAAGACCTGAGTGTTCTCGTACACCAGTGAAGGTAAGCATGCAGGTACAGCAGGCAGTAAGGAAGGCGAATGGTATGTTATACAAGGCCTTGGTAAGACTACAACTGTAATACAGTGTGCAGTTTTGGTCTCCTTATCTGAAGGTGCTCTTGTTCTAGAGGGCGTGCATAGAAGGTTTACCAGAATGACTCCTGGGATGGCCGGACTGACATATGAAGAGAGATTGAGTCGGTTAGGATTGTATTCGCTGGAGTTCAGAGGAATGAGGGGAATCTCATAGAAACCTATAAAATTCTAACAGGATTAGAGAGGGTAGATGCAGGAAGGTTGTTCCCAATGATGGGTGTGTCCAGAACCAGGGGTCACAGTCTGGGGATATGAAGTTGATGGTTTAGGACAGAGATGAGGAGAAATTTCTTCACCCCAAGAGTGGTCCGCCTGTGGAATTCGCTACCACAGAAAGTAGTTGAGGTCAAAATATTGTATGTTTTCAAGAAGCAGTTAGATATAGCACTTGGGACAAAGGGGATGAAAGGATATGTGGGGGGGGGGGGGGGGAAGGCAGGATCAGGCTACTGAACTGGATGATCATCCATGATCATAATGAATGGAGGAGCATGCTTGGATGACCAAATAGCCTCCTCCTGCTTCTCTTGTTTAGGATTCCATGTTTGGACCCATCCCCAATCTTCACCTCTGGACCTACCCACATCGGACTCTCCCACAACACCTCCAAGGAACAACAGGATACTGACCGCGATGCCAAGCCTGGCCTAGCCCATAACCACCACAAAGAAAAATGGTCGGAGAACTGGTTCCGGTGACTCCTGTGATGCCCCAGACCATGCGCACCTCCGAAGCTAAGACGGTTTGGTGTCGTACAGGACACAACACCTCTCCTCCCTTCCCCAAACTATCGAATACACAAGCCAACAACAGGGCCAACAGCCTATGATCCAACAGAAGAGAAGAAAGAAACCCTCTTCGGAGGGACCAGCCCATCAGACACACTACCAACCACCAAAAAAAGAGCATATTCAGATCGGCCTCACTCACAAGAGCTCTGACAGCAGTTAGAACAATCAAAGAGGGAGACCCACATCAGGAAAAACCCCAGTTCTCAACAGGATAGTGTAGTCTGCCTGGGCCTGAAGAAGGAAAAAGCACAGCCAAAAAATAGATAATAACATTATTTTAAAAAATGACTCTGACTATGTTTGAACCTTGTTTGAATGTCACGAGGACAAAACTAACTTTACCACCAAAGCCCTCAACCCCTCTCCCCACTCCGGCTCTGCACAATCCCCCCCCCCCCCCCCAGGATAAATTAGGATAAAGAAATTGCACAAATCCCAAAATCAATATTCAGCTTAACATGATAAACCTTCTCAAATCAGGATAACCAACATGATAAAAACCTTATCAAATCAGGATAACCAAAGGTGCAGGATATCACACCCAAAACATTTACTTCCCTGCAAACAGCTAAACGAACAACATTGACAGACCACAGCAAGGTTATCAGGGGCTAAAGTCCAGGATAACTGAGGAGCGAGACAGTCATTAGGACAAAGACCACTCCACTGGCACACAAAGGAACTAGACATTCAGGATGAAGCACGATCTGAGACAGGGAGCGTTCTTTAGGATCTTCCAAGGGTTCCAGCAATCGGAGCATGAACCTAATTGTTTTTTACATGCCGACTCAATCGAGTCCAAGCGGTCAACTGCCTAGGTTCTAGTGGGGGGAGGGGGGGGGGGGGGGGGGGGGGGACGGCTGGCAGCCTCAGGCGATCCCCAACCCCCTTCGACTGACAACAGAAACAAGACCACATGGAACCAGAGGTTGGAAGACCAACACAACCCCAGGCTGCGGAGCCAGGAGATACTGGATAAGCTAAAAATAGATACAAGGAACACTGAAAAGACTGTCTCTACTTAAAGCTCAGAATGCACCAGAACTGGATTGGGTGCATCCTGGGAAAATAAAGGTGGAAATTACAGGGGCACTGGACATAATCGTCCAATCCTCCGACAGGAATGATGCCAGTGGGTAGGAAAATTGCAAATATCATCATCTTTATTAGTGTAACAAGTCGGCTTACATTAACACTGCAATGAAGTTACTGGGAAAATCCCCTAGTCACCACACTCCGGCGCCTGTTCGGGTACACAGAGGGAGAATTCAGAATGACCAATTCACTTGACGAGCACAACTTTTGGGATTTGTTGGAGGAAAGCGGAGCGCCCGGAGGAAACCAATGCTGACACGGGGTTAACATGCAGACTCTGTACAGACAGTGACCCAAGCCGGGAATCGAACCCGGGTCCCTGGCACTGTGAAGCAACAGTGCTCACCATTGTGCTACATTTAAAAAAAAGGCACACAGATAAACCCAACAACGGAAGGCCAGTGAATTTAACCTACATGGTGAGAAAGCTTTTAGAAACAACAATGACTTTAGAAACACAATTCACAATCACTTGGATATGTATGGATTCATTCAGGAAGGTCAGCATAATTTGTTGAAGGCACGTTGTGTTCAACTTACTTGCTTGGGTTTTCTGATTAGGGGAATGCAGCTGATGCGGTGTACCTGGACTTCCAAAAGGCACTTGATAAATTACTACAGAAAAAGGCTTGCCAGCAAACCTGAAGCCCATGGAAGAACAGGAACAGTGGCTGCATGTATACAAACTTGGCAGCGACAGGAGACAGAGGTTAGTGGTGAACAGTTGTTTTTCAGAATGGAGGGACGGCGTTACTCCACAAGGGCCAGTGCAAGGACCATTGCTTTTCTTATCCAATGTTAATGACCTAGGCTCAAGTGTACAGAGTACAATTTCAACATTTACAGATGACACAAAGTTTTGCAGTACTATGAGTATGGTGCGGAGGGCCTCTCTGATAGTGGTTCCCTCATGTCTACCTCACCTCCAGCAATCAATTTCTTGCACTTTCATTTCATAGAGAGCACTCTGCTGACCTTTATCCTGTCTACTAAAATCTACAGATTTTGATTTGTAAATCTTGAACTTTCTTTCCATGAATTATACACACACCACAGCTAGATGGACACACAATTTTTTATTTATATTGCTTTGACAAAGAGTCATCCAGACTCAAATTGTTCGCTCCCTTCTCGCTCCACTGACGCTGTCAGACCTGTGGAGATTGTCCAGTATTTTCTGTTTTTGTTTCAGATTTCAGCATCTGCAGTAATTTGCTTTTATATCTTATTTATAACAGTCAACTTGCAGTTGCTTCTGATTCACCACAATGTTGCACATTACGTTTAGGGTAAATTAAGTGTTTCTTGGGTTCCACAAAGTACACTGAGTAAAGTTGTGTTTCTCTGAGGGTATACGGACAAAAATGTTAACTTGTATTGATGCCCCATGTCTGACATTTCACCCGTTTGCTGAGCCTGAGTGAAGCTATGTCCTGCACATCATATACAGTAAAATCATACATGCCTTTCCATAGAAATGCAGAGAAATGTTTCCCTCATTATGGATTTGCACTCTATCATCAGCCAGTTAAAAGTAAGCCTTCAACGGAAGTATCCGATTGCAGTTTTGGAAAATGTGGTTGAGGGTTATTGAAATATCTAGATTGAAATAATTCATGACTTAATCCATTACAATTTCTAGTTGTTTACAGTGGAAATGAGAGACCATCAAGCAAATATTGTACTGGTTAAGAAATAAAATTAATGCAAAACAAACATTCAGATTACAATACCACAAGTTACCCATGAGCTCGGACACACTTCAGAATACAAATTAGGACTCAATTATTTCCAATGTGGTGCAAATATAAATGCTTGAGGTTTTTTCCATGATACAGACATGCATTTCTCCATGCCTCTATTTTTTTTAAAAAGTGGTTTTGGTGTACAGATGCCACAGTTCATTTCCTGTCAAAATAAGCCAAAACAAAGCACTTGGCTGTCCATTAATGATGGTGAATGATAGAGGAGGCTTCAACAGGTAGACATACTCTGCATTTCATTCTGCAAATGGGCAGGAGACTCTGGTGAAAGTAAGTGCTCTGGCACTGCATTGTCCATCATTCAAGCATATCAATAATTAACATCCCCTTCTTACAGAACATCAGTAGAAATGGAAACAGATTAATTCCTCATTTTTGCTTAATCAGAAAAAGAAATGCAACTAGAGTTGTTTAAACCATCTAAATAAAGAATAGGAAAATCTATTTGTTAAAATTATTGCCATATGTAGCAATACTTTTTGCATTATTTTCCACATTATCAATGGTGTCCATATGCCAGAACACTATGTTCAATTTTACATATTTTACATATATTCATGTCACACAAGTGCCAAGCAATGACCATCTCCAACAAAAGAGAATCTAATCATTGCCCTTGACATTCAATGGCGTTACCAATGCTGAATCCTCCACTATCCACATTCTGGGGATTAGAAACTCCATTGGACTAGCCGTATAAATACTGTGGCTACAAGAGCCTATCAGAGGCTAGGAATCCTGCAGTGAGTAACTAATTACCCAAAGACTGCCCACCATCTACAAACACAAGTCAGGAGTGTGGTGGAATACTCGACCCTTGCCTGGATGAGTGCAGGTCCAACACTCAAGAAGCTTTGAACCATCCAGGACAACGCAGCCCACTTGATTGGCACTCTCATTTGCAAACATTCACTCCCTCCACCACAAGTTCACAGCAGCAGCAGTGTGTACCATCTACAAGATGCACTGCAGAAATTCACCATGGTTCCTTAGACTGCACCTTCCAATGCCATGATCACTACCATCTAGAACAGGGGTGGGCAAACTACGGCCCGCGGGCTGCATGCAGCCCGCCAAAGGTCTTTATGCGGCCCACCAAGATCAAGTCATAAAAAAAAAAAATTTTTTTTTAATTTTTTTTTAAAACTTTTTTTTTTATAAGGTTAATGTGGGGGGCTGTTGGGTTACTGGTATAGGGTGGATATGTTGACTTGAGTAGGGTGATCATTGCTCGGCACAACATTGAGGGCCGAAGGGCCTGTTCTGTGCTGTACTGTTCTATGTTCTATGTTCTATATGAGGCGCCCAGAATCATAACCGGGTGAAGTAATTATTTTACTTAATATACTATGCGGCCCTTTAAAATTGTGAATTTCTGAATGTGGCCCTTGCACGGAAAAGTTTGCCCATCCCTGATCTAGAAGCACAAGGGCAGCAAATACATGGGAACATCACCACCTGGAAGTTCCCCTCCAAGCCACCCAGCAGCCTAGCTGGAAATATATTCCTTCTGGATGGTTTATAGCCTTTGTAACATGCATTTTTATCTATATAACTGAACTTCCCTTAATCCTCAGTCTTGCTACTTTAAATGACTCCTCTTTTGGATTCAATGGATCTAATATGAAACTTAAGTTATTTTGTAAGCCATGGTTGGTCTGCTTTTTCTGTTTTGTTTTTGCTGCAGAAAGGAATGTATAACTGTTGCAATGCATACATTTTTTCCTTAAATATTTATTATTGCCTATCCACCATCATGCCTTTGAAGTTCCCCAATCTAGCTTAGCCATTTCTCGCCTCATATCTTCATAGTTTTCTTTGTTTAGATTTCACACCCTAGTTTCAGATTGGACTTTTTCACTTTCCAAACCCTCCCTGCACAAGACTTACCTTGCCTGGAAGGACTCTTATTTCATCTTCTCATAAGAATCGGTAGTCTGGTTGGTGGGAGGTGTCAAAAATACGACTTATTATTGTCAATTACTCACTGGTATACAGTTGAATAAGAACTGAATGAAAACTTAGAAACAAAATATCAAACAATACATTAAAAAGTCAAGCACGTGGCAAAAGCATTAAGTACAAAAATAAATCACTTTAAACACAAATAAACAGATCGATGATTCAATAATTCAGGAACAAAGACCTCAACCACAAGGTCCTAGTTTAAGGGAATTCTTATCTCTCTTTTAACCTCTCATTTACTTTCATTGGCTTATAATTCTCAGCTGACACCTCCTGGTTTGTTCAAACGAATGTCTGTTACTCAGAGGATGATTTGTTAATCAAACATTGGACATTACTTAAGATTGACTGGTGCCTATCAAATCTAGCTTAGCGTCTCCATGCGCAGTCGTAGGAGAAGGACTGCATATGTTTTCCCACATTGTGCGATGTGTTTCAGCTTGGTGGAGACCTCAAGAATTGATTAGTTGATTAGACAGAGAACAATATGTTCTCAGTTCTGAATACACTGGCATACAATGGATAATTCATTATATGAGACACTAACTGAGTTCCCAGAGTCAAGAGACTTTTAATATTTAGCACTCTTTAGCTATATTCATTCAACTAGCCCCTATATGAATAAAACTATGAATAACACTCGCCTCTACCATTTCCCTAGGATCCATGGGCCTTCATCCTGTGTCTGCTCACAGTCCTGGCAGCACCTAATAATGGCTGGCATGGAGCAGGCTGGCTTCCGGAAGAGGATGCCACACTGTAATATGCTGCCCATCAATTGGAAAACAATCCAACCCTCTCGGGGTGGGTGACAGTTATGGTGGATGGCATGAGTGCCATGGATGCGTTTGTGGACCTTCACAAAGTCTCTGACTAGGTACCACACAGAAGACAATTGAAGTAGATTAAAGGGAATGGAATTTGAGGTAAATAGCAAATTAGATTTTAAATTATTCATAGGGAAGGAAATAGAAAGTGGAAGTTAAAGATAGCTATGATCCATGTATTTATGTTCTTGTTCTGCATCTATGATCTATGATTATTGATATGGGTGAGAGGGACTGGTCCAAACTTGCAGATATTTTTAAAAAAGGCACCATTGACAAGATGGTGTGTTATGGAACAGGGTTTAGAAAACTCCAAAGTATATCATGGAGTTCACCTGACCCACAACTTTTAATAGATTTTGGTTATGGGGAGCATAAGGGTCCACTCTCCAGGTGTTATGCAATAGAGACCTTAAGTATTTTAAAACAAAACAATGTTTATTCTATGAACACAGTTAACATTCTATAAACACACAGTAAGCATCTCATCAACTACCTACACATGTAACCCCACAGATACAATACTCAATAGGTAACCCTTAATAACTTTCCTGGCAACATCCATAAATTAACCCTTTTTACAAAGACAGCAGGTTTAAATTCTCTGCAGAAACAGGTATTACTTTGAAATCATCAATTGATCTGGAGACATTCATTAGAGAGAGAGAGATACAGTTTCTTGTTTGAATGCAGCTCTCCAACTGAAAACAAAACCAAACACAAAGCCACAAAGCAGCTTTTCAGCTCAAAACAAAAGTAAAAAGACAGAAAAACAGCCCAGCTCGACCCACACACTGACATCACTGCAACTATCTGATAAACACCCATTTCTTAAAGTTATTTGGATAGCATGCGGTTGGGTCCTCTAGAATTCAATTGCAAATGAAACAACTGGAATTGGAGTCAGAGTGGCAGAAACCTGAAGAAAAAAGAGAAATGTGAAAACTTGAATGTGAGTTTCAAATGTAAGAGAAAGAAAAAAATAAAAATTAGAAAGGGAAAATCTTGTATTCGAGAGAGAAGTGGAAGCAAGGAAATTTTATCTCAACAAAGCAAAGCTTAGATTCCATGAACATGGAGTAGCAGGGAAACTTGATGGTAAATCAGATTTAACTCCTGGTTTTGAGTTGGGCCAAGGATATTCAACTGGTATTAAAATTCAGGAGGAAGAAGTTGAAATATATTTTATGTTGTTCGGGAAAATTGCTACAAAGTTACAAAGGCCGCAGAGAAGGTGCCACGGTGGTATTAATGTAATTGAATTAGGATTGTGGCCGTATCCCACCATGGCTCTTTCCAAGAGCTGGTGCAGACTCGATGGGCTGAATGGCCTCCTTGTGCACTGTAAATTCTATGATCTATGTCCTAAAATGGCAGAACTTAAGTTCAGTTAATAAATCTGGAATATAAAGTCGGTCTAAATAACAGCGACTTCAACAATTATCTTCAATTATTGTAAAAACCCATCTGGTTCACCAATACCCTTGGGGAAGGAAACCTGCTATCCTTCCCTGGCCTGGCCTGTATCTGATTCCAGAACCACAGTAACGTGGTTGACTTGTAATTGCCTTCTGAAATAGCTGAGCAAGTTTAAGAGTAATTAGTGATGGGCAATGCCTAAATACTATGAAAGAATAAAGAATGGGAAAAGCATTAGAAGTGCAAGCCCCCACACCCAACCTCAGACATGCTATCTGGTGATTCTGATACAGTGAAGAATGCTGTTCTCAATGCATATCAGATAATGCTGGAAGTTTGTAGGTAAACGTTCAGACACTTAAGGAAATGTCAGAATCCCAAAATCCCAAAACTGGTACAGCATAATAAGAGGCCATTCAGCCCATCATGTCATTACTAGCTCTCTGAACAATACAACCATTTCCATTCGCCCACCTGCTCCCTGAAAACAGACTTTTGTGGAATTTGCTTGGGAGAGGAAATTATATTTGATACGTGGTATAGGAATATGAAGTTTGGGTCCGATTTTGAAAACCTCAGAGCAATGATGCTAGCTTGTCTTTAGGAGTAAGGTCCCACCTAGAAGACCATAACATTTTTAAGCTAAAGGGATGCTTCAAAAATAGTTGATGATTATGAGTTGTTTGACAAACACCTGAGTAAAGCAGACCATTGTTTGTCACCCCACACAGAAACTGGAGAGATAAGGACCGGGATTCTCTGAACCCACGCTGGGTTGGAGAATCACCATTGACTCCGAAAATTCCCACCCCGCCACTCTGACGCCGGGACGGGATTCTCCGGCAACCGGAAAAATCGACGGCAGTCGCGCGTGTGTGGTCGACCAGCCGAGTTCCTGCCGAGCCCTGCCTGCGCGGTTCACATATGGTACCACCCGGCGGGAGCTTGGACCCATGGCTGCAGTGGCCGTCCTGGGGGGGGGGGGGGGGGGGGGGGGGGGGATCAGACTCAGGGGAGCCTCCGCGACAGCCAGGCCTGCGATCAGGGGCTACCAATCGGCGGGCGCGCGTGATCGGGGGGGGGGGGGCCTACCTTCCTCCGCGCGGGTCCGTTTTGTGGCTCCAGCATGTTGTGCAGGTCCGGCACGGAGACGGCCACCACGTGCAGGGCCATGTATCGGCGCCGGAGTGCCGTGCTGGCCCCCTGTGGGCCACTGAATGGCTGGGCCAAGAAGCCCGGTGTTTACGCCGGTGTCAACACTTAGCCGGGATTTTGGAGAATCCCGGCCAAGAGATCAGATAATGAATAGAATATAGAACCATAGAATAGAATGTTGATCGCAGTGCAGAGGATAACAGGAATGAAAAGACAGATGCTCTTCTGTAGTTAAGAGAAAGGGTATTATGAAGGATAAGTATGATTCAAGGGGACCAATGTGTAATTTTATCACTGGAGAGGGCATCTTAAGGCTAGGTTTGAAATTAGAAGTCAGAACTGTAGCATTTGTGTGCCTGCATAACGTAACTGCAGCAAATGTGCCTGTAAGTGGCTATGACAAATGAATACCTTTGAATATATTTACTATCGCTGAAGATCAGTGTGTTGAGGATTGTGAGAGTTTTGTGTTCAAGGGGTGGTCTCTACATTTTTGTCTGGTAAAGCAGACAAATAAACTAACATTCATAGAGATATGGGCTCAGCTTAACTGCTGATGGTGGCAGGTGAAAGGAAACTCCCTCTGATAGGTACACTATTTCAGAAAGTATTGATTAAGAGTATTAATGTAGCACAGTGGTTAGCACTGTTGCTTCACAGTGCCAGGGTCCCAGGTTCGATTCCTGGCTTGGATCACTGTCTGTGCGGAGTCTTCACATTCTCCCCGTGTCTGCGTGGGTTTCCTCCAGGTGCTCCGGTTTCCTCTCCCAAGTCCCGAAAGGCATTCTGAATTCTCCCTCTGTGTACCTGAACAGGCAAAGGAATGTGGCGACTAGGGGATTTTCACAGTAACTTCATTGCAGTGTTAATGTAAGCCTGACACTAATAAAGATTATTATTATTAGCTGTTTAACCACTCGTGCCTGAAGTCAATTTAAAATGTGGTTTAATTTCCGGTATTGTTGTTGCGGGAATCGTTGCAAAGTTGCCTATTCACAGTGTAGATTTCATGTTGGAAAATATCTGCAGAAAAGTGAAATGGAAAACAAAAAAAAGTAATCAAATTATGCACAGAAGTCAGTGACTATCTGTAACCACTGCTGTGGAAATCACTGCTTCAACTAAAGATGTGTCCAAATAGACAAAAGCTCAAAATTCTGAGGTTAAAGAGGCACTGGAACATTAGAATGACAACAACGAGTTAATAGCGGCTGGAAAGTAATTAAAGCTGTTTGAATTAGACCTGCAGGTGGACCCTGGGTAAGAAGTGTCAAAGCAGATAACAGCAACTCTCAAAACGGAAGGGGGAGAAAAATAAGGCAGTGCCTTAATACCAAATGACTCTGCTGCAACGAATACTGATACCACAGAGATTGAGGAAGGATTTGTGTTCTGGAGCATGAATTAAACCATTCTGAGTGATTAACCTGTAGGTCTAGTGAGAGAAGAATTGGAGAAAGTTTGTGCTGAGTGGGAAAACAAAAGCAAAAGGAATTTAAAAGAATTTGTGAACAGTGATGTGACCATCAATTCACTCGGAGACTCGAGTCGAAATAAACAGTGGTTTTAATCAGCTTACAACTTTGCCTGCCTGCGACTGGTACATTACTGAAGGGGGTCCCGCAGGTCAGCTGCTCTTATACTTCCTATAAGGGGTGGAGCCCGTACATGCTCCACATCTCCCCCTGTGGGTGAAGCCACACAGTGGCCCATAGATGGAGCCCACACGGTTAATGGCATGGCATAATGCAACACAGTATACTGGTGAATTAATAGTGCTTATACATTCACCACATTCACCCCCCGTAAAAAAATTAGGTCTGGCGGGGGTGACGGGTTCACAAATTCAGTCGGTCCGGCGCCCGGATCATACGTTATGACCGACAAAGCACTGGTGTCACAGCCGTATCGGGTGGCTGTGGCAGTGTGTTCGGTGCGGGCCCGGGGTTGGACTCTGGGGGCGGTTCTTCCGGAGCTTTGTTCCTGCGGACTGGTGTGCCAGGTGGAAGGGAGCGTGGAAACCAAATAGGTGCGGGGGCGCAGGACACGGGGTGTTGGGCGGGGTATAGTGTGGTGGGTACATTAGTGATAGTGGTGGAGGAGCCTGCGGGCGCCAGGTCTCGGAGACGGTATCCTGCCGGCCGTCGGGGTGTTCTACGTATGCATAATGTTGGTTCGAGTGCAGGAGCTGGACCCTCTCTACCAGGGGGTCGGTCTTATGGGTCCGAACTTGTTTCCAAAGGAGGACAGGGCCTGGTGTCCTCAGCCAGGGTGGAATCGAGGCTCCTGTGGTAGTTCCCCTAGAGAAGATAAACAAGCGGTCATGAGGAGTCTGGTTTGTGGCCGTGCAAAGGAGAGACCTAATAGCGTGGAGCGCATCGGGGAAGACCTCCTGCCAGTGGGAAACCGGGAGATTCCTGGACCGTAGGGTCAGTAGGACGGTCTTCCAGACCGTCGCGGTCTCCCTCTCCACCTGCCCGTTTCCCCTGGGGCTGTAACTGGTAGTCCTGCTCGAGGCGATGCCCTTACTGAGCAGGTACTGACGCAGTTCGTCGCTCATGAAGGATTAGCCCCTGTCACTGTGGACATAATTGGGGAAACCAATCAGTGTGAAGACGCTGCGCAGGTCTCTGATGATGATGGGGGTGGTCATGTCGGGGCATGGGATGGCAAACGGTAAACAGGAGAACTCGTCTATAATGTTAAGGAAATAGATATTGCAATTATTTGAGGGGAGGGGCCCTTTGAAATCAATACTGAGGCATTCAAAGGGCCGGGAAGCCTTTACCAGGTGGGCCTTATCTGGTCGATAGATGTGCGGTTTATACTCCGCACAGATTTGGTAATTCCTGGTTACAGTTTTGACCTCCTCGGTGGAGAATGGCAGGTTGTGGGCCTTGATGTAATAGGCGAGCCAGGTGACCCCCGGGTGGCAGAGGTCGTCGTGGATAGCCTGTCGTCGGTCGTCTTGCGCGCCGGCGCATGTGCCGCGGGACAGGGCATCTGGGGGCTCGTTGAGATTCCCAGGATGATATACTATATCGTAATTATAGGTGGAGAGTTCGATCCTCCACCTCAAGATCTTATCATTTTTGATCTTGCCCCGCTGCGAATGATCAAACATGAAGGCAACCGATCTCTGGTCGGTGATGAGGGTAAACCTCCTACCAGCGAGGTGGTGTCTCCAGTGCCGCACGGCTTCCACGATGGCTTGAGCTTCCTTTTCGATCGAGGAGTGTCAAAGTTCAGACGTGGAGAGGGTGCGTGAAAAAAACGCTACCGCCTGCCTGCTTGGTTCAGTGTGGCGGCGAGAGCGACCTCGGAAGCGTCGCTCTCCACCTGGAAGGGGACAGACTCGTCCACAGCACTCATGGTGGCTTTGGCGATGTCCGCCTTGATGCAATTGAAGGCCTGGCGAGCCTCGGCTGACAGTGGGAAAAGGGTGGCTTTAAATAGTGGGCGGGCTTTGTCCGCATACTGGGGGACCCACTGGGCGTAATAGGAAAAAAATCCAAGGCACCTCTTGAGGGCCTTGGGACAGTGAGGGAGGGGGCGCATACGGTCAGGGTCGGGCCCCAGGACCCCGTTTTCCACGACATAGCTGAGGATGACTAGCCTGGTAGTGCGGAAAACGCATTTCTCCTTGTTGTAAGTGAGGTTAAGTTTTTGGGCGGTTTGGAGAAATCGATGGAGGTTGGCATCATGATCCTGCTGATCATGGCCGCAGATGGTGATGTTGTCCAAGTACGGAAACGTGGCCCGCAGCCCGTACTGGTCCACCATTCGGTCCATCGCTCGTTGAAACATTGAAACCCCGTTCGTGACACCAAAGGGGACCCGGAGGAAATGGAAGAGTCGGTCGTCTGCCTCAAACGCCGTGTAGTGGCGGTCCTCCGGTGGATTGGGAGCTGGTGGTATGTAAACTTCAGATCTACCGTGAAGAACACGCGGTAGTGCGTGATCTGATTCATCATGTCTGCAATCCGGGGAAGGGGGTACGCATCAAGGTGCGTAAACTGGTTAATGGTCTGGCTGTAATCAACCACCATCCGGAACTTGTCCCCGGTCTTGACGACCACCCCTGAGCTCTCCAGGGGCTATTGCTGGCTTCTATGACTCCTTCCCGCAAGAGACGCCGGACCTCGGACCTAATAAATGCCCTGTCCTGCAGACTATACCTCATGCTTCGAGTGGCTACTGGCTTGCAGTCCACGGTGAGGTTAGCGAAGAGGGGAGGGGGGGTCGATTTTTAGGGTTACAAGGCTGCATATAGTGAGCGGGGGCAGGGGTCCGCCAAAATTAAGAGTTAGGCTCCTGAGATTGCACTGAAAATTGAGTCCTAAGAGGAGAGAGGCGCAGAGGTCTGCGAGCACGTACAATTGAAAATTGGTATACTCGGCACCCTGTATCGTTAAAGTTGCAGTAGTGCGCCCTTGGATTTGTACTGAGTGCGACCCAGAGGCGAGAGAGATTGTTTGTTGCGTCAGGAATATTGGGAGCGAACAGCGTCTTACCAGATCCGGGTGGACAAAGCTCTCGGTGCTCCTGGAGCCGAACAGGCAAGGTGTCTCGTATCCGTTAACCCAGGTGGCCATCATGGAACTCTTGAGGTGCTTGGGTCTTGACTGGTCCAAGGTGACTGCACTGAGTTGGGGATAGTCGGCGGCATGGTCGGAGGTGCTGGGGGTGCCTCGCGATGACTGTCCGTGCAGATCGTATGCGTCAAGCGGCGTAGCGGGTGATGACCAAGATGGCAGCCCCCGTTGATCGCACGTGGCGGGCGGCGAGGAAGATGGTGCCCAAGATAGCAAACCCCATGGATCGCACGTGGGGGAGGATTGCCAAGATGGCGGCCCCCGTGAGTCGCACGTGTTGTGCGGAGTCGGGGTCGGCAGACACGCTGCCACATTACGGGGTCTGCGGGCCTGAGAGTCGTTGAATCGAGTTTGTGCGTTCGAGTTCGAGTGTTTAGGCTTGGCCAGGCAGACCTTTGCGAAGTGTCCTTTTCGCCCGCAGCTGCTGCAGTTCGCATTGCGGGCCGGGCATTGTTGCCGGGGGTGTTGGGGCTGGCCACATAAATGGCAGGATAGCCCCCGTGGTGGGCGGGTGGCCGCGCGGTGCAGGCCTGGGGTAGTCTCTGGTCGGGGGCCCACGAGGGGGTCGCTTGATCAGCTGGGAACGCAATGAGACTCTGAAAAGCGACCACCAGCGAGGTCACCAGTTTTACCGTGTCCTCCAGGTCCTGGGTCCCTTTTTCGAGCAGGTGCTGCCTCACATAGTTCGATCGGACCCTCGCAACTTAAACGTCTCGGACGGAGAGTTTCATGTGCTGAGTGGCTGTAACGGCCTGATAGTGACAGTCGTGGGCGAGGGCTTTGAGGGTCGCACAGATAGTCATCTAGCGGCTCCCCGGGGCTTTGGCGGCGAGTAGTGAAGATATGTCACGCATAGACTTCATTCACGGGCCCCATGCATTCGAGTGTCGCAAGGGCCTCAGTATAGGAGGTGGCTTTGTCGAGTTGGGCAGAAATGCGATGGCTCATCCAGGAGTGGAGAAGACTCAATCTCTGTTCATCCGTGACGGATGATGTCGACGACGCGGCCAGGTAGGCCTTGAAACACCGAAGCCAATGTGAAAAAATTTCTTTCGCCTCCGCGGCCTGTGGATCGAGTTCCAGTCTGTCAGGTTTGAGAGCTGACTCCATAGTAGTTCACTAAGCTGATTAAATTGATGCGACCATCAATTCACTCGGAGACTCGAGTCAAAGTAAACAGTGGTTTTAATCAGCTTACAACTTTGCCTGCCTGCGACTGATACATTACTGAAGGCGATCCCGCAGGTCAGCTGCTCTTATACTTCCTATAAGGGGCTGAGCCCATACATGCTCCACATCTCCTCCTGTGGGTGAAGCCACACAGTGGCCCATAGATGGAGCCCACAGGGTTAATGGCATGGCATAATACAACACAGTATACTGGTGAATTACTAGTGCTTATACATTCACCACAAACAGACTGAAGAAAAAGACGGGGGATTTTCTGCAGGAATGGCGGCGGGGCCATGAATTGAGCGGGAGACCCAAAAAGGCTTTCACACTGGCAGGATTCCCCCCCCCCCCCCCATTGTCCCTGCCCCCATCAATGACATAACAGGGACCCCAACTTGGGGTACATATAATTAACAATGTATATCAGGTATTACGCCTGATTGCCCTCCACATTAGATTGTCCATTTAATTCAGCATGAGGACAAATGTACATAAATCGCGACAGGTCCCTGAAGAAGTGCACTGGTGAACAGAACCCCCTAAAGATGCATAGGTGAGCATTGTCCACAGAGAAGAGAGGGCCATGCTCGGCAGCACCCTAGCATTCCCTGGACACTTTCCCGGGGTAGTGCCAAGGTGTGGTGCTGGGGGGGGGGGCCGTGTTAAGGGGTGTGGGAAAGGAGTTCCAGAGGCCGATGGGTGTTCCTGTTTATTTCTGAAATAAAAACGGAGCCCCGATCTTTCAAAAACTGAAATTGTTTCTGGGGCGGGCTGGCCAGAATGACAAAGAGGGAACCGTCCCTTCCATTTTTTTGCCTCAAATTTCACCCACTATCAGGATTTTTCGACTGATGACCGATGTGACCTGAACAAAGTTCTTAAAGCAACAATGGAGGCTAATGTTCTATGTTCTATGCTGGAGGCAAAAGAATGGGCTTCTGAATGACAAATTTCTGTGTTTTAGGGGCATTACAGTCACTGAAATCTCACGTTTAAGAGTCTTTGGGAAAAAAGGGCACATGTATAAATGAAGAAACGTGGCTATTTTTGGTTAAGTGAAACATATCTACTGTTTCTTCATAGATTTTTTTCATTACTCCAATCATTCAGAAAATATCCCTCACTTGTGTGCTTAAACCTGTATTCTTGAAACAGCCAGCAGATGTCCTCTATGTATCTGACTGTTAATTGTGCTCAATTTAACTATTCACAAGGAGTCACAGATGAACAGTAAAAATAATATTCTGACCTATTAACTGTAATTGATGATCAATGTTTTGAACCAGTAGACAAATAAATATCGCCTCTAGCCAAGTAGATCATATTATGATGTGAAACATTACATTTTATCAGCTGATTTCCTTCCATCCAAGCATTTAACACTGCAAAGATTCTGAGGAAGCATTGAACATTAGCTCATGATGGGGCTACTAAAACAGAAAAAGAACAAAAGATTTGAGACAATCAGAAGTATTAACTAACAAAAACAGCTGAACATCCATGCCTTGATGAGAGTAAAGGTCAGATCAAGAGTAACATTAAAAGATCAGGGAAACACTACAGTTATAAAATAGGAGTAGAAAAGAACTGTTAAAATAAACCGTATGATGAACAAAGATGATGAAACAGACTGGCCAGCAATGTACACGGCATCCATGAGAAAATAGGGGAACTGGAGGCAATGACCATGGGTTGCTTTCCCCTTTGATTTAACGTGAGGATCACCACACCTCAGGCGAGGGACAATGTGAGAAGACAGGGCCTTTACAAATAACCTCAGCCAGTACAGGAATTGAACCTATGCTGCTTGCCCCGTTCTGCATCACGAACCAGCTGGCCAGCCAACTGAGCTAAATCAGCCCCCATAACCCAAGGCCAGCTAACAGCAGAAAGGAACCATTGAATCCCTACAGTGCAGAAAAAGGCCATTCGGCCCATCGAGTCTGCACCAATCCTCTGAAATAGCACTTCACCCAAGCTCACTCCCCAACCCTACGCCATTAACCCCTTAATCTAACCTACACAACCTTTTGGACACAAAAGGCAATTTAGCGTTGCCACTCCACCTAACCTGTACATCTTTGGACTGTTGGAGGAAATCAGAGCACTCGGAGGAAACACACTGAGACACAGGGAGAATGTGGTAATTCCACACAGACTGTCACCCGAGGCTGGAATTGAACCCGGGTCCCTCGTGCTGTGAGGCAGCAGTGCTAACCACTGTGCCACCATGCCGCCCAGGAGTTGGAGGAAGAAATAGACAAGCAAATTGAAACATATGAAATTCTAACAGGGTTGTACAACTAGATGCAGGGAGGATGCTCTCCCTGGTGGGGGCACATAGTCTCAGGATATGGGGTAAACCATTTAGGAATGAGATGAGGAAAGATTTCGTCACTCAAATGATAGTGAACCTGTCGAATTCTCTACCATTCAGAAGGAAGGCTGTGGAGGCCAAGTCACTGACTGTATTCAAGAAAGCGATGGTTTTCTTTAGATTTTAATGGAATCAAGGGGTAGATGTGGGGGGAGAGCTCATGGCATTGCGATAGAGGATCAGCCATGATCATACTCAATGGCAGAACAAGCTCAAAGGGCTAAAATGCCTACATCTTCTTAGTTCCTATAGTCACGATTTACCAGTCGGGTCCTGCCAGAATCGGGATGGAGCACGGCTGGTAGATTCCAGTAGAGGCCTCTCCCAGGATTCCCAATGGTCGTTACGTCTCATTAGATCGCAAGAGATGTCACGATCTGAATCCTGCCCACAATTGGCAAGACTCAGACTGGCATAGTTAAAAAAGCCTAAAAGCTCACTTAGCTAGGCTGCTACCTGATCTAACCAGCACCCAACATCTATCGGCTCTGCCGAGGACAGCACAGCCAGGCGCCGTTTAGCACTGGTCCCCACAAACGGAGGCCAGGCCAAAATGCACTTGTGGAGGCCCCTGGCTGGTCGGCCTCTGGCCTCTGAAATTACACTAAGGTATTGCCTCAATAGCTTTTCAATAGCAGGGTCGTTCCCGGCGCTGATCCCACCCAGAACAGAGCTTTCTTTGGAAGAGATAGTAAAAGAGGTACAGAATGGGATTTTACATTGTGTGCAGGGCAACTTCCTTATGCAGTGTGCAAAAAGACTAACAAGAGAGAACACAGCTGCAAGTAGTAATGGGAAATAAGACAGAATAGGTGATGTCAGTGTAGGGAACACTGAGGTAATAGTGATCATGCTATAATAAGGTTTAAGTTAAAGATTGAGGACTGAAGTAAGATAAAAGCCAAAATAAGAAATTGTGGGGTGGGGGGTGGGGGTGAAGGGGGGGCTGGAGGGGAGACTGATTTTAAGGGATAAGAATGGAAGTAGGGCAGTTAAACAAAAAAACATTACTGGCAAGCAAAGAAAAAACAGCAGTGAAAATATTTTAACATAAATATCAGCAGGAAATATGCATTCCATTAACCAGCAAGAACAACTAACTACTAATGACACACTATGGATGAATAAAGAAATAAGGACAAAATTGAAATTAAAGAAGAAGGCATACACAATGTTCATAGATAACAAAGGAAGGAAAATATGAAAAGATTAATAAAGAAGTATACAAGAAACAATTAGTAAGGCAAGAAGAAACTACAGAACTAAATTGTCATGGAATATTTAAGAAAATGGTGAAATGTTCTACAGTCACATAATAACAAAGAAAAATCAGGATAGGGATAGGACTAGGAAGGAAAAGGTATGATATGTTTAATGCTGTGGTCAGTGAAACACATCTATATATATTAAAAGAAGTTAAGGAAGACATCTAGAAAAACTCATTCGCAAAGGTTAAGTGTCAGAGAACTGGCAGATAGTTAATAGGATTTCTGTGTTTACAAAGGAAGATGGAATAAGTCCTGGGAACTGTAGGCCAATTAGCTTAACGTTGGTAGTGAGAAAAATAATGGAATACTTATTCAAAGATATTATAGGAAAACAACTAGCAAGTGAAAATCCAACAGCGAACAGTGATCATGAATTTCAAACGGGAGGGCAATGCTTCACCAATCTTACTGAATTATTTGAAGATATAATGGAAAGTGTAGACAAGGTAACACGTAATACATTTGGACATCTAAACAGATTCATGACTAAGGTCAGAGCATACGGAGTCATGGGGCAAGAAGAATGAGTAACAAGCTGGCTGCGAATGAGGGAAGTGGCTCGAGGTTAAGGACAGTTCCTCAGACTGACAAAAAGTAGAAAGTGATGTTCCATAAAGATCAGTGCTTGGACATCTTTTCTTCACCATTTACCGTATATACTCATGTAAAGGCAATCTCAGGTAAAAATTGACCCCGTGATTTTTGGCCTGAAAATCTGTAATTTTTCATATACCTCATGTAAAAGCAGGCACTAGGTTTTCAGGGATCAAAGCCCATAAGATTCAGAACCAAAGGATAATCCTGGAGATTAGGGATGGATTATCCACTGCCCGATGCTGATAGCGGGTTTCCTGATCTGGAAAGAATGGAGTATCAGCTGGAAAACGGGATGGATGGTTCTGATGTCCCGATACCCTGCCAGCGGCGGTTGTGAACTCCAGGCCCCTTGCTGGCAGCAGCATGCAAATCATTGCTTTGCACCTATTTACATCCGATAGATGGGCTGTAAACCCGACTCTCTAGCTCCCCTTGATGCTCCAACCCTCTCAGCTGGGATTCATGTGGCCGTGAATTGGTTCAAGTATTGTTAATGTGGTCCAGACACGGTGGACCCAGTGTTGGGTCAAGGGGGTCAGTACATGATGGAGGTGCCCCCCCAAAGTCTATTAGAAGACCCCCAACAACTCAAATCATGTCCTCCCTCCTTGGTTGCCCCCCAAGACCCTCCCCAATAGACCCAAGCCCTATAGACACTATGCATGTCAGTGCAAAAGACAAGGCTAAAGCATTTACAACCATCTTCAGCCAGAAGAACCAAGAGGATTTATTATCTTTATTGCCATACAGTGCAAAGCACATAGGGCACAGTAATAAAAACAAGAGCATCAACAACATTAGACAATGCATAGATAAAAATCACATCATAGGCGGGATTCTCCCATCCCCCAGCCACATGTTTCTCGGCGACGGGTCATTCGCTGGTGGCGGGATTCTCTATTCCCGCCGTTTGTCAATGGGATTTCCCATTGAAGACACCCCACTCCGCCAGGAAACCCACGGGTGGGATGCACTGCCAGCGGGAAAAGAGAATCGCAGCAGCCAGAAATTTTGGCCTATGTTTCTAACACGTCTTTGACATGTTTCTAACACGTCTTTGACATGTTTCTAACACGTCTTTGACATGTTTCTAACACATCTTCTAAAAGTCACTACATTTTCAGCATTCACAGCAAAATCAGGCAAAGCATTCCAAGTATCAACAATTCTGTGTGAATCTTTTTTTTAATGAATATCAAGACATGAACAAGAGGCAGTTCCATCTGGACCTCTTGCTGAGTTCCTCAGCATTATAGATGGCAGCTTTCAGCCAATTCGATTCATTCCACATGATATCAAGAAATGGCTCAAGGCACTGGATGCTGCAAAGGTTATGGGCCCTGACAACATTCTGGCAAACAAGGTGGAGATTTATGCTCCAGAACCAGCTGCACCCCCAGCCAAGTTCTTCCAGTACAGCTGCAACACTGGCATCTACCCAGCATTTGGAAAATATCCCAGGTATGTCCTGTCCACAAAAAGCAGAACAAATCCAACCCGCCAATTGCTGCCCCATCAGTCAACTCTCAGTCATCAGGAAAGTGATGAACTTGTCACCAAAGTGCTATCAAGCAGCACTTACCCAGCAACAACCTGCTCACTGATTGTCCTGTGGGTTCCACCAGGACTACACAGGTCCTGACCTCATTACAGCCTTTTGGCAATCATGGACAAAAGAGCTGAACTCTAGAGGTGACATGAGAGTGACTGCCCTTGACATCAAGGCAGCATTTGATCAAGTATGGCATTAAGGATCCCTAGAAAAACTGAAGTCAATGGGAATAGGGGGAAAATTCCCCACTGCTGGAGTCCTACCTGGCACAAAGGAAGATGGCTGTGGTGATTAGAACCATAGAATCCTACCATGCAGAAAAATGCCATTCAGCCCATTGAGTCTGCACAGGCTCTCTCAAAGAGCGCCCTACCTAGGGGCAGCAGGGTAGCATGGTGGTTAGCATAAATGCTTCACAGCTCCAGGGTCCCAGGTTCGATTCCCGGCTGGGTCACTGTCTGTGTGGAGTCTGCACATCCTCCCCCTGTGTGCGTGGGTTTCCTCCGGGTGCTCCGGTTTCCTCCCACAGTCCAAAGATGTGCGGGTTAGGTGGATTGGCCATGCTAAATTGCCCGTAGTGTCCTAATAAAAGTAAGGTTAAGGGGGATGTTGTTGGGTTACGGGTATAGGGTGGATACGTGGGTTTGAGTAGGGTGATCATGGCTCGGCACAACATTGAGGGCCGAAGGGCCTGTTCTGTGCTGTACTGTTCTATGTTCTATGTACCTAGGCCCATTCCATTCCTTTATCCCACATAACCTACACATTTTTGGTCTGTGGGAGGAAACCGGAGCACCCGGATGAAATCCATGTAGACACAGGGAGAACATGCAAACTCCACACAGTCACCCAAGCTAGAATTGAACCTTGGTCCCTGGGGCTGTGAGGCAGCAGTGCTAGCCACTGTGCCACCATGCTGCCATTGATGGTCACTATCTGATTGAGACAGCACTGCAGGATTGAGTCCTGAGACGTCACTACAGGTGTTCCAACTATATTCAGTTGCTTCATCAACGACCTTTGCTCCATCATAAGATCAGAATGGGGGTGTTTGCTGATGATTTCACAATGTTCACCACCATTCACAACTCCTCAGGTGCTGAAGCAGTCTGTGTCTAACAACACCTGTATATTATTCAGGGTTGGGCTGATAAGTAGAAAATAACGCCACACAATGGCCAGGCAATGGCCATCTGCTATAAAAGAGAATCTAACCATTGCTCCATGAGATTCAATTACATTACCATCACTCAATCCCTCACTAACAAAATTCTGGAGGTTGCCATGGAGCAGAAACTGAACTGGACCCGCTATACAAATGCTGTGATTACAAGGGCAGGTCAAAGGTTGGGAATTCTGCAGAGAGCAACTCACCTGCTGATTCACCAAAACCTGTCCACTATCTACAAGGCACAAGTCAGGAGAGTGATGGAATAGTCCCCACTTGCCTGGATGAGTGCGGCTCCAGCCATACTCAAGAGCTGGACACCATGCAGGACAAAGCAGCCCACTTGATTGGCACCCCATCCACCACAATAAACATACAATCCACATGATGCATTGCAGAAACTCACTATGGCTCCTTCAACAGCACCTTTCAAACCTGTGACCTTGGCCACCTAGAAGGGCAAGAGCAGCTGATACTTAGGAATCCCCACAAGTTCCCCTTCAAGTCACACACCCACCCTGACTTGGAGCTTATCATCGTTCCCTCACAGTTGCAGGGTCAAAATCCTGGAACCCCCTTAACAGTACTGTGGGTGTACATACACCACATGATTCAAGAAAGTGGCTCACCACCACCTTTTCAAGGGAAGATAAGCATGGGCAATAAACACTGGCCTAACCAGAGAGGCCCACGTCACATAAACATTTGTTTTTAAACTAAAAGCAACAAAGCACATCAGTTAGACCATAGGAAAGTAAACAAAGCATTTGGGTTTATTTCTAGAATTGAAAGTCAGAGAAGTTATGTAAACTTATTTGGAACCGTTGTTGGCTCACACAGAGTGCTGTGAATAGTTCTGGTCTCCGTATTGTAAAAAGGTTATTATAGAGATACTAGAGAAGGTGCAAAAATGATTTACTTGGAGGATAACAGAACTGAGAGATTATATCCATCAGGAAAGAGTGCACAGGCTGGATTTCTTTTCTCTGGAAAAGAGGAGTGACACCCGTGGAGGAATTTTAAAATTACAAATTTGTTTGATTGGGTAGGCATTGAGATGATTTGTCGGGTAGGCATTGAGATGATTGGTCGGGTAGGCATTGAGATGATTTGTCGGGTAGGCATTGAGATGATTGGTGAGGGAGGTAAAAACTAAGAGCTAAAAATAGAAGACAGTCACCAATAAATATGAAGTGGAATTCAAAAGAAACCTCTTTACCCAGTGTGTGATTCAAACGTGAAACTCATTACCACAAGGTGTAGTTGAGGCACAGATGTATTTAAGAGGAAGCTAGATAAAGACGATGGAGAAAGGAATGGCAGGATTTGCTGATATCTCCTCCAGCCCTGCAACTTGTCGAGTAATTAGCGCTCCTCTAATACTGGTCTCCGACACATCTGATTTTAACCACTTCGCAATTGGTATCTGTGCCCACAGCTGATAAGGCTTTAATCTCCAAAATTCCACTCCTTAAAACCTTCAACCACTCTCCCTCCATTTCCTCCTTCAGTGCGCTCCTGCCATGATATCTCCTTACGTGGTTTGATG
This sequence comes from Scyliorhinus canicula, assembly GCF_902713615.1. Taxonomy (NCBI): domain Eukaryota; kingdom Metazoa; phylum Chordata; class Chondrichthyes; order Carcharhiniformes; family Scyliorhinidae; genus Scyliorhinus; species Scyliorhinus canicula. The sequence goes on along the minus strand of NC_052154.1, from coordinate 49,531,808 downwards.
TCAAATTTTGTTTGATAATGCTCCTACAAAGTAGTTTGAGATATTTGGGGCGGGATTCTCCGACCCCCCGCCGGCTCGGAGAATCGCCGGGGGAGGGGCGGCATGGGCCCCGCTACTCCGACGCCGGCTGCCGAATTCTCCTGCGCCGGTTTTTTGGCAGCGGCGGGGATCACGTCACGCCAGTCGGGGGCCGTTGGCAGCGCACCCCCGGCAATACTCCGGGCCCTGATGGGCCGAGTGGCTGCCTGTTTTCGGCCGGTCCTCCCGGCATGAAATACACAAGGCAAGGTCCATACCGGGCTCTGAGGGTAGCCTGCGGAGTCCTCAGGGGGGCACGGGGGGATCCGGCCCGGGGGGGGGGGGCACGGTGGCCTGGCCCTCGATTAGGGCCCACCAATCTGCAGGCGGGCCTGTGCCGTGGGGGCACTGTTTCCCTCCACGCCGGCCTCTGTAAAGCTCCGCCATGGCTGGCACAGAGAAGAAACCCCCTGAGCATGCACGGGGATCACGCCAGCGGTTCTGCGCATGCGCCAGAAAACGATGGTGCTCCCATTCATGCGCCAACTCGCGCTGGCTGACAGAGGCCCTTTAGCGGCAGTTGACGCGGCGCCAACCACTCCAGCGCTGGCCTAGCCCCCGGAAGTGCGTAGGATTCCGCAACTTCCAGGCGGCCCGACGCTGGAGTGGTTCATACCACTCTTTGGCGCTGGTACGGCCCACCCGCCGGTTGGGGGAGAATCCCGGTCTTGTACTTTAAAGGTGCTATGTAAAGACAAGTTGCTGTTGAAGAGTTTTATAATAATCGAATAATAATCTTCATAATTGGCACAAGTAGGCTTACATTAACACTGCAATGAAGTTACTGTGAAAACCCCCTAGACGCCAGGTTCCGACGAATGTTCGGTACACAGAGGGAGAATTCAGAATGTCAAAATTACCAAACAGCACGTCTTTTGGGACTTGTGGGAGGAAACCGAAGCACCCGGAGGAAACCCATGCAGACGCAGGGAGAACGTGCAGGCTCGGCACAGATAATAACCCTAGCCGGAAATCGAACCTGGGATCCTGGCGCTGTGGAGCAACAGTGTTGGAAGGAGATAAACATTGGCATGGATCTATTGGGCTGAATGCATCTTTCTCTGTGGTAAATACTTTGTGAAATTTTGTAACTCCTGACAAGGGGTAAATTGGTTCAGTAACTGCTATTCTCCTCATCGGGATTCAGCATTTGTATTACAGTCTACTAAGATTCAGAAAACTAACATAAAACCCAGTCTTAAAGTGAGCAGCAAAGAAGAACTTTGCAAGCTGATAACCTGAAATAATAAGATGAATAATATTCCTTGACAAGAAGAGGGCAAGTGGCAAGACTGAAATGGGCAGAATCCATAAAATGAATAGTGTGCAAAAAAACGAGTACAAAGATACAAAATATTCCCGATCAGAGTAGAAATCCTACAGGTTAAATGCAAAGGAAATTATTGTTACCTAGCTCCGCAGGCACAGGCATGAGATTGTAAGACACATTGAAGCATCCAGACTCTCATTCCAAGAACCAAATGAAAATCTCTCAAACATAAGTGTGTTCCAACAACTCAGCTTATAAATGGCAAATGCTGTCTAAATGTTTTTGAACTTCTGTTCAATAACAAGTGAGTTTAATAATAATAATAATCTTTATTACTGTCACAAGTAGGCTTACATTAACATTGCAATGAAGTTACTGTGAAAAGCCCCTAGTTGCCACACTCCGGTGCCTGTTCGTGTACACAGAGGGAAAATTCAGAATGTCCAAATCACTTATCAAGCCCATCTTCCGGGAGCACCCGGAGGAAACCCAAGCAGATACGGGGAGAACGTGCAGACTCCACACAGACAGTGACCCAAGCAGGAATAGAACCTGGGACCCTGGAGCTGTGGAGCAACAGTGCTAACCACTGTGCTAACCAACGGGCAATAATAGCAACTTGGTAATATCCCACAGAAAGGAGAATAAATGTGTGACGATTTTACTTGGATAATTGTTGACAAAAATGTAGAAAATCTCAAATTTAGTTTTGACAGTGCAAACACAAAGTTAAATATTCCACTGTTGCCTTTTTGAAAAAATAATTCTTCCTCATAAAGCGAATTAAATTCATCTGATCCTCTTGTTTCCTTCCTTTCATCTTCTGAAGTGGGTGTAAATGGCAGCAACTGTGCAAATATTATTAATTGTATTACTGTTTGAATTTTACATTACTATAAAATACACATTAATGATATCATTCAGCTAATCTTACATACTTTTGGAGCATTTGACTTGGCAACAATGGATTTACATAATACATCTTGCGCAGAAGGAAAGCCAAATTGGAAAACAGCTAATTTATTATTTTCATTGGAAAGTCATTTTTAAATTAATACGTACCATATTTATAGTGTATGCATAATCACATTATGTGTGATTATGAACATTAATTGGGGTATGGCATTTGTACCAGGGCTTGATGCAATTGTCTTTTCTCTATTTGTCATCTCAGTTTATGAGCAATAGGAAACTTTATGATGGGAGCAAAACTAATGGCCAGACTCAGTGGAATATGTATTCCCGTCACTCCCACTAACAAGAGGTTTACAGAAGATAATTTCTATAATAAACTCTGTTTATTAGGCCAGACCAAAATCTACATACCAACTTTTCATTTTTAATTTCTAATCAATGTTACCGGTGTATTACTTTTATACTTGTTAACTGTATGCACTTACTGTACTTTGATTATTTTATTATTGTGCTGTAATTACACACTTTCTAAATCTCTCTCATATTAATGTTTCTGCAACATTGAATATTAAATAGCTAGCCTTTTATTTATTAGACATTTTAATTCTATGTTATATGATTCAAAATATAATTTAAACTCATTTTATATGCCCTTCTAGTGTCTAACTAAAATATTAAATGCCCCTGGTAAAAATAACTTAAAACTGACGTTATCTACATGAGGGCCATGAAAACCCACAATTCAGTGTGTGTAATTGTTGTTGAAAAGACAAGTAGAAAGTAGGTGATGATTTTCACAGAATGCTTCAGTTGCGAAACAGCCCCTGAGGTGGCCAAGATGGGTCTCCAGATGAAATGCTGGCTTAACCCATGCTTAGTGCAGGGTGCTATCTTGGTCAAGTTGTTGAAGTCAGAGCTATGAACGACCACCCTGGCGACTTGTTATCAAGCCGATTTTCACTTAAAATACCTGCTCGCATTTATTAAAGAGGCTGCCGGGCACTTAGATGAAAGCACTTTACCCCTCTCCTAACAATGACCTCTTGTTTGAGAATAAACATGGCATTGGCATCAAGTTTATGTGCTACGTAAACTGATACTCAACTGGAGTTGTTAAGACATCGCCTGAACATCATCAGAAGATTTTCTGGGACATTTTGTCAAGACTTCACCAATGCTCCAACATTTATTCTGCCAATTCTCTGAGGAGAGTGGTTGGCCCTGGCAATCTTGCTGGCTCCCCTTGGTCTGGATGAGAAATGAGGGGAAGACATGAGACCAGGCAGAGCAGCATCAATTACCGTATGAAAGAGAGACAGAAAGGTGAGGTGTAGGATATCGCTTCTCCTCTGGCTCTTCTATGCCAGAACCTCCCTCCATTGTTGCATCCAAGAACTTGAGTGTCCTTTGCTTTCGTCCTGGAGTCATCCTGTAACATGCTACAGTGTGTTAACCAGAACACTCTATGCCTTCAGTGGACATGAGTGCAATGATATAATACTTCACAAAACTTGCATCTAATCAACCCAAGTGATAAACCTACAGAGTTCCAATTTAGCACCTCTAGGCAAATTGAAATTACAGTAATCAGCAATTGGGACTTAGATTGTCTGTGAAATGCAGCAAGCTAAATGTGACAGCACCACGAAACACCTCACCCCACCCCCACCACCAAAATGAACATGGAGATGACGAAGCTGGATTAACCAACTTCTATTGCTTCCGATACAGGCAATATGCCATCTTCAGGCTGTCAGTTGGGGAATTACTTGCAACGCCTGCTGCAGCCACAATGCATCCCCCCTGCTTTAAGTAATACAGGCTGGCTTTAACTGGTGCTGGCCTCTGGCAACTTTGAAGGTGAGGTTTGAAATCAGTCATTAGCATGTATGGTGCTGGATGCACCATGCAATCATGTTAGTTCACCTACATGTGACTCCAGATCCACAGCAATGTAGTTGACTCTGAAATGCTCTCTGAAATGGCCCAGCAAGCCACTCAATTGTATCAAAAGCGTAACAAAGTTGAAAAGGAAAGAAACCGTACAGGCCATCCGCACCGGCCTAGGCACTGGCTCTTACAACGGTAAACCCAGCCCTGCTGACCATGCAAAGCCGTCCTTACTAACATCTGCGGGCTTGTGCCAAAATTGGGAGAGCAATCTCACAGAGAAGTTGAGCAACAGCCTGACATCATCATACTCACAGAATCATACCTTTTAGACAACATCAATCACCATCTCTGGGTATGTCCTATCTCTCTGGCAGGACAGACCCAGCAGATGTGGCAGCACAGTGGCATACAGTTGGGAGGAAGTTGCCCTGGGAATCCTCACCATTGACTCTGCACCTCCTGAAGTCTCATGGCTCCAGGTCAAATGTGGATAAGCCTCCTGCTGATTACCACATACCCTCCACCATCAGCTAATGAATCAGCACTCCTCCCTGTTGAACAGCACTTGGAAGAAGCACTAAGGGTGGCAAGGGCACAGAATATACTCTGGGTAGAAGACTTTAATGTCTATCACCAAGAGTGGCTCGTTAGCACCATTACTGACTGAGCTGGCTGAGTCCTAAAGGACGTAACTGCTTGACTGGGTCTGCAACAGGTGGTGAGGGGACCAGCAAGAGGTAAAAACATCCTCACCAATTTGCCTACTCCAAATGCATCTGTTCATGACAGTGTCGGCCAGAGTCACCGTTGCATAGTCCTGGTGGAGACAAAGTCCCGTCTTCACATTGAGGATACCGTCCATCGTGTTGTGTGGCCCAACCACCGTGGGGTTAGATTCAGAGCAGATATAGCAACTCCATGAGATGCTGTGAGCCATCAGCGGCAGCAGAATTATACTCAGCCACAATCTGTTACCTCATTGTCCGGCATATCCCCCACTCTACTATTACCACCAAGCCTTGGGGATAAATCCAGATTCAGTGAAGAGTACAGGAGTACATGCCAGGAGCAGCACCGGGCATATCGAAAAATGAGGTGTCAACCTGGTGAAGCTACAACACAGGACTACTTGCATGACAGGCAACATAAGCAGCAAGCGATAGACAGAGCTAAGCGATCACACAACCAATGGATAAAATCTAAGCTCTGCAGTGCAGCCGCATAAAGTTGTGAATGGTGGCGGACAACTAAACAATTCACTGTATGAGGAGGCTCTACAAATATTCCCATCCTCAATGATGGAGGGGCACAGCTCATCTGGGCAAAAGACAAGGCTGAAGCATTCGCAATAATCTCCAGCCATAAATGCAGAGTGGATGATCCATCTTGGTCTCCTCCGGAGGTCTCAAACATCACAGATGTCAGTGTTCAGCCAATATGAAATGAAATGAAAATCGCTTATTGTCACAAGTAGGGTTCAATGATGTTATTGTGAAAAGCCCCTAGTCGCCACGTTCCGTTGCCTGTTCGGGGAGGCTGGTACGGGAATTGAACCCGCGCTGCTAGCCTTGTTCTGCTTTACAAGCTAGCTGTTTAGCCCACTGTGCTAAACCAATATGGTTCACTCCACATGATATCAAGAAACGGCTGGAGGCTGTGCGTCATGAAAATATTCCGGCAATAGTACTGCAGGCTTGTGCTCCAGAATTTTCCACGCCCCTAGCCAAGCTGTTCCAGTAAAGCTACAAGATTAGCATTTACCCGGCAATGTGGAAAATGGTCCATGCATGTCCTGTACACAAAATGCAGGACAAATCCAATCCAGCCAATTACTGCCCCACAGTTTACTCTCAATCATCAGTAAAGTAATAGAAGGGATCATGTAACACTTACTTAGCAATAAGCTACTCACTGACACTCAGTTTGCACTCTACCAGGATCACTCAGCTTCTGACCTCATTACAGCCTTGATTCAAACATGGACAAAAGAGCTGAATTCCAAAGTGAGGTGAGAGAGACGGCCCTTGACATTAGCGCAGCACTTGATCGAGTATGGCATCAAGGAGCCTCAGCTAAACTGGAGTCAATAGGAATCAGCGGGAGAACTCTCCACTGGTTGGAGTTATACCTGGCACAAAGGAAAATTGTTGTGGTTGTTGGAGGTCGGTCATCTCAGTCCTGGGACATCACTGCAAGAGATCCTCATGGTAGTATCCTAGGCTCAACCATTTTCAGCTGCTTCACCAATGACCTTCCTTCCAACATAAAGTCAGATGTGGGTGTATTCGCTAATGTTCAGCACCATTCGTAACTCCTCAGACACTGAAGCAGTTCACATTTAAATGCAGCAAGACCTGGTGCCAGGCAATGACCATCGCCAATAAGAGAGAATCAAACCATCAACCCTTGGCATTCAAATGCATCACTAACATTGAATCCTCTACTTTCTACATCCTGGGGATACTGTTGACCAGAAACTAAACTGGACTAGCCGTATAAATACTATGGCTACAATGAGCAGGTGAGAGGCAAGGAATCTGTGGTGATATGCATCACTGTAAATACACAAGGGGTTAATGTAGATACACGAGGACACTGTAAATATACAAGGGATGAATGTGAACACACTACACCTAGCTAGAGCACAACAAAACATGGTACCAGTGAGTGACTGATAAATCCATATAGTTACAACTCAGCAAACAGTGACAACCAGCAACGGCACCCAGGCAAGATGATGTTCAAGATTCCGGTTCCACAGCAGCTCAGGTACCAAGGCAATCTCAGTGAAAACTGGCGTGCGTTTGGGAAGAGACTCGAGATCTACCTGGTAGCGTCTGACTTAGATGGCGTGGCGGATGCAGAGAAAATAAAACTTCTACTTACAATCGCGGGTAAAAAAGCAGCAGAAATCTTCGAGACCTTGAAATACTCAAAGGGGCAAAACAAGAGCGACTTCCAGGCAGTCCTGGACAAATTCCAGGAATTCTGCGAGGAACATACAAGAAAAAACAGTAAAAGAGGCACCAGTACTGGCGAAGGTAGGCTTTCCATTGCAGAAAATGGCAGTTTTGATTTGCAGCCACCTTGGAAATGGAGCTGCACACGCGCAGTTGCGCGAAGAGTGCACAGAAGGTCCGTTTGCGCATGCGCGAGAAACCGCACATGCGCAATTGTGAAAAAGGCCCCAAGTAAAGGAACAGCGATCTGCGCATGCGCAATCGCTTCCTACGCTCTAAATCACAAGCTTCGTGACATCAGAGGCCCCGGACCACGCCCACTTAAAGGTGAAATGTCCCAAAACAGTCTACCACACTCCAGTGCACAGCAAGAAGACTATGACAGTCTACCACACTCCAGTGCACAGCAAGAAGACTATGACAATCTACCACACTCCAGTGAACAACAAAGCGACTATGACAGCCCACCCAGATTGTTTGAGCCACCAGAAGAAGACTCTGACAGTCTACCCAGCTCACGTGAACGACAAGAAGACACTGAGGCTCTGCCCACTGTATGTGAGACAAGTGAAGACGGCATCCCACTTCCCATACCAGATGTGCAACGTGACAGACCTCAGCTAGTGTGGATAGAGGCACTTGACAATCACAGTGAGACTACTGGTGACTCCCATGGCACCACGTTAATTCAATCCTCATCCGCTCGAGCCTCTCTACAAGCAAATGAATTCCTGAACGTTTTGACTCCGGACGTGGAGCATCAAGAAACCTCAAGTGAAGATGCAAGTGAATCTGACATGACTCTAGATGGGGAGCATCGACAAGCCAAAGCTGACTCAAGTAAGCTGGACATGACCCAGACGGGGAGCGCTGCAAACTCAGCCACGGCACTCTCAAGGAAACAGCAGATACCACAAAAGACGCTGACACGAGTAACTGTGTGAAGGACTCATATTATCCACATAGTGTGGTCCTTGAGCTGAGCAAACATGACAACAAAACCAACCAACAGAACAACAACATCAAAGACAACATTCAGAAGCGCACCAGAGGCAACAACATCGACAACAAGCACGACAAAAACAACAAAAATCGGACTACGGCTGGTACAACATGGTACAACTCTGCAAATGAGGGACACTGTTACTGCTTGGATCAGTACAATGACATACCATGGCAGGACGATGCATCTTACCAATTCATGTTTGTTGCATTACCAACAGGCAACCCGGCTTTCAGGACAGATGCCATCGAGAATTGCTACCATAAGCAAAGAAAAAAAAAAGAGTCCAACTCAGACGACAAAATGATTTGGACACCTCCTGATGACTTTTACTCCAGGACGCTGATGCCGTTCACAAGGGAATGACAACACCGCCATTGACACTTCTATACCAGACCATATAAATTCATGAACTATTGGACTCATAACTTTTATTTTGTATTTTCTTATCCTCAAAGTTATCGCAACTATTATTTGGTCTTGTATACTATTGTATAGTCATCAGTCATCATAACTTGTACATAGCATCACCTATCTACCTAGTTTGTTCAATTTTCTTCAACACTGTACAGAAAATATGTAACACGAAAAAAAGGGGGATGTGGTGACATGCATCACTGTAAATACACAAGGGGTTAATGTAGATACACTAGGACATTGTAAATACACAAGGGGTTAATGTGAACACACTACACCTAGCTAGACACTAGAGGGAGCACCAGAGACATCATGACACACAGACAGTAAACCAATAGGTCAGTAAGATAGGACACAACCAATGGGCATTCAAGACACACACAGAGGTGACACTACCACAGGAGGGCATTACACCAACCCTTATATAAGGACACAGCACACATGATCTTCCTCTTTCCAGTGGAGACATTTGGTGAGTACACAGGGTTGATTGAAACACATCACACCACCACGTGGATTGTAGCAGACTGGTTAGATAGTCTGAGTAGCTATAGCAGGATTAACAGGAGAATCGAATTCAAGTAGGATAATTGTTAACAGTTTAATAAATGTGTTAAAGCTATTTCCAAGTCTGAACCTTCCTTTGTCAGAGTGCACATCAGGGAAGCAGCTTATGCTACGTCAAGAGCATAACAAAACAGAATCCTGCAGTGAATAACTCACCTCCTCACTCCCCAAAGCTTGTCGATCACCTACAAATCAGGAGTGTAATGGAATACTCTCCACTTGCCTGGATAAGTGCAGCTCCAGCAACACTCAAGAAGCTCAACACCATCCAGGACAAAGCAACCCGCTTGATTTGGCACCCCTTCCACAAACATTCATTCTCTCGATCACCAATGCATAGTAGCAGCAGTGTGCACTATCTACAAGATGAACTTCAGAAACTCACCAAGGCTTCTTCGGCAGCATCTTCGAAACCCACAACCATACCAGCTAGATCAGCCATTTTCAAACCCAGGATCGTGACCCGTGGGTGGGCCGGGGGCGGGTGTCAGGGGGCCATGGAGCTATGCGTAGTGGTGTTCCCAATTGCCCAAGTAGTGCCCAATGGCACAACGAGCTTTCAGAATGCCGGCTGTTCCATGCAGGCATGCTCCCTTAGCAGTGCGCAGACCTGGTGACCAGCGGGGCAGAACGCCTCCTGCTGACCTCAGTGCGCTGATCCAGGAGCAGATTTTTTTTTTCTAAATTGTTGGAGTCTTCCTGCCTAGAGCGGCAGCAGAGAGCGGGTCACGCACATCATACGCTGACGTCACGTGTTCTGGGTGCTAGAGAAATTCCTCCATTTCAAAGCTTCCAGCAGTGCTGATATGACCTCCTGGGCCTCTGGTGAACAACCCATGAAGGAGAATTTGAAAACAGGAACAAAGCAGCATAAAGATGCTTACTTGAGGTATGGGTTTATTAATTGTGCCACTGCAAATCAGGATTTAAAGTTCATGTATGTCATATGCAAGGAAGCACTGTCAAATGAAAGTTTAAAACCCTCAAAACTTCAAAGGCATTTGAAGACGAAGCATGGCGAGTTCGAGGAGAAACGTCTTGATTTTTTTCAACAGATGCAGTGAAAATGGTGGGTCGTGAAGGTCGGCCGGCATGGGTTATGAAGGTCAGCCTGTGTGGGTTCCGAAGGATGGCCGGTTGGTAAAAATTGGTCCCAGGCTAAAAGGGTTGAAAAACGCTGAATAAGGGCAGAAGATACATGGGAACACCACCACCTTAAAGTTCCCATCCAAATCACTCCCCAGCTTGACTTAGAAATACATCGCTATTCCTTCACAGTCACTGGGTCAAATTCCTAGAATTCCCTCCCTAACAGCCAGGGCCGGCTCAAGGCACCGGCAACTCGGGCAGTCGCCCGGGGGCCATGTGCTAGGGGGCGCCAGAGACTCGGGTCCCGCGCATGCGCAGTTGGGCCGGTGCCAACCAGCGCATGCGCGGTGGCCGCCCTCCCCCGGGGCGGCCCCCCGGCTCGGTCCGCCCCCTCCCACTCGGTCCGCTCCCCCCGCCCCCCGCTCGGGTCCGGCCCCCCTGCGCCCCCCCCTCGGGTCCGCCCCCCCCCCTTGGGTCCGCCCCCCCCTCGGGTCCGCCCCCCCCCCTCGGGTCCGCCCCCCCTCGGGTCCGCCCCCCCCTCGGGTCCGCCCCACCCTTGGGTCCGCCCCCCCCTCGGGTCCGCCCCCCCCGCCCCCCCCTCGGGTCCGCCCCCCCGCTCGGTCCGCTCCCCCCGCCCCCCCCTCGGTCCCCCCCCGCCCCCCGCTCGGGTCTACCCCCCCCCTCAGGTCCGCCCCCCGCCCTCGGGTCCGCCCCCCCCTCGGGTCCGCCCCCCCTCGGCCCCGCCCCCCCCCTCGGCCCCGCGCCCCCCCTCGACCCCGCCCCGCCCTCGGCCCCGCCCCCCCTCGGCCCCGCCCCCCCCAAAGGGCGCCGAAGTTCAGCTTGCCTGGGGCGCCAGCAACCCTAGGGCCGGCGCTGCTAACAGCTCTGTGGGTTTTCAAGAAGGCAATTTCTCAAGTGCAATTAGAAATGGGCAGCAAATGCTGGCCTAACAAGCGAAGCCCACATTCCGTTAAAAATTGTTTTTGAAAAGCGAGCCCGAACAATTTCTGTGGCCTGACTCCGTTCAAGTCACTGGTGACTTGTAAACTATTCTACCTGAACTGTAACACTGAACAGCTTTGAGAAGTATGTAGCTGATCTTTCTGCCCCTCCTGTGGTTTGTGCAGTATCCTGCTCATGTATTTCTATGTTTCCTCATCTCAAGACACCTCCTTTCCCAGTACTTTTTTAATACTATTTACAGAGGTGTCAACTCTGAGAACTTTACAGCCGTATCACATATTAATATAATTACAATGTAATAAAAAAGCCATCCACTTTAAGAACTAAGTTAAATAATGAGTAACATTTGTTGAAACAATTCTTTATTTTCAATTTTTTCTCAACATTGGAGCCTAATTAATCTACACTTTTTTGGAAATTGGAGATGATTTTTCTCCCTTTCAGCATTTTCAAACTAATCAATTGTTTTCAATTTTGTTCCAGCAAATTGGGCTACAAATATGTTTTTGCTTTTGTTTCCATTTATGACTTACCTGCACCAATGTAGATCGAGGTGGAGGCCATACAGTTTTCACGTACATACCCATTTAATCTGCATCATTGCAGTGTTGACCCAATGCAGTTCCTGTGCTGCATTCTCTTTATCTGACCTGCCTGTGAGTCCTGTGTTCTGCTGCAGAGGACCCAAACTCCTGGACATCCTTAATGAAGCACGCGCATCTCACATTCAGCTGTGTGTGGAGGTTCAGATGGGGGAACTGCTCCATTAGAATCTTGGCTGGATGTATTCTCCTGTGGAGCATCTTCTTGCGCTCTTTCTACTCACAATCTCCTTCTTTTGATTTACTCGAAGGATAATATTACCATACTCAAAATATAATCTAAGCTTGTCTGGGAGGGAGCAACTGGTTGTGCAGAAGCCTTGAAGAGTGGACCAAGTCCTCCATCCATATTACTCCCTGCAGACTTTAGCAACTTTAAAAAAAACTCTTTGAAAGCACCAACGCCTTGCATAATTGTAGTGACAGCCAGCAGAAATCAATCAACTATATTGAAAGTAGTTGATCAACGCTTTACATAGTGATGACGGGTGGTGCTTCTGAATGTAATGTGCATGATTAAGAAGCAGTGTTAGCTGGAGAGTTGGTTCCTAAATAACACTGATGTGACAAATCAGTGTGATTGTTGATTGATACAGGATCTGCCTATTCTGGCTGATGCTCGCCATGGGTCAGAGGACCTCCTCACGAACCTGCTCCTGGGCCAAGCGAAACTCGCCATCAACACGTCTAGCCAGTGGGCGACTGACATGGTCATCCGGCCGATCTCTCTGTCCCTCTTCCGTGGCTATGTTCACAGCCGGGTGTCCCTGGAGAGGGAGCATGTGGTGTCCATGGGCCCCATCGAGGCTTTCCATGCCCGGTGGGCATCGGCAGGGGGTTGGATTGCTTTATAGACCGTCTTAATCACATTTTAATTTGATGTTTGGCAAGTTTTCATTGCTCTTTGTTTTGTTTGGGCAGTGCCCCTACCAGGAGCAGCCTTTTTTAATTTGTCCCTGAGTTTGTTTCTTTTTATATAGTTAGTTGATTCACCTTAAAAGGACTGCTCAGGGCAGCATGGTGGCCTAGTGGTTAGCACAACCGCCTCACGGCGCTGAGGTCCCACGTTCGATCCCGGCTCTGGGTCACTGTCCGTGTGGAGTTTGCACATTCTCCCCGTGTCTGCATGGGTTTCGCCCCCACAACCCAAAAATGTGCAGAGTAGGTGGATTGGCCATGCTAAATTGCCCCTTAATAGAAAAAATAATTGGGTAATCTAAATTTTAAAAAAAAAGGACTGCTCACCGTGGGTGCTAACACCCTCACCAAGATCAGCCTTTTAGCTAAGATGAACATGAGGTCAGGTGTAATGCCTGGATCTGGTATGTCTCTCTTGCGGGGCAATGAATTGGATTCAATTTGAATTGGTTTTTGGAGCAGGCAAGGACCTAGATTAGGGGTTTGCCCCTCTCCACACTCTGAGCTCTGGCTTTGTAACTCAGATAAAGTAATAAAAAAGATAGTGGCTAGCACCACTCACACCTGAGATGTGCACACATCCCACCAGTTTGGATCTCTAAGGTCGCTGGTCAGTGCCAAGATGCAACACCTCACATCCGACTTCCAAACACATCAGCACTGCTCCAATCTTCAACTTTGGTTAAAGCTGCCCCCTGCCCCATCCTGTCTGCTGACTGGGTGAGTATGAAAGCTGCCTCTGTTATGGGCCAGGGTTTAGAGAACCCCAAAATGTATCATGGAGTTCACCTGACCCACAACTTTTAATAGATTGTGGTATGGGCAGCACATGGCCCACTCTACAGGTGTGGTACAGCAGAAATGGAAACATATTTTTTAAAGCAAAACAATGTTTATTCTATGAACTCAAGTTAACCTTTTTAAAACATACAGTGAACATCTTAGCAACCATTAATTCAAATACAACCCCCAAAGAATACAACACTAAGTAATCCTTAATAACTTCCCAAACAACATCCAGAAGACAAAAGAAACACCTTTTAACAGAAGCACATCAGGTTTACATTCACTACTGAAAACATTTATAATTCTGAATTCACCAAGTGATCAAGAGATAGTCTTTTCATGGCAGAGAGAACAGTAGTACGCCTGCTTTGTCTGGCTTCAGCGCCAACACTGAAAACAAAACTAAAACACACCCTGCAGCAAACAGCCTAAAACAAAAGTAAAAAGCTGACAGACAGCCCAGCTCCACCCACACTCTGACATCACTGATAAACACTCATTTCTTAAAGGTACATTTCTTAAGCATTTCTTAAAGGTACTCTCACATGACACCTCAGTTTTTATTGGAGTAAAATTGAAGCCCATCCCCCGCATTAAGTGTTAAAACTGCTAACATATTAAGTTAGCAATCCTGGTGCTGCAGTGTCGGTTTTGTTTGCAAACATGTTCCAACTATGGGCGGAGGTTGGGGGGGGGGGGGGGGGGGGTCGTCTTTCAAACATGAAAACTTGTTGATTTTTACCCGCAAGGGCATTGCTGGACTGGCACTAAACAGGGCCACAAATAAATAAACAAATAAACAATGCGCCCTTTGTTGTGTTTGTCGCAGGTTTGCCGAGTTCACAAAACAAACAGAAACTGAAGTGTGCGAGCGGCCGGGAGAGGCTGCAGCTGCCGCGCTCAGAGCCCAATGGAAGTGGCACGGGCTCCAAGAGCAGAGAAAGGAGTTCAACTCGGCCGGGAGGCGGGAGGGCTGTGCTGCGGGGGGGGGGGGGGGGAGAGAGAGAGAGAGAAGGGGTAGGGGAGAGAAGGGGTAGGGGAGAGAAGGGGCGGGGAGAGAGACATGGGGGGGGGGGGGGGGAGGGGGATGTGCTGCGGAGGGGGGGGGGGGGTGTGCTCCGGGGGGATATGATGCGGTTGTGAGCGGGGCTGTGCTGCCGGGGTGGGGGGGTGATTTGCTGCCGGGGTGAGGGGGTTGTGCTGCGGGGGGGATGAGGGGATGTGATGCGGTTGTGAGCGGGTATGTGCTGCGGGGGAGGGATGTGCTGCGGGAGGGATGTGCTGCAGGGGGAGGGCGGGAGCTGCGATAGTTCAGACAAGGGGCGGGGGAGAGAGACAAAGGTGGGGTGGAGACAAGAGGTGGACAAAGGGGGGAGTGAGACAAGGGGGGTGGAAGACACAAATGGGGGGTGAGACAATGGGGGGTGGAAGACACAAATGGGGTGAGACAATGGGGGGTGGAAAACAAAAGGGGTGAGACAATGGGGGTGGAAGACACAAAGTGGGTGAGACAATGGGGGTGGAAGACACAAAGTGGGTGAGACAATGGGGGGTGGAAGACACAAAGGGGGTGAGACAATGGAGGGTGGAAGACACAAAGGGGTGAGACAATGGGGGTGGAAGACACAAAGTGGGTGAGACAATGGGGTGGAAGACACAAAGTGGTTGAGACAATGGGGGTGGAAGACACAAAGTGGGTGAGACAATGGGGTTGGAAGACACAAAGGGGGTGAGACAATGGAGGGTGGAAGACACAAAGGGGTGAGACAATGGGGGTGGAAGACACAAAGGGGTGAGACAATGGGGGTGGAAGACACAAAGTGGGTGAGACAATGGGGGTGGAAGACACAAAGGGGGTGAGACAATGGGGGTGGAAGACACAAACGGGGTGAGACAATGGGGGTGGAAGACACAAAGTGGGTGGGACAATGGGGGTGGAAGACACAAAGGGGTGAGACAATGGGGGTGGAAGACACAAAGGGGGTGAGACAATGGGGGTGGAAGACACAAAGGGGGTGAGCCAATGGGGGTGGAAGACACAAAGTGGGTGAGACAACGGGGGTGGAAGACACAAAGGGGGTGTAGACAATGGGGGGTGGAAGACACAAAGGGGGTGAGACAATGGGGGTGGAAGACACAAAGGGGGTGAGACAATGGGGGGTGGAAGACACAAAGGGGGTGAGACAATGGGGGGTGGAAGACACAAAGGGGTGAGACAAGGGGATAGAAGACACAAAGGGGGTGGTGCGTACAAGGGGAGTTGGAGACAAGGGGGATAGAGATACGGGTGTTGGAGACAAGGGGGGGTGGAGACAAGGGGGGTTGGCGACAAGGGGGGTGAGACAAGGGGGTTGAAAAAAATGGGGGTGAGACAACAGGCATAGAGACACGGGGGGTGGAGACAAGGGGGGTGAGGCAAGGGGGATAGAGACAAGGGGGATGGAGACAAGGGGGATGGACACAAGGGGGATGGACACAAGGGGGATGGAGACAAGGGGGATTAGACAAGGTGTGAGACAAGGGGGAGAGGTGAGAAGGGGGGTGGAGACAAGGGGCGAGGGGTGAGACAAGGGGGGGAAGGGTGGAGGGGAAACAAGGGGGCTGGAGAAAAGGGGGTGAAGACAAGGGGGATGGAGACAAGGGGGATGGAGACAAGGGGGTGAGACAAGGGGGGGTGAAGACAAGGGGGTGGAGACAAGAGGGGTGAAGACAAGGGGGGGATGAAGACAAGGGGGATAGAGACAAGGGGATGGAGACAAGGGGGGTGAAGACAAGGGGGATGGAGACAAGGGGGGTGAAGACAAGGGGGATGGAGACAAGGGGGGTGAAGACAAGGAGGATGGAGACAAGGGGGATGGAGACAAGGGGGATGGAGACAAGGGGGATGGAGACAAGGGGGATGGAGACAAGGGGGATGGAGACAATGGGGATGGAGACAAGGGAGATAGAGACAAGGGGGATGGAGACAAGGGGGGGTGAAGACAAGGTGGATAGAGACAAGCGGGGAGACACGTTGGGGGTTGAGACAAGTGGGGGTGAGCCGGGGGGGGGGGGGGGGTGAGACAAGGGGAGGCTGAAACAAGTGGGGTCAGACAGGGGGTGGAGACAAGAGGGGTGAGACAATGGGGGGTGGAAGACACAAAGGGGGTGAGACAATGGGGGGTGAAAGACACTAAGGGGGTGAGACAAGAGAGGGCGAGACAATGGGGGTGGAAGACACAAAGGGGGTGAAACAATGGGGGGTGGAAGAAACAAAGGGGGTGGAAGACACAAAGGGGGTGAGACAATGGGGGTGGAAGACACAAAGGGGGTGAGACAATGGGGGGTGGAAGACACAAAGGGGGTGAGACAAGGGGGATAGAAGACACAAAGGGGCGGTGCATAAAGGGGGGTGAGACAAGGGGAGTTGGAGACAGGGGGGTTGGAGACAAGGAGGGTGAGACAAGGGGGTGAGACAAGGGGGTTGAAAAAAGTGGGGGTGAATCAACGGGGATAGAAACACGGGGGGTGGGGTGGAGACAAGGGTGTGCAGACAAGGGGGATAGAAACACGGGGGGGGGATGGAGACAAGGGGGGTGAGACAAGGGGGATGGAGACAAGGGGGGGTGAAGACAAGGGGGATGGAGACAAGGGGGATGGGGACAAGGGGGGTGAAGACAAGGGGATGGAGACAGGGGGGGGTGAGACAAGGTGGGGGTTGAGACAGGTGGGGGTGAGCCGAGGGGGATGAGCCAGGGGGTGAGACAAGGGGAGGCTGAGACGACGGGAGGTGAGCCAAGGGGGATTGAGACAAGGGGAGGCTGAAACAAGTGGGGTGAGACAGGGGGTGGAGACAAGGGGGGTGAGACAATGGGGGGTGGAAGACACAAAGGGGGGGTGAGACAAGGGAGGGTGAGACAATGTGGGTGGAAGACACAAAGGGGGTTGCTTAAAGGGGGGTGAGACAAGGGGGTGAGACAATGGGAGTTGGAGACAAGGGGGTGAGACAAGGGGGTTGAAAAAAGTGGGGGTGGGACAACGGGGATAGAGACACAGGGGGGTGGAGACAAGGGGGATAGAGACACGGGGGTTGGAGACAAGGGGGGTGGAAACAAAGGGGGGGTGGAGACAAGGGGGGTGAGACAAGGGGGCGATACAAGGGGGTTGAAAAAAGTGGGGGTGAGACAACGGGGATAGAGACACGGGGGTGGAGACAAGGGGTGTGAGACAAGGGGGATAGAGACAAGGGGGGTTGGAGACAAGGGGGGGTGGAGACAAGGGGGGTTGGAGACAAGGGGGGGTGAGACAAGGGGGTGAGACAAGGGGGATAGAGACAAGGGGGTTTGGAGACAAGGGGTGTGGAGACAAGGGGGTGGAGACAAGGGGGATGGAGACAAGGGGCGAGGGGTGAGACATGGGGGGGGGAGAGAAGGGTGGAGGGGAAACAAGGGGGATGGAGACAAGGGGGATGGAGACAAGGGGGATGGAGACAAGGGGGATGGAGACAAGGGGGATGGAGACAAGGGGGGATGGAGACAAGGGGGATGGAGACAAGGGGGATGGAGACAAGGGGGGATGGAAACAAGGGGGATGGAAACAAGGGGGTGGAGACAAGGGGGGTGGAGACAAGGGGGATGGAGACAAGTGGGGGAGAAGACAAGGGGGGTGAAGACAAGGGGGATGGAGACAAGGGGGATGGAGACAAGGGGGGGTGAAGACAAGGGTGATAGAGACAAGGGGGATGGAGACAAGGGGGATGGAGACAAGGGGGGTGAGACAAGGTGGGGGTTGAGACAAGTGGGGTTGAGCCGAGGGGGGTGAGCCGGGGGGGGGGGGGGGTGAGCGGGGGGAGGGGTGAGACAAGGGCAGGCTGAGACTAGGGGAGGGGAGCCAAGGGTGATTGAGACAAGGGGGGCTTAAACATGTGGGGTGAAACAGGGGGGTGGAGACAAGGGGGGTGAGACAAGGGGGGTGAAAGACACAGGGGGAGTGAGACAAGGGGGGGGTGAGACAAGGGGGGTAGAAGACACAAAGGGGGGTGCGTAAAGGGGGGTGAGACAAGGTGGTTTGGAGACAAGGGGTGTGGAGACAGGGGGTGGAGACTGGGGGGGGGGTGGAGACAAGGGGGGTTGGAAACACGGGGAGTGGAGACAGGGGGAGTGGAGACTGGGAGGGTGGAGACAGGGAGAGTGGAGACTGGGGAGGTGGAGACAGGGGGAGTGGAGACAGGGGGAGTGGAGACTGGGCGGGGGTGGAGACAGGGGAGTGGAGACAGGGGGAGTGGAGACTGGGGGTGTGGAGACAGGGAGAGTGGAGACTGGGGGGTGGAGACAAGGGGGGTTGGAGACGGGGGGGGGGGGTGGAGACAAGGGGGGCTGGAGACACGGGGGGGGTGGAGACAAGGGGGGTTGGAGACACAGGGGTGGTGGAGACAGGGGGAGTGGAGACTGGGAGGGTGGAGACAGGGAGAGTGGAGACTGGGGAGGTGGAGACAGGGGGAGTGGAGACAGGGGGAGTGGAGACTGGGCGGGGGTGGAGACAGGGGGAGTGGAGACAGGGGGAGTGGAGACTGGGGGTGTGGAGACAGGGAGAGTGGAGACTGGGGGGTGGAGACAAGGGGGGTTGGAGACGGGGGGGGGGGGGTGGAGACAAGGGGGGCTGGAGACACGGGGGGGGTGGAGACAAGGGGGGTTGGAGACACAGGGGTGGTGGAGACAAGAGGGGCTGGAGACTACGGGGTGGGGACAAGGGGGTTGAGGCAAGGGGGGCTGGAGACTAGGGGCTGGAGACTAGGGGGTGAGACAAGGGGATTGAGACGAGTGGGGTGAGACGGGGGGTGGAGACAAGGGGGTGGAGACAAGGGGGGCTGGAGACACGGGGGGGGGGGTGGAGACAATGGGTGAAGACACGGGGGGCTGGAGACTAGGGGGGGTGGAGACAACGGGGTGGTGGAGACACGGGGGGCGGGGGGGGGGAGGGTGGAGACAAGGGGTGGTGGAGACTAGGGGGGTGGAGACAGGGGGTTGGAGACACGGGGGAGGGGGTGTAGACAAGGGGGACTGGAGACTTGGGGGGGTGGAGACTAGGGGGGGTGGAGACAAGGGGGACTGGAGACTTGGGGGGGGGGGTGACTAGGGGGGGAGACCGGGGAGGAGACAAGGGGGGGTGGTTGGAGTTGAGACAAGGGGGGGGGGGAGGGTGGTGGTTGGGAGCGGGTTGCTGTAGTTGATGAAGGCGTGGGGGGGGGGGGGGGTGGGGGGTGTGAGTGGGCTCTGGCTGGTTGACTACAGCAGGCGAGTGCATGCTGTTGCCACCTCCCCGGGAGTGAGGAGAGGCCACCGCTGATTGGTGCAGAGCGAGTTGATTGACAGGAGGGAGAGGTGCTGGAGCCAGTGAGGAGGGCGGCAGCGGCCGGGCTGGGCTGCACTCGCCTGTAATCTCCCCGCTCTCAATAATTTACACAGGCACTGGGCGCAGCGCTATGTATTCATTTGTGCGTCTTCTTGTCAGGGGCCCTTCTTACACTTCAGGGGTCATTTAATTCTTGCTATAAACGAAGAAAGCGAGCGGGAGACGCCCGCACAGAGCCGGGGGAAGAAGGTGAGCTTTCAGAGAGAAAAATAATAATAAACAACGTTTTTTTAAAAAAGTCAGACAAAAAGGATTACGATAATTTAACCAAAAAAAACTCCCAAGGAAAAAAGTGAAAAACTGGATTCGATCAGGAGATAAGGAGCAAAGCAGCACCTCAGACAGCGTGGAAGTCGGCGGTCGCTCGTCATGTTAGAGTTGCTGTTCGCTCTGCTTTGGTTTGCGGGACTCGTGTGCGGCCAGAATGAGACAGAGCCCATCATACTGGAGGGCAAGTGCCTGGTGGTGTGTGACTCGAATCCCACCTCGGATCCTACGGGGACTGCGCTCGGGATTTCTGTGCGATCTGGCAGCGCCAAAGTGGCTTTCTCAGTGATCAGGAGCACGAACCACGAGCCGTCAGAGATGAGCAACAGGACCATGATCATATATTTTGACAATGTAAGTGCAGGGGGAAGGAGAGTGGGGTGGGGGCTGCTGCCATTTGAAGGACTTTCTGATGTTTCCATTTACGGGGGGGCAGGGTGGAAAAGAAGAGGACATGTTTGACAATGTCCAGCGCAAACTGCAGCAGTATCCCCAGGGTGAGTTATTAGATCATGTTTACATGACTGTTCCCCGTCCAGTGTAGGAGCCCAGCATGGTTCACGCCAGGTGCGATGTAGCGGGCGCCCAGGTGAGGGGAATAAAGTGGGGGAGTGAGAACTCAGAGTTGGAGGAAAGTTACGGAACACGTTTTCATTGGGGGGCAGGGGACTGTGTCAAGAGGAAGGGGGGTGCGAGCGAAATGACTAGTCAGAAAAAATAATAATTTAAGAAATGGTCTTGCAGAGCCGGCCAAATAGTGGAAGATGAAGCGGGTTAAGGGCCAGTGGCTGGAGCGGATACACAGAGCGACAGAAGGGCAATGGAGAGAAGATGGGGAAGGGGGGGGGGGGAAGGGGGGGGGGGCGGTAGAAATGTTAAATGCTTTTGTAAATATAAAGTTGGTCACGTAGATGGAATTAACTAACCGATGTCTTAGGGAATCGAAGATTCTGTTCATTTAGGATTCTGGCAACTCAGATGTCTGTCACCTGCTCTATTCTCTCCGTCTTCCCGTTCCTCTCGCCTTCGCCTCTCTAAATGACCCCAGGTTGATGACATTGGCTCTGTCTGCTTTCAGATACTAGTGAATGTCGGCTCGAATTTTGACTCGGAGAGAAGCACCTTCATAGCGCCCAGGAAAGGGATTTACAGTTTTAACTTTCACGTTGTAAAAGTGTATAACCGGCAAACCATCCAGGTTAGTGGATTTTTTTTCATCGAATGAATGAAATGAAATGAAATGAAAAAATGCTTTGCGCTTTCGGTCTTTTACTCGGAAGAATGCGGGGTTTGCGTTTAAAATTACAGAGCACTTCCCTTCCCCATCTCGTAATGAAATCCTTCAGGCGCTCAGTCCCTTTCCGTAACTGGCCTAACGGCCCAACTAAACAAAATCAGGAAATTAACTGAAGCCTTATAATCCACAGAACCACTGAATTCATACAGAAAGAGGCCATTCGGCCCATCGTGTCTGCACCGACCGACCCTCCGAAAGAGCACCCTACCTAGACCCACTCCCCTGCCCTAACCCTGTAACCCCACCTAACCTGCATATCCTTGGGAACCAAGGGGCAATTTAGCATGGCTAATTCACCTAACCTGATCGCCACAGAAGGCCTGGGGATTCACGGGTTTCAGGAATTTGCAGTTGATACATAGGAAATTCTGGCGTTCAATGTTTTTCAACACTGAGACCCAAAAGATAAACCGACTTCACATGACTTGCAACCACCATAGAAAATGCTGGTGAGCGAAAGGTTAATTAAAGGTCATAGACAGTTGTTAGCGATATAAAGGACGAGCATCAAATAATAGCTGACAACCAGAGGCTGCCCAAGTGATTATTTATTTATTAATTAGTGGGAGGTATGTTATTCTGAGGGTAGAGCGAAAAAACAAAAATCAGTGAACAACCCTGAGTGTCTAAGTCTGGATGATACTGGGCGGTATGGGTAGTGGGGGGGGGGGGGGGGGGGGGGGTTTACCCTCCACAACTCCAGAAGACAGGGCTCCGCCTCCTGTTCACCCTCACTATTCCATATGTTTTTATCAATCATTTACAGCATTACACTCTGCATGAGCCATTGGCAAAGCCACCCTCACACTAACACAGCGAAACAAGGCCAATGCTACAATAATTAAAGCGTTAATAAGAACATTGCACACACAAATTCCATCAGATCCAAATGTTACTTTATGTCTAAACATTGGAGCTGGGCGGTAACGTATTGGAGTGTCCTGCTGCACGGCCCCATCGCTCACCACAGGATATTGGTGGCTCAACATCGGCTGTACAATCCCATCTTTACATGAAGCATCGCTCACAGCATTGCAGAGCAGCCGGCAGCATCGAAAGCATACGCTGGAAACACCGTTTTCTTTTCTCATTCAAAGACAGTGCACAAATACACCAATGCTGCATGCAAAACATTCGAGTGATTTTACAAACAGGTGAAGCCAGATCTCCTTTTAAATTATGTGTAATTGACACTAGCTTTCAGGTAAATAGGTGTGGAACACCCCTATGATCGGTAATTGGGAGATGTGGTCACCGTATTTGATAAATAATGCACTGGAAAATTAGAGAGCTAGAGGCTGCACTTATTCGCTCCGTATTAAGGTATATTTTCATGTTCATTATTTAGCTTAAAATGCAGAGTTGTGTCAGTAAACCATAACTTGCCATACGCTGTTGGAGTAAAATAAAATGTACAAGGGAACCAGTCCATGACAAGTAAGGACTTCAATTTGCCTTGGTTCATTTTAAACAAATAGTATGGAACCTAGGAGAATGTCATTGGTACTTCGAACAAGTTTTTTTTTAAAGAACATCGCAATTACAATACTCTGCTGGATAGTTTATTCAATGGAGCAAGTTTATTTTGAGTAATGATAGAGAGAAGAACTGGCAAAGTGAAATAGACACGGGACGTGCTGGCGATACACAGGAGGTCTAGCCACATCTCCAAGAGGCGAACCGTTCGCGGTGGTTTTTCCGATCTGAGAAAGGAGACACCGGAATAGTTCAGCTCTGATGCTCTTTCCGACGAACGGGGACCTGCTTATGGGGTTCCTCTTTTTTCTGTTTCATTTCAGGTTTCCGGCACTGATCTTTCCCTATATATATATTAAACCATTATTACCCGTAAACTGGTTACATGAGCAAACCATCTCGCACACTTTATTTAGAGGTTTCTTATTACTTTCCAGTATATTACTTATTACCTGTACCTTCGTGTCGCTTTTAGAGCTCAGTTTGATGTTGCCATGATCTATATAGATACTGATGACAGAAAATTATGGCATGACTTTAAACATTACTATTTGGCTGTAGGTGAGTCTGATGCTGAATGGCTGGCCATTGATCTCAGCCTTTGCAGGAGATCAGGATGTGACAAGAGAGGCTGCCAGCAATGGAGTGCTGACTCAGATGGAGAAGGGAGACCGGGCCTACCTGAAACTGGAACGTGGGAACCTAATGGGAGGATGGAAATACTCAACTTTCTCCGGATTCCTGGTGTTTCCCCTTTAAGTGAAAACCACGTTGTTGTTTTTTTTTCTCCCTGAACCCTATACTGTCACAAAGAGGGTTGATAACTTTTTGTTTCCCCCCCCCCAACAAGCGCAAGTGCGTCCCGGAGCTAGACAGAAAACTTATATTAAAAGGGACAGTATCCTATTTGGTAGCCTGCATTTGTGAGCACTAATTAAGTGTAACTTCAACCTTGACACTCATTCGTGATCTCTCATAGATTTAGTATAAGAACTGGATCGACCGCCACTTCTGTTTTTAATTCAACATGTGAAAAAATATCTCTGCTACGTTAAATTGGCTGCTTTCATTTTTAAAACGGAATAAAAATGAAGTTCTGTAAATGTTACTTTTTGCTGCTTTGAAATTACTGTTCGGATCGGCTGCCAAACCGGCAATATTGCCCGAAGCTGTTTGTTAGGGACAGTTCTGTCGGGTCTGGTTGCCAAAACGATACTGTCTCTTCAACAATGTAAGAACGCAGGAAACATGCTTCCCTATGCCTGTCTATGTCTGCTATGCGGAATTTTAGAGATGACTGCAGCTCAAATGCAGCACATATTACCTTTATTTTATTCGCCTTTGTATTTCTATACCCTATAGATACAGTATTGTTAATTCCATGACAGAAGGTTAACGGTCTATATAGCCAAGCATAAGCCTTCATTTAAAAAAAAACCGGAATTATGGTAAATTTTGACCTAGCCAAATGAGAACGGTTAGTTGTGTTTCAGTATTTCAGTGTATTCTGGGTTTATTCTGTAAGGCTGCTAAACGTTCTGATGCATATCTGTCGTTTTTGTTCCAGTATAATGTGGCCATATTGAACGGCAGAAATATTATGAAAAGTTTATCACTGTAATATATGTGTGAATATTTATAAAATTGAATTTTGCTTTATTTCAATAAATTTTAAATGTAACTTTTATTTTTGTTAACCAGAAATCATGGTTGGTATGTATATTTTCTTATCCCTATATGGCTGACAGTTCACACTGAAATAAGCCACAGAGGGCGGTGGGGTCGCTAACAGGTTGTTTCTAAACTAGCAGGTGAAGAGTTGGCCATTACAACAACAACAAAATCGGTTTAGAATGACGGGTGGGACGAAGCAGATATTAGCCGAGCCAAATTAGTCCTACAAAGGCTGCAGTTGAGGGTTTGTTGCAAAGTTGCATCTACATCAATATTCGTGTCCTACTATTCAGTAATTAATATGTTTGTTGAGTGACTGCATAATTCAAGTCACTGGCACTGTGTATGCACCAGGAAAGTGGTTAGAGAATGACTGTTCAGTGTGCTCGCTAATCACCAACACAATTCTGTTCGGCGTAGTGATTGGAATATCTCAGAGCAATAAGATTTTGTATGGCATGGTTGGGAGAGGGATGTGGCCTGTTCCTCTGGTGAATAGGAACAGTTAGGTACAATGGTTGCTGTTTAAATTTGCTATTTTGTTCGAATCTGGTGGAATGAACGCCTGTGTGGTTTAAACTGTCTCTTAATTTAGTTTTTGGTTCCACTCTTGAGTCGTGAGATATTTTTTAAAGAGCCCTCACCCCCTTCAGCTCATTTGTGCCTCATTCGACGACTCCAGTCTTTATCTTTATTAACGTTTTTTAATTTTACAAGGACAGTGACTGCCCTGCACTCGACTGTGTAGAGGTATGTGGAACTGATTTCAATTTACAGAATATAGCCCGCCCTTTGCTCCCGAGTCTATTCAGTTCCAACTTGATTTTATTTAGTTCCAACTTGATTTTATTTCAAAGAGGACATAAATTTAACCACGCGTTTTGATTCAGCAATAATTTAGATTGTTTATTTTCTGCGCTGAGATCTTGTATTATTCGCGTACAAAAAACATCCCAGAATGCCAAATAAAATAAGCAGGCACAATGGAACATTGCCACAAGACGCAGGGTGTGTTCATGCATCAACGAAACAAGGCTGTTTTTTTAAATGTTCTTTATAATTACATTATAATACTCAAAGAATACACAGAGATGGGGCTGGGAGCATCAGGCCCAATTTGCTGTTAATCTAAGTAAGTCCCAATTTAGTCTGCAGAGAACGGTTTAATTAGTTCCCGTGGGGAAAATTAACACTTACATAATCAAAGATGCACTATTTGCAGCTGTATTGTAGAAAATGGCCTGGTCTCCGCATAATCATCCATTAGATGCACAGTTAATTTATTTCAGATGAACAGGATTGTGCTTTGATGGATTACATTATTCGGTTCAAAAAAATGAGTGACCTTTTCCCTGTAAAGTTTTGATTCACTGGATTTGAGAGTTATTTGTATTTGTCCACAATACCAACTAATTAGTCTAGTGTCACGAGCAAGAGAGCATTGTGTGGGTCTCCACTTTGTACATTCCTCCATCTGTACTCTGCGAGGGTGGTACTGTTTGTCAGACCCTCCTCAAGCCATGACTGGCCGATACAACGGTGTCCGTGTCCGTTTCAACTCAGTTACATGGCCTTGGAAAGGGTCCAGAGGAGGTTCACAAGAATGATCCCTGGAATGAACAGCTTGTGGGATGAGGAACGGTTGAGGACTCTGGGTCTGTACTCGTTGGAGTTTAGAAGATTGAGGGGGTATCTTATTGAAACTTACAGGATACTGCCAGGCCTGGATAGACTGGACGTGGAGAGGATGTTTCCACTTGTCTGAGAAATTAGAACCAGAGGACACAATCTCAGACTAAAGGGACGATCCTTTAAAACAGAGATGAGGAGGAATTATTTCAGCCAGAGGGTGGCGAATCTGTGGAAATCTTTGCCGCAGAAGGCTGTGGAGGCCAAATCACTTGAGTGTCTTTAAGACTGAGATAGATAGGTTCTTGTTTAACAAGAGGATCAAGGGTTATGGGGAGAAGGCAGGAGAATGAGGATGAGAAAAATATCAGCCATGATTGAATGGCGGAGCAGACTCGATGGGCCGAGTGGCCTAATTCTGCTCCTATGTCGTATGGTCTAACATCCTCCTGAGAATAATACGCTGCAATTGGACCCGTCTAACAATCCAATGCAAGCTTCTGCAAGACTGCGAGAGCCAGGTTCTGTTTATCCTTCACATTGCCTTGTACCTGGGCTGGATTAGCTGCTCCAAATATTCCGCACTTACTTTATTTTAAACCATCAACAGCAGCAGGTGAATACCGTTCTATCAGCGCACCTTGTCCTGAAGTTAGGAATTTGACACAGACCCTGACTCTATTTAGTTTAAAGCACCGGCTTTCATTTCACAGCATCCAGAGAAACTGTGCGCTGTGACTCCAGTGAACAACAGGCAGTTGCGCCGAATGTTAACATGCAATGCAAGGAAACCATTTCACTCAAAACAAAATCACATGTGGCTGTCTTCAGAAGTCCTCGAGTACCGGTTCAGTGTTTGAAAAGGGGGGCCACACTTTATTTTAGTTACAGCAGATTCAGCCTTTTTTCTGAAATTTAATTGGCCGGATTTTATCCAGGCACATTCCAGTTGTTTTTTTACTGCGCTGTTTAACAACGGACTTTCGCTAATAGAGGTTATCACATTTCTGTGTTCACTTCCGAGCAGCTGGCAATCCCGGCTGACTCTGGACTTGGCATTGGACTTTTACCTCAAACGGGTAAACATTGCGTTCATTTAGATCAAATGTACAACGTAATCACAAACAGATTTTTCAAACTCACTGAAGAAGGCCCACGCCATTAATCATCTAAATATTGCTTTTACCGGAAATATGTGACGAAAGAACTTTTATGTTACATTGAGAATGAATAATATGCAATTTCAAAGATACAACACAAATCGATTTATGTCCAGCAGTCACTTCAACCAGAATTACAGAGTTTGGTCAACCTTCCCGACTTTAATTAGACGCTGTACTGGTTCATGCCAGTATCCAGGGCTTTGAAGGTAAAAGTTTGAGGGACTCTGTGCAACTGAATTAATTTACTCTCACTATGTCAACGGATTTAATTCCATTTCGAATGCAGACTGGACTGGGCGGAATGTTTGTTTACGAATATCATTATCTCCACAAACCCAACACACCTACGGGACATTACAAATATTCAAAGGTCAAACATAATTATTCTGTATCATTAAATAAAGTAAGCGGGAGTTTGGCTCTATGTTCCTGGGCAAGTTATTTTGGAATGTTTATCCCAAACAAAGCTGTTGTAACAACTAATTACATTACCCGAGTATAAACTGCCTCCTCCGGTGCTCTTGAGATCCGGGCATTGAAATTACTTCAGTAATTATTGTTTTTTTATTGGTTTTCCTAGACAGAAACCATCTACTGATTGAACAGCGCACATTAGAGACATTTTGGGGATCTTAACAATTATTTCAGTGAATCACGAGCAAATACACATTGGGTTCTGCAATGCGGCGATGTTTTTTCAATCCTGCATTGTGCAATGTAAAACATGTCTTTGCCTTCAACACTGCTGCGTGTTTCGTGAGCGCACAAATACAAACATTGAATGGAAATCTATTTACCAACCAGTTTTCACATCGTGGCAAGCAGTTACTAGTTGCCAGCGCAACCTTATGTCACCACCTGATTCATTCAGTTTGATAATACGGTGCTGTTCAATGGGACAAATAATGAGGTTGGTTCTGGATCACTGAAGAATAATATAGATGCTGGCAAAATGGGCGATGGGTGTGCAACAAGTGTGATTCCCAAAAGCCAGAAAGCATGGAACAAGCCTTTCAGAAACTGGCGAGTGGCATATCACTTTGTTAATTACTCTAAATGGGAGTTAGCAGGTCCCCGAAATACAGTTATTGGTAGTTGTGAAATAATCGGTTCGTCACCAGTTACCAAACTCACAATCTTCACATTCTTCGGAACTTCACTTTAGGAGTTTATCGTAGGATAGTGTGATTTCGCTGCCTCTCGATGGAAAAGTCGCGACTATATTCAGAAGTTGGATGCCAAATCTTGCAATTTGAAACAGTTTCACAAAATATCTAAATGATATAACACTTCTCACTTCAAATACACACGTCAAGCTCGTTATGATAGTTTGGAGCAACACTCTCTAAATGCTGTCTCCAGCTATTGAGGGACGAGAGAACACAAGGGAAACAGATCCAGGACTTTCTAGACTTAGTGAATGTGGCAAGGAGGAATGTGCCAACGTTCATGATTTGACTGGTTTAGCCAATCCCACGGCTTTTCCCACTAAATTATAATCAGCTCCGTTCAACACGCCGCCAATATCAAAACGAAATGTGTCCATTCAAACCTAAAGCTGAACGCAAACGACAATAGAGTCCCAACAAAAGCAAAACCAAACTTCCCGGCTAAATTATGATGTTAGCAAGACACTCAAAACCCAGTCTGCATAGACTCCCGCATGAGAACTGGAAAGGTAAAGTGATCAGGTACTCGTGTAGAGGAGGGTACGCTATATGGACTGGTCCTAGCATCCGCATTAATTTGGTTTTAACCATATGGTCAGGTAGTATTATAACTTTTATGGACTTCCATGTAGTCTGCATATAGATACCTGGAGGGAACATGTCTGACGTAGCCACGGTGTCCTCACAACACACAGAGTATATTAGGGGCCAATACAAATACCTGGGATATTTGGGTGGTGTGTTATTGAGATAGGTTATTGAGGTTAGATTTAACAAGGAGCTAAATTGAAGACAGAAAACACCAGCAGTAACAACAAACCAATAACTTCATCATCCACCCCCCAAGAATAGCAGTTTAATGCACATTCGAACACACAAGGTTGAATTATGTAACAGGAGGCTGACACTGAATTGAAATTGACCTGGAGATTGACACCATGGCGACCGCAGCGTCCCTGACAACAGCCGGCGGGCGGAGGCACACGCAAGCGCCAAGTTCCCATCGCAGGCCCTCAGATAGAAAATTACGGGCTTTGAATTAGACTGAATTATTCTCCGGCGTGGAGATCAGCGCAGAACGACAATAGAATAGCAGCAGGAGACAGTGACATCCGTCCTCCGGGAGCTGCAACTTTAGTGAATGTGCCCACCCGGGAGGGGTGAGTAAAGTTTGCTCTGTCGACCTTGCTGGACTCGGGTGGCTGACACGTTTTCCTGCCCTTCGCGGCTTTCACCGTGTGTCAGTTCCGGGAGTCACCACTCTCTCTCTCTCTCTCTCTCTCTCATCTCCACCAGGCTGACTCGATCTGTCCGGCTTTGTTATTGTTGTTGTCGTTCAGTCCTGTGGTGTGGGCGGCACTAGCTGGCTCAGCGTTTGTTGCCCATCCCTAATTGCCCTTGAACCGAGTGCCTTGGGTCAATTTCAATGATGAAGTTGAATCTCCGGGTCATTTCAGTGATGAAGTTATTGGTTTATTGTTACTGCTGGTGCTTTCTGTCTTCAATTTAGCTCCTTGTTAAATCTAACCTCAATCATGTTTCATGTTTCGAACCAGTTTTAGGGACTTGAATTCCGCCACTTTTGGCAGAGCGGCGCTTGGTTACGGCGCCTGTTGTGTGTATGTGTGTGTGTTTTCTGTTGTGATTTGGACAATGTTTACATCGCTCTTTTTGAAGGCTTTTGAAGTTTCCAGACTGCGCGCTCTATGATGTTCTCGGCTTGGAGTTGCTGTATCTCACTATTTGAATGAAACATGCACTGGACTCAATCCACGATCGACCATTTCGACAACAGAAGATAGATACACTGACAAATGTAAAAACCCTCCCAGATATTTTATTTGCCTCTCACAAAATCTAAAGCAACTTATCCCAGGAAAGGTATTTTAATATTGACCAGCAATAAAGTAGAATTTAAATTAGTTCTAAACGTTGGTCAAAGCAGTGAAACATGTAATGTTGGGATTCAAGGAGAGACATCTGCTCTGATCGTTCAACCAACTGATGTTTCATGGGATTTTTATCCCCATGTAAAATGTCTGGACTTTACAAATTCTACTTTCTGTAAACGGGATTCGGTGACGTATATAGAAAGGGAAAAGGCCGTGTAATGTATCTCGCCACTTTCAGTACTGGGAGCTAAATGATATTTTTAAGAGTGGGGCACCTAAGTTTGCATCATTGCCTATTCGTTAAAGGCGTAAATGAGCATGTGGACCTCAGCTGCATCAAGCACAGTCATTGGCAGGAGGCAACGTGCCTGAGCTTGGCAAAGTGTGTTGCTAATGGATGAGGACACTATCGTGGAATCGTTAAAGCACGGAAGGTAGCAATTCGAGTCATCATCTGGGTGTCTGCTCATTAAGAGCAACTTATCTATTCCTACCCTTTCCCCTCGATGTTGTACGGTGTTGGGCGTAGTTTTGTACATCTTATTAAGGTCAGGTATTCGTGGTCTTGGGTCGTTCAGCAATAAGTATACAATAACAACTAGAAACTATATACATTGATACATTGAATGTCCAAGCTGGTAGGTCTCCACGTTTGCTTTGGCATAGGGTGTCATAGGGTTGTTAAGAAGGCGTATGGTGTGTTGGCTTTCATTAAGAGGGGGAGTGAATTTAAGAGCTGCGAGGTTTTGCTGCAGCTTTATAAAACTCTAGTTAGACCACACTTGGAATATTGTGTCCAGTTCTGGTCGCCTCATTATAGGAAGGATATCGTTGCTTTGGAGAGGGTACAGAGGAGATTTACCAGGATGCTGCCTGGACTGGAGGGCATGTCTTATGAAGAAAGATTGAGGGAGCTAGGGCTTTTCTCACTGGAGCGAAGAAGATAGAGAGGTGACTTGATAGAGGTGCACAAGGTGATGAGAGGCAGGGATAAAGTGGACAGCCAGAGACTTTTCCCCTGGGTGGAAATGGCTGTCATGAGGGGACATAATTTTAAGTTGATTGGAGGAAGGTATAGGTGAGATGTCAGAGGTAGGTTCTTTACACAGAGGGTGGTGGGTGTGTGGAATGCACTGCCAGAAGAGGTGGTGGAGTCAGAGTCATTAGGGACATTTAAGCGACTCTTAGTCAGGCACATGGATAGCAGTAAATTGAAGGGGTGTAGGTTAGGTTGAACTTAGATTAGGATAAATGGTCGGCACAACATCGTGGGCTGAAGGGCCTGTGCTGTGCTGTACTGTTTTATGTTCTATGTCTATTACACTGACCCCCTAGCTGTGGGTCATGTGTTCTCTTACATCACTGTGTAGGCAATACTGAGCTTAGTCTCACAGTGACCCTTTATGTGCCATACCTTTATACTACACCAGCTCTGCATTGGTGTCTTCTGAATTGGTGCCGGATCCTAATCACTCCCTGCAAAAATAATAATAGTAATATTTATTGTCACAAGTAGGTTTTCCTCATGTTGCCATTGCTTCTTTAGGCAAGTACCTTACATCTGTGTGCTCTGGTTCTCGATCCTTCCACCAATGGGAACATGTTTTGTCTAGCTGCTCTGTCCAGACTCCCTGTGATTTTGAATACCTCAGCCAAATCTCAGCTTGGCCTGATCCAAGGAGAACAGCCCTAATGTTTCCAATCTTTCTACATAACAGAAGTTCCTCACCCTGGAGCCATTCTCATGAATCTGCACTCTCTCTAATGCCCTCACATCCTTTCTAAAGAATGTTGTCTAGAACTGAATGCAATGCCATATTTCAGGTCAAATCTGCAAATTTATCAGAACATCCTTGTACTCTGTACCCCTTTTTATAAAGCTAAGGATCCCATATGTTTCTTAACCACACTTCCCGCCTACCCGGCAACCTTCAATAATTTGTGCACATGAGTTATAGCATGGAAAGATGAAGGTTGTTCAATGGTTGGCATCAGGTCAGAAGTCTTGGTTGAAAAAGCAGCTTTGGAGTAAATCATTACAACTGTTTACGTGAATAGAATGTTTTCAAAGGAATTAGGAATAGATGTCATGAAGTATTATCTGTGACGTACTTTTTTGATGTCAGCAAAATATGTTGTATGAATGTGCATGATTTCTTCAGAAAGCTCAAAAGATACTCTTCTCCGACTTCCGGTTGCGGCTATGACCAGCTAAGTCGCACGTTTGGCTGCTCCTGCTACAAAGGTGTTTTCGGGCCGATTGGAGGGCCCCAACGGCGCTGTAAGGACAAATCCCGGTGGGGGAAGGCTCCCTGAAGAGAACCAGACCAACTTTATGGTCGGTACCCGGAGTGGGGTGGTAAAGAAAGCAACAGCAGCTCCCAAAAAAAAGCGGGGGAAGAAGACCAAAATGGCGGCCGGTGGTGCACCCGAGGAATGGAGGAAATGGGCGGAGGAGCAGCAGGCCGCTCTCCTGCGCTTCTTTACGGAGCTGAAAATGGAGCTCTTGGAGTCAATGAATGCGACGACCACCAGGCTGATGGGAGCCCAGGCGACCCAAGAGGCGTCGATTCGGGAGCTGCAGCAGGAGATGACTGTGAGGGAGGAGGAGGCCACGGTCCTCGTGGGAAAGGTAGAGGTGCACGAGGCACTCCACCTGAAATGGCAGAGCCGTTTTGAGGAGCTGGATACCCGAATGAGGCGGAAAAACCTGAGGATCTTGGGCCTGGCAGAAGGCCTGGAGGGGTCAGACCTCCCGGGATATGTAGCAGAAATGCTGAGCTCCCTGATGGGGGCAGGGGCCGTCCCTTCGCCCCTGGAGCTGGAAGAGGCCTACAGGGTCATGGCTAGGAGGCCAAGAGAAAATGAGCCCCCGAGGGCGGTGCTGGTGCGGTTCCAGCGACTCAGCGACCGTGAGAGAGTGCTGGAGTGGGCCAAGAGGGAAAGGAGCAGCAAGTGGGAGAATTCGACGGTGAGGGTCTACCAGGACTGGAGTGCGGAGGTGGCAAAGCGGCGGGCCCGGTACAACCGGACGAAGGCGGTGCTATATGCAAAACGGATCAGGTTCGGAATGCTGCAGCCAGCGCGCTTGTGGGTCACCTACAAGAACCAAC
Organism: Scyliorhinus canicula; assembly: GCF_902713615.1. Taxonomy (NCBI): domain Eukaryota; kingdom Metazoa; phylum Chordata; class Chondrichthyes; order Carcharhiniformes; family Scyliorhinidae; genus Scyliorhinus; species Scyliorhinus canicula. The sequence goes on along the minus strand of NC_052154.1, from coordinate 49,498,277 downwards.
ACCACTATTTTGAGTCCCCAGAGGAGGCGTGGGCCTTTGTACAGGAAGAGAAACTGGACTCAAATTAGACCCAGGGGATACTTGGCGGCCGTAGCCGCTCGGGTACTTTCAGCTGAATTCTTTGTTTGGATTTTGAACTCTTGCTGTGGTTTTTCTTCTGATGTTTTTTCCCCCTCTGCCAACTTCCCTTAGTTATTGTTATTGTGGTTATTCATGGTTATTTATGGTTATTTATGCTGTTTGGTAGAGGGCGACTGTTAAGTACAATGTTATTTGTTATTTATCTGTTATTTATAATGTTAAGTTGGGGAGGCGGGACGGGGGGGAGAGCAGATCGGGGATATGGGCTCCTAGGGGGGGTTCTTTACAGGCATGGACGGGGACGGGGGTGGAACTGAAGATGGCGGGGTGGGGTGTGGCAGGGCGAAAGCGCGGGCTTTCCTCTGTTTTCCCGCGCGCGGGGCAGAGGAGGGGGGAGGGGAGGAGTGCGGGGCGTGGCTAGCAATGGCGACCTTTCCCGCGCTGGAGCGGGGCCAGGGAGGAGTGACAAGGGGGGGGAGGCCCCCCCCCCCGAGTCGGGAGGAGTCGGAGTGTGGCAGGAGCAGCCGGGTCAGCGTGAACCAGCTGACTTACGGGAGTACGATGGAGGGTACATCGCGGCTAGGAGGGGTCCTAGCCTGGGGGGGGGGAGGGGGGGGGGGGGTTAGGGAGGGACACCGGGTTGCTGCTGAAAAGACCAGAAACGGGAAGTGGAGGACTGGAGAGGTGGGGGGAGGGAGACATCGCCATGGGGAGCGGGTCAGAAGGGGAGGGTCGACCCGGGGCGAGCAGGGAACAGGACATGGCTAATCGGCAGGGGAGGGGGGCGGGTCGTCCCGCGACCCGGCTGATCACTTGGAACGTGAGGGGGTTGAATGGGCCGGTCAAGAGATCAAGGGTATTCTCACACCTGAAGGGACTGAAGGCTGATGTAGCAATGTTACAGGAGACCCATTTGAAGGTAGTGGACCAGGTTCGCCTGAGAAGGGGGTGGGTGGGACAGGTGTTCCACTCTGGATTGGACGCAAAGAACCGGGGGGGTGGCGATTCTGGTGGGAAAGAGGGTGTCGTTCGTGGCGGAGGAGGTGGTGGCGGATAAGGAGGGTAGGTATGTGATGGTGAAGGGTAAGCTGCAGGGGGAGAAAGTGGTGATGGTCAACGTATATGCCCCGAACTGGGATGACGCGGGTTTTATGAGGCGCCTATTGGGCCTCATTCCGGGACTGGAGGCAGGGGGCTTGATCATGGGGGGGGACTTTAACACAGTGCTGGACCCCGGGCTAGACAGATCGAGTTCAAGGACCAATAGGAGGCCGGCAGCGGCAGAAGTGCTGAGGGGGTACATGGAGCAGATGGGAGGAGTAGACCCATGGAGGTTTGGTAGGCCGAGGGCGAGGGAGTATTCCTTTTTCTCCCACGTCCATAGAGTGTACTCCAGAATCGATTTCTTCGTGTTGAGCAGGGGGCTGATCCCGAGGGTACGGGAAGCTGAGTACTCGGCCATTGCGATCTCTGATCATGCACCACATTGGGTGGATGTGGAAATGGGGGAGGCGCGGGACCAGCGCCCGCTGTGGCGGCTGGATGTGGGGCTGTTAGCGGACGACGAGGTGTGTAAAAGGGTCCGGAAGAGCATCGAGAGCTATCTGGACTTGAATGACACGGGTGAGGTGCAGGTGGGGATGGTCTGGGAGGCCCTGAAGGCAGTGATCAGGGGAGAGCTGATCTCCATAAGGGCGCACAGAGAAAGAAAGGAGAGGCAGGAGAGGGAGAGGCTGGTGGGGGAGCTATTGGAAGTGGATAGGAGATATGCGGAGGCACCAGAGGAGGGGCTGCTGGGAGAACGGCGCAGCCTGCAGGTCAAGTTCGACCTGCTGACCACCAGGAAGGCAGAGACGCAGTGGAGAAGGGCACAGGGCGCGGTCTATGAGTATGGGGAAAAGGCGAGCAGGATGCTGGCACACCAGCTTCGCAAACGAGATGCGGCTAGGGAGATTGGGGGAGTGAAGGAGAGGGGCGGGAAGGTAGTGCAGAAGGGGCAAGAAGTGAACGGGGTCTTCAGGGATTTTTACAAGGAGTTGTATCGGTCTGAGCCGCCGACGAGGAGAGGGGGAATGGAGGACTTCCTAAACAAATTGAGGTTCCCAAGGGTCCAGGAGGGGCTGGTAGAAGGGCTGGGGGCGCCAATAGGGCTAGAGGAGCTAGTCAAGGGAATAGGTCAGATGCAAGCGGGGAAGGCGCCGGGGCCAGATGGGTTCCCGGTGGAATTCTATAAGAAAAATGTGGACTTGGTGGGACCGGTACTGGTACGAGCCTTTAATGAGGCGCGAGAGGGGGGGGTTCTGCCCCCGACAATGTCGCAGGCACTGATCTCCCTGATATTGAAGCGGGATAAAGACCCCGTGCAGTGCGGGTCCTACAGGCCTATCTCGCTTCTGAACGTGGATGCCAAGTTGCTGGCAAAGATCCTGGCAGCTAGAATAGAGGATTGTGTGCCAGGGGTAATCCATGAGGACCAGACGGGGTTCGTGAAGGGGCGGCAGCTCAACACGAATGTGCGGAGATTGCTGAATGTAATTATGATGCCGGCAGTGGAGGGGGAGGCTGAGATAGTGGTAGCGCTGGACGCGGAGAAGGCATTCGATAGGGTGGAGTGGGAGTACCTGTGGGAGACGTTGGAACGGTTTGGGTTTGGGGAAGGGTTTATTAAGTGGGTGAAGTTGCTCTACTCGGCCCCGACGGCGAGTGTAGTGACAAACGGGAGGAGGTCGGAGTATTTCGGGCTCCACCGAGGGACCAGGCAGGGATGTCCTCTATCCCCCCTACTTTTCGCACTGGCGATTGAACCGTTGGCGATGGCACTGAGGGGTTCAGGGGGGTGGAGAGGACTGACTAGGGGAGGGGAGGAACATCGAGTATCGCTGTATGCGGATGATCTGCTGCTGTACGTGGCAGACCCAGAAGGGGGAATGCCGGAGATAATGGAACTATTAGCAGAGTTTGGGGACTTTTCGGGGTACAAACTAAATTTGGGCAAAAGCGAGGTTTTTGTGATACACCCGGGGGACCAGGGAGAGGGTATTGGGAGACTTCCCTTCAAGCGAGCAGGAAAGAGCTTTAGGTACTTAGGGGTGCAGGTGGCAAGGAACTGGGGGACCCTCCACAAGTTGAACTTTTCCAGGCTGGTGGAACAGATGGAGGAGGAATTTAAGAGGTGGGACATGGTACCGTTGTCGCTGGCGGGGAGGGTGCAGTCAATCAAAATGACGGTCCTCCCAAGGTTCTTGTTTTTATTTCAGTGCTTGCCCATCTTCCTCCCTAGGGCCTTCTTCAAAAAGGTGACGAGTAGCATCATGAGCTACGTGTGGGCGCATGGCACCCCAAGGGTGAGGAGGGTCTTTTTGGAGCGGAGTAGGGACAGTGGAGGGCTGGCACTACCCAATCTTTCGGGGTACTACTGGGCGGCAAATGTGTCAATGGTGCGCAAGTGGATGATGGAAGGGGAGGGGGCAGCTTGGAAACGAATGGAGAGGGCGTCCTGTGGCAACACAAGCCTGGGGGCCCTAGTAACGGCACCATGGCCGCTCCCCCCCACGAGGTACACCACGAGCCCGGTGGTGGCGGCCACCCTCAAGATATGGGGGCAGTGGAGGCGACATAGGGGGGAAATGGGAGGTCTGTTGGCGGCGCCAATAAGAGGGAACCATAGATTCATCCCGGGGAACATCGACGGGGGATTTCAGAGCTGGTACAGGGTGGGCATACGGCAGCTGAAGGACCTGTTTATAGAGGGGAGGTTTGCGAGCCTGGGAGGGCTGGAGGAGAAGTTTGAGCTCCCCCCGGGAAACATGTTCAGATATTTACAAGTGAAGGCATTTGCTAGGCGGCAGGTGGAGGGGTTTCCCCTGCTCCCCAGTAAGGGGGCGAGTGATAGGGTGCTCTCGGGGGTCTGGGTCGGAGGGGGGAAGATATCAGACATCTACAAGATAATGCAGGAGGCGGAAGAAGCATCAGGGGAGGAGCTGAAAGCCAAGTGGGAAGGGGAGCTGGGAGAGCAGATAGAAGACGGGACGTGGGCGGATGCACTGGAGAAGGTCAATTCTTCCTCCTCGTGTGCGAGGCTGAGCCTCATTCAATTTAAGGTGCTGCATAGAGCTCACATGACGGGGACAAGGATGAGCCGGTTCTTTGGGGGTGAGGACAGGTGTGTCAGATGTCGGGGAAGCCCAGCGAACCATGTGCATATGTTCTGGGCATGTCCGGTGCTGGAAGGGTTGTGGAAGGGGGTGGCAAGGACGGTGTCGAAGGTGGTGGGGTCCAGGGTCAAACCAGGATGGGGGCTTGCGATCTTTGGGGTCGGGGTAGAACCGGGGGTACAGGAGGCTAGGGAGGCCGGAATACTGGCCTTTGCGTCCCTAGTGGCTCGACGAAGGATATTAATTCAATGGAAGGACGCGAGGCCTCCAAGCGTTGAAACTTGGATTAACGATATGGCTAGCTATATTCAGCTAGAAAGGATCAAATTTGCCCTGAGAGGGTCGGTACAGGGATTCTCCAGGCGGTGGCAACCTTTCCTTGACTTTTTAGATCAGAGATAGACGTTCGGGGTCGTGGCAGCAGCAACCCGGGAGAGGGGGGGGGGGGGAGGGAGGGGGGGGGAGGGGAGGGGGGGGGAGGGAGGGGGGGAGGGGGGGGCAGCAAGGGTCGTGGGGGGACATGCATGACTGTAACGCGGGCAAGTCTGCTCGCTGCTCATGTCTGAAACTGTAGGCTGCCTTGTTTGTTAAAGTTGCCTGGGGGGGGGGGGGGGAAGGACTGGTGCGCGCGAGAGGGCGGGCGAGGGAGGGACATTTGCCTAGAGGGATTGTGTTGTAAATAATTTAAAAAATTAGTAGGGGTAAATGTTTGTATGGAAAAACTCTTTCAATAAAAATTATTTAAAAAAAAAAAAATAATTTGTGCACATATATTCTCTCAGGTCCCTCTGCATCTGCAACCCCCGCACCCCCCCCCCCCCCTTAGAATTGCACCCTCTATTTTGTCTCTCCCTGTTTCTCCTACTAAAATGAATCACCTTACGATCCCCCGAATTAAATTTCATCTGCCACTTATCCACCCATTCCACCAAACTAATTCCTTTTTTAAACTTAACACTATCTTCCTCATGTATCACAATATGTCCAAGTTTTTGTGTCATCTGCAAATTTTGAAATTACGTATAGGGCATAAATGGAGAGAGATTGCAGAACCTTGTGGTACAGAGGGGTCTGGTACATGAAATACAAAAGGTCAATGGTCAATATGCAGGTACAGCAAGTGATTAGGAAGACAAATGGAATGTAAGCATTTATTGCAAGGGGAATGGAATATAAAAGTAGGAGAGTTTTACTGCAGCTGTACAGGGCATTTGTGAGACCACATCTGGAATATTATAGACAGTTTTCATCTCCTTATTTGAAAAATATATATAACAGCTTAGAAGCAGTTCAGAGGAGGTTCAATTGACTCATTCCTGAGGTGAGGGACTTCTCATGTGGAGAAAGATTGGACAGCTTCGAAAGGGAAAATGCTGGAAAATCTCAGCAAGTCTGGCAGCATCTGTAGGGAGAGAAAAGAGCTAACGTTTCAAGTCCGATGACTCTTTGTCAAAGCTAACAGACAGAGAAAGTGGGAAATATTTATACTGTGGAGTGAGAATGAAAGATGAGCATCCAGATTCCAGCATCCACAGTAATTTGCTTTTCTCAAGATTGGACAGCTTGGGCCTTTACCCATTGGAGTTTAGAAGAATGAGAGGTGATCTTATTGAAACATAGGAGCAGGATTGGGTGGATACAGGGAGATGGCTGCTCTTGTGGGTGAGTCTAGAGCAAGCAGACATAGTTTAAAAATAAGAGATCTCCTGTTTAAGATGGAGATGAGTGGAATTTTCTTTTACTCAAGCAGTATGTAGAATTAATTTGTATGTGGAAATCTCTTCCCCAGAAAGCAGTGGAGTCTGGATAATTAAATTGATTCAAGGCAGAGATGGACAGATTTTCCATAGACAAGTGAGTCAGGGGTTATGGGGAGATAAAGTGAAATTGATACACAACCAGATAAACCATGATCTTATTGACTGGTGGTACCAGTGCAAAGGGTTGAATAGCCATCTCCTGCTCTTTGCCCTAAGTCATTAAGAACAGTGGTCTTAACACTGACCCCTGTGGAACTCACTATAAGCTTTCTTCCAGTCTAAAAAACAACCATTCACCACTATTCACTGTTTCCTGTCACTTGACCAATTTTATATCCATGTTACTATGATCATTTTTATTCCCTGAGCTTTAACCTTGCTCACGTAGGTAGTGAGACACTTTATCAAATACCTTTTGGAAGTCCATATATGCCATATTAATTAACCTCATTTACCCTCTCTGTCACTCCATCAAAAAACTGCAACAAGGTAGCTAAAAGGTGATTTGTCCTTAACAATTGGTTACAATGAACATCAGGATATGTATATTAGCAGGGTGGTTTAGATCCATGAAACAATACCCGTCATGAGTCAATACTAGAGGATAGGAAGGGAAACAAACTGAAATTAAAAAATAGGTCAAAACTGAATTAATTGGCTAATCTGATGTATGGCAAGGAGGGTCAAGCGAGACATAGTGACATAGAAAATAGGAGCAGGCGTAGGCAATTTGGCCCATTCGGACCTGCTCCTCCATTCATTATGCTCATGACTGACCATCCAACTCAGTACCTGTTCCTGCTTTCCTCCCATAGAAGACCAACTGCTTCATTTGAATCTGGCATGATATAATTTCAATATTTGAAGCGATCAAAACTGGACACTATTCCAGATGTGGCCTGCCCAATTCTTTGCACAATAAAGGATAGCACTTGATAAAAGCAAATTACTGCGGATGCTGGAATCTGAAACCAAAATAGAAAATGCTGGAAAATCTCAGCAGGTCTGGTAGCATTTGTAGGGAGAGAAAAGAGCTAACAGTTCGAGTCCAGATGACCCTTTGCAAAGCTAAAAGACACAGAAAGTGGGAGATATTTATACTGTAGCATGGGGGAATGAAGTATGGGTCATAGCCACAGAAACCAAGGGAAAAGAGTGCTAATGGCAGTCCTCAGAGAGAACAAAAGGTGTGAAAGGCCAGACAGCAGAGAAACTAATATCAGAGGTTAAGCTGTGACAGATGTAGATGTGGCGGGAGGGGGAAGGGGAAAGTAAAGGTGAGAAAGGACAGGCAAAAACTGCTCCCATTCAATGCTCCCAATGTGGTCTCCAAAAGATCGGAAAGACCAAACGCAGACTGGGTGATTGCTTTGTTGAGCACCTTTGGTCTGTATGCATTCAGGACCCTGACCATCCCGTTGCTTGCCATTCTAACACAATACCCTGCTCCCATTCCCACATGTCTGTCCTTGGCCTGCTACAATGTTACAGTGAAGCTCAATGCAAACTGGAGGAACAACATCTCATCTTCCGGTTAGGCATGCTGCAGCCTTCCCCTCTCAACATCGAATTCAACAACTTCAGATGATTAGCTCTACCCCACCTCGACCCCTTTGTTTTCATTCCACTTCACTTTAGCCATTTATTTCTATTTTGTCTTTCTTCATATATATATCCCCCATCTTATCCCCCTTTTGCTATCCCTTTCCCTTCTCTCCCACCCATGTCCCCCCTCCCCCACATCTAAATCTGTCGCAGTTTACCCTCTGATCTTAGATTCTCTCATGTCTGGCCTTTCACACCTTTTGTTCTCTCTGGAGACTGCCTTTAGCACTCTGTTCCGTTGGCTTCTGTGGCTATTAGCACTCTTTTCCATTGGTTTCTGTGGCTATGACTCATTTTTCATTCCCCACGCTACAGTCTAAGTAGCTCCCACTTTCTCTGCCTTTTAGCTTTGACAAAGGGACAGTCAAGCAGGCAAATCTCAAGGATACCTCAGGCAGATCGGGTAACAAACCCATACAATTCAAAACCACATGCTAGTCATCTAGCCAACTAAGCTAACTGGCCCCAACATGCTGGTAACAAACATTTTAGTAACTCATTCACTATGGCCCTTCTCTTATCCATTGCCCTTGAACATGCAATCTTGATTGTTCTGTACACTATTGAAGTTGCCGCTGCCTATATTCAGAAACATCCACCAAACGTGAACTCATTCTCACCCCCCTCACCCCACCCCATTCTCTTACAATTTAATCTGGATCCATCTGCATTTTTTTTTAAATCCAAGGGATAATAGCACATATCTTCATACAACACCTACAGTAAGTGAATTTTGAAACTAAATATTGACAATTAAATTTGACTAATCACTGAGCAATTATTATGATTCAAGATCTATTTGGACGATCTCATTGCAGAACTGAATCAAATGTTGTCCATGGTGCTTACTTCAGTGATATAAGTACTTCATACCAGGTTACAATTATGCTTTGATTAGGAATACCACTGTCAGAGCCGATTAAGTGTTTAGGACTGATTGGAATGGCTATAATCTGATTTCAGATTAATTGAGATTTTTAAATGATAGATTGTAGATGGTTCCACCAGGTAGACATTTTGTATTTATAGTTATTGTCAGGGGACTAAAACCACAATCTTACTTTTAATATATAGCATCATTGCTAAATTATAAATAAATAAAAAAAAGGACAAAGGCTTTAAAATGACTGAAGCAATGACTCAAACAAAAGGAATGTTCTGGCATTCAGAGAAGCTGACATCTCATTATCTTTAAAGAGACACTAATGACCCCATGCCTGCAGAGATCAAATCGAAGCCACCCTGGGTAAGTCTGCGGTCAATTCCAGATCTATGTGCCCTGGAGTCACAATGCAAGTGAATTAACCAATAATTCTTCTAAACATTCCCAAAGACTTTGGCCCTTAGCAGCCCAATAATCACAGTCACCAGGTTTGTAAGTAGAAACACAATTACCATTTACTTCTAACAAGAATAATGATGAAATATTTAGTAAATATAACTGGATAACAACAAACTAATCTACTACCCCCTTTTAACTGCCCCACCCTCTACCCACAGATAAGACGTACAAACACAGAAGAGTGGAAATGGGTAAAACCAATAAGGGTGAAAGTCAAAAGATAAGAGTGTTTGCTTCAAATGGTGACTCTGTAGAACACTTACTGATTAAAGTTTCTAGTTTAGAGCTGGTAATAATCCTTTCTGCAAAGTCATTCATTCAGACTCCCCGCAGGCCAGTAAAATCAGGACTCACAGGCTGCAGGCATTCTAGGGAATCACTTTAGTTTTTAACAAACTGGGCCTTCAGCTCCAGGCTCACATTCAGGCTTATATCTTTCTGGATAGACACTTTATTGCACATCAAACCTTTCAGCTCATTCTTTGACTTAAAGCCTTTGCAATTTCAAAAGAATGGCACACAGACATAAGCGGAGAGATGGTCAGCCCTCATAGTGGCCTTCTGAAAAGAGTTTAGCTGGATCTTTTGGAAGAGAGTTAGCAACAGCTTTCTGGAGAGGATTTGGCTGGAACTCTTACCTCCCTACTTCCCAAAATGAAACTTAAAACTCCTTAAGCCTCTGAACCATTTCAATGGAATAAGATCCAATCACCACCCATTACCAGGCAGAGCACAGCATTTCAGGCCCATTAATTGGCCACCAAGCCAAATCGATCAAACCATGTAATCATCAAAACAGCTCAGCCTTCTAGATCCTTCTGTTTGAATTAAAGGCACAGGCTGCCTTAAAGGCACAGGTCCACAAATCATCCATGGATCAAAAATGCAACGGCAAAAATAAAAGGGGAATAAACAGAGAATAAACAGGAAGGACCCTTGCACAAGGGGATCGTACAAAGGCCTACACGTAAATGCCAGACTCAGCCAATGGAGATGACCAGTCTGATAGGACAAATTACCCTGAAACCTATTGTAGTCAATGAGCAATCATGAAAAGGAGAGTCAAAAATTAGTTTAGTTCCTACTCTGCTTGGAAATACAATAACAAAGTAACAGTCCAAGTCCCAGCTGGGACCACTCTGAGCTGCTGGTTCCTTCCCTGGCGGGCTTTTATCTCTGGGAATTAACAAGCCCGTTACTGGGCCCCTTCCCCTCAGCGTGGGAGCTCATACTCTGTGAGCCCAACGGGGAGATCTATCGGGTGGGGGTTATAGCAAAACTCTTAAAAAATTATTCATGTTTGAAATAATACCAATCTCAAGAATTAAAATTAAAGGATATAGACTCCGAAGGAATATAGATCCCTTATCAAAACCAAAGGAAGAGGCAGGAGTCACATGATTCCCCCCCACACCCCCCCGCCCCTACCCGCCAACCTCATGTGCACACACACACGTGCACACAAGCTACTGGAACCTGTAAGAAGATTACCTTGTGGAACTCCAAAGCTCAGACTGCCATTTTACATCTAACAAGCTGCAGCTTAGAAAACAGGCTCTGCCCAGGTTTAATGACCTGGTTCCCCATCTATAATATTTCTAGTGGAACTTCTGCACCAGCACCTACAAGAATAATTCACGTCTATGTACCTGTCCCATCATGTAAGTCATCTCTTCTGGAAGAGTGAATTATTCGGCATTAGTCTTCAGCCTTTTGATTCTGTGAAGGAATACGCCATTGGACTTTCACTCTGGACTCACGTGAAACGTACTTTGTCTGTGGTCTTTTCCCTGTACCTCTTTATTTTCTCTATCCCACCTTTATCATATGAATGAAAAGAAATCCATATTGCTACTCTCCTTTCATGTTTGAGTGTGTGCAAATAGACAAACTCACTAATTTCATCCTAACCCAAGTTTGCTGTGGGTTATTAATAGAGAATTAGATCACACCAAAACTGAAGAGCTGGGAAAAATATGTTATCCCTTATAAAAGGGAAATCATGATCAAAACATCTTTCTGTTTGTAGAAGGGTGCTGAGAGGAGAAATCAAGTTAAATTAAAACTTTGCCTGTCTGTAACATTACCCTCTTACTGTTCTCTATGTAATTCTTGTTTAGTTTATTGCCTTACTTCAAAAACTCAATCACCCCTTTTTGATGGCTGCAGTTAAGACTTTTCTTTCTATTTACTTCTGGCACAGAGATGAGCTACAAAGGTTTTAACTGGTCATATAACTGAAACGAAGCCAGGTTGCAAATGGATGCACGGCCAAATTCACAAGTGAAATAATAATGCTTTCATCCTTTGTTGTTTGTTAAGCATTTTTAATTAATTAATTTCTTCATGGATGTGAGCATTACAAACAAGCATTTACTGCCATCCATTATTGTCCTTCTGGAACTGCTGCAGTTTGGTAAAGATATACCCTCAGTACTGTTCAGTAGAGGGTTCCAAGATTTTGGGTGACGATGAAGGAATGATGATATTTCCTGATGGTGCACAATTTGGAAGGGAGCTTGGAGGTGATAGTGTTCCCATGCACATGTTACCATTGTTCTAGGTTGTAGAGGTGCCAGATTTGGAAGGTGCTGTTGAAGGAGTCATTGCTAGTTGCTGCAGTGCAGCTTACAGATACTGTAGTACACATAAGTCAACACATTAGTTTAACATTTTTTCATAGGATTTTGCTCAGCATATTTTGGAGAAAGGAGGGTGGCATGGTGGCACAGTAGTTAGCACTGCTGTCTCACGGCACTGAGGATCCGAGTTCGATCCCAGCCCCGGGTCACTGTTTGTGTGAAGTTTGCACATTCTCACCGTGTTTGCGTAGGTCTCAACACCACAACCCAAAGATATGGAGGTTAGGTGGATTGGCAACACTAAATTGTCTCTTAATTTGAAAAAAATAATTAGGTAGTCTAACTTTATTACAAAAAAGGAATATTTTGGAGAAAGGAGTGTTTATAAAATCTATTAATGTTATATTGCTATTGATTCATCTGTATATTATTGTGATGTTAACTGTGAGCCTTTTGCCTGTTTAAACAGGAAAGTGCAAGTCAATTTCAAATAGCATTTTGGAGCAATAGTCAGTTTCAGAATGAAGTCACAAGATATGCCGTAGCATGCTGATTCATAAGTTTCAGACAACTTGAATCATTTGTTAACAGTGCGGACAGCAATTGATTGGAATATAACATATCTGGCCATACACCATCTTTTTAATTGTTACAAATGACACAGAAAGAATAATTAAAGGTTTCACTTGATAGCCAAGGAACAAGACCAAAACTATTCAGAAGTATAATTTAAGCTCACAGTAAAAAAAACTAATTAAGGAAAGTTAAAGTTATTAACATACATTGTCATTTAAGTTTCACTTTTATGGAGTTGTGTTAAGTTTTTTTATAATTTATGTAATGTAGGATTATCACAGAGTAAGGGTAATGTATAAAAACTGGTGGTTTGTAATGAGTATTTGGTATCACAAAGGACCAGGATACTGAGCTCAGAATTGTAACATGTTTGAATTCATAACCAACCATAATTAGGTGTAGTTGCAAGTATTACTTTAAAAAAATATATATTTTTATTCTCCACCTTTTTCACGTTTTCTCCCAAATTTGCACACACCAACAATAAACAATAATCAGTAATGAATATAATGTCAATCCTCATATCAACAACAACAATCCTATCCTCCCACCAACCCCCAAACAACTGTCCACATGTTAACGTAAACAAATAACAAAAAGGAATCAGTAATCACCCATAGTCACCATTAACACACACAGTCCCCCTCCCACCAACTCCACCACTAATGTTTGATGTTATCCAATTCTTGTAAGTGCATAATGGGGCAGCACAGTGGCGCAGTGGGTTAGCCCTGCAGCCTCATGGCGCCGAGGTCCCAGGTTCGATCCCGCTCTAGGTCACTGACCGTGTGGAGTTTGCACATTCTCCCTGTGTTTTCGGGGTTTCGCCCCCACAATCCAAAAATGTGCAGGGTAGGTGGATTGGCCATGCTAAATTGCCCCTTAATTGGAAAAAAATAATTGGGTACACTAAATTTATATAAAAAAAGAAAGTGCATAATGAATAATGCCCATGAATTGCAGAACCCCTTCATACTTCCTGTGGTGAATGTATTATGCCAATAAACCACCATTGTATTTGAATCTGTGCTGTTGCCCTTGTATTTGTATCTGTGCTATGCTGTTGCCCTTGTGGGCTCCTCTTATAGGCCATTGTATGGCATTATCCATAGGGGAACATGTTGGGGCATGTATGGGCTCCACCCATGGCTCCTCCCCTTGTAGGGAGGAATAAAGAGCAGTTGACCTGTAGGCGGTTCTCAGTATTGGATCAGTCGCAGGTAGGCACTGTTCTAAGTTGATTAAAGCCACAGTTTACTTCTACTCCCGTCTCGGGAGAATTGATGGTCGCATTAATTTAATCAACTTAAACGCAACTATGGAATCGGCCCTCAAACCTGACTGACTGGAACTCGACCCGCAGGCCGCGGAGGTGAAAACATTTTTATTCCACTGGCTCCGCTGCTTCAAGGCCTATCTCACAGCCTTCTCCACGCCTTCAGTCACCGACGAACAGAAGCTGAGCTTCCTCCACGCACGGGTGAGCCATCGAATCTCTGTTCAACTCGACGAGGCCTCCTACTACGCAGACGCCCTCGTGATACTCGAACGCCTCGATGTACGGCCCATGAACGAGGTCTGCGCACAACACATCCTCACCACTCGCCAGCAGCGTCCCGGGGAATTGCTAGAAGACTACCTACGCGACCTCAAAGTCCTCGCACGCAGCTGCAACTACCAGGCCGTTACGGCCAGGCAACATATGGAACTGGCCTTCTGAGACGTCTACGTGGCGGGAGTCTGGTTCAACTATGTGAGACAGCGCCTACTTGAAAAGGGGGCCCTGGACCTGGATCAGACGGTAAAGCTAGCCTCCTCTCTGGAAGTAGCATTCCAGAGCCTTAATGCGACTTCCTCGTGGACCCCCAACCAAAGACTACCCCAGGCCTGTGCCACGCAGCCGCCCGCCCATCATGGGGGGCTACCCTGCTATTTCTGTGGCCAGTCCCAACACCCCCCGGCAGCACTGCCCGGCCCGTAACGTGAACTGCAGCAGCTGTGGGAGAAAAGGACATTTCGCCAAAGTTTGCCTGGCCAGGTCCAAGAACTATAACTCACAGGCCCGATCCTCAGACTCACAAGCCCGCAGACCCCGCAGTGTGGCAGCGTGTCTGTCGACTCCGCCCCCTGCAGACACGTCATCAGCCTCGTGCTATCCGTGGGGGCAGCCATCTTCCAGCCCTCACAGCACGTGCGACTCACGAGGGCCACCATCTTGGCCATTCTCCCCCACGCGGCCGGCCACGTGAGATCCATGGGGCCACCATCTTGGGTGCCATCTTCCTCACCGCCCGCCACGCTTGACCAACGGGGGCCGGCATCTTGGCTCCCATCTGCTACGCCGCTCGACGCATTTGATCAACAAGGGCAGCCATCGTGGAGCCGCCCCAGCACCTCCGACCACGCCGGCTACCCACAACTCAGTCCGGTCACCCTGGACCAGTCGCGACCCAAGCACCTCCGGAGCTCTATGATGACTGTCCGGGTAAACGGGCACGAGACGCCTTGCCTTTCCGACTCTGGGAGCACAGAGAGCTTCATTCACCCGGACATGGTAAGACGCTGCGTGCTCACAATTTTCCCGGCGCACCAAACCATCTCCCTCGCCTCTGGGTCGCACTCGGTGAAAATCCAAGGGTGCATTATCACAACCTTAGCAATACAGGGCGCCGAGTACGCCAATTTTAAATTATATGTGCTCCCAGACCTCTGCGCTCCTCACCTATTGGGACTAGATTACCAATGCAACCTCAGGAGCTTAACCTTGAAGTTCGGGGGGCCCCTACCCCCACTCACCATATGCAGCCTTGTGACCCTAAAAGTCGACCCTCCCCCACTCTTCGCAAACCTCACTGCAAATCAGTCGCTCCCAGAAGCAGGCGGTACAGCAGACAGGACAGGACTTTTATCAGGTCCGAGGTCCAGCGACTCTTGTGGGAGGGAGTCATCGAGGCCAGCAATAGGCCCTGGAGAGCTCAGGTGGTGGTCGTCAAGACCGGGTAAAAGAACCGGATGGTTGTTGATTACAGCCAAACCATAAACCGGTATACGCAACACGATGCGTACCCCCTTCCCCGGATTGCAGACATGGTAAACCAGACCGCACACTACCGGGTGTTCTCCACGGTGGATCTGAAGTCTGCATACCACCAGCTCCCAATCCGCCCGGAGGACCGCCACTACACGGCTTTTGAGGCAGACGGCCGCCTTTTCCACTTCCTCCGGGTCCCCTTTGGCGTCATGAACGGGGTTTCGGTGTTCCAAAGAGCAATGGACCGAATGGTGGAACAGTACGGGCTGCAGGCCACATTTCTGTACTTGGACAATGTCACCATCAGTGGCCATGATCAGCAGAACCACGACGCCAACCTCCACAGATTTCTCCAAACCGCCCAGACTCTAAACCTCACGTACAACAAGGAGAAATGCGTTTTCCACACAACCAGACTAGCCATCCTCGGCTACGTCATGGAAAACGGGGTTCGAGGACCCGACATTGACCGTATGCGCCCCCTCCTGCAACTTCCCCTGCCCCACTGCCCCAAGGCCCTGAAGAGGTGCCTCGGGTTCTTTTCATATTATACCCAGTGGGTCCCCAACTATGCGGACAAAGCCCGCCAACTAATCAAGGCCATCATCTTCCCACTGGCAACTGAGGCCAGCCAGGCCTTCAGCTGCATCAAGGCAGACATAGCCAAAGCTGCAATGCGTGCGGTGGATGAGTCCGTCCCCTTCCAGGTGGAGAGCGACGCATCAGAGGTCGCTCTCGCCGCTATCCTCAATCAAGCAGGCAGACCGGTAGCGTTTTTTTCGCGCACCCTCACCACCTCTGAAATTCGGCACTCCTCAGTCGAGAAGGAGGCCCAAGCCATCGTGGAAGCCGTACGGCACTGGAGGCACCACCTCGCTGGTAGGAGGTTTACCCTCGTCACCGACCAACGATCGGTAGCCTTCATGTTCGACAATACGCAGCGGGGCAAAATCAAGAACGATAAAATCTTGAGCTGGAGGATCGAACTCTCCACTTATAATTACGATATAGTATATCATCCTGAGAAGCTCAACGAGCCCCCAGATGCCCTGTCCCGCGGCACATGCGCCAGGGCGCAAGATGACTGACTACGGGCTATCCACGATGACCTCTGCCACCCGGCTTATCCACTATATCAAGGCCCGCAACCTGCCCTACTCCACCGAAGAGGTCAGAGCCATGACCAGGGACTGCCAGATCTGTGCGGAGTGTAAACCGCACTTCTATCGACCAGATAAGGCCCACCTGGTAAAGGTATCCCGGCCCTTTGAGCGCCTCAGTATCGATTTCAACTGGCCCCTCCCCTCCAATAACTGCAATATATATTTTCTCAATATTACTGATCAGTTCTCCCGCTTCCTCTTTGCAATCCCTTGCCCCGACATGACCACGTCCAGCGTCATTAAAGCCCTACATAGTGTCTTCACCCTGTTTGGTTTCCCCAATTATGTCCACAGTGACCGGGGCTCGTCGTTCATGAGCGACGAATTGCGTCAGTACCTGCTCAGGTAGAGCATCATCTCGAGCAGGACTACCAATTATAACCCCAGGGGAAACGGGCAGGTGGAGAGGGAGAACGCAACGGTTTGGATGCGACGGTCTCCCAGTTTCTCACTGGCAGGAGGTCCTCCCCGATGCGCTCCACTCTATTAGGTCCCTACTTTGCACGGCCACAAACCAGACTCCTCGTGACCGCCTATTTGTTTTCCCTAGAAGATCCACCTCAGGGGCCTTGCTTCCGTCCTGGCTGAAGACACCAGGGCCAGTCCTACTCAGAAAGCACATCAGGAGCCACAAGTCCGATCCTCTGGTAGACAGGGACCAGCTCCAACACTCCAACCTCCAGTACGCTTATATCGAACACCCGATGGCCGACAGGATACGGTCTCCCTCCAAGACCTGGCGCCCGCCGGTTCTACCACCACCACCGCCCCTCCACCATATCCCGCCCAACCTACCATGACCAGCGCCCCCACCCCTATATGGCTCCCGCACTCGCTCCCGCCCGCCATCCCCCCTTCACCAATCCACAGGAATGATGCTCCAGAAGAGACGCTCCCGGAGTCCACGTCTGTACCCACACCGGCGCCCTCACTACCGATGCCAGCACGGATGAGTTTGACACCCGGGCCAGCAACAACGCCAGAGCTTCGGCGATCACAGGGCACAATTCGTGCCCCGGACCGGCTGAACTTATGAACCCGTCACCCCTGCCGGACTTCATTTTTTTAACAGGAGGTGAATGTGATGAATATATTATGCCAATAATCCACCATTGTATTTGTATCTGTGCTGTTGCCCTTGTATTTGTATCTGTGCTATGCTGTTGCCCTTGTGGGCTCCTCCTATAGGCCATTGTATGGCATTATCCATAGGGGAACATGTCGGGGCATGTATGGGCTTCGCCCATGGTTCCTCCCCTTGAAGGGATGTATAAAGAGCAGTTGACCTGTAGGCAGTTCTCAGTATTGGAACAGTCACAGACAGGCACTGTTCTAAGTTGATTAAAGCCACAGTTTACTTCTACTCCCGATGGTTGCATCACTTCCCCTCAGTTCAAACTTAACCTTCTCAAAAGTCAAGAATTCCAGCAGGTCCCCCCCGCCAGGGCACAGGGTGGAGAGGTTGCTCTCCATCCCAACAGGATCCGTCTTCGGGCGATCAACGAGGCAAAGGCTACAACATCTGCCTCTGCACCCGTTTCCAACCCTGGCTGGTCTGACACCCCGAATATGGCCTCCCGGGGGCCCGGATCCAGTTTCACGTGCACCACTTTAGAGATTACCCTAAACACCTCCTTCCAGTAATCCTACAGCTTTGGACAGGACCAAAACATATGAATGTGATTTGCGCCCCCCCCCCCCCCTCCCCGCAACGCTCACACACATCTTCTACTCCTTCAAAGAATCGGCTCATCCTCGCCCGCGTGAGGTGTTCTCTGTATACCACCTTCACACCTTCAGCTGTATCAGCCCCAACCTCGCGCACAAGTTGGAGGCATTTACTCTCCGGAGCACCTCACACCAGAACCCCTCCTCCATATCCTCTCCCAACTCTTCCGCCCACTTTGCTTTGATCCCTTTTCACCTTCTTTGCGCCTTCTCCTCTTCCAAAATAGCCTCGTAAACTGTCAACACTACCCCCTTCTTCATCCCCCCTGTTGTCAGCACCTTCTCCAGCAATATAGAGGCCGGCTCCACCGGGAAGCTCTGTATCTCGTTTCTGGCAAAATATTGAATCTGCATGTATCTAAACATTTCCCCCTGCTCCAGCCCATATTTCGCTTCCAGCTCCTTCAATCCTGCAAACCGACCCCTAAGAAACAAATCTTTTAGCGTCTTAATCCCCTTCTCCTCCCATTTCCGAAACTTTCCGTCCTATTTCCCTGGTTGAAGCCTACGGTTCCCCCTTTGAGGAATTGAACAAATGAATGTGATATAAAATAGGATTATTAGTTAGAATAATGTAGATGTGAGCCAGTCTGATGGTAGTGAGCTCACAGACAAAGGACAAAGGGATTCAGAAAGCATGGCCAGGAAGGGGGGAGGGGAGCCTCGTGCAGGGTGGTGAAAAGGATGCTGGGTAACAAGAAGCCCAGGGTTGAGGAATGCGAAGTGAGCCAATCAGGATATATGGCCAGGTCAGGAGGTGTATAGGATGACCTATGGGAATCTTGTATGTGAAACTTGATGCCATTTGAATGATATTTGCAGAGATTTCTTTGTCTCCGATCTCACTCGGTTCTGGGGCTTCAGAAGACTGCCTGTGTTTTGAATCTCTGTGGAGCGGGTCAGCCTTGCAAGTTGTTTAAAAATAAATAATACTATACCTACAAATCCCTCTTGAGTTTTATTGAGGCCAGACAGATGGGTAAAGAACTCAATATTGGCGAAACTGCCTCCAAATTCTCAATGCAGCTACTATTACCGGACTCCCTGAGTACTTCCCCGGGGCTATCTGGAGTGGCGCTGTTGCTAGCGCCTTCAATCCCGACCCCCCCTACACAAACTCTCCTCCATTCTGACCCACTGGGAATCAACCCCTCTGTCCCAGCTCCGCACCTTCTCCATATTCGCTGCCCAGCAGTAATACATCAGGTTCAGAAGACCCAAACCCCCTGCCTGCCTTCCCCTCTGTAGCAGCACCTTTCTAACTCTGGCCACCTTCCCTCCCCATATGCGCGAGGTACTCATTCCTTCAATCTTTCTAAAAAATGCCTTTGTCAGGAAAATCGGCAGACATTTGAAAATAAACAGAAATCGCGGCAACATGTTAATTTTAACCACCTGTACCCAACCCTCCAGTGACATAGGGAGACCATCCTACCTTGCCAGATCAGCTTTCACTCTCCCCACCAAACTAGAAATGTTGTACCTGTTTTGATCATTGCCAGTTCTGATATGCCTCTGGATCTGACTTATTAATGTGACTGACCGCCTGTTCAGGCTGAACCGTGTGGCGTTCAACCTCAGTATTCCAGTTGTCCCAGTGCCAAGCTTGTAACCCTGGATTTAGTCCGTTATTGAGATTTCCTCTCCAGCCACTGTTCATGTGTAGTTTTATCTCCCCACTCCCACTGCTGAAACTAAGTGCCTTCATCTCCATTTTTCCAATAGTCAAAGCCCTTCTGGTCTTTTTTTTGCATTCACTCTTAAAAATTTCAGCAGATCCAGAACTGTGGCTGGGGTCCATTTTCACACGCAGGCACTGTTGAATGGTGTCTTGAGTGATTATAAAGTAATAGTGTCATCAAGAGTTTGAAAGATACCAGTTATACGTGTGAGGCTGAAACACTTAATTGCTATCTTTTGTATTGCTGGTGGAGGGATAAATTCTGTGGTACTATGACATTTGGGTGTATAGATTAAATTGAGGCACATTGAGGGGCAGCACGGTAGCACTGTGGTTAGCACAGTTGCTTCACAGCTCCAGGGTCCCGGGTTCGATTCCCGGCTTGTGTCACTGTCTGTATGGAGTCTGCATGTTCTCCTCGTGTCTGCAAGGGTTTCCTCCGGGTGCTCCGGTTTCCTTCCACAGTCCAAAGATGTGCAAGTTAGGTGGATTGGCCATGCTAAATTGCTATTAGTGTTTAAGAAGGTTAGGTGGGGTTACTGGGTTAAGGGGATAGGTTGAAAGTGTGGGCTTAAATGGGGTGCTCTTTCCAAGTGCCGCTGCAGACTCGATGTGCTGAATGGCCTCCTTCAGCACTGTAAATTCCATGATTTATACATGGCTTTGTGGTGTCCATACATTTTATGCATTCAAATTACCAAGAAGTATGTTCGTAATTAACATACTGATTTATCCGACTCAAAATGTCAGTTTTATGAATTTTGTTAATCCCTGATTGTCCACTCACTTTTGGAAAATAATACCAAACTTTGTTTAAAATTCAGCTCATTTTGTACCTGTATTTCTCTCAATATGTAACCTGATTTTGTTTGCAATGCTATGCACTTTTTGGGTCTATGAGAAAGATATATTGAGGAACGGAACCCGATTCATGGATGTAGGCAACATTTTGTGTAATACCGCCTCAAAGTTAGCACAGATGAGGTGATAAATCTGGATCATTTGCACAGATGGACATCAAATCCCATCTTATTCTCAGAACACACTACATTTCCAAGGGGGATTGTAACAGGGAGATTTTTCACATTTTTATATGATTGATCCGGGCTCTAAGCCTGAAATAACAGTAGCATATGAATGGAATAAAGCAAGAAAAATCTAGCTGTGAGTTGGTACAGACATCAAACTGATTAATAAATATCAGTAGTGGTATTATTGTAGAGTTCGTCTGAGTCTTGTTCTGTAAGTAGAAGAATCCAAGCCTTTGTTTAGATACATAGCGCAAAGCCACAGGGATGCAAAACAAATTTACTTCCATGTTCCAATCCTTTGTATGTACCGAAAGCAGCTGTTGCCAAAAAGATCATGGAGTTTTGATTGACGCTTTATTCACAAACGAGTCACCAGTCCTGAAAATAACCCATTCCAAATAGAGTACAAGAACACATTGCATCATAGTTCTTGGAGCCAAAGGTTGACTACCCTATTATGGAGGAGCAATGCAAGTGGTCAGTAACTACAAACAAGTGTCCGGGACTATTTTTGGTAAGTGAGTAATTATGCTTCGTTACAACCTCAGAGAAGGCTGATGAATTCCGTCTTTGTTTTCATTCTCCTATTTTATAAGTTCTTCTATCCCAATATGCCATGGATCCCTGAACAGGCGCCGGAATGTGGTGACTATGGGCTTTTCACAGTAACTTCATTGAAGCCTACTTGTGACAATAAGCAATTATTATTATTATCTATTCTTGCCTAAAACGTTATTCTCTCCTCTTGCTGCCACTTTGGCTCTTGAACCAGCCACTAGTAAATGTTGTAGAATGTTCCTAATGATGATTGAAATCAGGAAGTAGTTATATAGCGAACTGCAAACCAGAATCCATTGTATTGGAAGGCAAAATGCTGTGTCTTCATGTGACCTTTTAGGATTGGTAATATATGAATATCAGGGGAGTAGTGTCACAATTATTGAAGCATATCAAAAATTTTTTTAAGAATGAGATAATCATTCAGAACTTATGTCACACATCACTGAATAAAATACATAGAGCATAGAACATAGAACAGTACAGCACAGAACAGGCCCTTCGGCCCTCGATGTTGTGCCGAGCAATGATCACCCTACTCAAATCCACGTATCCACCTTATACCCGTAACCCAACAAACCCCCCTTAACCTTACTTTTTAGGACACTACGGGCAATTTAGCATACTCTTGTTAATGCTGGTACTGAGATGAATCATAGAATCCCTAAAGTACATAAAGAGCCCATCAAAGTCTGCCTGACCCTTTGAAAGGCCACCCTACCTAGGCCCTATCTCCCACCCTGTAATCTCACCATAAGGGGCAATTTAGCATGTCCAATCCACCTAACCTGCACATCTTTGGACTGTGGGATGAAACCGGAGCACCCAGCTGAAACCCATACAGACACGGGGAGAACATGCAAATTCCACACAGTCACCCAATCTGCAATGAATAAAATCTCTGTGAAATGTATAATAGAGAGTATATTGTCATCTACTATTCTTAATTTACATTTGCATAATGGCTTGATTGAAAAAATATCTTTCTATAATTTGTACGACTGTGCCTTACAACACAAACAAGTTAGCATCTTATCTTAATTTTACCAAAAAATCCCAGCTCTGAAACGAGGTTGGCATAGAAACTCTGTTCCAATAAATAAATAATGCTTCTGAAAATTATACTTTTGAAACATGCAAATTAAAACAAAACCAGAAGTGGATCTCTGTCCACTGCTAGAGAACAGGAATGTGGGTGAACATCAGACTACAGGTTGGATTTGCAGCCTTATTTCTGGGCACCGCGGGGTCCCTCATGTATAG
The DNA here is from genome assembly GCF_902713615.1 of Scyliorhinus canicula. Lineage (NCBI taxonomy): Eukaryota > Metazoa > Chordata > Chondrichthyes > Carcharhiniformes > Scyliorhinidae > Scyliorhinus > Scyliorhinus canicula. The sequence goes on along the minus strand of NC_052154.1, from coordinate 49,475,722 downwards.
CAATTAATGTCATGACTATCTGGTTTAACAGCACCGTATTGGCAAATGTATGAAAGTACAGCAAAATGGGCAGTAAGCTAAATTTTACATTTACACTAAACTTCCTCCTTCTAATTGAAGTGTTCCAACAATCGATATTGTCCGTTCCATTGGGACAAACTTGGCCAATGTCATGATGACTACTGAGTGGCTCCGTAGGATATTTGTTACAAATAACAAAAACAAAATACTCAAAGATGCTGGAAGTATGAACTTCAAACAGAAAATGCTAGATATACTCAGCAGGTCAGGCGTATCATGGGGAGAGAAACAGAAGTTAATGTTTAAAGTTGATAAATTATGTCAGTTCTGGAAAAAATGTCATCAACCTGAAATGTTAATTCCGTTTCTCTCTCCACTGATGTTGCCAAACTTGCTGAGTATTTTGTGTTTGAATTTCACTGTAATGGCATCCTCTCTAATGCTGAATACTTACCTGGAGAAGATTGTACTTAAAATATTTGTTCCATGTTTTGTGCTGCAGACATAAATTTATGAAGTCAGTGTATATATTTTTTGTTAGATTTACAAAAAGAGCAGCAAATTGGGGTTTCATTTAAGCAGGAAATTAAAAACAAAACCTCCCTTCTATTCACTCTAGCCTGGATCCATTTAATTTTAATATCTATGAAAGAAAATGGAAAAGGTTGTTTCTAATTGACATCTCCATGGCTAATCTAAACCAGACTTTATGCTTTTCTCTGTACCTAACACCAATCTGACCTCTATATTTTCTGATGCTGTGGCTCATATAGTCATAATTTACTTTAGCAAAGTATCTCATCGCTGTTATGACACAATAATGGTGATTGTGCATATTAATTCAGAAGTATTTCAAACTATGCTTAACAATCAAAAATGTTAATTTCTTCCTGATCCTACGACAAGAGTTTTTGAAAATCACAGCAATGTGTTGGCGATTCAATGTTTCGATTTAAAGTAGGTTGGGCATTTTATTAATCCTTGCACAATTAATTATTACTTAACCTAGAGATAGACATTGATTTCAATAAAAGTGCAGCAAACTGGATGGAATTGGTGGCTGGCAGCTGCAATACATTTAATTGTAATTAAAGGTAAATGATTTCCCTAATTCTAGGGGAAATGTTACTTGCCTGCTGGTTAGATATCTTCAGAATTATTGCACAAATGAACCTAGAAATATTTGAAAAAAGGTTATTTTTTTCTGAACCTTATTTTCTGTCCATCAATGTAAAAATTTCCTTTTTAACACTATTCTCTTCAAATTAAAAAGCACTCAACAAATATGGAAGTAGATTTCGAAAATGTTCACATGATTGGGACAGTTTGAAAGGGAAGTTATTATGAATTGAAAAATAACTTACCAATGTTCATTACTGAATCACCAAATCTTGGGGATCGATTATTTTAAAATGCAAATAACACATTAATCTGCAAAATACATTTCAGATTGGTACATATTTATTTTTATATACTTTATCAATCAAATGGGAATCATACCTGTGATTTTTGACCAGAGAAAGAATTTTCCAAAAAATTAGCAACACGTAATGCATTATGCAGTAAAACTTCAGAAAGCAATTCTGTAAACTGGGCGAAGTAAATGGAGCACAATGTTAGCGACATACATTATGATTTAGATGTACAAGGGCACTGCCGTAAATCATTTCCTGTTGGAAGAACAAAGTGACCAATAATGAATCCCTGAGGAACTCCTAACCTTCATGGGAGGGATTTTCGATCCAACAATTATTTGGCACTGTCCCATAAAGTATGGAAGATGTCAATTAATATTTAGTGAAATATTATTACTAAGGAATTTATTAGAAACCGAAACATGGTTAAGTGGGTTTGACCAAGTTTGAAATAATGACTAATATGCTTATCGATTTGTGCTCACACTATATACACCACACCATTGCAATTTCATTTGTGTGGTTTTACAGAAGGCAGAAAGATAGTGTGAGATCAATGAACAGTCCTTTAGTTTTGAAAGAATGTATCCATTGGGCCAATTGAAAATTTCCTTTGGACTATAGAAGTTATGAGAAGGGTAGATATTGGACAGTAGTCAGTGACTTCTGTTGTGCCTCCTGAGTGTCTCAATATACTGCCCAAGTTAATTCTGTTTTTGTGTCATGACATGCAAGTCTGGACATTGTAGTTAATTAGTTTTAAGTTGATATTTTGAACACTAGGTTGAGTTGCTGAAATTCAAAAAACAAGCATTTCTTTGCCTTTTCACTGATTTACTCTTTGGCGTGTTCATTATGTCCAGCTAGGGTGCACGGCCTTCCAGTAGGCCTCCGCTAATACATTATTGTTTGAATTATCTGTTGTTTTGAGAATAGCCGAGAGGGTGACACCCTTTTGATATTTTGTTTGCTCCAATGTATTTTGAAATTTCATAACAGTTCATGGCTGAGATTTGAACTCATTATATACCAGAAATTGAGACTTGGATTTGTGTCTTTTATTACTAAGGTGGAGGCCTCAGTAAACGTGGCAAACCAGTGATTGTTGTGTGTATGAGATAAGAATTTAATCAATGTGCACTGTATGTTAAGGGTTAAATAGTAGTCACTAGTTCATTGCTGTCCCTAAGGGAAGGAAGCTTGCTACTCCATCTAATTTGGTCTGTATATGACCCCAGTGTCATGTTATGTATTTTTCTCCTAATACCCACTAAGTTCCTCACAGAGTCAGTCATTTGTGAACAATTTCTACCAAGCATTTTTAAAAAAATGGATGGCCCTATGAGCCACAGCATAAACTAGGGCAGAGAGGGTTTGACAACAAAGACCTCCACAAGTCAACAAAGGTCCTTGCTCCAAGCACTTGTCATTTCCAAGCTCCTGTACTGCAGTGAGACCTGGATTGTCAATCAAAGAAACGTAAGAGGGCTGGAGAAATTCCATCAGCAATGCCTCTGCTGCATCCTCCAAATTTAATGGGAGCACCACAGTGTCATTCTTGAAGCCATCTCCACATGCATTCAGACAAAATTCCTGCAAAATCAACTTGGTTCGGCTAGACACTGTGACCGAATGACCGAAAACCATCTCCCCAGCCAGGTCCTGTTTTCTCAACTCAAATTGCCACTGTTCCAGGGAAGGATGAGGACAACGCTGAAGCTTTCCATGAAGTGCAGCAGAATTGACAATGACTGGGAGGAGCTTGCTACCAATCGTTCAGAATGGTGATAATTTGTCCATCTAGCTGCATTATGCTTGCGGTCACAATGTCTTAATAATGAGGCAGAGTGCAGCAGAGATGGAAAGAAAATAAAGCACATCCTGTCTTTTGGATCCCACTATCCAGTGGGACATCCTTCCCCATGTGACCAAAGCTCTGCAAGTCGCGAATCAGCTTTTGCAGGCACATCAAGATCCATGGCAGAAACTGGTGACCTCGTGTAGGTGTTACTCTCGAATTGAGGGACAGATGACAACCATGACAACGATGCTTGGGTTAAAACTTGGGCGATCTCGATCTGGTCAATCTTGCTAAGTCACCCTCACCGGAATTTGGGCTCCAGTGTCCAAGTTGGGAAATATGCCCCACAGACTAATCAGAAAGAGCCTGACACAGTTGTACTCCTCAGAAACTGAAGCAGTCTGTGTCTATATACAGCAGGATCTGGACAACACTCAGGCTTGGGCTGATAAATTGCAAGTAACGGTCGTGCCACAGAAGTGCCAGGCAATGATCATCTCCAACAAGAGATAATCTAACCAACTTCCCTTGAGATTCAATTGTATTACGTCTACTACCCTCTACTATCAACATCCTGGCATTATCCTGACTGAACTAGACCAGCCATATAAATATTATGGCTAGAAAAGGTAATCAGAGGCTTGGTATTCTTTAACGAGTGTCTCATCTCCTGACTCCCCAAAAGCTGTCTATTATCTACAAGGTACAAGTCAGGAGAACAATGGAATACTCCCATCGGCCTCGGGTTACTGTCTGTGTGGAGTGTTGTTGGTCGTTCTGGGTGAGTGTGCTTAACACTCAATTTGGCTCTGTTTCTTTACTTAGCTCTGGAGTCGCCAGGTATCGTTAAGATACCACCACAAGTTCAAGGTGAAGTTCAAAGCAATAAAACCATACACCAATTAGTAAGTTCAAACAACTGAGTTTATTATACTACAATTATAATAATGCACACGCTAAAAGAATTAAGCTATTCCTACCGCTAAATAAACTAATACTTATCTCAAAGGAACTGCCAGGTCAGGGAACAAGGCCTCTTGCTCTGCTATGGTCTGCAGACTTCAGGTTAGTATAAGTTAAAAGGGGTCAGGAGTGTCTATCTCTGGTAGCGATCGTTGTGAGACACTTACTTGCTGGCGGCTGCTGTCCGAACCCTCTCCTCTCTCTCGTTCAAGGTCTTCTTGGCAAAAGCTGATCGAGGTGCTGGTCCACGGAGGAGTGCTGGTCAAGGAGAGAGGAGGGCTGGACAAGAAGAATGAACCATGTGTGGGACCTCTCTTTTATAGGTCCCAGGGATCCGCGCCCCTTTGGGCGGACTCCCTTACCTGCTTGGAATCGATTGGGTCTCTTCCCAATCGATATGTTTGAATCCCCCCAATACTGAGGCTGTTCCTTAGCTACTGGGCGGGCCTTCAGGCTCTTTGTTTTCAAACCTTGCTGGTGCCTGGGTGTCTGGTATCCTTTACAATGTTGCAGTTGCTTCCCCATTTGTGTCCATTGTCTCTGGAATTGTTTCATTAACATGTAAACTATCCCGGAGATTGCCTCATTAGTATGCGGAATGTTCGTTTCGGTTCTGTCTGCTTTCTTAGCAGACAGAATCCACACCTGCTAGGTGCAGCCTGCTGGCGCTGCAAACATTGTCCATTTTATCCTATATGCTTTGCGTTCCTCCATTTTGTATTCAGGGAATGGCCAACTTCGGTGGCTACAGTTTGTACATTCTCCCTGTGTCTGCATGGGTTTCCTCCGTGTGCTCTGGTTTCTTCCCACAATCCAAAGATGTGTGGGTTGGGTGGATTGGCCATGCTAAATTACCCTTAGTTCCAGGGATGTGCAGGTTAGGTTATGGGATTACAGTGATAGGTACGGGTGAACACTTGAAAATGGGCAGAATGCTCATTCGAAGGGTCGGTACAGACTCGATGGGCCGAATGGCTTCCTTCTGCATTGTAAGGATTCTGTGATTCTGAGTGCAGCTCCAACAACACACAAGAAGCTTGACACCATCCAGAACAAAGCAACCCATTTGATCGACACCCTAACCACTATCTTAAACATTCACTCCCTCCACCACTGCGCACAGTAGCAGTAATGTTATGATCTACAAGATTCACTGTAGCATCTTACCAAGGCTATTTTGACAACACCTTCCAAGCCCGCAATCTCTACCACCTGGAAGGACAAGGGCAGCGGATACATGGGAAAACCACCACCTGCACGTTCTCCTCCAAGACACACACCAACCTGACTTGGAAATATATAGCCATTCCTTCACTGTCACTAGGTCAAAATCCTGGTACTCTCTCCTTAACAGCACCTATAACACATGGACTGCAGCAGCTCAAGAAGATAGCTCACCCGCACTGTCTCAAGGAGCGATTATGGATGGGCAAAACAATGCAGACCCCATGCAAGGACCCGGATGCGCCGAAAGGTAGACCTGTACTCGCGGATCCCCGGGGCCCAACCGGATTGCAAACAAGCCCCCCCCCCGGCAACCCCAAAATCGAAACCAATGCCCGGAACCCTGCCAGACCGGACCCTGAAATCAAAACCAGCGCCCCAGCCCCCACCAGACACAACCACTTACCTTCCACAAGGTCAGACATCTCCCATTGGATCCCGGGACCATCCAGAAGCAGCTGCTGACCAAGGAAGTGAAGGAAACGCAGCCTGCAGGTGAGACTAAAACAACGCAAATTCAAGTCTCCTGTTCCCAGCAACCCCCTGGCAAACGTCGAAGCAATCGAAAACAAGCTGGACGAGCTTACGTTAGACTTGCCTTTCAGAAGGAAGTAAAAGACTGCGGTGTGCTCTGTTCCATGGAGACATGGCTCACCCCTGCCTCACCATACTGTACCATACAACCTGAAGGCTTTTCAATACACCGGGTAGACCGCACGGCACCATTGGGCAATGCAAATGGTGGAGAGGTTTGCCTCCTCATCAACTCCTCCTGGTGCTCGGACATGGCGACCCTGGTGACCTACTGCTCCCCGGATCTCGAATACCTGACCGTACTACCCTCCACGTGAGTTCACTTCTACCATTATCACAGCTGTCTACATCCCACCCCAGGCAGAAGTGGATGAATTGTACACCGCTATAAATAACAATGAAACAGAACACCAGAACACCCGGAGGTCTTGTTCATCATGACCGGGGTCTTCAACAAGGCCAATCTCAAGAGTGTACTGCCAAAATTCACAATTAACCTCCTGTCCCACCAGGGATGCCAACACTCTCAACTACTGCTTCACAAAAATCAAGGGTGCCTACCGAACCATCCCCCGACCGCACTGCAGAAAATCGGTGCTCCTTTTCCTGGCATAAAAGCAGAACCTTTAGCGGTAGAATTCAGTTAAGAAGGTTGTGCAGTGCTGGCTTGAGGCAACAGAAGAGCTCCTACGTGACTGCTTTGAGTTAATGAACTGGTCCATATTTAAGAATTCAGTGACCAACCGAAGCGAGTATGTCACCACCGTCACAGACTTCATCAGCATGTGTGTAGAAGATTGCGTGCCAAAGAAGGTAGTGCGTTCGTCCCCGAACGGAAACCACGGTTTAATCGGGAGATTGACTCCCCATTGAAGGCCAGGTCTGAGGCGTTCAAGACAGGCGACCTTGACCTATACAAGAAATCCGCAAAGTCACCAGGGATACCAAGAGCTAATATCAGACTAAGTTAGAGACAGAGATTAACATCATGGACTCTCGTCCATTGTGGCAAGGCTTAAACAACATAACGGGCCACAAAGCAAAGCCGAGTAGAATTTCCGGCAGCAGCGCATCCCTCCCCAATGAACTCAAAGCATTCTATGCTCGGTTCGAGCAGGAAACCATCAAATTGTTGTCAACTGCCCCAGCAGCCTCGGATATACCCATACCCACCGTCACAGCTTCCAAAGTCAAATAGGCTTTCTTGAAAATTAAACTTCGGAAAGTGATGGGTCCTGACGGGGTCCCTGGTCGTGCACTCAGATCTGTCGTAATATACCCATACGTATATGATGGTGCAGAGACACACACTGACTGACACACTGCAAGACCAATCAACACACACAACACAGCAGACAATCACCAGTTAGGGCACGGTCACTATGAAGCCAGAGGGCACTAGTTTTCCCGCTCATTCGGGATGCAGCCTCTGAGACAGACAGAGCCCGCAGTCAGTAGCACAAACATCCACCATGTGCTAGCAGTATAGGCTGGTCAGGCTAGGCATAGGTCTTCAATCAATCTAACATAGTGTCGACCCACAGTGCAAGTATGTTTAACAGCTCATAGTTAAATAAAATAGAGTTGTACTTCTGCAAGTGTTGGTAGACTGTCTATGTTACTGCTCGGGTAAACGCACTCTTCACAGATCCAGAGTACCCAACACATCATGGTACCAGTACGTGATGTTAGAGTTTGATAGACCTACCTTCAAGTAATCTGCCTTTAACCAGCAATCAGCCATCCGGTAGTATGGACAGCGTCCACTGCAATTCACATACACCACAACCGGCCCACAGCAGGTGCTACCTCCCTGGCCCTACATTCATTTCTAAAGCATCTGAACAAGGACTCCTATGTCAGACACCTTTCATTGACTACAGCTCCATCTTCAACACCATAATCCGAGCCAAGATCATATCAGAGCTCCAAAACCTTAGACTTGACTCCTCCCTCTGCACTGGATCCTTGACTTCCTGATCTACAGACCATAATCAGTGAGGATAAACAACCTCACCTCATCCATAATAGTCCTCAATACTGTGGCCCCACAAGGCTGTGCACTTAGCCCCCTGCTATACTCCCTATACGCATATGACTGCGTGGCAAAATTTGGCTCCAAATCCATCCACAGGTTTGCTGATGACATGACCGTAGTATCTCAAAGAATGATGAGTCAGAGTACAAGAAGGAGATAGAGACACTAGTGGAGTGGTGTAATGACAGCAATCTCTCCCTCAATGTCGGCAAAACTAAAGAGCTGGTCATTGACTTCACGAAGCAAGGTATCATACACACCCCTGTCAGCATTAATGGTGCTGAGGTGGAGATGGTTGACAGCTTCAACTTCCTAATTATGCACATCACCAACAAACTATCCTGGTCCACCCACGTTGATGCTATGACCAAGAAAGCATAACGGCGCCTATACTTTCTCAGGAAACTAAGGGAATTCAGCATGTCCACATTGACTCTTACCAATTTTTACAGATGCACCATAGAATGTATCCTATCTGGCTGCATCACAGCCTGGTATGGCAACTGCTCGGCCCAAGACTGTAAGAAACCACAGACAGTCGTGAACACTGCCTAGTCCATCACACGAACCCGCCTCCCATCCATTGACTCTGTCTGCACCTCCCACTGCCTTGGGAAAGTGGACAGCACATTCAAAGACCCCTCCCACCTGGGTTATTCTCTCTTCCAACCTGTTCCATCGGGCAGGAGATACAAAAATCTGAGAACATGCACTAACAGATCAAAAACAGCTTCTTCCCCGCTGTTGCCAGACTGCTGAATGACCCTCTTATGGACTGAACTGATCTCTTCACACATCTTCTCCACTGAGTAGTACTGTTCTCCTGTATGCTTCACTCAATGCCTGTGTCTATGTATTTACATTGTGTATCTATGTATGCTCTATGCTTTTTTATGTATGGAATAATTTGTCTGGACTGTACGAGAACAATACTTTTCACTGTACCTTGGTACACATGACAATAAACAAATACAATCCAATATAGTGACCTAGCCACACCACATCCCATGAATGAATAAATAAAAAAAATGCAGAGTAATACTTATCAGCTGCTATTACAGACTTGTCCATCAGCCTTCCTGGGTATGTCATCCTCTGGTAAATAGATGCACAAGAGTAAATTTAAAGACGAGGGAAGCAATCTGAGGGAGCGTCATAAAGGTCTACAGCACAGAAAAGGCCCTTCAGCCCATCACATCTACGCCGGTCAAAACAACCACTTATGTATTCTAATCCTATTTCCAGCACTTGGCCCATAGTCTTGTATGCCTTGGAATTGCAAGTGCACATATAAATACTACCTAACCGTCATGAGGATCTCTGCCTCCACCACTCTTTCAGGCAGTGAGTTCCAGACTCCCAACACCGTCTTAGTGAAAAAGCCTTTCCTCACATCCCCTCTAAACCTCCTGCCCCTTATCTAAATCTATGCCCCCTGGTCAGTGATCCCTCCACCAAGAGGAAATGTTTCTTTCTGTCTATCTATGCCCCTCCTAATTTTATACATCTCAATCATGTCTCCCCACAGTCTCCTCTGCTCCAAGGAAAACAACCCAAGTCTATCCAATCTCTCTTCATAACTAAAACTCTCCAGACCAGGCAAAATCCTGGTAAATCTTCTCTGCACCCTCTCCAGTGCTGTAACATCCTTCCTATCATGTGGATTCCAGAACTGCACACAATACTGTGGCCTAACCAATGTTTTATACAGTTCCAGCATAACCTCCCTGCTCTTCAACTCTATGCCTCAGCTAATAAAGGCAAGTATACCATTTGCTGCCTTAACCACTTTATCCACCTGTTCTGCTACCTTAAAAGACAGCTGTACATGCACACCATAAAACCATAGAAAAGTTACAGCACAGAAGTAGGCCATTCAGCCCATCTTGTCTATGCCAGCTCGATGACACCCAGGTGCCTTTTCTAATTCCGCCTTCCTGCACCCAGCCCATAGAACTGTAGCTTACAGCTCTTAAGAGTTTGGGGTCTCTGCCTTCACCACCAACTCAGATTGTGAATTCCAGACACCCACCACCCACTGCATTAAAAAGCCCTTCCTCATGTCCCCTCCACACCTTTTGCCACTTTATCTTGAATCTATGTCCCCTGGTTCTAGAATTCTCCACCAAGGGAAACAATTTTATTCTGTCCACTCTATCACCTCCCCTCATAATTTTGTACAGCTCAATTAAGTCACTCCTCAGCCTTCTTTGTTCCAAGGAATATAACCCCGACCTATCCAATCTCTCCTCATAGCTACACTTTTCTTGCCCTGGCAACATTCTTGTAAACCTCTTCTGCACTCTCTCCAGAACAATTACTTCCCTTCCAGTAATGTGGTGATCAGAATTGCACACAATACTTGTGGCCTCACCAGTGTTTCCACAATTATATCCTTACTTTTATATTCTACACCTCCACCAACGAAGGAGAGCATTTCATGGCCGCGATTCTCCCCTACCCGGCGGGGGATCCTGGTGTAGCGGAGTGGTGCCAACCACTCTGGCGTTGGGCCTCCCCAAAGGTGCGGAATTCTCCGCACCTTTAGGGGCTAGGCCCGCGCCGGAGTGGTTGGCGCCATGCCGACTGGCACCAAAACTGGCGGCAATGGCCTTTGACACCCGCCCCCTGGCATCGGGGCTGGCCAAAAGGCCTTCGCAGGTTCGCGTGTGCGCTGGTGCGTCAGCGGCCGCTGACGTCACCAGCGGCGCATGCGCGGTAGGGGGGTTCTCTTCCACCTCCACCATGGTGGAGGCCATGGCGGCGGTGGAAGAAAAAGAGTGCCGCCATGGCACTGGCCCGCCTGCCGATCGGTGCACCCCGATCGTGGGCCAGGCCGATCGCCCTGCACCCCTCCAGGACCCCGGGAGCCCGCTCGCGCCGCCAATCCCACCGCCACCAGAGGTGGTTGAAACCACGTCGGCGGGAGAGGCCTGTCAGCGGCAGGACTTCGGCCCATCGTGGGCCGGAGAATCGCTGCGGGGGCACGCCGATCGGCGCGTCATGATTCCCGCCCCCGCCAATTCCCGGGTGGCGGAGAATTCCAGCCACGGCGGGGGCAGGATTTACGCCGGCCCCGGGCGATTCTCCGACCCTGCGGGGGGGTCAGAGAATTCCGCCCCATATCCTTCCTTTACAACCTTGTCTACTTAAACTGCTGCCTTTAGGCACCTGTGTACTTGTACACCAAGATCTCTTCCTTCATCTACCCCTCTTACTATATTCCCATTTATTGTGTACTCCCTATAGCTGCTTGACCTACCTAAATGCATGACCTTGCACCCCTGTGTTAAAATCCATTTACCACTTTATCGGCCACTCCAAGAACCCATCTATATCATTTTAGAGATTATTCCTATCCTCTACACTATCCACCACTCAGCCAATCTTTGTGTCATTTGCAAATTTCCCACTCGTGCCCCCCATGTTCACATTCAAATCATTAATACATAACACAAACTGTCAGGGCCTTAACACTGAGCCCTGTGGAACATCACTTGAAACAACTTTCCATTTGCAAGGGCCGTGATCGTCCATTACCCATTTGTTTCCTGTTACTAAGCTAAACGTTTTATCTAGTTTGCCACATTGCCCTGTATCCCATGGTATCTTACTTCTTTTTTCAACCAATCTGCCATGTGGGACCTTACCAAACATCTTGCTAAAATCCATGTACACAACATCCACTGAACACCGCTTCTTGTCATTTCCTCAAAGAATTCAATCAAATTTGTAAGGCAAGACCTTCCTTTAACAAATCCCTGCTGACCATCACTGACTTTATACATGATAGTTAATCTTATCTCTCAGGATTGATTCTACTAATTTGCCCACCACCGACGTAAAACTAACTGCTAGAATTATTTGGCATTTCCTTTGATCCCTTTTTAAACAATGGAACCATTTTTTGCATTTCTCCAGTCCTCCGGTACCTCCCTTTTCTCTAGTGAGAATTAAAAAATCATTGTTTGAGCATCTGCTATCTCCTCCCTGATGTCCTTCAGTAGCCTCGGAAACAATCCATCTGGCCCTGGTGACATATCAATTTTCATGGTTTCTCAACCTGTAGAGTATTTCCTCTCTCTTTATGATTATCTTGTCCAATGTCTCAGTTTTACTCCTGGACACCTATGTCTGGATGCTCGATTTCCTTTAATAAACACGGAGACAAAATATTCATTTAGAACCCTTCAGCTACACACAAGTTCCCTTATTCGTCTCTGATAGGTTTACCTTTTTCCTTAACTAATCTTTTGCCATTAATATATTTCAATGTCTCGACAAATACATCTTAGGGAATAGAAGGGTAAAAGGCTGCATAGATACAAAGTTGGTTGAGTGATAAGAAACAGAGGGTAATGGTGAACAGTTACTTATCAGACAGGCAGCAGTGGCACAGTGGGGTTTGCCAGAAGTTGGTGCCATGACCATTGCTTCACTTCATATGTATTGGTGACCCAGACGGGTGTTCAGGGCACAATTTCAAAATTTGATGGTGACTGAAAACAAAAGTGTTGTGAACTGAATGGAAAGTACTGATAACCCTCTGGAGGGCATTGGCTCATGCAATGGATGATCACATGACAAAGAATAAAACAGCACAGGAACAGGCCCTTTGGCCCTCCAAGCTTGTACTGGTCATGATCCCATCCTTGGCCAAAATGCTCAGCACTTCCTAGTGCTGTATCCCTCTCTACCAATCCTATTCATGTATTTGTCAAAATGCTTTTTGAACACCGTTAATGTATCTGCTTCCACAAACCTCCCTGGCAATGAGTTCCAGGCACTCACCACCTTCTTGTGTAAAAAATACCTGCCTCGCACATCTTCTCTAAACCTTGCCCCACGGGCTTCAAACCTATGCCCCCTAGTGACTGACCCCTCTACCTCAGAAAGAGTGCCTGCCCATCCACTCTATCCATACCTCTCATAATCTTGTTGATCTCTATCAGGTCACCCTTCAACCTCCATCGTTCTAATGAAAACAGTCCAAGTCTATTCAGCCTCTCCGCATAGCTAACACCCTCCAGACCAGGCAACATCCTGGTAAGCCTCCTCTGCTCCCTCTCCAAAGCCTCCACATTCTTCTGGTAGTGTGGTGACCAGAATTGTGCGCAATATTCCAAGTGCAGCCATACCAAAGTTTTATACAATTGTAGCATGACTTCCCAGTTTTTAAACTTGATGCCCTGTCCAATAAAGGCAAGCATTCCATATACTTTCTTGACTACCCTGTCCACGTGTGTTGCTACTTTCAAAGATCTGTGGAAATGTACGCCTGGATCGCTCTGACTTTCTACATTCATAAGAGATTTGCCATTTACTGTATATTTTGCCTCTGTGTTAGACCTACCAAAATACATTACCTCACATTTGTCCAGATTAAACTTCATTAGCCATTTCTCTGTCCAAGTCTCCAACCTATGACCTGCTATATTCTCTGACAATCCTCAACACTATCTGCCACTTCAACAACCTTGGTGTCATCCGCGAACTTACTAATCAAACCAACTACATTTTCCTTCAAATCGTTTATGTATACTACAAACAACAGAGGCCCCAGCACCGATCCCTGTGGAACACCTTAGCGATAACCTTCCAGTCAGAAAAAACCTTCTACTGCTACCCTCTGCTTTCTGTGACCGAGCCAGGTCTGTATCCATCTTGCCACCTCGGCTCTGATCCTGTGTGACTTCACTAGTCTGCCATGAGGCACCTTGTCAAAAGCTTTCCTGAAATCCATGTAAACAACATCTACTGCCCCCCCCCCCCCGCCCCATCAATCGTCTTTGTCAACTCCTCAAAAAACTTGAACAAGTTAGTGAGGCCGACCTCCCCTTCACAAAACCATGCTGCCTATTGCTGATGAGTCAATTTGTTTCCAAATGGGTATCAATCCTGTCCCTGAGAATTCTCTCCAATAATTTACCTACTACCGATGTGAGGCTCACCAGCCTATAGTTTCTTGGATAATCCCTGCTATCTTTCTCAAACAGCGGTACCACATTAGCCATTCTCCAGTCCTCTGAAATCTCACCTGCAGCCAATTTACTATTCCAGTGGCATTTGCACAACGCCACAAAAGACCTGACACAGGTCAGAAGAGCTGAACCTTTTCTTTTGTTTGGTTACATTCTAGAATTCTATGACAAAAGGGTAAATTGCTTCCCCTGTGGTAGGCTGTCTCCTATACATTGTGCATAAAGCTGTTGTATAATTTGAACATTTGGAGCCTCACAATGTCTCCAAAAATGGGAGTCGACATAGGCGGCAAGTATAAAAGTGAAATGTCGGTGTGGGTGGCCGCCATTTTGAAATGTCACCTGCTTCTGACTCAAACATTGGACATGTCTTAAATTCCTGCGCACCTTCATGGCTCAACCTGTTTGATCCTTTATGTCCAGATATGAGGGACTGGTAAATTGAGGCTGGCTACTAATGAGAGTACAGCATGTCATGGGAGAAAAGGGGGTTATTTATATATTGCAATTCATGGTACTTTTTAGTTCATATGAATTGCAGGTCCATGTACAGAAACTGACTTTGGTATTGAGTGTGAGCATTAGCAAGAAATTCAAATTGGAACAATCATATTAACTTACAAATAGGATTTTAAAAAAAATACTGACAGTTTTAAGTTTAAGGTGCAACTTAATACAAGTTATTTTTTTTATGGAGGGAATTTGACATGCAGGTGTCAACGTGGTACCTTTTTGTGAAGGAAATGGATTTTCAACATGTTGCCTGGGTGTAAAAAAAAAGGCCATTACAGGCAGTGTCCAGTCTGCACTTCTATTGATTTATTTTTTCAATAGATAAAATGGGGTGGTTTCTATGCGAATGGCTGATCAGCAAGATTAGTTTAACACCCATGCAGAAAGTTGAAAATCTATCACATTACATTATCTCTCCGAATTACTTCATAAGCACACGGTGCAGTTCCTGGCTGTAGAGTGTTATAACGTCAATTATTATTTTAGCATGTGACAAGTGTGGTATCTAAATCCTATGAACAGTTGAGCCCGTAAAATTAAAACAAAAATCAAAGTTGTTGCTGTAAAATCCTTACCGCATTAGATGTGTTTAATGCACTAAGGCTAAAAATTGCTTTTGGATTTGGAGGACAGCATGTTAATGGCCACTTCAACAGCCATGCTTGAATGAGCTAAAATAAAGTTTAATATGTTTGCGGCTTAAATGGATGTTTGCACGGTGGATGTTCTGAAAGTGAAAAGGAAGGGTGGACGTCGTTCTTTCGGTCATGGCTGACAGATGACTCTTCACAGAAGGACCACTGACAGGTTGTCAGAGATATTTTGTAGCATCATACATTATTCATCACTCCTCCAGCTTTTGGTACTTTGTGTGCTTCAAGGATCTTTTTTAAAACAAACTAAAATGTCCTGATGGTGCAGCTTAGCAGAACAAGAAGAATGCTGAGATATCTGAAATGCACTTTCTACTGATTATCTAATCTAAAGAATCCATTTTCTTTTCTTTTAACTGTTAGGCGCTGTCTTTATTGATCCCTTTTTAAAAAAAATCTTGAATTAAATTCATGTTTTTCTAAGAGTCTGTCTCAGCAAGGTTGGCCAAATGTGCTTGGGAATCATTTTGTTTATTTTGAGTTAAATGATTTATAAAAAAAAAAATACGTGATTACTGGTGTAACTGTAGAATATCACAGATGGCACCATAACATTATTATTCCGCAGGGATTACTTTCCATCACACATAGTAATGTTTTAATTGTGCTGAGACTAGTAAGGCAGTTAATTCTACGTTTCAAGACATTTAATACCATTACAAATGGGTTGTTGCCCAAAAATAATTTTGCAACATGAAATTGATTACCTGGATTTGAAACTCATAAGAACTACTTTTTGCATAAAGATGAGACATCTATCATACAATAATTGAATGCATTCAAAGAAAAGCAGCACTCTGGGCGAGTGATTTGAGTCTGTTGTGACTGATGGCCTTTGGAGGTGTTACCGCTTTAAAGTAGTTCAGAAATTATGCCCTATAACTTATTAATAGTACTATCATTCCAAAATTTATTAATGCAGCATCCAACATTATTTTTGAGTACTCCGATCTGATGATGTTAATCTTTGTTGAAAGCAGAAAAGCTTCATTCTGGTCTTTTAAAATATTGAGCAATTTAGATTTCTTGGCCGGGGTTTTAGCTCCAGCTCTTACCAATCCATGATTGTCCTGTCCATTAAAATTAACGGGGGGGGGGGGGGGGGGGGGGGGGGGGTTATGGGATGTTGAATGCTCAAGAAGAAAAGCTTGCACATAATTCAATCGACAAACGGTGGTGACTGTGTTTTATTCGGAGTGAGAATACTTTCACTTTGGGACTTTGATTCTCATCCAGCCCAAACCAATGGGATCGAAGTTTCCTTTTCTGCAATGGCCATAATGTTGGGCGTTTTTTTGGTGCACTCTTCCATTGTTTTTAGCTTTGCTCCAAAATGACTATCACGGTTAGGAATGCCAACTCTGAACCTGTTCTTGGAGGTTCCATAAAAATAATCTCCTCCCTTCTTGAATGTCCCTGCTGTGACTTACTTGGCAGAGCTTGTGCTTTGAGTGAGAATGTTGTGGGTTTGAGTCCCAGTCCAGGACTTGAGCACAGTGCTGGAATGACGGAGTGCTGGACTGCTGAAAGTGCAGTATTTTCGATGAGATATCACATTGAGGTTCGATCTATGTTTTCAGATGATTGTAAAACATCCCATGGAACTATTTGAAGCTGAGCAAGGATGTGCCAATGCAATAATTATCTCTCAACTGTCTGGTTATTGTCACACTGCTGTTTGCGGGAGCTTAGTGTACAAAGTGATGACCATTTTTCCTACATTGGTACAGTGACTACACTTAATTGACTGTAAATTACTTTGAGATGTCCTGTAGCTGTGAAAAGCGGTATGTAAATGCCAATTATTTTGTCCAAATGCCTTCTGTCAAACAACTTTTTCTTCATCTTCAGTAATTTTATAAATGATAAATGATGAAAGAGATTGTTGACAGTGCTATCAAGCAGTACTTAGCAATAATCTGCTCACTGATGCTCAGTTTGGGTTCCTCCAGGGCCATTCAGCTCCTGATCTCATTAAAGCCGTTGTACAAACATGAGCTCGAGGTGAGGTGAGAGAGCCTACCACTGACATCAAAGCAGCATTTGGGCAAGTATGGCACCAAGGTGGCCTACCAAAAGTCTATGGAAATCGTGGGTGGGGGGGGGGGGGGAGGGTTTCTACTGTTGAGTTATGCACAGCACAAAGGAAGATTATAGGGGCGCCCCTACGCCACCTCCAATATCCACTCCCTCCACTTCCAAAGTAAAGTGACAGCAGAGTGCACCATCGACAAACTGCACAGCAGCAACTCTTCAAGGCTTCTTCGACAGCACCTTCCAAACCCATGCCCATTGCCATCTAGAGGGAAAAGCGCAGCAGATACAGGGGGAAGCCATCAAGTTTCCCCGGAAGCCACTCACCATCCTGACTTGGAAATGTTTTGCCTTTCCTTCACTGTAACTGGGTCAAAGTCCTGGACAGCCCACACCACATGGAGGTTCAAGAAGGCAGTTCACTCCTGTCTTTACAAGGGCAATTAGGGATGGGCAATAAATACTGACCTAGCCAATGTTACCCACGTCCAACAATATAATAAAACTATCTTCCTTTATAAATGCCCCTATTAACTTTCTGTCTGATTTACATTCAGCAATGTCAGGGAGCCTCGAGGACAACCCTGGAGAATTGACAACCCTAGTCACACTTGCTGTAATCAGTAGGGATCAAATGGATCTCCAGAGTAAACTGCCCAAATCTGACACCTGGTGGTTTTAGGCCCATACTACAGATCATAAAGAGCAATGTAAACATTTTGCCATTTGGGAAAGCGAGATAAAAAAAAAACTTCAAAAGTATTTCTTCTATTACCTCTTTTTGTCTGCTGGCTTTGCTAACTGACGTTCAAAGCTTCCTTTGATTTGCACATCTTCAATCTCTATAAACTTAGACTGGGTAAATGCTTGATAAGACAAGGCCAGATGGAAATTATTAAGCTCCTTTATTTCACAGTACGTGAATACACAGAACAACAGTTACCAGACTCAGTTTGTTAAATCAGCACCATGTGTCTTCATATGGCAATGCAATAATAATACATAAATCTTTGCAGCACCAGCAAACAACCCCCCCCCCCCCCCCCCCCCCCCCAATGCCACAACCACCTCCTGCCTTTAATGGAACGTCTTTTTTGCCTGAAAAGTAACACCTGGCTACTCTCCTACGGAGCCTGATGAAAGCTTGCCCTTGTGACCATCTCTATCCAAAACATGATTTGATTTCTCTGTTTTTATCACACTTTGATTGCAACCAGAAGGGAAGGCCTGTCATTCCACCCTTGCTCAGCTTCTGACTCCATCCCAATGGATCAGAATTATTTTTCAGTGTTGAGGTAAGCTAATGAATTGACTGCTTTTCCCTAGTTACTGCTTTCTTTGGAAAAGTTTTTATTTTTTCCTCTGTGAATTCTTTACTACTGAGAAACATACTGGAAATGAAATTGATCACCCTCCATAATTTCCTGATTTCTCTCACTGATGGTGGAATACAAATGAACACATGGGGCGCGATTCTCCGACCCCCACGCCGGGTGGGAGAATTGCGGGAGTGCCAGGTGATTCATGCCACACCGCCCTGGCACCCGCATGCGATTCTCCCACGCCCCCCCAAAATGGCGTGTTGCATTTTGTGACAGGCCGCTCTGCAAATCGCCGCTCCGGTCGAGCGGCGATTCTCCGGCCCGAATGAGCCGAGCGGCCTGCCTAATCCGACCGGTTCATGCCGGCGCCAACCACACCTGGTCGCTGCCGGCGTGAACAGCGCGCGACCGCTGTGTGTGGGGCCTGTGGGGGGCGGAGGGAGGATCAAGCACTAGTGGGGCGCTCAGGAGGGGTCTGGCCCGCGATCGGTGTCTACGCGATCGGTGTCTACCTGGCCCCTTGGGGGTGGGAGAATAGGGGCGAGGAGCGGCCTTCGACGCCGGAGTGAAACACTCCGGTTTTCACTCCGGTGTCGGCACTTTGTTTCCCTTTGGGAGAATCGCGCCCATGATCTACCTTGGCTACAGACTCAAATCCGGATTTATTAAGACATATGGGGCGCGATTCTCCGAGGCCGCGCCAGTTGGGAGAATCACTGGCCACGCCATTTTATCGTGCGACGCCGATCCGATGCCGTCCCGCGATTCTCCCAACCGGCGAGAACGGCCCAGTCGAGTCCTGCGCCGCGCCAGCCGGAGAATTGCCCGAGACACTCACAACGGCGATTCTCCGGTACCCCCGCCATTCTCCGGCCCGGATGGGTCAAGTGGCCGCTCTGACCCAACAGGTTCCCGCCAGTGCCGTCCATACCTGGTCGCTGCCGGCGGGAACTGTGCGGGAACGCTGGGGGGGCGGCCGGTGGGGGGTTTTCCTTCACCGGGGTTGGCCTCCGATGGGGTCTGGCCCGCGATCAGGGCCCACCGATCGGCGGGCGGACCTCTCGAAAGGAGGATCTCCTTTCCTCCGCTGCCCCGCACGTAAAATACATGACGCCGCTCCTAGCCCCCCGGGGGTGGGAGAACAGGGGGCTGGGAGCGGGCTCCGATGCCGGAGTGAAACACTCCGGGCGGAATTCTCGGCCCCCCACCGGCCGCCCCCCCAGCGTTCCCGTACAGTTCCCGCACAGTACGACGGCCTCGGAGGCAGCTCCTTGCCACCTATTCTCCCCTCCCGGCGGGGCTAGGAGCGGTGCCCCGTAACTCTCGGCCACCGGGCGGCGCGCCGAGAGTGACACGACGGCGGCACCTATGTGACATCAGCCGCGCATGCGCAGGTTGGCCAGCTCCAACCCGCGCATGCGCGGCTGACGTCACGACGGCTGAGAGCTCGAACCCGCGCATGCGCAGTGGCCGTCTTTTCCCTCAGCCGCGCCGCAAGATGTGGCGGCTTGATCTTGCGGTGGGGCGGAGGGGAAATAGTGCGTCTGATTGAGACGCTGGCCCGATAATCGGTGGGCACCGATCGCGGGTCTGTCCCCTCCTGAGCACAGTCGTGGTGCTCATTCCCCACCAGGCCCCCTACAAGCCCCAAAACGGGCATCTCATGGCGATTTCACGACAGCAGCGACCAGATGTGGTTGCCGCCGACGTGAAACGGTCACGAACGGCAGGCCGCTCGGCCCATCCGGGTCGGAGAATCGCCAGTCGCCGTCAAAAACGGCGACCGCCGATTCTTCCGAGCAGGGGGTGGGAGAATCGCGGGGGGTGCCAGGGGATCGTGAAATTAGTTGGGGGGCGCCTCCCGCGATTCTCCCACCCAGCGTGGGGAGTGGAGAATCGCGCCTTCCAGTTTTCACTCCGGTGTCGGGACTTTGTCTCCATTTCGGAGAATCGCGCCCGCGGTTATACAGAAATAGGGGAACATAGTAGAAAGCTCTAGATTACAGACTTCCTTCAAAAACTAGATGTTGAGCAGCCTTTTCTGGTTCTTCACACTACATTAAATAACTTGCAATGTCGCTTCCATAAAAAAGACAAAATTTAAAAGACATTTAGTTTATTCTAAAAGAAGGTGGTAACATACCATAGTGGATAGGGACTGGAGAACAGGATTAAGGCTCCAGTGGTTACATTTCTATCAGGCCACAGGATTTTCAACATTAACACCAGAGCTGACTGAATATCTATTGCTTCAGATTAATTTCTTATGGCGAGCTTTTATTTTACATGCCAAAAAATCTAATAATTTGATGATATCCTTCCGATGATAACTATTTTGGATGCTAGACTACATCCTCTGAATGCTGAATTATACAGAGGGAGCTTCCAATATTCAATTAAAAAAATATATAGTTTATATTAGGTGTTTTCCCGTTTTTTTAAACAATAAATGCAACAGGTTCAGACCGAAGAAGAGTTATTGCCAGCATAAATACAAAAAAAATGGTATAGAATTCTGAACAGGTCAGTTGAGGAACCAGAGCCCAAGATAATATGCCAGACCAATCCAACAATGAGATATCACAGTGCACGGGAAAAAGAGAGCAAGATCACAATAATATAGAAAGATAACAATACAGGTTGCACACTCCAAAGTATTGTGATGTGATTCAGACTAACAACTTGATGAATTAAGTTGAGTTGAAATAAGATGAATTTGCTCATGGAAAGCTCAGCAGAACAAGTCAGCCAAGATTGAGCCTATAAATTGAAGCTAGATTAGAACAGAGAATAGGGCCGGGATTCTCCTGCAACCAGTGGGGCGGGCCGTACCGGCGCCAAAGAGTGGCGTGAACCACACCGGCGTCGGGCCGCCTGGAAGGTACGGAATCCTCCGCACTTCTGCGGGCTAGGCCGGCGCTGGAGGGGTTGGCACCGTGCCAACTGGCGCCAAAGGGCCTCCGCCGGCCGGCGTGAGTTGGCGCATGAGCAGAACCGCTGGCGTGGTTCCTGTGCATGCGCGGGGTGTTTCTTCTCTGCGACGGCTGTTGCGGAGCCTTACAGAGGCCGGCGCGGAGGGAAAGAGTGCCCCCATGGCACAGGCCCGCCTGCAGATCGGTGGGCCCCGATTGCGGGCCAAGCCACTGTGGGGGCACCCCCCAGGGCCGGATCCCCCCACGTCCCCTCCCCCCGAGGACTCTGCAAGCCACCCTCCAAGCCAGGTCCCGCCGGTGTGGACCTTGTTTAATCGACGCCAGCGGGACTGGCCATAAACGGGCGGACGCTCGGCCCATTAGGGCGTAGCGTGATACCCGCCCCTGCCCAAAAACCGACGCCGGAGAATTCGGCAGCTGGTGTCGGAGCGGCGGGGTGGGATTCATGCCATCGCCCGCCGATTCTCCGACCCAGCGGGGGCTCGGAGAATCCCGTCCCAGATGTCAAAAATTCCATGGGGATGGCATTCCATGATCAGCCTATGCCAGTTTTGGAGAGAAGCATTTTTGTCCCTCATCCAGGAGCATAGATATTCTTACGAATGGCAAAGGTCAGAATGTTAAATAGCCTTTTTTCATTAGAATCCATGATGCTTCTGTCTGGAAGACCCAGAATCAGATAAACAGGATTAGACTCAAAGGCTCTCTCTCAAATCGTCTCCAGTTCCCTGACCAATAGGATTGAATCTTGACACAGGCCATAGACAGGTATATAGTCACCCTCATCGATCTGGGATTTTAATCACATCAGAGATAAGGCAGGATCAAACTAGTGTCTCAGACTAGGCGTAATCATCTCATTGCAAACTGAAATTTTACCGGCATTGTCTCATATGTTACCCCATGTTTCCTCATCAATCTTGATAGCTAAGTCCTTTTCTCATGCCTGCATGGCACTCAGCTTGGTAATGCAGGCCCTGGAGTTCAAATCATCATAGAACTTACTAATCAATTGTTTAGGCACCACAGAACTCAGAATTCCTGCCACTGGGGAAATTGAGAAGTCAAGATGCAAAGAAATCTTGGGCTGGATTCTCCCCTACCAGGCGGGGCGGGGGTCCCGGCAGGATGGAGTGGCGTGAACCACTCTGGCGTCGGGCCGCCCCAAAGGTGCGGATTTCTCCGCACCTTTAGAGGCCAAGCCCTAACCTTGAGGGGCTAGGCCCGCGCTGGAATGGTTGGCACCCCGCCGGCCGGCGGGAAAGGTCTTTGGCGCCTCGCCAGCCGGGGCCGAAGGGACTTCGCCCGCCGGCGGAACTCCATGCATGTGCTGGAGCGTCAGCGGCTGCTGATGTCATCCCCACGCATGCGCAGGGGAGGGGGTCACTGCCTTACTAATCGCCCCCTCCCCCCCCAGGACCCCGGAGCCCGCCCGCGCCGCTAGTCCCACCGGTAAGGGAGGTGTTTTGATTGGAGCCGGCGGGACCGGCACTACAGCAGCGGGACTTCAGCCCATCGCGGGCCGGAGAATCGCCGGGGGGGAGGCCGGGGCCCGTCAACAGGCGCAGCGCGATTCCCGCCCCCGCTGAATCTCTGGTGCCGGATACTTCGGGAGACGGCGATTCTCCGACCTGGCGGGGGGTCGGAGAATCCAGCCCCTTGTCAAAACATTTCTGAGCTGTAAATACTTAAAAAAGAATATAGTCTTGGGATGCCAAATTGCTGATATAGCTGCACAAATAATGATAAGGGAGATCTCTGAACGTGTCTCCCAGCCTACAAATGCCTCTATCTCTCCAGGTATCGAATCCATAGCTGATTAGACTAAGTGGAAAGTCCATAGGGGAGAGAGTGGAAGCCAGTTTCGATCTCCCTTCTAGTTGGTCGATCAACCTGTATGCTCTAAGAGTATTAATAATAATGGGATTATCACTTTTAGCAGAGCCCACCTTAATATCACCATTAAAAAACTACAAAACCTGTAGAGGAAAAATTGAATGATCTGTTTCAATGTTGAGCCAAATATATGCGTGATCCATCCTAACTCAATCTCTGTGAATGAATCTTAAATGAGAGGCCAACTGATACAGCCTAATATTCAAGAGATCCAAACCCCCAGCTCCAGGTACCTTGGGCTTAGCCAACAACGGAGAGGTTTATTTTTGTGCCAAATAAATGTACTGATCATTCCATTAATTTCTTTAATGACTCTAGCCAACAACAGAATAGTCAGCATTTGTAAAGAATATAACAATCTGGACGATACATTCATTTTACTTAGGGTTGTAGTGATCTCTATATGTGTTAATACACATTTAGTTAATGTGAAGTCAGTACAGACAGATGACCACTAGATGGCAACACTAACAAGAGCTATATCAGAAGTTTCCCGCTCTTTCTTTAGTGAGTGTGTGTGTAGGACAGCTAGAATGAAGATGTGACCAGATCAGAGCGTAGTGTATTATCATAATTATTAGTTTAATCTAATCTTACTTATTTGTTTTACTAGTCAAAGTATTAAAGTGAAAGAACTCACAAGTATATTATTTTATTACTCAATAAATAATTTGTCATCTGGAAGACTTTGACTATTTATCATCAGAATTCAATACAACTCGGCAAGACACATGAGTAATATTTATATTACAATTCAGTAATATAACATGGTACCAGGTAAAACAAGCTTTAAGAACAACTAGTAATAAGATTAGGAAAGAAAAGAAAAAGTTCCGATATGGACTGTTTGGCTGTGGAAGTCATTGCAGCAACGGATCCTGAACAGCAAAACAATTAGATGGACCAAGTGCAGGCTCCAAGACATCTGAAGACTACCAGTAACTTAACTCTTAATTTGAAGTTATTTAAACAGCAATTCCAGCTCTATTTAGAAGCTCATGACTTAAATACAGCCTCTGAAGCTAGGTGCATAGCCTTGCTACTGCCCAGGCAGGTCAGCAAGCTATCAAAATTTATAATTCGTTCATATATGCCAAAGGCGAAGATAAAAGTAAATTAGGAGTGATTGTCGCAAAATGTGATGGTCATCGCAAAATGCAAACCAATGAAATTCTGGAGCAATTCAGGTTTCACAAGCGTTTACAGAGAAAGGGAGAATCCATCACTAGCTTTGTCACTGATCTTAAACCCTAGCCTAGACTTGTAATTTTGCTGATTTACGCAACTCTTTAATTAGAGATCAGATCGTTATGGAATAAAGCACAAAAATCTAAGAGAAGCTCTATTACGACAAAATTATTTAACACTAAAGATTGCTATAGAAAAGTTCATTTCACATGAGCAGACTAAAAACCAGTACTTGGAATTTTATCCACAAGAAAAAGGTGCGTAAGTGGAGAATATTAAAATTGTGTCGCAGGCAGCAAAGAAGCACCTTCGGGACGGCAGCTATCTTGTGCATGCACATTCCAACTCCGGACATGCGCAGTTCGTTCAGAAATGCGAGACTCAACAGAAGAAATCTGCACATGCGCGAACATCACTCATGAATCAGAGAGACAACATCATGACGTGCTTCAGATGTGGTAATGCCGACTTAAAGGGAATTGTCCTGCTCAGGGAAAACGTTGCTTAAAGTGCTCAAAATTAAACCACTTCACTTCTCAATGTAAATCAACAGCAATTTGTCTCACTACTAGACAGAAAAAGCATTTCAATGTTCGAACCATCGAAAAAACTGAAAATAAAAATTCACAAAATAATTTTTCAGACGAAGATGACATTTTTCTCTCTGGAAAACACATTGGGCGAGATTCTCCGGACTCACGACGGGTCGGAGAATAGCGGGCGTCGGAAATTTTTACGGCGACGCTGTTCCGACGCCCTCCCGCTATTCTCCGAACCCCGCAAATTGTCGGAGTCGCGTTTCCCGACAAACGCCTCCTTCCCGCCCCTGACACGACCAGAATCGCCACTGAGAGCCCCCCCGCTATTCACCGGCCCGGATGGGCCGAAGTCCCGACGTCATGGCGCCCTGTTTGGACGTCGTGAAACACACCTGCTTTTTAAATTCGTCAACCAGTCGGCCTGGCTGACGACTGCTTGGAGGAGGTCAGGGCACCACTCTGCGCACCGCTCAGCGCACCGTTTAGCGCACCGCTCGAGTCTGGCCACAACGGGGAAGGCATCCCTGGGAACGGGAGGGGGTCCAGAACGGGGGCAGTGGGGGGGAGACGGGGGAGGCAGTGGGGGAGACGGAGGGGGCAGTGGGGGAGACGGGGGAGGCAGTGGGGGGAGACGGAGGGGGCAGTGGGGGAGACGGGGGGAGGCAGTGGGGGAGACGGGGGAGGCAGTGGGGGAGACGGAGGGGGGCAGTGGGGGGAGACGGGGGAGGCAGTGGGGGAGACGGAGGGGGCAGTGGGGGAGACGGGGGAGGCAGTGGGGGAGACGGAGGGGCAGTGGGGGGGCGACGGAGGGGGGGGGGGGTTAGGTAGAGAGTGAGCCGTCCAACCCCGTAACAAAATGTCTGCCACCATGCCATGGTGTGCAGGTGACGAGGACACGGCCGCTGGTTCCCCTGTGGCTTCCGGCCACAGGCCACTGACGCACCCGTGAGGAGGCCATAGTTTACTGGCCGTTGGATGCAGAAAGTGACCAGGGGTTAGGCTGACCGCGTGTCAGCAGCGCGACCAGGCCACCGGGACACACTGGTATCCCATGGCTGGCGGCTGCCGAGGTGTCGACTAACGTCCGTCTAACATGTCCCGTTTCTCTGCCTCCTACCACCCTTCTGTAGGTTAGCACGATGCATGGGAACAGAACGGCTATGTTCTGCGCAGTGGTTGGGGCCGCTCTACTGGATTTGGAGATGCAGCAGCATCCACACCCACAACCCGCAGTGGCTGCAGGGCCAGCTGCAGCAGCAGAGGGAAGGGCCGAGGAGTTGCCAGTCGTCGAGCAGCATGGGGGGGGGGGGGGGGGAGGAGGAGGAGGAGGAGGAGGAGGAGGAGGAAGAGGAAGAGGAGAGAGTGAGGGTGCAGCCACGGCGTCAGAGGCGACGACCAAAGCCGAGGGTGTACCGTGTCCGGGTCTCTTTCCTAACAATGCCGGACATCACCTGCAGGAGAAGACTCCGGCTGAGTAGGCAGACGGTGATACATATCTGCGAACTCCTGTCGCACCTCGCCCCACGTGGAACGGGGGGAGGACACGCGATCCCGGTAGCCATCAAGGTGACGGTCGCTCTGAACTTCTATGCTACCGGCTCCTTCCAGTCTCCGAGCGGGGACGTCTCTGGGATCTCCCAGTCATCGGTGCACAGGTGCATCCGGGATGTGACCGACGCCCTCTATGCCATCGCCGATTGCTACATCACCTTTCCCGAGGACCGAGCAAGTCAAGACTCACGAGTCCGTGGATTTGCCAGTGTGGCCGGGATACCGAGGGTTCAGGGGTCAATCGACTGTGTTCACGTCCCCATGCGCCCGCCTGCTGTGGACAGGGACGTGTTCACAAACAGGAGGGGGACATACTCCATTAATGTCCAGGTGGTATGCGACCCCCACATGAGGTTCATGAACGTCTGTGCAAGGTTCCCAGGGAGTGTGCATGACTCCTACATACTAGCGCAGTCGTTCATCCCTGCGATGTTTGAGGGACGTCCCCCCCGGCTGAGGGGCTGGTTGCTAGGTGACAGGGGTTATCCGCTGAGGTCTTGGCTGATGACGCCTATACGGAGGCCTCAGACCAATGCGGAAACACGATACAACGAGGCCCATGCAGCAACCAGGGGTGTGGTGGAGCGCTGCCTTGGCCTCCTGAAGATGATATTCAGGTGCCTGGACCGCTCCGGAGGGGCCCTGCAGTACCAGGCCGACAGGGTCGCTCGCATTGTAGTGGTCTGCTGTGCGCTGCACAACATCGCGATGCAGAGGGGAGATGACCTGTTGCAGGAGGCGGAGGGAGAAGCCAGTGGCAGTGGTGCCAGCACAGAGGAGGAGGAGGAGGAGGAGGAGGAGGAGGAGGAGGAGGAGGACGCTGGCGGAGTGGCGGGCGCAGCACGCAGACACGACCCAGGTGCTGGTGATGTCCAGGAGGCGGCACGACGGACCCGGCAAGGACGGCGGGCACGCGACGCCATGGTGGCAGCACGGTTCACGCATCGCATGTGACGTCCCCGATGAACACCAAACCACCACCTGCATCGCTAGTCATGCAGAGGGTCACCACACAACTGCCACCACCACAACCCCCCCCCCCCCCCCTCAGTGTACACTGCTCCACTTCGACATTACGCTTATCACTGGGTCCAGACCGAATGGCACAACATTGATGGCTGTGTCAGCGGGTGTGATCAGTGCCATGTGGAATGATGACAGCCCGCTCTGCGAAGAGCTGTGAGCTCAGAATCGTTAGAGAGAGTCTGACCCATGGCAATAGCTGAACCATCCACCTTGTGGCCGCTGAGTTCGTCACTGACACTCCATCACGTGCCCACGTGGGCTAGCTGTGGGAGGGGGGTAGGGGCAGGGACTGCACACCCGGCACCGAGGTTTCACCACCCGTCACCCCCAGCGACACTCGGTCACCATCACGATTCCTGTGGCTGTGGAACAATCACACGGTATTACAAGTAAGGTGGAACAGTGCGTTTAATATTAACAATTATTTACAGGTGCCCTAGCCCCTACAACTAAACTGTGCCCTTCACCCGTGCCAACTTACTCAGTGTCTATCTTAGTTGCCTTACGGGCCCTACCACTACGTCTAAGTGAATCCCCAGATGATACAGCAGGAGTGGAGGAGGATTGCTGCGAATCGCCCCCCTCGACTCGTTTCTCCTTGGCCAAGCGTTTCCTGGGGCGACCCGGCCTTGATGGGCGAGGCTGCTCTGCGGGCGTCTCGGGTGACATTGTGCCACCCTGCTCTGCCTGCTGCCCACCCGATGCACCTGGGATGGGACGGGGGGAGGCCGAGAATTCCGGGACGTCCCGTGATGGAGTTAATGGGACGGGCCCCGAAACCTCCTCCTCCCTCGGGGAGCCCGGTGGCCCCCGGGCCTCACTTTGGGACAGAGGTGCGAGCGGGAGGTTCCCCGTCGCACCACCGACACCTGGCGCTGCCAGTCCTGGAGGCCTGCAACGGTATCCACCAGGATCCGAAGGTTTGCAGAGACGGAGTCCAGGGAGTTAGACATTCCCGCCAGGGACTGTGCGATCTCAACCTGAGTGTGCACGACGCCATCCAGCACATGTGTCAGGCGGTTGATGCTCTCGGTGACTGACAGCTGCGACTGGCCAATGACCTGCTGAGACTCGGCCATGGCCCGCAGGGCGCCGGCAATGTCGGTTTGGCTCTGGCACATTGCTGCCTGTGAGAGGGCAACCCTGTCCAGGGCCGAGGATGACGCGTGCACATTAACCCCAACGTCTTGCATAACCTGACCCATTGCCTCCACCGCGGATGCCACCCGTGCGGTGTCGGACTGGGTCTCTGCCATGAGCGGCACCACTCCCTGCTCTTGGACGCGGTTCGACTCCTCTAACAGCGTCTGCAGAGTCTGGAAGGAAGCCCTCATCCCGTCATTGTTTCCCTGGGTTTCCTGAGGCATCGGCTGTGCGGGTGGGTTGAGAAACTCCAGGAACTCCGAAAACGTCTGGGAGCCAGCTGCATCCTGGGCCTGGTCTGGCCTCCGCGAGTCCGGGCCCTCTGTTGCTCCGACCTCCACCTGCTGTACCTGCTCATCTGTGATGTGCCAACCAGACTGTGCCCCAGGAGACTCATCACTAAATAGGCCCGCCGGGGTGTGTATCTCTGGGATGATGGATGTGGTGGGAGAAAGCAGTGCCGCAAGCCCGACGCTCTCAATGGTTAGGTCCTCGTCCAGGGTGTGGGGCTGCTCAGCGACAGGAGGGTTGTCCCTGGCCATTTCTGGTGGTGGTGGTGGACTTCGAACCCTCTGTGTGTCCTGGTCCGCAGATTGGGTTGGGGCGGATAGGGCTGCCCGCTGATCGGGCACCCTCTGTTGTGAGGCCCCGGGTGAGGTGGCGGCAGATTCCTGTCTCCGTCTGCAGCCAGACGGCCCTGGTCGTTCGGCATCACGTCCTAGGGAAGAGAATGAGACGGGTTATTTCGATTTGCTCGGCAGGCCGCTGGACGGTCCCAGTGGGCAGGGTGTGTGAAGGGACAGAGGATGGGGAGGTGTCCCAGTGGGCAGGGTGTGTGAAGGGACAGAGGATGGGGAGGTGTCCCAGTGGGCAGGGTGTGTGAAGGGACAGAGGATGGGGAGGTGTCCCAGTGGGCAGGGTGTGTGAAGGGACAGAGGATGGGGAGGTGTCCCAGTGGGCAGGGTGTGTGAAGGGACAGAGGATGGGGAGGTGTCCCAGTGGGCAGGGTGTGTGAAGGGACAGAGGATGGGGGGGGGGGGGGGTGTTTGTCAGGGAGGGTTGTCTCACTTGCTGCAGTTCCGCCAACCTCGCATTGCGCGATATCGCGGGTGGCAGACCCCCCAACAAGGTCCAGTGCCCTCTGTTCAAAGGTGCTGAGGGGGTGCATGTTGGGCGAACCCCCTCCAGTCTTGTGCCGCTCACGGTGGTTATGACCGGCCTTGGCCTGTTGGGGGAGGGAACATAGGTAGATCATTACAAAACGGTAGGTATCAGAAGTCCGTTCTGATACTGGCACAGTTTGGGGGGGGGCAAGTTGTCATCAGATGATTGCATCTCTCCTCGGGGCCAGAGCGCAGGGTCTGTGACAACTTTGTGAACCACCCTCAAATAACTCTGCCCCAATCCCTCTCCCCCCCCCCCCCCCCCCCCCCCCCCCCCCCCCCCCCCCCGGGCAGTTAAGGGGGAGGGATGGTTGTGACTAGGGGGCACCCTCATGGCACTTACCCTGGCAGACCTGGTGAGGTCGTGTAGCTTCTTTCGGCACTGCTCTGCTGAGCGAGGGGTCTGCCCCACAGCACTGACGGCAGCAGCCACGTCACGCCAGGCCTGGCATACCGTGCTGGCAGGTTGGCGATGCCCTCTCCGCGGGCGGATGATGCCCCTCCTCTGCTCCACGGCATCGAGCAGCGCCTCGACGTCTGCATCAATAAAGCAAGGAGCAGCTCGCCTAGGCTCCGACATCCTGCCCGACAGATTCTGTGGTCGCCCGCGCCTTTTTACGGCGTCGGGCGGCATCACATGGGCGGGTTCGTGTCGTCGTCGCGTTCCGTCGTCATCACGCACGTAATTGACGCGGCCGCGCTGCTAGCCCATTTCCAGGAAGTGAATCGGTCGGGAAATGAAGCCTTCGCGACCGTCGTAAAACGGTCCCGATTTTTACGACCGTTTGCCGACTTTCCGCGGGTGCGGAGAATTTCGCCCATTATTTGTTGAATCATTGAAACAACAACAGATCTTCAAGCAACAACAAAAGGTCTCCATGCAACAAAGAAGGTTCCTCATCAAATAAACATCATTAGTAACGACAATGAATGGACGACAGTACATGTGAATAAAAGCACAATATTATTCAAGCTTGACACTGGTGCTTCCGCCAATTTGCTGGACTGCCAGGATTTATCATCTATCCAAGGAGATTACCTGCGGCATGCAGATTAAAAGATTATAATGGTAATCAGATTGTGTCACATGGCTCGGGCAATATAAAAGTTGTCAACCGAGAAGTACAGAAGACACTGTGTTTTGAGATTGTGGATGATCACAGATTTTCTTCATTAGGTGCTCAGGCATGCAAGGAGTTGCAGTTAATTCAAAGAATCTTCATGCACACAAATGAGACATCAAGAATAGCAGGTGGCATTCAACAGTTACTCAGTGAATACCCTGATGCATTTCATGTTATGGGCACATTGCCATATCAGTATAAAATTCTGCTAAGAAAGGATGCGAGGCCTGTCATCCATGCGCCCAGAAAAGTCCCAGACCTCTAAGAGATAGATTGAAAGCTGAACTACTGAGATTACAATCTCAAGGTATCATATCCAAGATCACGTAACCGACTGATTGGGTCAATTCTTTGGTTTGTGTAAAAAAAACCATCAGGAGATATCAGAATTTGCATGGATCCCAAAGATCGTAATAAAAACATATGTATGGAACATTATCCTATTCCCAAAAGAGAAGAAATTATTTCTGAAATGTCGAATGCTCAAATTTTCACAAAATTGGATGCATCACAAGGTTTTTGGCAGATGCAGCTTGACGACTCCAGCAAGGTCGTCTGTACATTCAACACACCTTTTGGAAGGTACTGCTTTAATAGAATGCCCTTCCGGATCATCTCTGCCTCAGAGATCTTTTACCGAATTATGAAGCAAATGACTGAAAACATAGATGGTGTTCGATTCTATGTGGATGACATCATTATATGATCTACCACTGAGGAAGAGCATATTGCCAGGCTAAGGAAAGTATTTAAATGCGTCCATCAGTATGGCTTAAAATTAAACCAGTCTAAATGCCCATTTGCTCCCTCGTCGTTAAAGTTTCTAGGTGATATCATCTCAGCCAAAGGTATCAGACTGGATGAAGAAAAGATAGAAGCAATAAGGAAAATGCAGCAACCAAGAGATAAGAAAGTTGTACTCAGGTTTCTTGGTTTTGTAAATTTCCTCGGGAAGTTCATCTCCAACTTATCCTCAAGAACTGTTGCGCTACGAAACTTGATTAAGAAAACACTGATTTTGAGTGGACTCCACGTCATAATGCAGAATGACTAGACCTCAAACAACAATCAATACAAGCTCCAAGCTTAAATTCTTTCGATCCAACTAAGCCCACAAAAATCTCGACAGATGCAAGTCAAGATGGCATAGGTGCAGTCTTACTTCAGCAAGACGACCAGACCAATTGGATACCCATTGCATACGCATTGAGCGCCATGACAGTCACAGAGTGAAGATATGCGTAAACAGAAAAAGAATGCTTAAGACTCATAACTGGCATCTCTAAGTTTCATGATTGTATGTATGGTCTACCTAAATTTGCAGTTGAAACTGATCATCAACCTCTGGTAAATATCATTGATAAAAATCTCAATGATGTGACTCCAAGATTACAGAGAATGACGATGAAGTTAAGGAGATATGACTCCACTTTAATCTATACTCCTGGTAAAGATCTAGTAATTGCAGATACACTTTCGAGATCTGTCAACACTGAAAATCTACCGTTGGAATCAATCAATGATTTCGAAGATCACTTGCAGTTATGTAGAGAAACACTTCCTGTATCAGATCAAAAGCTGAAGCAGATACGTGAAGAAACACAGAAGGATGTAACCTTGCATAGAGTGATCGATCATCTACAGCATGGGTGGCCAAAGGACACTGTCCTCAGTATTCAAGCTGAACTTACTGTATTAGACGGCATACTATTGGGAAATTATAGAATTGTCATTCCAGAAAATCTCAGGTCAGAAATGCTGAGCAAACTTCATGAAGAACATCTCAGCTTCGAGAAGTGCAAATGAAGAGCTAGGCAAGCTGTGTACTGGCTGGGTCTAAACAACAACATTGCAGAAATGATTATGTTGCGTTCAACATTTCATCAACCATCTCAATGCAAAGAAACATTACAACATGACATTACTACATTATTATAGGTAGGTGTAGACTTATTTCATTCAAATGGAAAAGACTATGGGCGAAATTCGCCCAACGGGAGACTGAGTGCCGACGCCGGAGTGAAACCCGGAGTGTTTCACTCCAGCGTCGGAGGCTGCTCCTCGCACCCTATTCTACCCCCCCCCCCCCCAAGGGGGCTAGGAGCGGCGGTTCGTGAATCCCGAACGCCCGGCCTTGACACTGCGTCAAAGCGGCGCGCCGGGAATGACGCGGCCGGCGGCGCCGAGGTGACGTCAGCCGTGCATGCGCAGGTTGGCCGGCTCCAACCCGCGCATGTGCGGTTGCCGCCTTCCCCTCCGCTGCCCCCGCAAGAAATGGCGGCTTGATCTTGCGGGGCGGCGGAGGGAAAAGAGTGTGTCTCTTAGAGATGCCGGCCTGACGATCGGTGGGCACCGATCACGGGCCAGTCACCTCATGAGCACGCCCGTGGTGCTCGATCGTCCCTCCGCCCCCCACAGGCCCCACACTTATCTGTCACGTGCTGTTCATGACGGCAGCGACCAGGTGTGGTTGCCGCCGGCGTGAACCGGTCGGGTTCGTCAGGCCGCTCGGCCCATCCGGGCCGGAGAATCGCTGGTCGCCGTGAAAAACAGCGAGTGGCGATTCTCCGAGCGGCGTGTCGAAAAACACGACACGCCAGTTTTTGGGGGGGGGGGGGGGGTGGGAGAATCGCAGGGGGTGCCAGGGTGGCGTGATTCGCCCGACCCTCCCGCGATTCTCCCACCCGGTGTGGGGAGTGGAGAATCGCGCCCCATGCTCTTGTAATTGATTATTACTCCAATTTTAAGGAAGTAATGAGATTACCTGATCCCACTTTCAGAGCTGTGATCAAAGCCTGTAAAGAATATTTTGCGAGACATGGCATTCCACAAACTATTATGTCAAATAATGGTCCGTGCTTTGCAAGCAGGGAGTGAACAGAATTTTCGAGAACATATAACTTCAATCACAATACTTCAAGTCCTCATTTTCCTCAATCAATTGGAAGAGTGGAAAAAGGTGTACATATTGTGAAGCAATAGTTGAGTAAAGCAAGAGATTCTCTATCGGATTTCTACTTGGCTTTATTATCCTATAGAGCCTCTCCATTGAATTCAGGCTTATCTCCAGCACAAATGTTGTATAATCATGAAATTAGAACAACATTACCGAAAATTCATGTTGATGATCCAGATCAACTCGATGTTTTGAAGAGAATTCACCAGCAACGTGAAAGACAACGAAGTTACTATGACAGACATGCAAAACCGCTAAAACCTCTCATAGCAGTTGATGTTGTAAGAATCAGATGACCTGATGGAGGATGGTCTGATACTGCTATAGTTATTGGGAAAATCTCACCAAGATCCTATTTAATCAAAACTTCGGAAGGTGGATTGATTAGAAGAAACAGACGTGATATCTCAAAAGTTCAAGTTCCTCAAACAATCTTTCCAGATCTGAACTTAAACCAATCTTTAACTTGAAATGTACCAATCAAACAATCTGTTGAAACAGAACAGCAGAACATCAAAGTTTCTACCTCTCCACTCAAACTGAGAAGATCTACCAGACGTAGAAGACAACCGAATTGTCAGAATTTATGAACGTTTGACTGATTCATTCATATTTACTGTACAATGCATAACAGAATACTGCATTTCTTATGTACAATTTTCTTTATAATGTATAATGTAACACAAAAAAGGGGGATGAAGTGATCTCTGTATGTGTTAATACATGTTTAGTTAATGTGAAGTCAGTACAAACAAATGATCACTAGATGACAACACTAACAGGAGCTATATCAGGAGTTTCCCGCTCTTTCTTTGGTGCGTGTGTAGGACAGCTAGAGTGAAGACTTGACCAAATCAGAGTGTAGTGTATTGTCATAATTGTTAGTTTAATCCAATCTTAGTTATTTGTTTTACTAGTCAACGTAGTAAAGTGAAAGAACTCACAAGTATATTATTTTATTACTCAATAAATAATTTGTCATTTGGAAGACTCCAACTATTTATTATCAGAATTCAATACAACTCGGCAAGACAAATGAGTAATATTTATGTTACAATTCAGTAATATAACAAGGGTGACCCTCCTAAGCCATGGAATCAGGAGTGCTGAACACTGAGTGAGGTCCCATCTAATAGCTGCAGTCAATTGGAGGAAGTTGCCCCCATATAGCTGTGGCAATAAGACCATAAGACCATAAGACCATAAGACATAGGAGTGGAAATAAGGCCATTCGGCCCATCGAGTCCACTCCGCCATTCAATCATGGCTGATGGGCATTTCAACTCCATCTACCAGCATTCTCCCTGTAGCCCTTAATTCCTCGCGACATCAAAAATTTATCTATCTCTGCCTTGAAGCCATTTAGCGCCCCGGCCTCCACTGCACTCCGCGGCAATGAATTCCACAGACCAACCACTCTCTGGCTGAAGAAATGTCTCCGCATTTCTGTTCTGAATTTACCCCCTCTAATTCTAAGGCTGTGCCCACGGGTCCTCGTCTCCTCGCCTAATGGAAACAGTTTCTTTGCGTCCACCCTTTCTAAGCCATGTATTATCTTGTAAGTTTCCATTAGATCTCCCCTTAACCTTCTAAACTCCAATGAATACAATCCCAGGATCCTCAGCCGTTCATCATATGTTAGACCCGCCATTCCAGGGATCATCCGTGTGAATCTCCGCTGGACACGCTCCAGTGCCAGAATGTCCTTCCTGAGATGTGGGGCCCAAAACTGGACACAGTACTCCAAATGGGGCCTAACCAGAGCCTTATAAAGGCTCAGTAGCACATCGCTGCTTTTATATTCCAACCCTCTTGAGATAAATGACAACATTGCATTCGCTTTCTTAATCACAAATTCAACCTGCATGTTTACCTTTAGGGAATCCTCGACTAGCACTCCCAGATCCCTTTGTACTTTGGCATTATGAATTTTCTCACCGTTTAGAAAGTAGTCTATGCTTGGATTCTTTTTTCCAAAGTGCAAGACCTCACATTTTCTCACGTTGAATTGCATCAGCCATTTCCTGCACCACTCTCCCAAACTGTCTAGATCCTTCTGCAGCCTCCCCACTTCCTTAGCACTACCTGCCTGACCACCTAACTTCGTATCATCGGCAAACTTCGCTAGAATGCCCCCAGTCCCTTCATCCAGATCATTAATATATATGGTGAACAGCTGCGGCCCCAACACTGAACCCTGTGGGACACCGCTGGTCACCGGCTGCCATTCCGAAAAAGAACCTTTTATCCCAACTCTCTGCCTTCTGTCAGACAGCCAATCCTCAACCCATGCCAGTAGCTCACCTCGAACACCATGGGCCCTCACCTTACTCAGCAGCCTCCTGTGTGGCACCTTATCAAAGGCCTTTTGGAAATCCAGATAGACCACATCCACTGGGTTTCCCTGGTCTAACCTACTTGTCACCTCCTCAAAGAATTCTAACAGGTTCGTCAGGCACGACCTCCCCTTACTAAATCCATGGGTGGTGGAAACCCCACGATATTTAAATCCATGGGGGATCATCTGAAGTGGAAATTAGCAAGGGGCAATGGTTTATCCCTCAACCCCCTCCTCAGCATAGCCTCAGCTAATATTCAATTTAATTATATCAGTTATTTTTGTCCTTTCATCTTCTTCATTGGTCCCATGTTATTTGTGGCATAGATAACATTTCGATTTCACATATAAGAAGCATGGGATAAAGAAGTTGGATGATGCAAAAAATGGTGGTGTCGTTGATCGTGAAGAAGAAAGCTGTAGACTGTAGGAAGATATCTGTAGTATAATAACTATGATGCTAATAGCTAATATACATCATGCAGTGATGTCACATCACATATGACCAGAGCCCAGAGAGAGATGGTTCTGGCAAGAGTCTCATACTTATCTATTCCTGTAAATAGTGAACAAATGTTTATAGGTACCTGGAGGCCTTCTTTCGAACAACCAATGTTTAGCACATCCTGGGACTGTTTGTGATGACAATTTGGTGTCAACGGACTGGTCAGGTGGACAGAAAAATGGCAAATGAAATTTAACTTGGAAAAGTGTGAGGGAACGGAAACATGGCAGAGGAACATACAATACATGGTAGGATATGGAGAAGTGTAGATGAACAGATGAATGAGGTGGATGTCCACTGATCCGCGAATGTAGCAGGAGAGGTGAATATGGTTCTTAGTAGTCAGGGCATTGCAATGACCTGGATCTTCCAAGAAGAAGAAATCATAATTTCATTGCCGTTCCGCTCAACCTTTTCCCCTGCCTGGGTGCTGTTCCATATTTGTTGAAGTTAATTCCGAGCCTGGCTTTATCAAAAATATGGAGCATCTTCGTGCTGCAGAGTCAAGGGGTAAGACTACACATACCCCCTTTTAATGGCTGCTGTAAGGCAGGTTTAAAAGATCAATGTGAATTTTAGTAGGTTGATGATGTGAGTCTGGGGATAGTCAAGTCGATTAATAATAATAATCTTTATTGTCACAAGTCGGCTTACATTAACACTGCAATGAAGTTACTGTGAAAAGCTCCTAGTCGCCACATTCCGGCACCTGTTCGAGTACACAGGAGGGAGAATTCAGAATGTCCAAATTACTTAATAGCATGTTTTTTGGGACTTGTGGGAGGAAACCGGAGCACCCTGAGGAAACCACACAAATGATGATGATGATTTGATTTATTGTCACATGTACTGAAGTACAGTGAAAAGTATTTTTCTGCAGCCAAGGGACCGTACACAGTACGTACATAGTAGACAAAAAAGAATAATCGACCTGGTGAATACAACCTGGTGATCACCTCACAAACACGTGTCCACAACAGGTGGAGGCAGTGACGGTCCCTGACATTTGGGAGATTGCTGGAGAGCAGGCCCCTGCAAAGCCAGAGTCCAGTGATGAACCTCTGCAATCAGCCCTGAGAGAAATGATGGAAATGCAAAGACAGGCAGGGGAATATCATGCAGAGTTGTCAGAGGCCATCACCAGACTGGAACTAAGGATGGAGGATTATTCCACATACAGTCCAATGTACCATTTGTCAATTGGTACATTGACAAATGGTACATTGGCAAACAGTGATTGGTTACAGTGCGGAAAAAGGGCCAAACAAAGCAAATACATGAGACACGAGGAGAATGTGCATACTCTGCACAGACACAGAACCTGGGGCTCTAGCACTGTGAAGCCATAGTGCTAACCACTATGCTAACGTGCTGCCCAGGTGGTTTGGGGGCATGGGGGGGCATCAGTCACACCAGGTTGGGCAATGGGGATAGCAGAGCTGTGACATTGGACTGTATGTGGAATAATCCTCCATCCTTTGTTCCAGTCTGGTGATGGCCTCTGACAACTCTGCATGATATTCCCCTGCCTGTCTTTGCATTTCCACCATTTCTCTCATGGCTGATTGCAGAGGTTCATCACTGGACTCTGGCTTTGCAGGGGCCTGCTCTCCAGCAATCCCCCAAATGTCAGGGACGGTCACTGCCTCCACCTGTTGTGGACACGTGTTTGTGAGGTGATCACCAGGTTGTAAACCAAGACCGAAGTCTTGACCTAGGACCCACGGGTGCGGATGTATCTGTGCTGGCCGCGGGTGCAGGTGAACACAGTGATGGGTCTTCATTGGATGTCTCCCCGCCACCTCAACGGAGGTGCTCTGGGGCTGTGGATGAAATGTTTGCTGATGGTGTTCCTCTGCCTTTTCTTGCTGGTAGGTGGAATTGAGAGAAGAGAGCATTAGTGATTGACGAGGCAGGCTCCGACATTATAGGACACTCACAGTCATTGTCCACATGTTGTTGATGTTCACTGGATAAACCCTCATCAAGTAGCTCCTTGTGGGAGGAGAGTGTCCTCAGCTCAGGGGCCTCCTCCAGTTTTCGCTGTGTCCCTTTTGTTTTGGCGACCATGTCCTGTATAAAGACAGATGGATATTCTGTGAGCACAGTGGATGAGCTGACCTACCGGATAAGCAGGAAACTGTTCAAACTCCGAAGCCTCCAGGCCAAAACCAAAGCCACCCCAATCCTCGTCAAGGGGACAATGGCTGAGGCCGGGCTACAAACCATCGTAGATGCATTCACTGAGGCATATGAGAGAATGGGCCTCAGACTAAACATGAGGAAAACAAAAGCTCTCTACAAGCCCGCTCCTGCGACACAAAACTGTCCCCAACCATCAAGATCCATGGTGAGCCCTTGAACAATGCGGTTCATTTCCCATACCTTGGGAGCGTCTTCTCGGTGCGAGCAGACATTGACGATGAAATCCAACATCGACCCCAATACACCAGTGCAGTCTTTGGACGCTTGATGGACAGATTCAAAGATTGAGACCTCAAACCCAGAACCAAGCTCATGGTTTACAGAGCAGCCATAGTCCCTGCTGTCTTGTGCGCATCAGAAAAATGGACACTGTACAGCAGACATCTCAAATCCCTGGAGAGATATCACCAATGTTGCTTCCACAAAATCCTGCAAATCCTGTGGCAGGATAGGTGTGCCAATGTGAGCGCCCTCTCCCAGGCCAACATCCCCAGTATCGAGTCATTGCTGATTGTCGGCCAGCTGTAATGGGCAGGCCACATTGCCCGACACAAGACTCCAGAAACAAGTGCTCTACTCCAGGCTCCTCAACGACAAGCGATCACTAGGAAGGCAGAGGAAATGCTGCAAGAACACTCTGAAAGTCTCCCCAAATAAATGCATCATCCCCACCGATACGTGGGAATTGCTTGCCTTAGAATGTGCAAACTGGAGACAAAGCATCACGGTAGCATGGTGTTTAGCATCAATGCTTCACAGCTCCAGGGTCCCAGGTTCGATTCCCGGCTGGGTCACTGTCTGTGTGGAGTCTGCACGTCCTCCCCGTGTGTGCGTGGGTTTCCTCCG
Source organism: Scyliorhinus canicula (assembly GCF_902713615.1). Taxonomy (NCBI): domain Eukaryota; kingdom Metazoa; phylum Chordata; class Chondrichthyes; order Carcharhiniformes; family Scyliorhinidae; genus Scyliorhinus; species Scyliorhinus canicula. Next base: position 49,435,810 of record NC_052154.1, on the reverse strand, counting down.
GGTGCTCCGGTTTCCTCCCACAGTCCAAAGATGTGCGGGTTAGGTGGATTGGCCATGCTAAATTGCCCGTAGTGTAAGGTTAATGGGGGGATTGTTGGGTTACGGGTATACGGGTTACGTGGGTTTAAGTAGGGTGATCATTGCTCGGCACAACATCGAGGGCCGAAGGGCCTGTTCTGTGCTGTACTGTTCTATGTTCTATGTTCTATGTTCTATGTTCTATGTTCTATGAAGACACCAATCACCTTGAGCGTCACAGGGTGGAGCATGTGGACGCCAAGTGTAAACAGCAGAAGGAGAGCGCAGAATCCACCCACCCACCCACCCACCTCATCAAACACCACCTGCCAAACCTGTGGCAGAGTGTGCGGATGCAGGATTGGACCATTCAGCTACGGAAAGCAAGTTATCCACAATGCTGAGGGACTGTCCAAGAAAGAGGATGAAAGGGCATTTCAGAAGCAAGGATGCCTGCTGTGTCCTGCTGATGAGTCCACCCTGATAAAGATTAAGATACTGGTGGCGATTTCTGCCCCCATTTTCAGGGATCGCAATGGGCAGCAGGGGTGAGAGTCCAAATACACTGTATGCTGGCTGGATTTCCCAACCTTATGTGAATGATGGCCGGTCTCCCAGGGCATACATGTAACCGTTGAGCAGAACATGCTGGAGGAGTTCAGGTGAGTGCATCACTCCGTGTTGGGGGGGGGGGGGGGGGGGGGTGGTGCAGCGGGGAGATGTTCAGAGGAATCCCAAGGAACGAGGACCACCTGCCTTTTCTGGACAACTTGAGGAGAATCCCTAGTTAGTCTCCCTGACCGTGGATCCAAAGATTTATTTCACTTGGTCGCCATGGTAACACAGAAGCTTACACCACACCTGGCCTGCTGTGAGTGAATGTCTGTCCGGTTGTTGATTAGATATGGTACCTGGATCATCGGCCCTCTGAGGTAACAGCGGGCCGACATTGCACTTGAGTACATAAAATTGAAGGATCCACATGAAATGGATAAGAAACACTTATTTTCCTTAGCAAAAAGGTCAATAACCAGGGGACAATAGGTGTAATGGGCTGGATTTTGTTGAGGTGGGATTGGTGAGAGCAGGGAGGTTGATGCTGTGGGTGGCCACCGGGTCCCTTGAGTGGGGACTACAGAATGCCCGAACAGGAGGTTGCCCTGAACCAGCAGAGAGGTTGCCAGGTCCAACATGGCAGTCCGACCACATGGTGGAGGGCCACCTGCTGCTGGTCAAGTGCCAGCAACTGTGGGAAGAGGCCATTGATTGGCTATTTAAATGGCACATGGCCTCCGGCCGTGGGGACAGTGCTCCCCTCCACTTTCCCCGTCACTGGCAGAATGGGTGGGGTGAAATGGACACACTGCCCGGCTCATCCGTCTCCTATTGTACTCTTGAAGTCCCCATTAAATGCAGCCCGATGTAATTGATAGGAGGTTAAGAGGGGAGTTCAGAATTTTTAATTTCACTCTTTGTGGAGCGGGGAGCTGGAACTAACTGCATGAAAGGGTGGCTGAGGCAGAAACCCCCTTCGTAAAGTACTTGACATGCACTTGAAGTGCTGTAACCTTCAAGGCTATGGACCAAGAGCTGGAAAATGGGATGAGGCTGGATGGTTCTTTTTTGGTTAGAACAGACACATTGGGCTGAATGGCCTCCTTCTGTAAAGTTCAATTAAAAGCTGGTTTGGATATCTACTCTGAGTTTAACATTTATAAGATGCCAATTAAACTATCAGCAAACAGTCTCACAGACCTGGAGCAGAGTAATTTAATTGAGCCAATATATGCAAAAATCTATATAAAATAAAGTAATGCCATGTTGTCAGAATGCTCAAATCCACCAGCATTGTGACTATTATTAACTTCTGTTGTAACCCACGGGGACGTCCCGATTAATCTCCCGTGAGCCTCGTGGAATATGAGCTCCCCCATTGAGGGGCAGGTGCTCCCCTTCGTGGGCTGGTTAATTTATAACCATAAAAGCCGGCCCAGGGAGGAGCCAAGCTGCAGAGCAGACCCGTCTTTGACTCTTCTTTCCGGACTCTCCTGCGACTACTAAACTTAATCAATTTCCAAGTTAATACAATTATATTTCTTATAAGATCAACCTTTATGATGGCACTAATTTCAGCTAGCCATTGCTTACATCCTCTAACCTTTTATTATTTATTTCTTATGGAGACCAATTTACCTAGAACTCTAAAGCTAACTCTTCATGTTTATTTGGAGTTCACTAATATGGTTCAATACAGTTAGGGAGCCCAACTCTCTACAACAGAGATCATGAAAGGTTGATCTTTTTCTCTAACTGGTTCTGTTGGATCGGTCTGGATTGCAATGACCCCCGACCTCCCAAACCTTCCTGCCTCTCTCTCTCTCTCTCTCTCTCTCTCTCTCCTTTAAAATGCCGAAGAAGCTCTTTAACGCCCACCACCCTGATGTGGCTAAGTATTGAATTTTATTTCCCTTCCTGCCTTAGGGCCTTTCACGACATTAAAGGTGCTATATAAATGCAATTTGTTATTGTTCAGGTACAATGTGACTGATGGCAATTTATGAACATAGTTGAGAAAGCTTCTACCACCCATATAGTGTCTCTGGCCTTGGCGCATTCTCTCAAAGATAATCAAACACACCGGAGAAGAAAGTAATTTTATTTACCCAGCTATGATAGCAGTTTTGGGCAAGACTGAAAGATCCCACCTTGAGAAGGGTACCCCATGCCTGTTCAACGTTTCCAATAGTGCTGGAGTGACTGGAGTCCAAATGCTCAGACAATTCTAAAATAGGCATATAATAAATAATCCTGTTCACCGAAGAAAGATGCAAGTTCATTGATTCAAAACAGTGGTATCTGGAATTCTTTGTCTGTAAAAGGATTGGATTTTACAAAACTGAAAATTATACTCTGGCGAAAGGCTGATGTAGAAGAGCACAAGCATTTGGGGGTTCTGGTTCAATCAACAGCAGATAGGGGCTGATTTAGCACAGGGCTAAATCGCTGGCTTTGAAAGCAGACCAAGACAGGCCAGCAGCACGGTTTGATTCCCGTAACAGCCTCCCCGAACAGGCGCTGGAATGTGGCGACTAGGGGCTTTTCACAGTAACTTCATTGAAGCCTACTCGTGGCAATAAGCAATTTTCATTTTCATTTCATCAAATGAAAATGGTCATGAAAAAAGAATGAATGCAATATTGAGTGTATCACTGTTTAAAAAACAAGTTAAGAAACAATGGTAAATTCATAAAGCGCTGTAATGTTACAAGATCTGTGAACTTACTATATTTCAGTTTTGTCATGAGGAGGATATTGAGAGGGGTGTTGGAAAGATTAAAAGCAGATTTATTAGGATGCTGCCTGGTATGAAGAAATACAAATATGAAGAAAGAAATAGAAAATTGGGACTGTTTTCCTCAGAAAAAATGAGATAAGGCAATGATTTGATGAGGTTTTAAAACGATGAAGTGCTGTTGCAGTACATATAGAAATGGACTCCATTTCCGTTGATTTTGGGAGTTTAGGACTAAGCACATCAAAATAAGATTAATTGAAATAGATTTAGGTAGAACAAAGAGTAAAGAACAAAGAAAAGTACAGCACAGGAATAGGCCCTTTGGCTCTCCCAGTCTGTGCCGATCCAGATCCTTTATCTAAACCTGTCGCCTATTTTCCAAGGATCTACTTTCCTCTGTTCCCCCCCCCCCCCCCCCCCCCCAGTTCATATATCTGTCTAGATGCATCTTAAATGATGCTATCGTACCCGCCTCTACCACCTCCGCTGGCAAAGCGTTCCAGGCACAGACCACCCTCTGCGTAAAAACGTTCCACGCACTTCTCCCTTAAACTTTCCCCCTCTCACCTTGATATCGTGACCCCTTGTAATTGACACTCCCAATCTTGGGAAAAGCTTGTTGCTATCTACCCTGTCCATACCTCTCATAATTTTGTAGTCCTCAATCAGATCCCCCCTCAATCTCCGTCTTTCCAACGAAAACAATCCTAATCTACTCAACTTTTCTTCATAGCTAGCACCCTCCATACCAGGCAACCTCCTCTGCACCCTCTCTAAAGACCAGAGCTGCACGGAATATTCCAAATGTGGCCTAACCAAAGTCCTATACAACTGTAATATGACCTGCCGACTCTTGTACTCAATACCCCGTCCGATGAAGCATGCTGTATGCCTTCTTGACCACTCTATCGACCCACGTTAACACCTTCAGGGTACAATGGACCTGAACTCCCAGATCTCTCTGTACATCAATTTTCCCCAGGACTCTTCCATTGACCATAGAGTCCGCTCTTGAATTGGATCTTCCAAAATGCATCACCTCGCATTTGCCTGGATTGAACTCCATCTGCCATTTCTCTGCCCAACTCTCCAATCTATCTATATTTTGTTGTATTCTCTGACAGTCCTCCTCGCTATCTGCAACTCCACCAATCTTAGTATCATCTGAAAACTTGCTAATCAGACCACCTATACCTTCGCCCAGACCATTTATGGATATCACAAACAACAGTGATCTGAGCACGGATCCCTGTGGAACACCACTAGTCACCTTTCTCCATTTTGAGACACTCCCTTCCACCACTACTCTCTGCCTCCTGTTGCCCAGCCAGTTCATTATCCATCTAGCTAGTACACCCTGAACCCCATGCGACTTCACTTTTTCCATCAACCTGCTATGGGAAACTTTATCAAACGCCTTACTAAAGTCCATGTATTTACACCCTTCCCTCATCAATTAATTTTGTCACTTCCTCAAAGAATTCTATTAGGTTTGTAAATCATGACCTTCCCTGCACAAAACCATGCTGCCTATCACAGATAAGTCTATTTTCTTCCAGATGTGAATAGATCCTATCCCTCAGTATCTTCTCCAACAGTTTTCCTACCACTGACGTCAAGCTCACAGGTCTATAATTCCCTGGATTATCCCTGCTATCCTTCTTAAACAAAGGGACAACATTAGCAATTCTCCAGCCCTCCGGGACCTCACCCGTGCTCAAGGATGCTGCAAAGGTATCTGTTAAGGCCCCAACTATTTTGTCCCTCGCTTCCCTCAGTAACCTGGGATAGATCCCATCCGGACCTGGTGACTTGTCCACCTTAATGCCTTTTAGAATACCTAAAACTTCCCCCTTCCTTATGCCGACTTGACCTAGAGTATTTAAACATCCATCCCTAACCTCAACATCCGTCATGTCCCTCTCCTTGGTGAATACCGATGCAAAGTACTCATTAAGAATCTCACCCATTTCCTCTGACTCCATGCATAAATTCCCTCCTTTGTCTTTGAGTGGGCCAATCCTTTCTCTAGTTACCCTCTTGCTCCTTATATATGAATAAAAGGCTTTGGTATTTTCCTTAACCCTGTTAGCCAAAGATATTTCATGACCCCTTTTCACCCTCTTTATTGCGCGTTTGAGATTTGTCCTACTTTCCTGATATTTCTCCAAAGCTTCATCAGTTTTAAGTCGCCTAGATCTTATGTATGCTTCCTTTTACATCTTAGCTAGTCTCACAATTCCACCCATCATCCATGGTTCCCTAATCTTGCCATTTCTATCCCTCATTTTCACAGGGACATGTCTGTCCTGCACTCTAATCAACTTTTCCTTAAAAGACTCCCACATTTCAAATATGGATTTACCCTTAAACAGCTGCTCCCAATCCACATTCCCTAGCTCCTGCCAAATTTTGTTATACTTGGCCTTTCCCCAAATTAGCACTCTTCCTTTAGGACCACTCTCGTCTTTGTCCATGAGTATTCTAAAACTTACGGAATTGTGATCGCTATTCTCAAAGTAATCACCACCTGGCCGGGATCATTCCCCAATACCAGGTCCAGTATGGCCCCTTCCCGAGTTGAACTATTTACATACTGATAGGTAGGATAAATGTTTTTTCATTTGAGGATTTGTGAAGCTATATAACGTATTACGGGAGTTAATGATTGAAGCAGAGACCACATTGATGTTTAAGAATAGGTTAGAGGAGCGATTGATGAAAGGGGCTTTAAGAGATATGAAAAAAGGCAGTCATATGGCGTTAGGATAACTTTTGTGTGGAGTTAAACACCAATGTGGACAGGATGGACTGAATGGCCTGTTTCCACTTGATACCTTCTATGTAATTGTTTGCTCCAATTATATACTTGCTGTAGTAATCCACGGGAGGCAGGAGTTCCGTCACCACACCAATATTTATTTACAATAACGATATTACAGGAGCAGCTACAAACAGTGCTGCTAGCAGTCCAGTCAACTTAAGACTGCTCACAAAGCCTACACAGGTGATTATATGGGCCCCCTCAATGAGCTATCATTGAGGGAGCTCATACTCCAATTGGCCAACCAATAAAGCCAATTGGAGTTCATTACATCCCTCCCCCCCAAGGTACGAGGAATTCCTGCCAGCTGGCATTCCTCTGAGCTTCTCCCTGCTCCTCATGTCTGGGTCTGTCACCTCTGTGTCGTCCACCGGGTCGTTCTCCGAAGTGGGCGGGGTGTACCTTATAGGTGCCCGTCTTTTCCTAGACGACCTCCCTGTCTTCCCGCTTCGCTGTGTAGAATCTGTACCTACGCAAAATGAGGGGTGGTTTTGGGTCATAGTGCTCTTTCACCAATTCCGTTACTTCTTGGAAAGTTTTCGTGTCCGACGCATCGGGATAAGTCAGACTACGTATAATGGCGAAAGTGGAGGGTCCGCACGCCGAAAGCAGGATAAGCTGTCTCCTTTCGTCCGTCAGTATATCATTTGCCCGGAAGAAGTAACACATTCTCTCCACATACTGGGACCAGTCCCCAATAGCCGGGTCGAATGCCTCTAACCTCCCAAAAAATGGCATTTTTAAAATGGCAAGGCTTACCCTCCGAGTGCGGCAGCTGGTCTCCGCAAAATTCGTAGTTTATCTTGTCGCCACTGTAGTAATCCACGGGAGGCAGGAGTTCCGTCACCACACCAATATTTATTTACAATAACGATATTACAGGAGCAGCTACAAACAGTGCTGCTAGCAGTCCAGTCAACTTAAGACTGCTCACAAAGCCTACACAGGTGATTATATGGGCCCCCTCAATGAGCTATAATTGAGGGAGCTCATACTTCAATTGGCCAACCAATAAAGCCAATTGGAGTTCATTACACTTGCAAAGCCAATACCTTCTGGGCACATGTTCAGAGGCAGGAGCCTCTTGTGCCAATATGCTTTACCAATGGGAAAAGGTGTTATTTGCACATTTATATTCTATACACATCCAAGTTAGTGTAAAAGTTGAATAAGGTTTTCTGGTAGTGTGCAGTGGACTTAGATCCTGCTCCGCAAATGTTACTTGAAGCTGCAGCGTTTGTGTGATTTTGTTAGCTGTATATATTTGGAGTTCATCATGTGCTGCTAAGTGAAACATGTGGAATTGTTCGAACTGCAGAGCCCAAAAGTGGAATCCATTCGCAGATGTCTTTAATAACCACGTTGTTCGATATATGCTTTGTGCATTGCTGAGATGCTTAAAATCTGTCATCACTGCACCATATAACATTATACATCTGTGATTTATGGATAATAGACTTTAGCTTGTAATAATGGCAATACAAGCACATGTGTCTATATATAAATTACATTTATGCTGACTTTCATGTGTAATATGCAGTTAAATGAACATTTTCTATGTGCTATTGGTACTGAAAACAAAATAATACTTTTATTACCAGATAAACACCGTTCTTGACTGACTGAAGTGTGAATCTTAATATATAAACTTGCGTTTTGCGAGGATAAATACCACAGTTAATCATTTTGATACAGACCTTTGTAGGATCTGTTCTCTTTTATGGAACAAATAGTGTATTATTTTAAAATTCCAGTGAAATCCCGTTGTTGCCAAATAGTTTATCACATCAAATACAATCATTAGATTAGAGTGGTTAAAATGGTTTGACTCTCGTTCTTTTTCACCTTGGTCAATAAAGATGTATCGGTTAATTTGAAGTCCTGCGCTTTTGACTCGAGTGACTCTCCTGATGAAAGGAATCCAATTGCCTTAGGGAAAATGTCATCATAATTCAATAATTGTCCTTGTAATTTGAGTTAATCAATTCAAAAGCATTTAAGAGGCCAAATTAAATAATATTGTTGAAACAGAAACCATTAATCATTGTAGGATGGAACATTAGATCTGCTATTTTCGCTAACTTAATTCATTTAATAAGGTTGTTTTTATTGCACAGAAATCCTTGGTGCAGTCTACAGTTCTCTAATTGAAATGTAGGAGGAGTATCAAAGTTAACAGAATTATCCTTGTACTTCCTCTATATTAATCATTAATGCAATTGTAACGCCAATATTCAAAAATACATGGGGCCAAGTTCCGTTGTCGCAGGGTACCTCATCGTTCAAGATCAAGATAATTTTTGAAAACTTTGCTTATTGCAAAGTATCTGGCAGTATTCTGGAGCCTTGTAGATGGTGCACAGGGTTTGGGGAGTTAGGAAGTGAGTTACGCACTGCAGAATTCCCTGCTGCTGACATAATGGGCGCGATTCTCCGCCCCCCACGCCAGGTTGGAGAATAGCGGGAGGGCCTCCCGACATTTTTTCACGCACTCCCGCTATTCTCCCCCCACCACGCCCGACCCACGCCACGAATTGCCGCTCGCCATTTTTTACGGCGAGCGGCGATTCTCCGAGGCTGATGGGCCGAGCGGCCAGGCCTTCACACCCGTTTCAACACGGCAGCAAACACACCTGCTCGCTGCCGTCATGAAACGGTTGCCAGATGCCCGTTTGGGGCATCTGGAGGCCCGGTTGGCACAGCAGTACCATGGCCGTTCCAAGGTGAGCATAGATTGCGGGCCGTGCGTCTGTAACGGACGCACTCTTTTTCCTCCGCCGACCCGCAAGATCAAGCCGCCATGTCTTGCGGGGCTGCTGAGGGAAAAGACGCCAACTGACGTCATCGGCCGCGTCAGCCGGCGTGACGCTTGACGTGCGGCCTTGACAACTGTTGTCAAGGCCGCGCCGTCGTGCCGCATGGGGCCGCGCTCCTAGCCCCGCCCGGGGGGGGGGGAGAATCGGCCCCGGAAGTGGGCGTGAAGGCTGCCGTGGGTCACGGCCTGTCCCACGGCAGCCTTTACGATTCTCCGCATTTGCGGAGAATCTCGCCCAATATTTCAGCCACAGTACTCAAATGGCTAGCCCAGTTAAGGTTTTGACCAATCGCAATCCCTGGAATATTACTTCTGGGGGATTCAGTGATCATAATACCATTAAATGTCAAGGGGGGATGGTTTGATTTTCTCATTGGGATGTCATTGCCTGACACCTATCTGGCAAAAATGTTATGCGGAGGCAGTGGCGTAGTGGTATTGCCACTAGACTAGTAAACCAGAAACCCAGAGTAATGCTCCAGGGATGCAGGCTCAAATCCCACCACTGTAGCTGGTGAAATTTGAATTCAATGAAAAAATCTTGAATTAAAAGTCTAATGATAACCATGAAGCCACTGTCGATTGTTGTATAAACACATCTGGTACGCTAATATCTTATAGGGAAGGAAATCTGCTGTCCTTACCTGGTCTGGCCTACATCTGACTCCAGAGCCACAGCATTGTGGTTGACTCTTAACTGCCCCCTCAAGGGAAATTAGGGATGGGCAATAAATGGTGGTACAGCTGGCGATGCCCACATCATGTAAACAAATAAAAACAAAATGACCAATGTCTTGTTGTCTTTCAAAATACATGAAAAGTCCTTTATTTCTCTCAAAGAACTCATTAAAAAGGATGAAGAGCCATATCTGAATATAAATTATCCCAGTCTGAACTATTGATAAACTGTTAATTTGCCTTGCGTTTAACCCAAAAGCAAATATTCTCTACAACAGATAACAGGAAACCTTCTGGAAGATTTAACAAGGGAGCATAATGTGTGAAGATTCATCATTTACTTGGAAAAAAAGTTCTGTAAGACTATTATTTGGGATGCACTTTGCAAGATAATAGAAAATCATATAAATAAAAATGTGTTTAATGTAATCTGTTTTTACCTATGACTGGTTTAGTTTACATCAATGGAAGTATCATCCAAAACCTTTTAAATAATCTACCCTTTCATCTACAATCTTTTGCACAATACTTCTCGTCAGAGTGTCATTATCCTGCCACATCTTTTATGACATTACACTGGCTGTAGAAATTCATTTATAGCTTCAAATACAAAAGTGTAACTCATACTAAAAAATATAGTTCCATTATATATGTTTGGTGTCTCCTGTTTACTGCACCCAGCTATTTTCTCTGGTATAGAATGGGAAAAATCGCTATGAACCTAAGTGTTAATAGTGCTTTTGAGCATTTTAACAAATTTTGGAATGTAGCAAAAAGTTCCAAACCATGAACAATATTTGGAGAGGGAGAAATATTTTATGGATTTTGTTTTCAGTTTATCCTATAGCATCAATTTGGATTTAATAACACATGTTAACCATTAGTTCTGATAAACAAATTGACCTATTGTAATTGTTTATCCTGGTACTCTGAAATCCCTTATGTCTTGGGCAAGCTGTAATTGCATAATAAAACTCCACAGGGTGACTTGCTATTTGAAATAAATTGCTCTTCAGTGGAGGATTCTACATCTCCGATTCTAGCTTGCAAATGATTTATTAATAAACTATTTGTTGCATAGCTATCATTTAAATGTTCATTTGGAATAATGGAATGTTTTTCTTTGCACGATATACGTGCCTGCAGTGTGAAACCTAAGACTGCGTCTTCAACAGACATTGTATAATAGTGAGGATTCTGTTTGACTTTGGTGAAAGTGAATTTTAAATAAAGATTCCTCTGGTATCATTTAGTGGTGCACAATTAGATAGTTCTGCATTTGTCCAACCTTCATGAGGAAGGAACAACTTAGCCTTCATTTATTATGTCAATTGTGACCAATCATAAGAACATAAGAACTAGGCGCAGGAGTAGGCCATCTGGCCCCCTCAAGCCTGCTCCGCCATTCAATGAGAAAATGGCTGATCTTTTGTGGACTCAGCTCCACTTTCCGGCCTGCACACCATAATCCTTAATCCCTTTATTCTTCAAAAAATTACCTATCTTTATCTTAAAAACATTTAATAAAGGAGGCTTAACTGCTTCATTGGGCAAGGAATTCCATCGAGTCACAACCCTTTGGGTGAAGAAGTTCCTCCTAAACTCAGTCCTAAATCTACTTCCCCTTATTTTGAGGCTATGCCCCCTAGTTCTGCTGTCACCCGCCAGTGGAAACAACCTGCCCGCATCTATCCTATCTATTCCCTTCATAATTTGATATGTTTCTATAAGATCCCCCCCCCCCCCCCCCCCCCCCCCCCCCCATCCTTCTAAATTCCAACGAGTACAGTCCCAGTCTACTCAACCTCTCCTCGTAGTCCAACCCCTTCAGCTCTGGGATTAACCTCGTGAATCTCCTCTGCACACCATCCAGTGCCAGTACGTCCTTTCTCAGGTAAGGAGACCAAAACTGAACACAATACTCCAGATGTAGCCTCACTAACACCTTATACAGTTGCAGCATAACCTCCCTCGTCTTAAACTCCATCCCTCTAGCAATGAAGGACAAAATTCCATTTACCTTCTTAATCACCTGTTGCACCTGTAAACCAACTTTTTGCGACTCATTTGGGGGGCAGCAGGGTAGCATGGTGGTTAGCATAAATGCTTCACAGCTCCAGGGTCCCAGGTTCGATTCCCGGCTGGGTCACTGTCTGTGTGGAGTCTGCACGTCCTCCCCCTGTGTGCGTGGGTTTCCTCCGGGTGCTCCGGTTTCCTCCCACAGTCCAAAGATGTGCGGGTTAGGTGGATTGGCCATGCTAAATTGCCCGTAGTGTCCTAATAAAAGTAAGGTTAAGGGGGGGTTGTTGGGTTACGGGTATAGGGTGGATACGTGGGTTTGAGTAGGGTGATCATGGCTCGGCACAACATTGAGGGCCGAAGGGCCTGTTCTGTGCTGTACTGTTCTATGTTCTATGTTCATGCACGAGCACACCTAGGTCTCTCTGCACAGCAGCATGTTTTAATGGTTTATCATTTAAATAATAATCCCTTTTGCTCTTATTCCTACCAAAATGGATAACCTCACATTTGTCAACATTGTATTCCATCTGCCAGACCCTAGCCATTCACTTAACCTATCCAAATCCCTCTGCAGACTTCCGGTATCCTCTGCACTTTTTGCTTTACCACTCATCTTAGTGTCGTCTGCAAACTTGGACACATTGCCCTTTGTCCCCAACTCCAGATCATCTATGTACAATCGGATTGTTAGTAATTTGTTCAGACAGACCCACATTAACTCGGTTCGGTTTGTTATGGGCTTGTGTTTAGAAAACTCCAAAGTATATTATGGAGTCCACCTGACCTACAACTGTTTATTGAATGTGACTGGGATGAGCACCAGAGCCTGCCTTTCAGTTGTTATTCAACAGAGCTCTTAGGCACTTTAAATCAAAAAAACAAACTTTATTCTAATAATTTAGTTAACATTTGTATAAACACACACATGCAAGAGTTTTTATCAACTACAAACATAAATCCCCCACACAGCTATAGTAATCTATGTATAACCCTGAATGAATCCCCCCATTTACTGTTCCAATTTAATAAAAAGATCCAAATAAAAACCAGAACCCCCTTTTCAAAGGTCTGGCCCAGCACACACCACTCTTACTGGTATACGACTTGGTATTGATATTCTTGTTTTCTTTCCAAACAGTAGGTTTGAATTCCTTCAAGAAAGCAATTATCTCTTTTAAGTTATCAAGCTGTCTGGAAACAGCTTTTAAAATGAAGATAGAGAAACCCTTCTTTCAACCTGTGCAGTAAAAACCAGTCCAAACTCAAAAGCGAAAGTAAAACTCAGAGCCACAGCCAGCTACAAACTCTAAGTGAAAGTAAAAACTTACAGACTCACGGAGCCACAGCCCAGCTCCACCCACACAATGACATCACTAAAGCCTTGTGATAAGACCAAAACATTTCTTAAAGGGACACTCGCATGACAGGTTGAACATTGAATCCAAATGACGGTTGTATGTTTGTATATTGACAAATCAGTCTAACAAAATGCATATAAAAGCAGCTAAAAGATACCAAGGACATTTTTCTTTGTACAATTCTGGTCTTCTTTCATAGTTGGAAGGTTTAGTATGATAATGATTATCGTACTGACATAGAAACTCAATTCTTTTTGGAAGTCCAAATTCCACCATTGCAATGAGTGAGACTAAACACAATCAAACCACTAATTATCTGGGTTAGCAACAGAGAAATTGACGATGAAAGTTGCTGTTCTGCTATGAAAATCCAATTAGTTAACTATTTTCCTGCACCAAAGAGACATTGTAATCCCAGTTCTGTCTAACTCAACATGTGACTCTAGTACACACCAGAGGGGTGCAGCTTATGTAGGGACCATGGCCCAGCTCCTTGTTAAAAGCTGGAAGTGAGCCCACCCCTGCTTGGGCAGGTCACCCTACAGCAATTTAACCCCCGTTTAGGCTCAGGCTGAGACTTCTGCCTCCCATTTGGGGGGCAGAAGTCTAGAGTTTTGCTGGAACCAGTCTGGCAGGCCATGGCGAGTGACATGGAAGGGCTGAATTCTGTTGAGCAGGGCAGACACTAGTGTACACGAGTTGCTCAAATCTGCCACCAGGGGGCCTGATTTCAGGTACCACCCCCATCAGCTCATTACTGGTGGTGAGGGTGAGGTAAAATTCCACCCATGACATGGTTAACTTTGAAGTTGTTTGATCCAGCTTAGCTAATCATAGGTTTGCTCAGTTGATCAATCAAGCACTATGCATGGAGGTAGCCCACCAACACCTTTGACAACAAGGGACCCCAAAAGTTATGGGGTTGCTGTATTATTTGGGACTTGGATATTTCTTCCTTATAATAATATTAAATTAATATTGAGTTTGAGAGGACCTTAAGTACAAAATCAGGATCTTGAATTGAGCAAAGCACAGTATGTAGGCTCAAGGCAAAAGTTAACTGAGGTAGATTTGGAAAATAGATTAAATGAGATAATATGACAAAAATGTAAAGAACTAATTCCCATGACTATACATTTCTTTTTAAGAAATTAAAGCCCAACAGGAAACTTTATCCAATTTTGGCTATCAAGAGAAACGAAAGATAATATTAGATTGCTATAAAAGAGTTAGTCAAAGATTGTGAGAACTCAACAGAGGATACTCAAGAAATTGATACAGGAGACTAAACTTGAAGCGGCAAAAATACAGATTGCAAAACTTCCACAGGCAAACAAAACAGAATTGCTTAGGGCGGCATGGTGGCATAGTGGTTAGCACTGCTGCCTCACAGCACCAGGGACCCGGGTTCTATTCCGAACTCGGGTGAGTGGAGTTTGCACATTCTCCCCTTGCTCACATGGCTTTCCTCTGGGTGCTTCCGTTTCGTCTCACAGTCCAAAAACGTGAAGGTTAGGTGGATTGGCCAAGCTAAATTGCCCCTTAGGGTGGGGTTGGACGAATACGGCGGTGGATTGGATCTAGATAGGGTGGTGTTTCAAAGAGTTGGTGCAGACTCGATGGGCCAAATGGCCTTCTTCTGCACTGTCGGGATTCTATGATTCTATCCTATGATTCTATGAAAGTTAATGTGGTTCCTCACCAGCAAGGTAAGGAGAAATTATCACGATGATTAAGGAAATAGCAGAGACACCTTTTGCTAAATTATCCCATCTTAGCTATCTTTGAACTGGGACAGTTATCATGTCAGGAACTTTATTGGGACCGCAGCAAGTCTCCTGGTTTCTCTTCCCCAGGACAGGCTGATTAAGAGCTCCTCTCCAGTTTCCTCGACCAATTAGACGGGTGGGACGACACAGCCATTTTGTCAGTGGAAAGGTGTCTAATTAAAGGTGCCATGGTATGTTTGAGAGAAGCTGACCAGCATCTTGATTTTCCAGGCCGCAGCAACCACAGGAAGGATGAGGAGACCTATAAAAGCTAGCTCCCAGGTTTTCCACTCTCCCCTGGAGATGTAGCTGGAGGGCTGTGGTGTGGTGAGCTCTTCTAAGGGCAGGGAGGCACGGATGGAAGTGGTTGAGGAAGGAAGCAGCAGAAGTGTATCACCTCTAGCATGGGGACCATGAGGATGTAGGACCTGAGAAAGTCATGACAGGTGAATGGAGAAACACAGACAAGTGTCGAACCCCACACTCTGACTTTTCCACTAAATACAAATGTTATCCTTCATACCTCTGAATAAAAGCCGTTCTTGAAACTCCCGCTACGAGGTGAAGTACCTTCCAGGTAGTTGGCATTCAGCTATTGGGCACTGCAAGAACTCCCTGGCAAAATGAGCGCTGTGTGAGGTAGCGGGCACGATTCTCCCAGAAAATAACTCTGTAATTTGGACGGGTTTTGTGGGGTGTTTCCTGCCGGCTTGTTGAATGAGGTCCACCCTGTATTTACTCACACTTCATAATTTTTGGGATGGTTTGGGGAGTTTCTCACCGGTCTAGCCAGCAGTGGGGAATGAAACTCACCAGCCAGACTCATTCCTCTGGGATTGGGCGCCATTTTGGATGGGCACTGATGGGCATCGTGGCAGGCAGGACAGGAAAACGTGGAAAGCAGTTAAAAGTCAACGGCTCTCCAGATTTTCCTGTCCCGCCGACAATGTTGTCCACCAGTGTCAGTGCGTGAAAATCCCCACAAGTAGTAACACGCTGGTAAGAAGTTTGCAACATGATTAGGCAGGTTGGACATGGATTTACAACAGGGAAATTGCACTTGACTAGCAGGGTAACTAAGACAGAACCAGTGGATGTACTGTATTTGAGTTTTCAAAAAAGCATTTGATCAGGTGTGACATGAGGCTATTGTTCAAAATTAGGGAAATAAGGGATTGGAAGTAATAGTATAGATTGAGGGTTGGCTAACAAAGGAGAAACAGAACCTAGGAATAAATAGGACGTTTGTGGCTTGGCAGTCTAAGGAGTGGAGTGCTACAAGGACTAGAGCTTGGGCCTCAGCTACTTACAAGCTACATCAGTGACATAAATGAGGGGATTGAGTGTAGTGTCTGAAAGTCTGTTGGTGGGAAGTAAGCTATAAAGAGGATACGTTGAGGCTGTAGTCATGTTAAGTGAGTGGCAATGACATGGCTGATAGTATAATGTAGACAAGTGTGAAGTTGTCCACTTCAGTAGGAAAAATAAAGAAGCAGAATAATTTCTAAATGGTGTGAGACTGGAAAATGTTGAATTCAGAGGAACCTAGACATCCTTGTACACAAATCACAAAAGTTATCATGGAAGCATGTATCAATTAAGAACATGAATTGTATGTTAGCCTTTATTACAAAGGGATTGACGTACAAGAAGTATAAGTCTTAACGCAATCATATGGGCCTTGGTGAGACTACACCTGAGTTCTCTGTACAGCTTTTGTCTCAAGGAAGGAAATACTTTTCTTGGAGGAAATGCAAGAAATGTTCACTGGACTGATTTGGAGATTTGACGAGTAGAGGTCAAGGAGACTAGGCATTTAAAATAATAAAAAAACATTGAAATATATTTTTTAAATTTTAAGGAGTTTGACATGGTATATATTGGGAGCATGTTTCCTCTAGCCGAAGAGTCACAGTATCAGAATAAAGGATCAACTTTATAGAAGTAGGAGCGGAAGTAGGCAATTCAGCCCATCAAGCATGCTCAGCAATTCAATAAGGCCATACCTGATCTGATTGTGGTCTTATCCATTTAGGACTTTAACTCTATCTAAGATCTGGCCTGCTTTTTGAATAATCAGAGGTGAAGGAAATGAATTGGGTGGGATGGTGGTGAAGGGATTTCCAATCCCTAAAACCTTGTTTAGTTTCTGGTAAAATTTAGTTTCAAAGACGGAAATGATGCTTCTCCGGATAGAATGAATGTCACCATTAGTGCTCTTCCAAGTATTTAGAATTTATTTATTTTTAAGAAGAAAAGTAGTTATTTCATCTTAAAACCCATCCCCACCTTCAACCCCACCAAATCTTCTTGAGAGAGGAAATTTGCCTCCTTTCAGTAATTTTGTTTTACCAACTTTCCTGAAGAACTGTCATTTAAGCCTCAGACATATTCAGCTGACCTTGCATTCGGCAGTGAACAGCTACTTGAGTTGCTATTCTTAGTACCTCTCTTGGATGTGAATGGCCAGAGGTGTCAGTGCCTTAAAAATTATTACTGCTTCTTACTCATCTGGTCCTGAATAATTAACTGGCCTCTCCATTGGCTTCCAAGACAATGAAGATGCTGATTAATTGTGACTGGTTGAACCAATTCACTGCATACAAGCCAGCGTTGCTATTCCATTCAAGCCTCCGAACCCATGATTTTTTCTCCCTCATATGATTGTCTAACTTCGGCTTAAATGCTATTTATTCACTTCAACCACTCCCTGTGGTAGCAGGTTCCATATTCTCATCACTCTTGGATCATCCCCTTGACCAACCTTTTTCAAGAGAAAAGAGGCCGAGCCTGTTCATCCTTTTCTGATGTGTATCTAATTTACAATTGATCTGACATCAACTTATGTTTGCAGAAGAAAATTCCAAACTTCCTTTATTCTTTTCCGGGATGTGGGTGTCATTGGCTATCGGCCCGCACTTTTATTACCCATCCCTAATTGCCTTTGAAAAGCTGGTGACAGGCCACCTAGTTGAACCACTGCATTCCATGTGATGTAGGTACAAGTACAATGCTGTTAGAGAGGGTGTTCCAGGATTGTGACCCAGTGACAGTGAAGGAACGCTGATATAGTTCCAAGTTAGGATAGTGGTGTTCCCAAGTGTCTGCTGCCCTTGGCCGTCAGGTAGTAGAACTTGCAGGTTTGGAAGTTGCTGTCAAAGGAGCCTTTCGAGAGTGGCTGCAGTGCATCTTGTAGGAGTGAGCGGTCGTTCGCAGGCCTTACCTTCCATTCATGTCAGGGCACCCCTTGCTTTAAGGGTCCCTGAAGGCCGGTGTACAGGTATCTCTTCCTGTGTTCTCCTTGTTGGTCCTATGCCCGAATTGCCATTGGGGGGGGGGGGGGGGGGGGGGGGGGGGGCTGAAGGCCGGTGTACAGGTATCTCTTCCTGTGTTCTCCTTGTTGGTCCTGTGCCCAAATTGCCATTGGGGGGGGGTTGCCCTTCCTAAATGGATGGGAAGAGGATGTTACAGATCACTGGGCGACTGTAAGGTTCTTGATTGGGGTTTCATGAGAGGCTCGGCTGCAATAGCAGAGTGGAGGACTCTGGAATGGGTTGTATTCCTGCCTCATGACATTTGAAGACCTTCTCACTTAGGGGAGGGCGACTGCAGTGTGAGTAGAAAACCACACTCAGGCAGGACTAAGGGGTTAAGATATATGGAAGTTAAAATCCACTTGTCAGGGAAGTTTTCCTGATATAGTCAATTGTGTCATTGAAATCTGCAGAGCTAAAAATTAGTGCTACTGATTGGAGCCAAGTTCTTAACCCTTTGGAAGCGTTGGTTCCAAGTATTGCATGCCAATGCTCATACAATCGTTAACATTGATGTGTACCCCAATGTAAGGCATGACGGTGATGCCTATCATCACTCACCCTGTTCAAGGTCCCCCAAGAAGACTCAAACGCTAGTCCTAAGCATCCACTCAGCTGCTCTTTCACCTAACGCCAGGGTTGGGGTGAGAGAGTCGATAATGTTTGGAGGTAAGGTGCTACTGAGACTCTTGAGGGTCCAAGTGCCTCATCCTGGTGGGGTTGAGAGGTACAACTGTGGGGAAGTGGCTATAGTGTGAGAGGGGTGATGTGAGGCTCAGTGGAGAGGGATTTAGTAAGGGGGAAGCATATGGGTGGAAGTCTCAAGAGGTGTGGAAGGCTGAGGGTAAGGGCTCTGTCGGGATACCTCACATTGATGTTCTCTTCTTTTCAGTGTCTGATTCTGGAAAATCTGGAGTCAGTCAAGTTGGTCTTTCTGCTCATAGTGACATTGATGTGCCACCGCATGTAGCCAGGACCAGCACCCTGGCGAGGAGGGGAAGGCTGGGCCAGTAGCTGTTCCGGAAGCAGCACATCAGAGGGTGAAGCCCCGTTGGAGACCCTACCGGCAGATGTCGGAGCCTCAGTGCAGGAGAAGATTGCATCTGTCCCGGGGGATGGTGGATCACCTTTGTCAGATCCTGCAAGAGCTGGCACCACATGGAATGGGAGGACACCCACTGTTCATGGTCGTTACTGCCGCTCTGAACCTCTATGTGAGCGGCTCGTTTTAGGGCAGCACCAATGATATGTGTGGCATCTCCCAGCCAGCCACAAACAAG
Source organism: Scyliorhinus canicula (assembly GCF_902713615.1). NCBI lineage: Eukaryota > Metazoa > Chordata > Chondrichthyes > Carcharhiniformes > Scyliorhinidae > Scyliorhinus > Scyliorhinus canicula. The sequence continues at coordinate 49,416,437 of NC_052154.1, read as the reverse complement.
TGCATTAAGAAGGTTATAGATACCCTTTATGCGAGGGCCCACATTTATATCAAATTGAACTGGGACCAGGAGGGCCAAGACTCCAGCGCCATGGGCTTCCCTCGTTTAGCTGGCATGCTCTAGGTGCAGGGCTTGATAGACTGCACCCAAGTAACCCTACAGTTTCCATAGAATCATGCAGCACCATTCAGAACCGCAAGGGATTTCACTCCCTCCCACATGATGCACATAATGCAGCCGTGTGGCTGTCTCCCAGGGAGCGTCCATGACAGTTATATCTTGGGACTGATTCCTGATGTTTTTGAGGGAGAGCAGCAGCGGGAGGAATGGCTCCTTGGGGACAGGAGGTACCCACTCAGGAGGTGGCTGATGATACCAGTGCGGAGGCCACAAACACATGCGGAGACCATGAAACAGACTCATGTTTCAGCGCGCACGCTGTTCGAGCAGGCGATAGGACTGCACAAGATGCAGTTCCATTGCCTGGGCCAGTCAGGGGAGGGTGGTGGTGCCCCACAATACAGCCCCAGGAGGGTGTCTGCTGCGCTCTCCACGACCTGGCACTGCACAGGGGAGACCCTGGACCAGGTGGTGATGGGGGAGCATCACATCTGCTTGGATGAGGAGCAGGTCGAGGAAGGTGGTGACGGGAACCCACGGAGGAGAAGGAAGAACCTCTGGCCATGACCAGGGCCAAAGGTCAAGGAACGCTCTCATAGCCTCTCATTTTTGGGACTGGCGAGCGAGAAGCTCTCCTACTGCGGGGTGTGATATCCCATCATGACTGTGGTGCCAGTGGTAAATTCTCGTAATGGTGCCCGAGCTCATGAGCAGGGCATTAAAGCCATTGACTAGACTTTCAGGGAGAATGATGATGACTCGCATTGAGGACTGAGTGATGCTCATCGGCGAAATGTCTGAATCCTGTCTGATAGAGAGATGAGCGCATCCTGCCAATGAACAGGCTTATCATGGGGTTCAGCGATACTTGATGACCTCTCATCTACTACAGCCTCTACGAGGTGAGGGGTCCTAGTATTTTCCTCCAATAACATACGAGAGCGGTTCAGCCTCTCTACACTGTGTCAGCCCATGGCCTCCCCATCACTAGAGAAGAGGGTCAGAAATGAGAGCCTAATAGCATCAGTTGATGCTGGGGACAGGGCCTGTGCCACCTGCAGTATGTCTTTACTGATCATCAGTGTGTACAACGGCAAAGACATGGAGCTGCCATTCTCACACTGCAGAGGGATGAAACGCTCAGTGTACGTGGGGGTTTACAAAGCATGGTGCCATGAAATAGCAGTGTGGAGGATATGCAGGTGAACAAGGTGATGTTTGGATTTCAGTGGTAACCTATCTCAACTAATGCCTATGGTCTCCCGTGTCCAATAGGTGCCTACAGATTCATACACCTCCTTACCCTCCTGCTACGTAGAGATGTATCCCCAGTATCCAAGCTGATGTTGAGGTGGCCTGCTGACTTCCATGCGCTGTTGCTTGAGATGACCCCAGCAGCCGTTCCATTGGGGGACCGGGACTTTGAGAGTCCGGGCCTACTTTCGGGAGGCATGGTGTTGCAGTGCTACCTTCCTCAGAGTGCTGGATTGGAAGTGTGTCCAGGGAGGGCAGTGCCAGATGAGCTGGATACCTCCAGGATTATCTGCATGGAGCACCCTGGGCTGAGCTCCTGACGATCCTCTTCCCTTCGGGTGCCCGGGCGCTCCTGCACTTCTCCATAGGATAGAGGGGATGCTGGAGTGAGTTCCGGAAGCCCCACCATCCTCTAGTGAACTCAACATCGTGAATTCCCAGCAGCACCTGAACCATGCAGTTGAAGCCCTCAGCCATGGAGTTTATGCTCTCAGCCATGGAAATCATGAACTGAGCCATGGAGCCGGATATCCCACACCATGGAATGCACCTCCTACATCAAGGTCTCCACTGCAGCAACCACGATCGCAGCGTTGGCCTCGTTGCATTGTAGTGATTGCACCATCTCCTCGGACAGAAGGCGATGGGGCTTCTCCAATCGATCTTTCAGCCCAAGGATGGATGCTGTCATGTCTTGCTGATGCTTGTCACTCTGCCTTTTCAGTTTCATCAGCTTTGTGGGATGATCGAGTCCAGGGGCACTCCACCAGCCTGGGACTCAGCAGTGTCCCTGGCTCTAGTGTTGGATCCCTGGGACGTCCCTGCCTCCACCTGCTGCGAGGTACTAACCACTGAGTGATCCCAGAAGCCTGTCTACTAATTATCCCCACTGAGGTGTGTGTATCTGCGCTGGTGGAGGGTGAGGGTGACAAGTGTGACATCTCATCATGCTGGTATCTGCAAAATATCTCTTGGAGCTGCTCGGGTTTGTGGTTTCTAAAGGGCCGTGAGGATTGTCTGGCCTACTCGTCTGATTGCTCCGCAAGAGAAGGGAGATGACATTAGTACATCAATAGGGATAATTGATGTGAAATGTTTACTCACATGAGGCTTGAGGAATGACTGAGTGTCCTGAGAGTTATCACTTTTGTTTGCAGCCCGCAATTCGCCCTCCACACAGTCTTGCTCCACCCTGACCAGCTCAAGGGCTCCTTCCTCAAATCGGGTGAGGCATGAGAGCTTGTGCATCACGTGTGCCCGCTCATATCTGTTATGTTCAGGTTTTTCCTGCGGAGAGACAGATGGGGAGAATGTACGCAGGGATCTTGCCAGTATGGATGGTTGAGGAGCAGCATACATGGAAGTTGAATGGGAGCACAGTATCTACTGAGGGAGACCATAGGGATGGCAGGGTGGAAAGAGGGCCTTGTGACAGGTCTTGGCAACCCATAAGGTGGCTGCGTGAGCGATCACCGTGGAGCTGAGAGGGATATGTGAAGGGGTGCAGCCAGAGACTGGAGGTGACAGACCTACTCTGGCCATGCAAAGACAGTCATTCATCTTCTTGCAGTGCTACTGCCCTGTCCTCTTCTGCAGGGAGCTGGAACTGCTTCCCAGGCGGAAGTGGTCATCTTCCTGGATGGACGCTGGTGGGAAAGCTGGTATAGGAGGTCCCACCTCTGCAGTATTCTATCCAGGAGTCTGGTCAGGCTCCCTCTAAGAACTGTGGCGCAGGTTTCGTGGCTGCCATCCCGTTGATTGGACTGGAACAAGTGCTGAGGAAGGGCTTTTATATGGAGCTCCCATTGATTGCAGACATTAAGGTGACTCAGGCGAGCGAATCAGCAGGAGTCCGCACAAGTGTGGCATGATTCATGTGGTTAAAATAACTTTTGTTTAAGAGGTTCGATGTTCCGTGAGCTTTCCCGCCAACGATGCCAGTGGGATTTGCAGTGTTTGTCACCTGATCTGGCACTTTGTCATTTTCAGGTAAGATCCCGCTCATGGTAAATAGACTGTAGCTATCAATTCCCGTGAATACCTTGAGTGCAAACTTTATTTTTCCATTCTACTCCTCACTCACCCTGGAGATCACTTTCGGAAAGGTAGGGATGATGTTTTACTTGTGATCAGGAGTGTGTATAATCCGACATTTCTTTTTTTTTTGTAAAATATTTTATTAAGGTATTTATAATGTTATAATAATAACAGTAAACAGTACAAACATAAATATAAACATAGTGCATGAACCATCTCTATCCCTAACAAATCCCACCTACCCTAAACAGAAAAGACTTTAACTCCACCATTCCCCCCTTTTTCTTCTTGCCTCTGCTGACAGTTAGTTTTCCCCAAAAAAGTCGACAAACGGCTGCCACCTCTGGACGAACCCTAGCATTGACCCTCTTCAGGCGAACTTAGTTTTTTCCAGTCTGAGAAACCCAGCCATGTCGCTCACCCAGATCTCTGATTTTGGGGGCTTTGAGTCCCTCCACGCCAGCAATATCCGTCTCCAGGCGACCAAGGAGGCAAAGGTAAAGACGTCGCTTCTCTCGCCCTCTGGATTACCGGATCTTCCGACACTCCAAAAATCGGCACCTCTAGACTCGGCACCACCCTTGTTTTTAGCACCGTAGACATGGTTTAGCTCACTGGGCTAAATCACTGGCTTTTAAAGCAGACCAAGCAGGCCAGCAGCACAGTTCGATTCCCGTACCAGCCTCCCCGGACAGGCGCCGGAATGTGGCGACTAGGGGCTTTTCACAGTAACTTCATTGAAGCCTACTTGTGACAATAAGCGATTTTCATTTTTCATTTTTCATGACCTCTGCAAATCCCTCCCAGAATTCCCTAAGCTTCGGACATGTCCAAAACATATGTCCAATCAAGGGGATGGCAGCCAGGAAACCTGCGCCACAGTTCTTAGAGGGACCCTGACCAGACACACCTTGCCCACCTGTCCACTATCCCAAAAAACGTTCTCATCCGAGCCACCATCATGTGTGCCCGGTGTACCACTTTGAATTGTATCGGGCTGAGCCTGGCACATGATGAGGACCTGTTGAGTCTGCTCAAAGCATCCACCCACAAACCCGCCTCTATACCCACCCTAGTTCATCTTCCCATTTGGACTTTAGCTCCTCTATCTGAGTTACCTCCGACTCCATGCATTTAATCCGACATTTCTTAAACAAAATGGTATTCCTATAGTAAGTGAGAATTTACCTTTTTGTAACCCTCATGAGTATTTCTGGATGTGGACTGTCAGGTTCCACCGTTACCTTGGAAGAATATGAACTGCCCTGGTAAAGGGGCAGATCTTTCCTTAACAAGGGAAGCCAACCGGACATAAAAACCCCAATCTGGATGTGGGTCGGGGCGGGAGATCCTTCGGGGAGTGGAGTTGTATATTGGAGTTTCGTGTGATTGAAACTTTTGTTAACTTTTACCATCGCTTCTGTGTGGTCACTCTATTGGGATCTAAGATTCCTGGACCGCTGGAGATGTTTCATTGTGTTTTAATGCAATGGTTAATTTTGCTACTTTTAGGCCTGCACTGGTAATGTGGGTATGAATAACAGAATGGAATCCCAATCTTTTTGGTTTACCAGTGTGTTAATAAGGACACAACATGCTGTTTGTTTGATGATTATTATTATTTTGTTGCCTTTATACTACCTGTTTACAAAGCAGTCCAACTCCAAACAGCAGCTATCAGCATGTGGAATAAGATCCATTAATAAACAGAAGATTGATGAGATTTTGTTCGATGTACGAAAGCATAAAGCTCAGAGAGGTGCTTTGCTCTATCTTGCATTGCTAATGTGATGATATATTGTCCACCAGGGTATCCTCCTGCTTTTTCTTTCCCTTTACCACCCATTGTTACTAATTTTGTTTTTGTTGTTGAATTCCAGATTCATGTCCCACGACCCAGGCAGCAGTTCCCATTAAGCAGCATGCACCCCTTGTGTTTGGCATCAGTTTAGAATGTAGATCTTAAGATTTTGTTTTTTGCTGTTTGGGTCTTGTGACAAGAATTCTCAACTTAATAAACACTAAGAAAGCGAAAGAAAAGGGGGGAGGGAACTTTTGCTGATGAACATGCATTTACCGATTACAGTACCAACACATCGAAAGGAAGAATCAGCTTTAAAACGGACAAACACATGGTAGAATATTTGATATTTGTGAATGGTAATATAACTGAATGCATTCAGACAGCTTAATCAGTACAAAAGGCAGCTAGTCATTTCATCCTGTTCACCCCATTCATCACATTCTTCCCCTCGCGTTGTCTTGCTTGATTGCAGAAGCCTCTGTACTCCCAAATACCCTACACGGCTCCAATTACATCATTTCCAAAGTAAGAAATCTTACAACACCAGGTTAAAGTCCAACAGATTTGTTTCCAATCATTAGCTTTCGGAGTACTGCTCCTTCCTCAGGTGAATGAAGAGGTGGGTTCCAGAAACATATATATAGACAAAGTCAAATATGCAATACGATACTTTGAATGCGAGTCTTTGCAGGTAAGTCTACAGGTCAAGACACAGCAACTGGAGAGAGGAATAATCACAGGTGAAAGATATGTTAATTGTCTCACGCTAGGACAGTTGTTAGGATTTCACAAGCCCAGGCCAGAAGGGGGGGGGGGGGGGGGGGGGGGCTGTGAATGTAATGCAACATGAATTCAAATTCAAGGTCCCGGTTGAGGCCGTACTCAGGAACTTGGCTATAAATTTCTGCTTGGCGATTCTGCGTTGTTGCGCGTCCTGAGGGTCGCCTTGGAGAACAGCACTTTGCTTTACCGCAAGCCCATGGATAGTACCCTGCTCAAATTCCAGTTCCTTTTTTTCCCTTTTTACTTCTATCTTCCCGGGAACTACTCTTTATTCTCTTGTTTCGAGAACCAACTGTCCTTTAGTTTATGAGACTTTCTGTCTTGCCCATTACTCCATTGTTCAATTTCTGGCAGAGCTGAGAGAGTTGTTCTTTTTATAGCTGCTGAGCTCTTTCTGCTACAGCATCAGCTAAAGCTAAACTCAAAAAGCCTTCCTACCCTGAAGGTGTCCCTGGTTGTTAAGCAACAGCTCATTCTTTCTTCAAGCTCTTGTTTACCTTTCCCACTCTAAACTCTCTAAGCACAATGCAGGTGCAGATTAAAATAAAACCAAAACCCCGATACATGCAAGTACCTTTGTTCAACATGGATCTTATCCAGACAGTAAATTAAACTCACTCCAATCTATACCTTATTTCTGATATCTGTTATGGGCCTTCCTGTTTATTCCCTTATTTCCCCTTTTATTTTTATGCTGCATTTTTGATCTATAGATGATTACTGGACATGTCACGTTAAGACAAGAAGCCTGTACCTTTAATTCAAACAGAAGTAACCGGAAGGCTGTGCTGATTTAAACTGGTAATTGCTGACTGGCCGGTATTGATGAGGACACAGTTTGATAGGTTGGTTGGGGGACAATTGGCACAAAAGGTTGTGCCCTGCCCAGTAACAGGTGGTGATTGGACCCAATCCTACTGATAAGTTTTTCAGAGCCCGAGGCTTGAGTTTGGTTTCAGTTTTGATTCTGGCAGCCTGATGAAGAGATCTAACTAACTCTCTCCCAAAGGAAATCCAGCTAATTCTCTCCAGAAGGCCACTTTGAGGGCCGACTCTCTCTCCAGCATGTCTGTGGGTGCCATTCTCTCAGGACTGCACAGACCTGGGGCAGGATTCACCGACCCCCCGCCGGGTCAGAGAAATGCCGGGGTGGGGGGGTGAGGGGGTGGGGGGGGGGGGCATGAATCCTGCCCCCGCCGGCTGCCGAATTCTCTGGCAGTGGGGATTTGGCGGGGATGGGAATCGCGCCGCGCCGGTGGGCGGCCACTGGAAGCGCCCCCCCCCCTCCCCGGTGATTCTCCGGCCCGCAATGGGCGGAGTGGCTGCCCGTTTTTTGCTGGTCCCGCCAGCGTAAATTGGAGTAGGTCCTTACCAGCGGGACCTGGCGACACGGGCGGCCTCCGGGGTTCTCTGGGGGGCGCGGGGGAATCTGGCCTCGGGAGGTGCCCCCACAGTGGCCTGGCCCGCGATCAGGGCCCACTGATCCGCAGGCGGGCCTGTGCCGTGGGGGCGCTCTATTCTTCCGCACCGGCGGCTGTAGCGGTCCGCTATGGCTCGTGCGGAGATGATGCCCTCTGCACATGCGCTGGGATGGTCCCAGCACACGCTGGCGCTCCCGTGCATGCACCAACTCGCACCGGCCGGCGGAGGCCATTCGGCGCCGATTGGCGTGGCGCAAATCACCTTCCCCACCGGCTGGCACGGCGCAAACTACTCCGGAGCCGGCCGAGCCCCTGAAGGTGCAGAGGATTCCGCACCTTTGGGGCGGCCGGACGCCGGAGTGGTTAATGCCATTCCTTCCCGCCGGAGTTGCCCACCCCGCTGATTACCGCAGAATCCGGCCCCTGAAGTCAAACTGCGAGCTGGAAGCACGGTTTGATGTGAAATGAAGTGTTTCTCCAGAACGATGGAGGCCTGAATGTGAACAGAGAGCTGAAGACCCAATTTGATGAAACCCTGAAAGAATGACTCTACACAGAAGATCATTGCTGGCTGTAAACCAGAAACTATAATCAGCAAGCTTTCTGTGAAGAAAGTGTGCTAAAGAACCAACATCTGAAGCAAAGACACCTTTTGAAATTATCCTTTTTATTATTTTTCACCCTTTTCCTCCCTCTCTGTCTGTTGTGTGTGTGGGTAGGAGGTGGGACAGTTAAAATGAGCAGTAGGTATTAGCTTGTTGTTAACCAGTTATATTTAATACATTTTGCATGATAGTCTTTGTTATAAATAAACAGTAATTCTGTTTAAGCTTACAAACCTGGTGACTGCAAATATTGGGCAGCCAAGGACCAAAGACCATGGTGGGATTCTCCATTGCCCAACACTGAAATCGTGATCGGCGATCGGGTGGACGGCGCCATGCGCAGTCACAAGGATGTTGGTGCCTCATTGGCTGGCCCACCCGTAATGCTCCACCCATGATGGGCCGAGTTCCCGACGGCGCGGGACACGTGTGGTCTGAATCGGCGTGCCGGCTGCAGACTGTGTCCAGCGCCGCCACACTCAGCCAGGATCTATGGCACCGGCCGGGAGGACGTCTGCTAGGGCTGGGGAGAGTGGTGGGGGGTGGCCAGTCTGTGGTTGCGGTTTGCGGGTTAGGTTACGTGCATAGCCGGCGCCATGTTTTATGGCGCAACCAGTGCAGGTCATCAGCCGTGTTCTTGCATGGCCCAGGACCCAGCCATTTTCTGGCCGTTTGTGGCATGATCCGCGACATTTCACGCGGCGTCTGTGCTAGTCCTTCACCGGTACCAGAACCGGTGAGGGGTTCGCACCGATTTTCCGGTCATGGAACATCATAAGTCCCATGCCAGCATTGGCATTTAGCCGTAGAAATGGAGAATTCCGCCTTTTGTGTATTTTAATAGCAGTTATTGGTTAATTTACTTGGGTGATTCAGGGGCATGTGGGGCTGGAATTGATTGTGCACTAACCCAGGGTGTCATAGCACATCCAACAATACAAACATAGACCGCAAAGTATCTTTGCTTTCTGACAGCAGGGACAAGAGAGATTCCTGACAACAGAGATAGGAAAAATTATTATGGGGAATGAAGAAATGGCAGAGAAGATGAGCAAATATTTTGTGTTTGTCTTCACAGTAGGAGATACAAATTACTTACCAGAAATAAAAGGAAACCAAGGGAATAATACAAGTGAGGACATAGCAGAGAAGAATTATTGGAGAAACTCAAGGGACTAAAATATGACAAATTCCCAAGACCTGATTACTTATACCCTAGGGTTCTGGACCTGGTAGCTGCAGAAATAATGGATGTGCTGGATTTGATTTTCCCAAATTCCCTTGCTTCGACGTATTGAAAGTTATCAAATTGAGCTCCACTGTTCAGAAAAGGAAGGAGCGATAAAACGTGGAACTACAGACCAATTAACCGGACATCAGTCTTCTGGGAAAATGCTGGAATTTGGCAAGCGTGTGGGAAAGTGTAGTTGAGGTAGAAGACCAACCATAATCACATTGAATGGTGGAGCAGGCTCAAGGGGCTATAAGGTCTAATACTGCTCCCATTTCCTCTGATCAAATGTAACAATAAAATAACATGTAATTGAAACATATGCAATGCTGATGGGAAGTGATAATGATATTTTCAGTTGTGTTTAGCACTGCTTTAAGCATTATTCCTGTCTAAAATTAGACTTGGAGGAAATCGATTGCATCTATAAAATTAAAAAAATAAGACTGCTTCTTGGTCTTTTAGATTTTATCAAACAGAGAGTGACCTTTGCAGAATTGCACAAATGAGAATGGGTGGGGGAGGGGAAAATAAATAGTTAAACCTGGTTTTAACCAGTTGAATGAAGGTTAACATTTTGGTGCATCATCATTGAAGGTGTTCTCGACCAGTTAGTAATCCACCATCCTGTTATGAGTCTCCAAACCAACCAGCGAGAAATCTATATGCAAGATGAATTTCCATGTTGATTATTAAGAATGTACAAAAATTCTCCATTGGTATACAATTTGTTTTCTGAAGAGAACTGACCTTGTCTGTCGAACAGCAAACTGTTCAAATAGAACTGAGAAAAGTGAATAATACAGAGGAGCTTTCAACCCACAGCATGCATATCAAGGTCCTTTCCTGTTTCCTTTTAATGCAGAAGGGATGAAACCTAAGGAAATCAGTGGGCACTATAGCACATAACTAAACAAACTATTAACAGTAACAGTGGCAGATTAACTAAATAAGCTATTATTGATGGCAGATCAAACACAAAGAAAGCTATTTTTCTGAAGGTGATGGAGAAATGGTGTATGACGTCGTTCAGGGTCAACCAAGAGTCTCGTGGCTGACGTGTAAACTGGTCCATTAAGACCTGTGGAGAGAGTCAATCATTTGCTCCACACTATTATTCACCACGAAGGTCACCACCGCTTGACTGCTATGCCACAAAATGCTCCTGGATGGATATCTCGAGTCACCTTTTTAAAAATCTATCCATCCATCCATCCATCCAGTGTGAAGTACATAGGCACAATATTAAAAACAAGAACATCAGACAATAAAAATTACATTAAAATCGCACTGTTTCTAAAAGTCACTACATTTTCAGCATTCACAACAAAATCAGGCAAAAGCATTCTAAATATCAACAACTCTATGTGGAAATTGTTTTTTTTACTTATATCAAGGCGTAAACAAAATGTCTGTTATTTATGCTGATGACCACGCAAAATATTGTAAATGCGGGTAAAGAACTTTTCGGGCATAGAGGTGGTAAGGTCATACATCGATTTATAAACATCAACAAAGTCAAACATCAAACTTATCTTCTCTAAGGATTGTAATCCAAGAATTCTTAAATACTCCTCATAAGATATTCCCTTCATGCCTTCCATTTTCCTGTTGACACTTCTTTGCACTCTCCCTGTAAGCTGTGTATCTCTCTGAAAGTGGCTTGCTAACTATGGATTCCTACTCCAGATGTGGGCGTACCAGCTGCTTATAGAGTTTGAGACGAAGTCGAACATCGTTAATCAAAAATAATGCGTTTAGCGCTCGTAGAACATTTTCTTCCCTCTATACTGCATGAGCCATATGATTCGTAATTACTTGTAACAATCACACCCAAATCCTTTTCAATTTTTGAATGTGTTAAAGGCCAATATGATACGGTGAATTTGGATTATTGTGGCCAAAATGGAAAATTGAAAACTTGCCACATTAAAGGTAAGTTGCCACTCATTGGACCACTGCACCATAGTAGAGAGTCCACCCTGGAGAAGTGCGTTTGAGAGCCCTGGATTATTTTTCCTAACTTTCAAATAAATTTTGATGTCATCCGCATATTTCAAAACTCTGCTATACTGACCCTAGCCATCAATGTCATTATTATAAGCAAACAATAAAGGAGCCCTTAGACACCACCTTGAGGGACTCCAGAAATCATGGGTGGGATTCTACGTCCCGCTGCACCAGATTTCTGATGCGGCACACCTCCTGGATTCTCTGTCTCACCAGCCAGCCAATGGGGTTTCCCATTGTGGTCATCCCCACGCCATCGGGAAATCCCTGGGCTGCCGGCGCAGCGAGAATCCCGACAGCGGAGAATCCAGCCCCATATGTGTTGGATTTGATCATTGCCTATTAACAGTGGCCACTTCCACACAGTCCAACAAAAATGATTTTATCCAAGGGTAAAATTGTTGGTGATTATCAGTGACTCTCCCAGTTACTGGATTAAATAGTCAACTAGTAAGTGCTATGTTCTTGTAAAGAGACAATTACTGAGTCGGCGTACTAAAGAACATCTAGTTCAAGACTAGTTAATTTTATTATCGTACAATAAACTGTGGGTAGGAAACTAGTGCTATAAAACTGGAACTAATACAAACCCACTGACCACGATGGTTTCTCCGCAAGACTCTCCCAGGCTACAATGTCCCAGGCTACAATTTACCTGGCACCAACTGATCGGAGCCTATACATATTTACACATACACTTAATGTATATCACTACAGTAAGGTTTTTCACTTATTGCTTGGACTTCATATAGTTCCAGAATGGTTTACTGTCCCAACTTTCCGTAATTGTACATTCAAAATTCAGCATCGCTTGTCACATTACACGGCTCCAGTAAAGAACTAACTAAAGCCCTGATTCAGCACATACCTACTTACTGGCACTGTAGCTACCACCAGTAGCTGCAGGTAAAGCTTTTCTAAAGTGCTAAGTTTCACTAAGATTTCACTAACTTTGGTACTTCAGAATTTGTATGTGTAATCAATAATTTCTGGTATAGCCAATGGAAGGGGCTCTTACCTCCTCCAAAATGGAGGTGAAGCCCCTTGAGGCAATGACTATCATCCAATGTGGCTATGGAGCACAGTTTCTCTAACCATGACATGAATGTGCCAAAAAGATGCATTTGGGTCATTGCCTCAAAGAATGTCACTTCTGCACTTTTGAGGTGAAATTGCCATGGATAGTCATTTAAAAATCAGTGCTCCCATTAAATCTCTAACTTTTGCAAGCACATGTGTCATCATCGCTTTAATGATACAGTCTCAATGCACAAATGACCAACAGCATCCGCCAAATAATAACCCAGATCAGCATATGTTTCCTGGACGATGCTTTCATTCTGAGAGATTGAAAGCCATGATGTCCATATTGTCTTGTGAGAGTAAAGGATGAATGGATGTTTGGGCTGTGTACAATTATCTATCCCATTTTACCCGTAAGTATCTGGTCGGCTGAGAGAGAACTCTGTAAATGTTTGCTTTCAGCTGCCAGGAGTTGCAAAGGTATGCACAGAGTTGTCACAGAGTTGACAATTGGCCTTAATGTGCTAAGCCTGGTAGCAGTAGCAGCAATACCCTTTAATCAATATACAGTATTGGTACAAAAATATCTTCCAGGAAATGAATCAATCGAAGAAATGGATTGAGAATGAAACAGTATGAGGCATTCGTCCCTGCTTTCGAAGCCAATAATGGTCTTGGAATGAAATTGGTAAGATGCTGGATGGAAGTCAATAAAGTAAGATGCAGAAGGATCATTATTCCAGCTGCACCACTGAACAGTAAACATGTGGACATTGGATGAGGAGGTGTAAATTCATATCATTTTTTGTAAAACGATGGGTGGGTTTCTCCGTCCCGCCACACCGGCAGCCGGATTCTCCTTCCAGGGACTAAGTCCCACACCGGTGGGAAAACCGGCGCCAACAACTCCGCCGTCAACGGGCCCCTAAGATGAGGAATTCTCACCTGTCTCGGGGGCTAGTCTGATGGCGGAAGGGTTGGCGCCGCTCCAGCCGGCGGCAAAGGGACGGCGCAAGTTTGCGCATACGCCGAAGGGCCGGCAAGATCTCGCGCATGTGCAGAACCGCCGGCGTGGGTCTGAATGGCCGGCGTATTTTGGCGCATGTGTGGGGCTCCGCCATGGCTGGTGCGGAAGGAAGAAATACCCCCATGGAACAGGCCCTTCCGCAGGTCGGTGAGCCCCGAACATGGGCCAGGCCACCGTGGCCCACCCCCCCACCCCCCGCCCGGGTTGGATGCTCCCGCACCCCACCCCCCCACCCCCCGCCCGGGTTGGATGCTCCCGCGGCCCCCCCCCCCCTGAGGACCGCCCCTGCCAACTTACCTGCCAGTCCCGCCGTGTGGGACCATATGTAACCCACGCTGGCGGGAGTAGCCAAAAACGGATGGCCGCCCGGCCCATCAGTGCCAGAGAATTGCTGGGGGGCCGTTGCAATCGGCCCCGACCGGCGTGGCGTGAATTCTGACCCTGACCAGAAAACGGCGCTGGAGAATATGGCAGCTGGCGTCTGGGCGGGATTCGCGCCGCCCCCTGGGGATTCTCCGACCTAGCCGGGGGTCGGAGAATCCTGCCCCAGATTTCTGGGGTAGAATTCTCCCCTACCCGGCGGGGTGGATGGTTCCGGCGCCGAGGAGTGGCGTGAAGCACTCCGGTGTTGGGCCGCCCGGAATGTGAGGAATCCTCCGCACCTTCAGGGGCTAGGCCAGCGCTGACGGCGTTGGTGCCGCCCCAACCGGCGCCAAAAGGCCTCTGCCGGCTGGCGCTAGTTGGCGCATGTGTGGGAGCGCCAGTGCATTTGCAGCATTCGCAGAAGGGTTCGTCTCCGCGCCAGCCGTGGCGGAGGCCCACAGCAGCCGATGCGAAGGGAACGAGTGCCCGATCGCGGGCCAGGCCACCGTGGGGGCACCTCCCGGGGCCAGATCCCCCCGCGCCCCCCCCAAAGACCCTAGAGGCCGCCCGCAGAGCCAGGTCCTGCCGGTAAGTACTAGGTCTAATTTTCGCCGGTGGGACTGGCCTAAAACGGGTGGCCGCTCGGCCCATCACCGGCCGGAGAATCATCGGGGGGGGGGGGGGGGGCTGTGAGCGGCCGCCGAACGGCGCGGCGCGATTCCCGCCCCCGCCAAAACCCCGCCGCAGGAGAATTCGGCAGCCGGCGGGGGCGGGTTTCACGCCGTCCCTCGCCGATTCTCTGGCCCGGCGGGGTGTGGGGGGGGGGGGGGGGGGGGGGGGGGAATGATATTTAAAAAAAGCAAAATAAAGAAAAGTAGTCAGCAAGTAGGGAGGTGAAAAAGAAGGAGAGACAGTGTGCACAACTCTCCGGAGAAATTTCTAAATGTGGTAGCAAGCGGGAGTTGCCGCGAGTTCCCCGGCGCTCAGCTCACCGAGGCCGGTAGCGTAATTCAACAGTAATTGGCCCACTTATTGAGGCCTCACAGGCTTCTCGCTGCAAATGATGGCTCGCCAGCTGATTCGCCAGTCCCCCGCTAACAAGATCAAGCAGCACTTAAGCTGCACTTGCTCAGTCAACCCCAGCCAGTTTACAACACAGGCACCCAGGAGACCAGCCCCAAGATTCGAAGGTGTTGGACTGGTGAGGCTCCGAGATGCAGCTGAGGTCAGGAGGGATGTCCTGTTCCCCTGAGGGTCCTGAAGGGTGAGCCACAAAGTAGCCAGTGCTGCCTGGGCTGAGGTGGCGGCAGCTGTCAGCTCAAGGAGTGTGACCAGGAAGACTGGCCTTCAGTGCCGAAAAAGTCAACCACCTACACCGGGCAGCACGAGTGAGTAGACACCAAACCCCCCTCCCCCACCCTCCCCCCCCCCCCCCCCCCCCCCCCCCCCACCCCCACCCCCACCTACCTCCCGCTGCCAAGGGAGCATCCACTCCCAACTCCCCATGCACCCCTCAGCCCTCCCTCTATTATCCCTCAAACCTCCCTCACACCTCCTCTCCTACTACTATGAACCACGTGTGTGGCTAACAATGCCCTCTCTGTTTCTCCTCAGGAAATGCTCTCCCATAACCGTCGGGAGAGGGCCCAGACTGGTGGAGGGGTGCCGGACATAAGAATCCTCACCTCCTTCGAGGAGCGAGCCTTGGAGGTGACTGGTGTGGCCGAGGACAGATCGGTCACCCACGCGGAGGCTGGCGGACGCTGCAGAGATGAGGAACCGCCGGGCTCCACCTGGAGGACCAGTCAAACGGGAGTTGTTATTGCCTAATTGGCTGACCCATCCCTCCCACTGACCACATGTCCATTTTCCTGCTGCTCCTCCAGCCGACTGCATCGGCCCACCCCGCTGGCCCCCTCTCCTGACTCCGAGGAGAATACCTCGGAAGAGAGCCTCAAGGATGCAACTGCGACGCGGCACAGCTGTCATCCCCACCCACCCCCACCAGCGCAGATACATACACCTACGGTGGGACATGCTAGTGGACAGGTTTCTGGGGCAGAAACTGGTGAGCACCACATTTCTGATTCCTACCCAGGCAACACAGCAGTCGGAGGCCTGCTGGATCCCAGGACCCAGCTGCGTCGCAGCCTGATGCTGAGCCTGTGGAACTGAGTTACCAGGAGCTGATGGAGATGTTAGGGACCAACTTGGGCAATCAGAGGGAGATGTCAGCATCACTCCAGCAGATTCATAGCCACATGGAGGAGTCCCAGAGCCTAGGAGCTCAGGGCAATGCGTGGCACCAAGGTCAACACTGCGAGGGTGGTGACTACAGTGGAGAGCCTGGTGCACGATGTCAGCACCATGAGTGAAGGTGTCCAAGGCATTGAGCAGTTGGTGACGGCCATGGCTGAGGGTCTCGGCAGAATGTCCGACTCGCTGGGGGATGTCAACCATAACCAGGCCAACATAGAGGTTCTGCGGGACAAGTCCACTCTCAGATGGGCATGGCTGAGCTGCTGCAGAGCATGGCCCAGTCATTGAGGAGCATCGCTGAGGGCGTTGACACTATGGTACAGACCATGGGGAGATGCCAGAGCTGGCAGAGCCAGATGATGCAGGGGCAGCAGTGGCTCGAACCAGCTGCCCCTCCATCCCAAGGTGAACCCCAGGGCCCTAAGGACACCAACTGGGAGGAGGGGGCTCTGGGAGCCAAGCCGGACCCATCCTATGGAGTGGTGACGGTGGGCACCAGCTCTCCTGAGTTCCACCCCTCTGATGAAGGGTTTAGGGGGTGTGACACCATCGGCAGTGGGGCTTACACAACACATTAAACACCCTTTCGAAAACCACTATGATGCCTCTGTCACTTTCTTCCGCAATTCGTGCTGACCCCCTTTGCTCATCTCTCTGGGAATTACCCCCCTCCCACCCTCCCTGTGGTGCTCACCCACCCTTCAGCCATGGACATGTCCACAGAGCTGTGTCCCATCCCCTGGGTGTTTGGGAGTTGCGTTTCTGGTGTTGCCTCCCACATTGTTCAAGCACAGTGCCCAGGCATCAAGGTGTGATTGGGATGCTAGGCAATGACTCCCACATGCTACATGGCCCACCCACCCACGGGAATCCACTTGGCATCTGTGAAATGCTCACTTAACCACAATTGGCAATTCCCTATTAGCAATAGCCTTCAGCCGTGCAACCAGAGGCCTCAGCAGTCGGTTGCGCTTATGGGTGGTCATTGGGTTAGCCGGGCAGGGACAAGGGTTGCCTCTGGAACGGGTAAACAATTAAGTGGTTGGCATGGTGTAGCCACAAGCAATTCTCTCCCCCAGCGCTCCCCCGCATGGTAACCCACCCCTGCGGAGGGTCCCCCGCCCCCCCACTGAGCACTGGGCTGGAAAGCCCAGCACACCCGGGCTCTTTGCCTGTGAACAAAGATGGCTACTCACCTCCCCACAGAAGCCCTTCCGCCAGGTTCAGGTTTTTCAAAAGGAGTACTAATCGGCACCAGCGTGACCACTTGCTGGGGTGGCCGCTGAATGACAGGAGGCTGTTGGATATGGAGTGACTCCCGTTAATTGTATGGAAATGGGGCTTAAGTGGTTATAATTGGTTTCTCACCACGCTACAGCCAGATTCTGATTTCGCCTGTGGGATTGAGCAGGTTGCATCACAAACTGTTCGGCACCTGGCACGGTTCCCGTTTTTGGCCTCTCCCGCTATTCACCGGCCTCGTTACGCTTGAGCGCGAGCATATCGAGGTCAGAGAATCGCGTCCAGTGAGACTGAAAAAAGTTGAGGAGTTGGAAATTACTTGGATTAATGACTCCAGGGAGTTTGGCATTGGGGGGGAATATTCCCAGGCATGGGGGGATAGGTTTATGTGCATGCAGGCAATTAAATCCCCTGAAATTGATGTTGGCTCAGGATCCCACCCACTTCTGGATTTCAGTGTAGAGGGATTGAAGACAAGCCGGGAATCCTTCTAGGATATGTTCAGAAACATAGGTAAATCAACTTCCTGAATTTTGGATTTCACAGCCAGGGCACCTGTTTCCCAGGCTGTCAGCAACTCCCCAGGGTGAGCGAGGCGAGAGCGTACACAGGGAGGGGATCTTCAATGTGACCGACAAGCTGTTCAAAGTGTTTTTTCTCTCAGGAAGTGCTGTCGCAGTTTTACAGGTGATTGCCAATTTCTGGGAAGGTACTTCACTTGTTTTGCATTCACTCACCCTCAGCTACACTTCCCTGTTGTTTACCTTCACCACGGCTTGGGAGCAGCTTAAGTAGCTGCACCTTCCAATGCTGATGAGGGACAAGAGCAGGAGCAGCACCATCGCTAACTCCATTAGCAGCAGTGGGTGCAACACCATCAGCAGCACCAGCTGCGTTTTCCTCAGCCACATACCCCACCACTGGGCACAGAGGTCCAGCTGGAACGAGTTGAGAATCCCAACACAGTGTCTACGGGCAAAGGATGAGCTCTCTCGCCGTGACTGAACACCAGTGCCTCAGGAGACTTGGGCACTCGTTGCTGGTATCTGCAGCTCCCTGTAACAAGATGGCTTTCCTCGGGGAGCATTGCCGGTAGCCATCAAGGTGGCCTGTCACTAGAGAGCTACCCAGCAAACCCCTCCAAACCCACACCCGCCCCTCCACTGGCTGGTCTGTCTCTTGTCATGTTGTGTCCCCTTTCCTGTAAAGGGAGCAAGTGGAGAGAAGAATATGTTTGTAATAGTTTGCCTGGATGGAGGGGGGGAGGGTGATTGTGAGGCTTGTCAGCAAGAGGGCAATAGGATGTGATGGATATGTAGGAGTGCTGGCTGTACAGTGTGAGGTGCCTGCGGAGATGGGAATGTCTGGTGCTCTTGCTGTCCAAGGGGATTTCTGGGATGGTGACTGTCAATGTTGACACCCAAAACTGTTAACTCAAGTTTCCCACCCTCTTGAGGCCCTGGATCCTCTTGGCCGCTGTCTCTAGGTTAGAAGAACTTCACTTCTGCTGCTAAGTTCCTCGACCACTTCCATCCATTTCTGCTTGGTTAAGAGGCTGTAGTCTTCCCCCTATCCTTGGGCTGCAATGAGGTGAGCTCTCCTTTCAGTTAGACCTCTAGGTGAGCGTGAGGGACCTGCAAACCAGCCTCCTCACCGCGCCCCCCCCCCCCATTATTCCAGAGATCCAGTGATTTCTGCAGCCTTGAATCCCAATTTGGTGAGCCATTATAACCCATGGGGCAGTCCCTTTGATTAGAAACCATTGCATTTACAGAATAAACTCACCATGTCACCTGCCCTCCTCGAGTGTTCAGGAAACTGAGATGGGGTGGTCATGCCACGACTCTGAAAATACCACTCTTTTGCCACACGGTTTCCCACCCTGCAAATATGTCCCGCAGTTCTGGCAGGTACTAAAGTCAGAAGGTTCTGACCGTTGTGATCAATCAAAATTCTTTGTGACTCAAAAGCAAAGAAACATGTGTCCCATTCTCTAATGGTTGCCCACAGATCCAGCCCATTTCTGCAATAGGTTGGAGGGCAATGGAAGCCTTCCCATCTCATGGTCTTAAACTTCTCTCATGGTCTTCTCACTCTTTACAACTTCCAGACATTCCTTGGGTTGTCCGTTTGGTCGACCTCAAAGTTCGTTTGTGTGGAGGGTCATTGCCACACATAGGATATTGTTTTATCTGTACATGTGTGTGAGTTGTCAACATCATCCCACATGTGCAACCTGAGGCTAAGCTTCCCAGCTGCATTTAGGCCCTGTGCAGGCAACCAAAGCCTTCTTGGTTTGCACCCTACTGGCCCACTTCTCCAAATGTGTGTAACCTGATGAGGCAGGGTTTTCCACTCCTACCTGTAATGATATGGTATAGTGCCGATCTAGTAAAGGGTTAACATCTGAAACTATGTGTAAATTAAACACTAGGTGGCGTTGTTAATTCACTGTATATAAGACAGCATCTCTCGGAATTCTGGGAGAAGCTGAAGAGAACATGATGAGAGCAGAGTGAGAAATGAATGTAGAAATATAGCACGAGGTCAAGTCATAGTGTAGTTTAATAATTAGATATAATGTTGATTGCTGTACTACAGAATCAATATCATTAGTTTATTATCTGTAACTCAGTAGAGTGTGCGAATTTCATTTAGTTTAGTAGCGTAAAATAAATTTATTTTGATTCAAACTTTGTCAATACTACATATCTGGCTATCTTGGAGGAGAAATCAAGGGATATAACACCACCCAGGGTGCATTTTCGGGTTGCAGAGGTGGCCCACGAGATCTTCCAGTCCAGCCATTGTCTATGGGCTTTGCATGCCCCATATCCTCCGCCGCTGGGGAACACACCACGAAGGATGGGGGTAAAGAGGGAGGGTGGAGAGGGGGGAGGGGGAAGGGGGGGCACTCGCCATCAGCAGGACCAGAAGATCCCTCCAGTAGGAAGGGCTGGAAAATATCGGCCATGGTGTGACCATGGTAAAGGGGGGTGGAGAAGCACGAAGCCCCAAGGTGGAGAAGCCAAAGTCTCCCACTGCTGATCACAAAGAAACAGTTTCTTAATAACTCAATATTGGTTTTCCTTCTTGGGCCTCTTAGATGACATGCATCTTAATTTGATGTTGGCAGAGTGAGTTTAATTGGCATGCTGTAATTGCTCAACTGACATGTCTAATGTTTGAACTATACTTTGACAAACAGACACACCGCTGCTGATTGGTAGCAATTTGACTTGCCGTGGCAACATCTGTCTTTCTGCATGGTTAGAAAATATGGATCACAAAATACCTGGGTGCAAAACATGCAACATTTTGTGATATATTTTCACAATTACTGATGTACTTGGGTGAGAAAAAATGTGTTTTATATTCATAGTGATAAGAGCTAAAACATTTACGCTGAACAGTGAGACAAGAGGTCTGTTATGGTTAAATCCTTTGGTCATAAAATCATTTGAACAATGTTGAACAAAGTAATACTGTATTGAGTGTAATATTAAAATGTCAAGATTTTGTATGCATGAACACATACGTATAAATATACAGACAGATACACAAAAATATCCATGAAGCATTCACTTTCAGCCTCTAAACATTAAATCTACTCCATTTTTGAAATTAAGGGCAGGCTTCTCCATTTGGGAGATTATGGGCCCGATTCAGCAGACAGATGAGAAAGTTTGCTGACGAGCGTGTTTAGTGGGGTGATCTCGGCAGCTGATGCGCGAATAAACATCCCACTATCCAATGGCACTTGGTTGTTTTCTTGTCCTCGGGAATAATTCTCTCCGCTGAGGCCACACTTGGAGGGATTTCGCCAGCAGGAAAGCCTTGTCGCAGATCAGGGTGCCATTTTGTCCAGCAGCCCCAATATTTCCCTCCATATCCCCCTTTTCAGGACCCCCCCTTACTCTTTTGACCCCCCATCAACCATCCAACCTTGGGGAGGACTTCATGAATGCCCCCTCACACCTTCTCCAAGTGACAAGGCCATCCCTAGGCCTGACCCCTGGCAGTGCCAACATGGCACCTGGATACCCTGGCACTGCCAGACTGGCACTACTAGGATGCCAGGGGGGTGGTGCCCAGATGTCAGGGGTGTGCCAGGGTGCCATCCTACAATATCTCCGACCACTCGGGGTCTCCAATAGCCTAGGAGAACCCCCCCACCCCCTGGTCCATTTGTGTGGACCAGTACTAAATGGCGTTCTGGCGAGGTCTCCCGGGCACGACCATTCGGGCGCCGCGTGAATCTGGTGTCGGGGTATTTAAATCAACTGTTAGACTCAATTAAATATTCAGATCTGAATCTCACCCTGCGAGGGCAAGATCCAGATCCCACCAGGTAGAGCGTTTCGGGTGACTCACGACCGGACTGGCACCCGGCACAGAGCCCGATTTGCGGCTCATATGGAGTTTACCCGTTGTGCCCGGATCCGCGCCAGGCGCAATGAATGGTGCCAGTGAATCATGCCCTAAGTGTTGCCACTGGGATTGAATTGCATACAGTTTGTGTTCCCATTGCGGTGGCTATTTGGTAAGCGCGTCAGGACATGTAAATAGACCAGCACTCTGCCAACACGAATTCAGAGAAATTCCTGGCCCAGCGGACATTCCGCAGACTCAAGCCTGCCCTCCTGAACACCGCCTGGGAGATGGTGGCAGAGGCAGTCAGCATTTCTGGCCTCACCAGGAGGACACAGCTGGTAATCTGGAGAAGTGGGGCCACTGTTGAGGCCTCTTCACTGAGAGGGGCAGAGAATCAGGGAGGACTTCAAAGGCCACGGTGAGCTGCCGTCTGGTTGGGGTGAACTCCCCTTATTCCTTTGCAGTGGGGCAGTGTTTCTGAGGAGTGCCAACACCTGGTGGGCCCCTGATTGAGTCTGGCCACGCCCATCCCTGGATGGCCAGAGGAGTGGTCTGGGTGAGCTCTCAGATGACTCAAAGTCTTCTGAGCATTCAAAGGACACAGGCAGCATTCAGCAGTGAGCAGCCATATCCTACAAGTGGCACTAAAGGGGTGCATTTAAAAGACAGACTGCAGCAATCGTGGTCTGAGCCAGGCCACCTTGATGCCCAGGGGGACTGCCCAAGTCTATGGACTTGGGACCGAGTCACTGCCGGCTACATCCCCGCTGGTCTGGGCAACCACCTCCCAGCAACGCTATGGTTTTGTGGGTGTTTTTCAGCCTCTTGCTTCCCCTTAGCATCCATGGTGCCCAGCCCCCATGTGTAAACACTTAAAAGACATAGAAACCTAGGGCGGGATTCTACGCCGGCAGGATTCTCCGTTTTGCCGGTGCCCGGGTGGTTTCCCGACACCGTGGGGCAGCCCCACCATGGGAAACCCCATTGAGCGGCCGGCGTGACGGAGAATCCCGCCGGCGGGTTGAGGCAGAAATGTGGTGCAGCGGGCCGGAGAATCCAGCCCCTTATTTACGTTAGATTAGCTTTAAAAAATCAAGGTGACAAAAATGTTGTTGAAAAGTTGTGCTGCGATGGAGGTGAAAATATTTCATTGAGGACTTGTTGTAGGTTTAAACTTAGAAAGGTTTTTGAAGTAGGTATGAAAGCCAGTCAACATCTGAATGGAGAATTATTTCCTCATATGAATGGTGTTTCTTGTAAATCAAGCAAAAATGGGAAATTAGGGGCTGTATTCTCTGTTTTTGGTACTATGTCCCCACCTTGCCATAAAAACTGTGGACTTTCACGCCAGAAACACTGGCGTGAAAGGGCCACATATTCATAATGCTGCAAGGGGCTAGCAGTGAACCACCGTAAAACTAGCAGCTTTTGCTGCAGATTCGGGCCCCCGCACTTCTGGGTCAGAGGCCGTGCATGCGCATGGTTGGGGCCTCCAGCAGCCGCGCCATGCGCCATGGCGGACTCAGACCACGGAGCTGGATCTTAAACATACTGCCCGACCCGGACTGCCCACCCAAAAATTGCCCGGTCCGTATAAGCTCCCCCTGCCCTCCAATCATCCCACCCCCGACCAGGGCGGCGGACCAAGTCCGTAGCCACCACACTAGTATCCCAACTGGCAGGGCCATGTTAGACCCACGCCATCGGAACTTCGGCTGGTTGGGGGCGGAGAATGGTGGGCTGGGCCTCCAGCAATGGCTGCAGGTAGGCGACATGCGGAGCGCTTTTCGGGGCCCGGAGAATCGAGTAACCAGCGCCGGTCCCAATTCCATACACGGAAATGGATTCTCCGCCCCAGCGCCGGCCGCGATTTTGGTGGGGGTGCGGAGAATCCAGCCCATGGACACCAACTAAGGATAGCATTCGGTTTAGTTGTTATTTCTCCATAATTAAATTGCTTGTTAATAATGTCTTGAAGAAGAATGATTTCTTGAGCTGGTTACTGGAGGGAAGGATCAGTGTTTGGAGCTACACCTCAACAGAAGCACTCAGGACAGGAGGAGTAAGGAAAGTTACAGAACGATAATTGTCAAGATGCGGCCACTATAAAAGTTAGAGTTCAAACCAATTGGGAGGAATAGAGCTGCATTTATTAATACCAACATGGGTGGAAATTGGGTTAGTTTAGTTTTGTGAGCACCTACTGAGCGTTATTGAAAATAATGTAACATTACAAGTCTACGCGCTGACATTCATGTGCACTGCTGTGCTAACTCCGATCTTTCAGGGTAGTACCAGTGTGCCTAAATTATTGATGCAATTTTGACTGTCATTTTTGTAAAGATTATGGTTATAACCACAGTAGGGTCGATGTCAGTGTCATGGAGAGAATTTGTGACTCATGTCAACAAAGTTGACTCTTCTTGCTTCAGCTGTGATGTGATTTGAATAATTTGCAGCTTTGTTTTTTTTTTTCTGGTTCACTTCAAGGGCAGCCAAAAAAATCTGCTCCACCCTTATTGGTGAACGGCCATTTGGTCAGTAAAATTGCATTTTTACTGCTCCTAAATCACTGCGTATCTCGAGCAAGCAGGAGCTCTGTTTTGAAGAAAAAAGTCTGATTTTGTTGATGGAAAATGTAATTGTTGCCTTTGTTATTGCCTGCATTTCCCCAGCCTTTTAATTAATGCTGGAACATATCATCACAATTAAGTATGCCACAAGCTTCTTACCACACTATGGAAAGAAAATAACAAGAGATTTCCTTGAGGATTACTACTTTTGACGTCCTTTATCAGGCTGTGGCTAATTGTTTCGCTGAAATTAAGTGGCCCTGTGTGGGCTGAGGTAGTAAAACTTGTTGCTACAGTATTGCAAGGCAGAATATTTCCTGGGTGAGACTTAAAAATTTAATTCTCAGTGGCACCTAAACAGTCTTTCCAGAGTCGAGCTAATTTATGGTTACTGCCACAGTAACTTCTATCGACAAGGACTGCACAGGGTCATGGCATCAAGGTTTAAAAGCCACTTACTTCCTTTACGAATGCTTTGGGGCTAATAAATGTTGCCAAAGACTGTGAACAATAATTAATGAGCAGAATTGCTGGTACAAACTAAGGCAAGTGTAGTTTTTAGCAATACAATGTACTGTAATCTCAATAATCCCAAGTTTCATTACTACCTAACTTATGTTTAAGCACAGCATTCCTGGACCGTAAGAAACATATTTGTACTGAAATGAGGAATGACAGAAACCATGCATAAATGACTCACGGGGAGTCTCGCTTGTCTTATGTGCTTTGCTGCATTGTCAGTATAATGCATTAGCTTCGTTTGCAGAGTGCAGAGGTCATTTGACAAGCTGTATAGATGCAAGGCTACTGTCTATTGTATTATTGACAAAGTCAGCTTGCAGTTTATGTCAATGTGTTTCCACATCTGAATAGGGGTATTGTACGACTGGCTTAGACATTTGGATGTAGCCTTGAGTTGCCTGGCAACTGATGCACCTTATGGTATGGTATGTGCATATATTTAAAGATTATTGGTATTTTTTTTCTTCAAAATGTGATTTTTCTTTGCAGGATCATTCCACCCACAAAATTGAATATTGCAATATATTCAGACTCACTTTTATTTTGTTACTTTCTTGTGCTTCGAATTTTGGTGACAAAAAGTAAACTGTTCAAACATTCTGTGTGCGTATTTACAAAATAGTGTGGATTTTGGAAATGCGTCATACACTAGAAGGTCTTAACTATGCTCATGATATGCTATTATTTTGTAAATATCTATAAATTATGTTGATATACAATGCTAAACTGCAGTGATGTTTAATCAGATTTTAAAGTCACAGTTAAATTGCTGTAAATAGGTACATCATAAGGTTAATTGATATTCCTGAGGCAAGTTTGCAATTTGACAGCTGCTGGAACTTTCTCGCTTCAGGTATGAAGTAACCAGCAGGAAATAACTTCCAACATTTTTCATTTAAAATAATATTTTTGACACTTGAAGCTTAATTTCTGAACTGTGAGGGAGGCAAAATGTGTGTGTGTGCGCGTGGGTACATCTTTTGCACATGTGAAGTCAAAACCAAATGTAATCTTCAAGTAAAGGAGTGTTAGAGGGCACCATGAAGTGAACTATGCTATACAGATATAGTTTAGTTTCCATTTTAAATTCATACTAAATTGGTATTTAGAACTGAATAGAAAACTGATTGGAAGTTTGGAAAGCAGAAAGGTTGAATTGATCGGAGCATAATACTTCCTCTGCAGTACAAGCTGAGGAGTTGGGGCAGTGAAAAGGTAAGGTCCTAGATCACCAGAGGAGTGGAGGTGTAATTATAATTATTATCAAGAAAAAAGCTGACAAGCAAGAGCATTCAGATTTTTAATATCTTAGTCTAAAGTGGAAACTACTCATAGTGTTCAAGTTGACAATTCCTTAAATGTTAAAACTTCTACATTTATATTGTATACCTATTTGCATGGTTCACGAGCAGTTGGTTATACTATTCAAACTGATTCTATTCCTTCTCAAGTTATTTTACAGTGTGAATAATCCTGCTTTGGACACCATGAAGTAGACTTTGTAGTCTGGAGTATGTTGACAGTAAGTCTTTGATAACTCATAACTATGTACATATTTACAATAGGGGTACAGGTATGGAGCTGACTCCAGTCAAGGTCTTCATCCATCTCTAGGCTGACCCTGGCTCTGGGTCATGAGTCTTCTTGCATCACTATGTGGGCGGGACTTATCTGTCCTACATAAACCTTGTATGATCCTGAACCTATGATCCAGACCCTATTACTGAACAGTACACTTTTTTAAAATCAGAAATCATCTTCACTGCATTTTTGCCTGCGTTACTGCATCAGCAATGAAGACTCACTTGATATTATTTTTGAATTTGACAAGAGTAGATATACACAGAGCAAGCCACATGTTTTGATTTGTAAACTCTGTCTGTTATAGACTCAAAGAAAGAAGTAAGTTATCATATCAGCAGAAGTGTCATGTGAGAGTACCTTTAAGAAATGGGTGTTTATAAATGGGTATGTATATAAATATCTGTCGTGAGAGTACCTTTAAGAAATGGGTGTTTATTACTGCAGTGATGTCAGAGAGTGGGTGGAGCTGGGCTGTCTGTCAGCGTTTTACTTTTGTTTTAGGCTGTTTGCTGCAGGGTGTGTTTTAGTTTCGTTTTCAGAGCTGGATAGCTGCAGTCACAGCCAGAATCAATCCTGGTGATTTAAAACATACAACAATAGTGACTTTCACCTGAAGTACTTCTGGTAAAAGTTGTTTGAAGTCTTATGGATGTTAAAAGGAAAGCTTAAAGGATTACTTAGTGTTGTATTCTTTGGGGGTTGTATTTTAATTAATGGTTGCTAAGATGTTCACTGTATGTTTTAAAAAGGTTAACTTGAGTTCATAGAATAAATATTGTTTTGCTTTAAAAAATATGTTTCAATTTCTGCTCTACCACACCTGTAGAATGGGCCGTGTGCTCCCCATACCATAATCTCATAAAAGTTGTGGGTCAGGTGAACTCCATGATACACTTTGAGGTTCTCTAAACCCTGGCCCATAACAAATTTGGGGCTCGAGCGGGAT
Source organism: Scyliorhinus canicula (assembly GCF_902713615.1). NCBI lineage: Eukaryota > Metazoa > Chordata > Chondrichthyes > Carcharhiniformes > Scyliorhinidae > Scyliorhinus > Scyliorhinus canicula. The sequence goes on along the minus strand of NC_052154.1, from coordinate 49,389,259 downwards.
AAATGTCTATCTATTGGATTGGCTTCGTGAACTTAAAGACAGTGAAGGGTAAACATATTGTGGGTGCTTTTCAGGTGTGGTGTTTTAGTTAAAGTAGGGAGTGTGTTGTGGACAAATGCTCTTTCAGAGGCTCAGAAGTTTTTGGTGGTGGAGACGGTCACATGCAGTACCTTATGGACAGAGACTAAAAGCAGACTGTTAGATTTGGCAAAATCATTGCAGTTAACATGACCTGACAAAATGCGAAAAGATGAGGTAATTATGGTGGTGGCTAAGCATTTAAAGTTGCCTGAGATACAGTTTGACTCATTGGAAATAGCAAAAATTCAGCTACAAATTAAACAAATGGAACATGAGAAAGAATTAGGGGAAGGTGGTGGCACAGTGGTATTGTCACTGGACAAGTAATCTAGAAACCGAGGGCAAGATCTGGGGACCCGGTTCGAATCCCACCAGGGCAGAAGGTTAAATTTGAATTCAATGTAAATCTGGAATTAAAAGACGAATGATGACCATGAAACCATTGGGGCCTCACGGTAGCATGGTGGTTAGCATCAATGCTTCACAGCTCCAGTGGTCCCAGGTTCGATTCCCGGCTGGGTCACTGTCTGTGTGGAGTCTGCACGTCCTCCCCGTGTGTGCGTGGGTTTCCTCCGGGTGCTCCGGTTTCCTCCCACAGTCCAAAGATGTGCGGGTTAGGTGGATTGGCCATGCTAAATTGCCCGTAGTGTAAGGTTAATGGGGGGATTGTTGGGTTACGGGTTACGTGGGTTTAAGTGGGGTGATCATTGCTCGGCACAACATTGAGGGCCGAAGGGCCTGTTCTGTGCTGTACTGTTCTATTCTATTCTAATCTATTCTAATTAAAGCAGCTTGAATATGAAAGAGAGAGTGAGGGAAAATAAAGAGAAAGAGAGACGAAAAAGAGAGAGAAGAATGGAAAACAGAAAAAATAGCCCTAGCAGAACAAAAAGAAAGAGAAATGGAGATACAGATCAGGGAAAAAGATAAAGAGAGAGAGTTTGAACTTCAGAAAATGGCCATGAAACATGACAGTCAGTTAAAATTGGCAGACGTAAAGGGAAATGTACAGTTGGTGTATAGTGATGAGGATAGTGAGAAAGAGCGTCATAGTCGAAGGCTTGGTGGGAATCTATTTAAATATGTCCAAGCATTGCCAAGGTTTGATGAGAAGGAGGTAGACGCCTTTTTTAGTTCATTTGAGAATGTAGCTAAACAAATGAAATGGCCACAGGACATGTGGGTATTACTGATTCAAACAAAGCTGGTAGTTAGGGCGAGTGAAGTGTTTGCATCACTACTGGAGGAGGTATCTGAGTCATATGAGGAGGTGAAAAATCCATCCTACGTGCACATGAACTAGTGCCTGAAGCCTACAGACAAAGGTTTAGAAATTTAACGAAAGAATTTGTTCAAACGTACATGGAGTTTGAAAGGATCAAACAGAGTAATTTTGATGGGTGGATAAGGTCTTTGAAAATAGGCCAAACATATGAAGCTCTCAGAGAAATTATACTTTTGGAGGAGTTTAAAAATTCAATTCCTGATGTAGTGAGAACTCATGTGGAAGAGCAGAGGGTTAAAACTGCAAGGTTAGCAGCAGGAATGGCAGATGATTACAAATTAGTTTATAAATCAAAGCTTGGTTTCCGATATCAGTTTCAGCCTGTGAGGGATAGAAACCGAGGACATGAGAAATTCTCAAGTGGTAAAGGTAAAGGTGATCTGATGCGAGATAATAAGGAGAGTGTACCTCAGATTTTTAAAAAATCCAGGAGGGTGGAAGAGACATGAAAAGTTTCAAATATTTTCACTGTAATAAACTAGGCCATGTAAAGTCACAGTGTTGGTGGTTGAAGAAAAGCACTGGGGAGGCTGATGTGGTAAAACAGGATAAGATAGTGGGGTTTGTTAAAGTGGCAAAGGAAAGCCCAAGTGAAGTGAAGGAGGTGCAAAGGACTGTACAGCCTGATCAAGAGGTGATTGATAAGAAGGTGCCAGATCTCTTTAAAGAATTTACTTGTGTGGGTAAAGTTTACTCATGTGTATCAGGAGGAGCAGGTAAAAAAGTCACAATTTTAAGAGATATGGGAGCTAGTCAATCTTTAATGGTAAGAGATGGGGGGTTTTGTAGTGTGGGAAGAACGTTGCCAGAAAAGGTGGTAATATGTGTAATTCAGGGTGGGAGGAGTAGTGTTCCATTATATAAGGTAAGGTTGGAAAGTAGAATGAAGAGTGGTGAAGTGGTAGTAGGAGTAATAGAGAAACTATCTTGTCCAGGAATACAGTTTATCTTGGGTAATGATATAGCTGGATCACAGGTGGGAGTGATGCCTACTGTGGTTGATAAGCCAGTGGAAAATCAGACAACTGAAATGTTGAAGGATGAATATCTTGGGATTTTTCCGGATTGTGTAGTAACAAGGTTGCAAAGTCACAGGTTAAGACAAGAGGAGAAATCAAAGAGTGAAGATGACATTGAAGTTCAATTGTCAGAAACGATTTTTGATCAGATAGTTTAAAAAGAACAAGAACAGGTGGAGGATGAGGCGGATATTTTTAGTTCAGTAAAATTGGCGGAGTTACATCAAAAAGATATAGAAATAAAACGGATGTATCAGAAAGTATATATGGAAGAGGAATCTGAGTGTATACCAGAGTGTTATTACCATAAAAGTGATGTCTTGATGAGGAAATGGAGACGTTTACATATGCAGGCGGATGAAAAGTGGGCAGAAGTTCATCAAGTAGTATTGCCGGTAGGGTACAGAAAGCAGGTGTTGCAATTTGCACATGAGGTACCAGTGGGAGGTTATTTGGGAATAAGGAAAGCTCAAGCTAAAATCCAGAAACATTTTTATTGGCCTGGACTACATAAAGATGTAGTTAAACTTTGTCAATCATGTCACACAAGTGATAGGGAAACCTCAAGCAGGGATAAAACCAGTGCCCTTAATACCCATTCCAGCATTTGAGAAACATTTTACAAGAGTCCTAATTGATTGTGTAGGACCACTTCCTCAAACAAAAAGTGGGAATCAATATCTTTTGACTATAACGGATGTGTATACTAGGTTATAGAGGCCATTCCAGTACATAATGTTACAGCTAAAAAGATTGTGGAGGAATTACTTAAATTCTTTACGAGATATGGACTACCTCCAGGTTATTCAAAGTTATGGATAGCTTAAGAATAAAACTATTTAAATCAACTTCATGCCATCCAGAATCATAGGAAGCGTTAGAAAGGTGGCATCAGACATTAAAGACGCTGTTGAGGGGTTATTCTCAAGATTATCCAGAGGATTCGGATAAAGGAATTCCATTCTTACTGTTTGCAATTAGGGATGCACGACATGAATCAACCAAATTTAGTCCTTTTGAGGTAAGACAACCACTTAAATTAATTAAGGAAAAATTGGTGAGTGAGAGATCGGAAATTACATTATTGGATTATGTGTCAAATTTCATTAAATAGAGCAGGTGAATTGGCTAGACAACATTTAAAAGTTGCACAAAATCTGATGAAACGGGTGGCGGACAAGAAATCCAAAGTTTGTAGTTTTGCCAGAGGAGATAAAGTTTTAGTGTTGTTACCAGTGATAGGTGAACCTTTAAAAGCGAGGTTTTGTGGATTTTATCAGATTGAAAGGAAATTAAGTGAGTTGAATTATGTGGTAAAACCACCAGATAGAAGGAAAACTCACCGAGTGTGTCATGTGAATATGCTTAAAAGCTACTTTGAAAGGGAAAGAGAGAAAAAGGAGGAGGTTCTAATGACTCTAACTCAAAGTGACGAACCAAATCCAGATGACTGTGAATTTGACATCCCTCAAATTAAATTGGAAAACGAGGATGTTCTTAAAAATTGGGATAGATTGTTGAGTTACCTTCCAGAGGAAAAACGGACTGACCTGAAAGAGTTATTGATATCACATGGGCATATTTGTGGAGATAAATTGGGAAGTACTAAAATGGCTATAAATGATGTAGATGTGGGAAATACTGTTCCAATCAAACATCATCCATACAGACTTAACCCTTTAAAATTGGCACAGATTATCAAAGACATTGAGAGAATGCTTAAAAATGGCACAATTGAAGTGGGTTGCAGCCAATGGAGCTCACCCATAGTGATGGTACCAAAACCAGATGGTACCCAATGGTTGTGTGTGGACTATAGACAAGTTAAGAACGGACTCTAATCCTATCCCATGTTTGGAGGATTGCATTGAGAAAGTGGGACAATCAGTTTTTATTTCCAAACTGGTTTTACTTTAAGGTTACTGGCAGGTACCTTTATCCGAAAGGGCAAAGGAACATAGAACATAGAACAGTACAGCACAGAACAGCCCCTTCGGCCCTCGATGTTGTGCCGAGCCATGATCACCCTACTCAAACCCACGTATCCACCCTATACCCGTAACCCAACAACCCCCCCCTCCCTCCTTAACCTTACTTTTTTTTTTAGGACACTACGGGCAATTTAGCATGGCCAATCCACCTAACCCGCACATCTTTGGACTGTGGGAGGAAACCGGAGGACTCAGAGGAAACCCACGCGCAGACAGGGAGGACTCTGTGCGGAGTCTGCACATCCTCCCCGTGTGTGCGTGGGTTTCCTCCGGGTGCTCCTGTTTCCTCCCACAGTCCAAAGATGTGCAGGTTAGGTGGATTGGCCATGATAAATTGCCCTTAGTGTCCAAAATTGCCCTTAGTGTTGGGTGGGGTTACTGGGTTATGGGGAGAGGGTGGAGGTGTTGACCAGATTACATTTGATACTGCGTTTGTAATGCTTTGCACGATTAACTAATCAGTATACGCACACGTTTTGCCTCTCTCACACGTTAGAAATTAAGCTTTATGGAAGCAAAAATATTTTTTTTTAATGAAAAATATCGGAAGTCTTTTTCTGTTGGTTTCTTTCAAAGCTGAAGCGAGAATTTGCCAGCGGCTGCCAAACTGCAAACTTTATCTTTCAAAAAACGAACTGAATGTCGTATTTGGTACCCGATGCAATTTTAACAAGTGAATCATAGTCAGCTTGCGAGAAGATCTTAATCGTTGCTTCCTCCAGTAATGATAACTACTGGAAGAAGACTTTGCAACTACGCTTAAGTTTTCTTAGAATAGGCCCAGAGCTGGAAATTGAGGACTTGGGCAGTTCAAATGGAAAGGTGGGGTGTGGGTGTGGGATGGTAATAATGGTCCATTGAATCTGGAAACAACCGTATTCTTCTGTCACTCATCTTGAATTGCTTTGTGACACACCACAGATTCTCTCGTGTTTTTAAAAAAAACTTGATCGATTTATACCAATCTGCTTCGGGGTACTCCTCATGCAGTTCCTAGAAAGGAGAAACCATGGGCAGAATTCTCCGACTGCCCGCATGGTCAGAGAATCGCCCGGGGCAGGCGTAAATCCCGCCCTCGCCGTGGCCGGAATTCTCCGCCACCCGGGAATTGGCGGGGGCGGGAATCACACCGCGCCGGTCGGCGGGCCCCTCGCGGCGATTCTCCAGCCTGCGATGGGCTGAAGTCCCGCCGCTGTCAGGCCTCTCCTGCCAACATGGTTTAAACCACCTCTGGTGCTGGCGCAAGCAGGCGGCGCGAGCGGGCTCTGGAGTCCTGGGGGGGCCCGGGGCGATCTGACCCCAGGGGGTGTCCCCGTGGTGGCCTGGCCCGCGATTGGGGCCCACCGATCGGCGGGCGGGCCTGTGCCGTGGGGGGCACTCTTTTTCTTCCGCTGCCGCCACGGCCTCCACCAAAGTTCAAATTACTGGAGGGCACAATTGTGATGCTGGTCAAGATCTCACTCAATCTGGAAACAACTTTCTTTACCAGTCGGTGAACAAAAATAAAGCAGCCGATTTGATACACCTGCTGCAGAATTGAAGACCTTGCATGCAGTTGGAAATTATGTAGAACTGCTAAAGAATATCAACTGGACAGGTTAACCTGTGAGAAGCAAAATTTGAATCGTTTTCAAAAAGGAATAATTTCTGTGACAGGATGAAGCCAAGAACCATTCAGCTGATTAAAAAACCTGCTGATTACATGTTTCGGCACAGTGAGGGGAAAGGTGAATGCTGAATATGAGGCGTGTTTGATTAGACAAACACATGTATGTCTGAGGTAAGAAAACTTCAACTCTTCTCTCACAGGCATCCTCTCAAGTCATTTGTGGAAGGGTATAGTCAATTATGAGAGCATCCAATAAGTTTGGAAGAGGAAGGAAAAGCTATTACTTTATTTTGTAGCTGCCCTTCACCATCAGGAAATCCAGTACAAGGTCACATGGCGGGGAAAGTACAAATACTTTAATGTCTCCCAAACCATCTCAAGTTAGAATACAATTAAGTGTATTCTACCCATTCCTCCATAAAAATGTGTATTCTCTTCCCAATCTTTTTAATGATAATGTGACTGGTCTACCCACTCATTTTTTACCATGTAAATTACTTGTCACATATTCTCTATCTATTATCTAATCATTAGTAACAGGAGGAACAAAATTCAACTTTATTTTCCAGCAGGTTACATAAGAATTTATGGAAGAGAAACAGGAATAGGCAAGTTTTCATACATTACCATGTGTAACTATGAGTTACCGAAGTCACCCATTATACCAGAACTGTTCATTGTTCTAGCCAGTTGCTGCACATGCATTGCACACATTGTTATTAAATACTGTAGCTCTCTCAATGGTACATGGGCACATTGTCTTTGGCTGTTCATCTGGATGATGTTCCCTCCCCAGGGTGTGCCGTTCCCATGGCATTTGTCATTCACATCAGTAACTGTGGTTATTGTTCCGTTTCCATTGTTGGGGACTGGTGGACCTCTGGGAGTGATGGTCATTGCCTTGTATACCTCTGGCTGGATTTGTTCAATTTCTTGATGTTCCCTTTGGCGATATTTACTGCCACTTCGGCCTTTCAACTGGGAATAGTGTGGAGGTAATGCCTGGTGTTGAAATTCCCAATCCTTTGGCTGAATCGGCTGAATTCATCACTCGTGGGCCATTGTCACTCAGCACAATGCTTGAACTGCCATAATGAATGAAATGTTCAATAAAGCAGTCAACTATCTCTCCTGTCATTGTTGAAGGCTAATTCACAGGAATCAGAATAATAGTCTACAGTGACAAGATAATCAGTTCCTGCTTTAGTGAAGAGCTTTACTTCCAGCTTCATCCATGATCTGTCTCGGATGTCATATGTCATCATCTACTCTTCAGCTTTTTTGGCTGAGTACTCAGTACAAACAATACACTGGCCAATATGGTCTTTAATTTCATTGCTCATTGGCAAGTCAAGCACCTATCCTGCCTTTCTCAGATTCTAGTCAGTTAGTTGATGGCTTGCATGGATGCACTTCAGCATCTCTCCTCTCATCTCCTTAGGGATGACGACTGTATTTCCTTTGTGCAAGGTCCATCACTGGTTGTCAATTCATCATAATATGCCCAATATGCTCTTGTGACTACAGGGCTGTCCTTGATGCTCTTAGGCCATCTTTTTGCCATACTCCTTGCAGCACTTGGAGAGTTGCATCATGTTGGGTAGTTTGCTTGATTTAAGCAGGGCGCTGGTCTGTCAGATTCTGTCTCTGTTGGGTTGATGACTTCCAGATCATGCCTAGCTGCTTCACGTTGAATCTGAAAGATTTCACTTTCTGCTGCATTATCCTCAGCTTTCTTCATGGAGGGAGTTGCTCTCGACACCTGTTTCCCTGGCTTGATTGTCACATCCAGACGCTATCTCTGTAAACAAAGTAACGTTCTTTGCAGAGGCTTTGGAGCAGAGAGTAGTGGTTTATGACAAATGCTTTTAAGTGACTTGTGGTCGGACTCAAATATTACTATGCATGGGATTCCACCCCCCACCCCCGGCCTCCCCGCCTCCCCCACCCCCGGTGGCAGAGGCAACTTGCCATTAACTGGTGGTGGGATCTTCTGGTCCCGCAGATATCTACCTGGTTTGGTTTGTCCTGCACCCTCCATCGCCAGGTAAACACACTGCAGGCATCTCCATCGATACGGCCGAAGATCGTGCCGGAGAGAAGGGCTGGAATATTTTGGCCTTTGTCTCTCCCAAGCAGGTATTGATGAAAATGTTCAGTCGCAAAAACAACAGCCATGCACTCTTTCTCAATCTGAACATAGCATTGTTTAGTTTGCATTAATGCCATGGATACAAATGTGACTGGTTGGCTTGCTACATTAGGATTGCTCTAAGAACTGTCACACTGCAAGGTGACCTCATCATTGATGCCATTGTAGTTCAGCACTGGCATTGTCGTCATTAATTGTTTGATTTCAGTGAATGCTGCTTCTTGTTCTGTGCCCCATTATCCACAGCAACTCTTTGGCAGTGAGCTTGGATAATGGTTCACACTCCAATGACAAATTAGGCAAAAGTTTGCTTAATAGTTAATGAATCCAACAAATCGTTGCAACTGTTTCACATCTGTTGGTCGTACATCACTACTACAGATTTCACCTCGTCAGGATCAGGCAAAGACCTTTTTCTAACAGTGAATGACCCATGTGCTTGACTTCAGGCATCTTCAGTTGTAATTTTCTCTTGGTCAGCTTCAGGTCCATCAGGCTCTCTCTCTTTAGCAGTCATATTAAATTCTGATCATGGTCAGCTATGGCTTCTTCTGTTGTATTGTCTCATCCATAATCTAGTAGACTATCCACTATACTTCCATTTCAGGAAGATCATTGACTATCTCATGCTGTCTCCGTTGATACTCTTCTGGAGCCATGGAAATGTCAAATGGCATGTGCAACCATCCATATCCCGCAGTGTCCAGAATGTAGTTAGAAAGCTGCTGTTCTCATTCACCTTTGCTGGCTAGTAACCATCCTTCACATTGAGGGTAATAAAGATATTTGCCTTTGTAAGTTGTGGCAAAATTCCTTCAATGGTTGGCATGGGGTAGGGTGATCTCTTTAATACTTTATTTATACCCATTGGGTCGAAGCACACTCACAGCTTTCCAGATTGTTTCAGTGCTACCATGCTGCTATTCCAGTCTGTAGGAGTTGTCACTTGATTACTCCCTTCTATTCCAGCTCTTCTATCTTGTTTTTTGGCTCGACTTGAGGGCAGCTGAAACTCAGCAGATGCTGAAATAGACTTACTCTCTCATCTACTTCCAGCTGATATTCTCCTGCTACATGTCCCAACCCTGTAAACACACCTTTGAACTCCTCAAGGATCTGTTCAGCAATCAATGGTTTTGTGTGCGGCGACACATTGTAAATCTCTGTTGGCACGTCCAGGGTTACCAGTCCAAACTTTAGACCTGCTCCAGCCCCCATTGCTTCCCATCAATGATCTGGAACTCTAAATCTTCATTCTTGCCATTGTGTTGGGCTCTCAGACTAATTTGTCCACTCCATATGAGTATCGTGCCATCTTATAGTCTCAACCTTACTTTTGATGCTTTCATTTTTGGATCACCACGTTGCACAGAGTTGTAAAGATCATGATGTTGAACGATGAACCAGTGTCTATCTGATTCTTTCCCTTCACTTCATGCTCTCCTTCTGCGGCTATCATTCGAACAGTCACAAACCATTTCTCATCCCTTGACTTGATGGAACCAACGGATTGTATGATGGACAGTACTTCAAACTCTGTCTGATATTTCTCCAGTGGCTATCTGAATAGGCTTAATTTACTTCTTTCTAGCAAACAGTTGTGTGCAAAATGATTCAGCTTCTTGCAGTTAAAACATTGCTTTCCTCGTGCTGGTCAAGCCTTATTTTCTTTTTGGCAAATAAGGCTTGACCAGCACGAGGAAAGCAATGTTTTAACTGCAAGAAGCTGAATCGTTTTGCACAAAACTGTTTGCTAGAAAGAAGTAAAATAAGCCTATGTCGCTTGCAGTATTTGCATCCTATACTTCATCTGCGCTTGTTCTGCCCTTTCGACCTGGAATGTGTCTCAGTATAATGTATCTCCTGGTCTATTCTGCCATACATGTGCTCTAGTTGATATTTTACAACCTCTACATTTCTGCGTATGCCTATCACTTTCTTGTAAGTTTCGCCTCACTCAGTATATATATTCTCACTGTCAGACCTCTTATGCCTAAGGCAATTCTATATTTCATGAGATAATCTTTTTTTAAAAATAAATTTAGAGTACCCAATTCATTTATTCCAATTAAGGGGCAATTTAGCATGCCCAATCCACCTAGCTTGCACATTTTTAGGTTGTGGGGGCAAAACCCACACAAACATGGGGAGAGTGCGCAAACTCCACAAGGACAGTGACCCCGAGTCGGGATCGAACCAGGGACCTCGGCGCCATGAGGCAGCAGGGCTAACCCACTGTGCCACTGTGCTGCCCTTCATGATATAATCTTTTTGTTTCCCAGATATACATGATTCTGCAAGATGTGTTACTATCATCGCAGACTGATAAATGGAGTCTCTCACCTTGAGCCCTCGGTTTGAACACATAGCATTCATAAGCTACATTCACTTGTGGCTCAAAGCGTGTCTTCAAAGCTTTCAAAAACCTTGCAGTTTTTAATGTTCTTCAGATGGATTTAGGGTGGAATACAATTTGTAGCAGTCCCTCTCCAGCAGTGTTAAAAGTGTTGTTTATTGTGTCAGCTCCAGCATGTTAATTAAATCTGTTGCAATCTCCTAATTTTGCTATTGCAAGTGGTAGAATTGCCAGTTCTTCTGCATATCACCTTTTGTTTCAATAGGAGCTGGGAAATGAAAAATTTACAGCCATTTTTGCCTCACCCAGTTCTTTACTTGCAGCCTTTATCTTGTCTTAGCTTTTCTTTGTCTGTGTTTTCTTTTCAGCAACTTTTAGCAGGTTGGAAGTTTCAGTGTTCCTCTTTCAGGAGCTGTGACTTATCTTCCAGCTTATTTGAGGAAGGATGTTCTTGCTATCGAGGGAGTGCAGCAAAGGTTTATCAGGCTGATCCTGGGGTGATGGGACTGTGGTATGAGGTGTCATGTGAGAGTACCTTTAAGAAATTGGTCTTTAAGAAATGGGTGTTTATCAGTGATGTCAGAGTGTGGGTGAAGCTGGGCTGTCTGTCGCTTTACTTTCGTTTTTGAGCAGGCTTCTACAGAGTGAGTTTTTAGTTTCATTTTCAGAGAGAAGAGCTGCAGTGAAAGCCAGCAGATGTGCATGGATCTCTCTACAAGCTAAAGAGTGTTCATTTGGGTGATTTCAAAGGGATGACTGCTCTCATTAGAGAATCTAAACCTGGTCTCTGTGTTGAAAAGGGTCTTTTGCCTTCTGGATGTTTTTTGGGAATTTATTAAGGGTTATCTATAGAGTACTGTATTCTTTGAGGATTTATTGGTGTTGATAGTTGTTAAGATGTTTACTGTGTTAACTGGTTTCATAAATAAACATTGTTTTAATGTAAATGTACTGTAACTCTCTGTTGAATAACACTTGAAAGGCAGGCTCGTGTGTTCCCCATAACCATAGAAACTTCAACGTTAAGGGTCAGGTGAACTCCATGATACACTTTGGAGTTCGCTAAACCCTGGACCTGAACAGAGAAGAGATTGTGTTGGTTAGGATATATTCACGGGAGTTTAGAAGAATGAGGAGGGATCTCACAGAAAATTAGAAAATTCTAACAGGGCTAGACAGAGTAAAGGAGGAAGGATGCTCCTGATGGTGGGGAAGTCAAGAACCAGGGTCACAGACTGAGGTAGACCATTTCGGACTGAGATAAGGAGAAATTTCTTCATCCATATAGTGATGAATCTGTGGAATTATCTACCACGGAAAGTAGTTAAGGCCAAAACATTGTGAGTAGGATTTCATGCCGACGGGAAATTCCGGTCCCATGCCGGTGCTCGGGTTTCCTGGCGACAAGGGGTGCTGTCAACGGGAAATCCCAACGGCGGGATCGGTAGATCCTACAGGCAGGCCGCCTTCACCACAAAAAAAACATGCGGTGGTGGGCTGGTGGGATAAATCCCGCCCTGTCTGTTTTCAAGAGGGAATTAGCACTTGGCGCTAAAGGGAACAGGTTACTGAGTTGGAGGATTAACCACAATCATAATAAGTGGCAGAGCAGGTTCGAAGGGCTAAGTGGCCTACACCAGCTCCAATTTTCTATGTTCCTATGATTTTTCAAAACTCAACCTCAGCTCCACTTCTTACACCATGTTATGAGTTTGCAGACTAATGAGCATTTAGCGTAGTGTCTTTATTGAGCTGAATATATCAAGAATTCCCCAGATATCCCTTCATGGTAGATGTCACACGGCTATGGCAAGCCATATAGGACGGTCGGTAATGATTGCATTTCAAAATTCAAACTTGCATTGTGGATGTACTGACACCACATGGACTGAAATGGTTCAAGGAGATGGCTCGCCATCACCTTCTCGATGGGCAATAAATGTTGGCCGAGCGCGCGGCCCCACATTCTGTGGAAGAATAAAAAATAGCGAGATCATGGCTGACCTGATGTGGCCTCAACTCCGCTTTTCTCCCATCTCCCATAACCCTTGACTCCCTTGTCTGTCAAACTCAGCCTCCACTGCTCACTGGGGACAGAATTCCAAACAATAACAACACTCTGAGAGAAGAAATTCCTCCTCATTTAATAACTTGACACTTTAAAGAGCGGCAAATGCCTTTTCTTAGAGTGTGCAATTTAACTATTTTACAAAATGTACTGATTTTGGATGGCTGGGGACTGAAAATCTGGCAAAAACATGTCAAATGAAAGCACAGAAGAATCAATTAATTGGATGCCATTTAAAGGTTCACCTAGTTGGGTTTGAAATACTCAAAGCTACTGAATTTCTAGCATAAACTGGAACCATCTCAAGGCTACTGGATTTATAACACTAACTGCAATCTCTCCATAGTTCTCTTTCTTTCTCCTCCCCCTCTCTCTTATTGTAACCTACCCACTCTCTCATTGTAAAATACCTGCCTTTTAGACACTTAACTCAAACTGTACTGTATGTAACACATTGAATTATCTGAAGTACACTGCCGCTTCTCCATTAGCAGAGTTGTCAATCAGTGCAGCTCCTGAGGTTCAGCTTCTTTCAGTCCATTATTAAAGAACAATTTTTCATTACCCCTGAATCAAGTCATCTCAGTGCCAGGCAATGCAGAAGCATACAAACTTAAAAAAAAAGGGTGAGAGTCATTATTGCACGGTATCTTTTGATCTAAACGTGCTTGCTGACAAATATATCACTCATTTATCTGCTGACTTCCATAATTTAGAAATCTGGAGGAGACTTGATTTTTACTAATGGATGCATTAGTGATTCATTCTGATAAAATATTACTTTATCGAAATATTTGTGATTTGCCATTTAATTAAATTAACTGCTCCCAATAACAGTGTTTTCAAATCTGAGACCTTTGAGGGCAGCATAGTTAATAATGTTAAAAGTATTACAAATGACAGTACTTTAATATTAAATATGCAGCAGAATAATTGCAACAAATCTGGAACTGAACGTTTTTGCACTAAATATTTCATTATTTGCATATTCATGCATTCAGTGATCAATTAAAAGCACAGTATATGATAGCGTGATAATTTTGCCTCAGTAAATATTCATGCCAAAATAACTACTCTATTATAAAGGCTATAATTGTCCAGACTTGAAGCAAAGACAAAAATGCAGTATGTCTTGATCAGAGAATGCCTTTGTGCTGATGAAACCCTGCTGGTCACTCTGCTGTAAAGACTGATGGATTGTCTCTCCCATGCTGAAAACTTATTCTCCCGACTATAACTGTCAAGAAAACCATGGTTATGGGATAGGGTGTCACATCTCCACTGTTGATCACACTAAACAACACTCCCCAGTGGAAATGCTCAGCAAATTCTGCTTCCTTGGGTCCACAGTGACAGACCATTTGTCTCTTATGTATAGGAAATAGAGAAAGCAGTGTAGCCACCGAAGTTGGCCATTCCCTGAATACAAAATGGAGGAACGCAAAGCATATAGGATAAAATGGACAATGTTTGTAGGCTGCACCAAGCAGGTGTGGATTCTGTCTGCTAAGAGAGCAGACAGCACCGAAACGAACATTCCGCATACTAATGAGGCATTCTCCGAGATAGTTAGCATGTTAATGGAACGATTCCAGAGACAATGGACACAAATGGGGAAGTAACTGCAACATTGTAAAGGATACCAGACACCTAGGCACCAGCAGGGTTCGAAAACAAAGAGCCTGAAAGCCCGCCCAGTAGCTAAGGAACAGCCTCAGTATTGGGGGGATTCAAACATATCGATTGGGAAGAGACCCAATCGATTCTGAGCAGGTAAGGGAGTCCGCCCAAAGGGGCGCGGATCCCTGGGACCTATAAAAGAGAGGTCCCACACATGGTTCATTCTTCTTGTCCAGCCCTCCTCTCTCCTTGACCAGCCCTCCCCTGTGGACCAGCACCTCGACCAGTTTTGCCAAGAAGACCTTGAAGGAGAGAGAGAGGTTTGGGACAGCAGCCACCAGCAAGTAAGTGTCTCACAACGATCGCTACCAGAGATAGACACTCCTGACCCCTTTTAACATATACCAACCTGAAGTCTGCAGACCAGAGCAGAGCAAGAGGCCTTGTTCCCTGACCCAGCAGTTCCTTCGAGATAAGTATTAGTTTATTTAGCGGTAGGAATAGTTTAATCCTTTTAGCGTGTGCATGGGTAGTTATTATAATTGTATTATAATAAACTCAGTTGTTTCAACTTACTAATTGGTGTATGGTTTTATTGCTTTGAACTTAACCTTGAAACTTGTGGCGGTATCTTAACGATACCTGGCGACTCCAGAGCTAAGTAAAGAAACAGAGCCAAATTGAGTGTTAAGCACACTCACCCAGAACAAGCAACAGCAGATACCACATTTGGTTGACTCTCAAAGCCTACATGGAAAAACATGAAGCTGACTATTGGAACAAGGGTGCACCTTGTTGTATAGCTGAGAAGCAGCCATCAAGTTAGGAATTTATAAATCTTTGTTTGCAGCACGTTCTTGGGATTTCATAAAGGACAAAGTCACAAATACGACAGTCCTGTCAAAGGTAAATCTCCAGGTGTGTTTACACTCATCGATCTGTGGTGACTTCACCAGCTTTGGCACGTTCACTGGTTGGAAGATGGATGCATTCCCAAGGATTTTCTGTGTGGCGAGATAATCGGAGCTAAAGCAGTAGGATAGCAAATCTCCTCTTCAAGCACTTGCATGTGTAGTTGGAAGGCTGTGTACATTGATTTCTGTACATGGGTGACATGAGTCAACACAAGATGGGAATGGACTGTGGGTTGGATGCATCACTGTGACAATCAATGGTTACAGGGGGTGTGCGAACAGGCACCAATAGCAAAAACATCAACCCACACATCTGGTAATTGTCCCATTTGCGGCAGAACCTGCCTCTCATGGATTGGTCTCATCAGCCAACAACAAATGTACAACCATCTGAAGGGATCCCATCCGCAACAGGTTTGCCGCCTGTCCACCAGCTTATGTAGATGGAAGGGTGCCAACGATGATTGTAAAAGCTGAATTCCATTCAAAGTCATTGCATTCCATGCAAGCAAAATCCAAACAGGAAACAATTAAACTTGCATCAGTTTGCCTCAGTGGTAACCTTCCTGTTCTGAGCCACAAGGCCATGTCGCACTCCAGGAATGTGAGAATATAATCTCGGCTGGCATTGCAGTACACAAAGTGCTGCATTGTCAGAATTGCAGTTTATTGGATGGGAGATTAACCTAAAACTGTTTCTGCTTTCGCAGGTGGATATAAAAGATCCCATGGTGCTACTTAGAGAAAAGCTAAATGTTTTTTGGAGTTTCGGTCAGCATTTATCCCTCAGCTGACATCGCCAAAAAACAAATTGACTAGTCACACATCTTGTTTTTGTTTATCCAATCCTGTGTGTAAATTGGCTGACATGTATACCTATAAAACAGCAGAGACAATACTTCAAAAATAATTAATTGGTTGCTAAGCGCTTCAGGATGTCTTGAGAATGTGAACTATATGATCTAAGTGCAAGTTCTTGCATTCAGTTATTGTGATTACGGAAGATAATTACTCTAACAACATTCCTTGATTGCACTCAAGTAAAACATATAAAACAAATACTTAAATCCACTGGCTGCTGACATCCAGAGAAACATTATTTCCCTAATACCATGACATTACCGCTTGCAGCAGCCAAAATGAGATGTTGCAAGATTCCGACTTTTTAAACTGTATGGAATTTTTGATAATAGAAACAGAGAAGCATTGAGAATAGGAGCAAATGTAGGCCATTCAGCCCTTCACGTCTGTCATGATATGCAAACATGCAACCAATGAACACTCAGAATAGGACACAACGAATGGGTAGTCAGGACACTCAGAGGTGGCATCACCACAAGGAGGCATGACATAAACACTATAAAAGGGATGAGGCACTCAGACCCTGCCTCTTTCCACAGACAGACATCTAGAGAGTTAGACAGGGTTGATCAGCAGCATCACACGCATGTGGCTTAGAGCAAGCTGGAACAGTTAGACTGAGTTACTACAGTTAGATTAGCAGAGAGTCGAACTCATTTGAGAACTGTGTTAATAGTTCAATAAACACGTTGAGCTCATTTCAGAGTCTGGAGCATCCTTTAGTTAAGACTGCATCAAGTAGCAGCCTGTGTAATCCGAAGCAGTGTAACACAACAATGTCTGTTCCTCCTTTCAACATGATCATGGCAGATCCTCCATCTCAACACCACACTCCAGCGCTCTCCCCATATCCTTTGACACCTTTAAAATGTTAATGAGTTGCACAAGATATGCAAGTGGGCATAATAATAGCAAATGAAGTTTAATGCAGACAAATGTAAAACACCTTGGAAGACATTCCACGAAAGATGGTGAACAGTTAATGATAATATTCAGAGACCTAGGGCGGGATTCTCTGGCCATGTTCACCCGGCGCCCAGGAATCCTGCCCGAGGTCAATGGGTTTTTTCCATTGTTGGTGTCTCGTCCATGACAGTGGGCAGGAGAATACAGCTCCTGGGCATCGACCTAGACTCAACATTAAATATATCTAACCAAGGAAGACTAGTAATAAATATACATAGCCACAATAGTATGAGTGAGACTTTATACATTGAGCAGCTGGGAGTTGGAGATCTTATTATAGTTTTGTTTGCAGCTAATATTTAACTAAAAATTACTATTTAAGTTTAAGTTTGCATTTCTTCCAATCTTAAGCAGGGATAAACAAACTCTTTACTCGAGGGTGGCTATGTTTAGTTAATGAGGTAGCCAGCTTAATCAGGTTTCTAGTAGAGCTGACTCATCTGAATCTCAGCTAGTGTGATACAGTACAGGGCTCTCAGTGCGACTAGTACTAAGTGTGACTTCACAGTGAGCAACGGGGATTGTGGTGAGTGAGGGAGTTCAGTGAAGGAGGCAAGAAGGTGCTGTTTTTGGTTTCCACATTTTTCAACCTCTAATATTTGGTACGTTCTTCAGTACAGAGGAAGAAGCTGATTGGTGAGTAACTGATGAGTTAGCTTGTAAATGTTAAAGTATGTCTTGGTTGAGTGGAATGTGCATCCAGTGGAATGTAGGAAATTATGGATGTACCTTGTGTCCGAGAGGAGCACATCTTCAACTAGTGGTACTGGTTGCAGAAGCCTTAGCTCCGAGTTTCAGAACTCAAATAACGACTGGTGTCAATTTGCTGCATCCGCCAGGCAGAGAACTATATATAGCATGCTTAGGGAGGTGGTCAAACCACAGGTTAGGAACATGCAGACAGGGAAGGAATGAGTCACCACCAGGCAGTCTAAGAGAACCAGTCAGGTAGAGCTGGAGCTCCCTGAGTCAATCCTGCTCACTCATTGGGTTTCCATTGTGGATATTGTTTAGGGCGATGGTTCCTCAGAGAGCTTGTGCAGCAACAGCCAAGTCCATGGTATCACCAATGGCTCAGCTGCACAAGAGGGACGAAAGGAGAGTGGAAGAGCAATCGTGACAGGGCATTTGTTAGGGGAACAGGCACGGGTTTCTTTTTAATTTGTTTCTGGGGTGTGGGAGCATCGCTGACTAGGCCAGGATTTGTTGCCCATCACTAGTTGCCCTTGAGAAGGTGGTGGTGAGCTCTCTTTTTGAACTGGCGCAGTTCCTGAGGTGTAGTAGACCCATAATGCTGTTCGGGAGGGACTCCCAAGATCTTGATCCAGTGGCAGTGAAGGAACGGTCGTCTACTTCCAAGACAAGATGATGAATGACTTGGAGGGAAACCTGCACTTGATGGTGTTCCCAGGTAGCTCCATCCCTTATCCTTCTAGTTGGTAGTGGTTGTGGGTTTGGAAGGTACTGCCTAAGGAACACTATGGCCACAGACGTGACTCAAGGATAGTATGTTGCCTCCCAGGTGCAAGGTCAAGGATATCACATAACGGCTGCTGGACATGCTTTTGGGGGAGGGTGAATAGCCAAGGGTCGTGATCCACATTGATACCAACAACATAGGTAGGAAGAGGGATGAGGTCCTGAAAGCAGATTTTAGGGAGTTAGGAAAGAAATGAAACAGCAGGAACTCAAAAGCAGCCATCTCAAATTATCTCCAGTGCCACGTGTTAGTGAGCATAGGAATAGGAGGATTGAGCGGTTGAACATGTAGTTGGAGAATTGATGTAGGAGGGAGGGCGTCAGATTTTTGGAGCTCGCCATTCATTTTTGGGGAAGATGGGACATGTACAAGCTGGATGGGTTGCACCATAGCAAGACGGAGACTAACATCATCGCAGGGAGATTTTCTGGTGCTGTTGTAGAGTGTTTAAAATGCATTGTCAGGGAGAAGGGAACCAGAAAGCAGCTCAGATTGGAGAAAAGAAAAACTGGTAACGAGAAAATAGTGAAGACAAGCAACAACTTGGATCAGATGTGCAATAATGTTAAAAAGACAAAGTTAAGAGCGCTCGATTTGAATGCACGCAGGATTCTTAACATAATAGATGATTTGAAGTGACAAATGGAGAAAATTGAATATGACTTGGTTGCCATTATGGAGATGTGGTGACCAAAATTGGGATCTGAATTTTCAAAGATATTCATCATTCAGAAAGATATGCAAAAAGGGGAAAAGAGGTGGGTTTCAGGCGTTCAGGCGTTCGGGATGAGATCAGTACACTAAAGAGAGAGGATCTTTAGATTGAAGGATCAGAATGTAAATATGGGTGGCAGTAGTTTATAGGCCACCAAGCTGTAATGTTAACATTGGGTACAGTATACATCAGGAAATTGGAACTGCTCGTAACATGGATAATACAGTAATCATGGGTGACTTCAATTTCCTGACAGACTGAGTAAACCTAATTAGCACTGATGCTGTGGAGGATGAATTCCTGTAGTGTGTATGAGATGGGGGCGTGATTCTCTGATCCTGAAGCTAAGTGTTGACACAGCGTTTCTCGACGGCCCCAGGATCAACAATTCTGGCCCCTACAGGGGGCCAGCACGGCGCTGGAACGGTTCACGCTGCTCCAGCTGCTTATCCGGCCGTGGAATGGGCGCCAGATGATGCGCACATGCGCAGTGGGTCCGACGCGAACCCGCGCATGCGCAGTCCCACCGTCGATACGTCCGCGCATGCACGGTGTCTCCCTTGTCCGCGCCAGCCCCGACGCAACATGGTGCAGGAGTACAGGGACCGGTGCGGAAGAAAGGAGGCCAGGAGACAGAGAGGACGACCCGCCGATAGGTGGGCCCCGATCGCGGGCCAGGCCACATCGGAGGCCCCTTCCCGGGGTCGGAACCCCCTCCCCCCCACAGGCCGCCACCCGACCCTTCAATGCTGAGAACAAGTGTGGACGGCGCCGGCAGGACTCAGCATTTCCACGACGGCCGCTCGGCCCATCTGGGCCTGAGAATCGGTGGGCCAGCCGCCTAGAGTGGCCTGCAACCGGCACCACGCCAACCACGTCGGTGCCAATGGCACTGATTCTCCACTCTGCGGAGAATTGCGTGCCAGCATTGGGGCGACATGGCGCAATTCGCGCCGGTCTCGGAGATTCTCCGGTCCAGCCCCAGGCTGAGAGAATCCCGCCCGGGGTTCAGGAGCAGTACATTGGAGAACCGACAAAGGATTAGGCTATTTTAGATTTATTATATAATCAGAAAGGGAGAATTAATAACTTTTCTGTGAAGGAACATTTAGGAAATAGTGATCACAATATTATGGATTTTTATGTTAGGTTTGAAAGTAATTTGTTAATTATGAAACTAGTGTCTTAAATTCGAACAAAGCAAACTATGAATACATGACGGGCAAGTTGGCTGTGGTGGATTGGGGAAATATACAAAAACATTTGACGGTAGACCGGCACTGACTAGTACTTAAAGAGGTATTACATGGTCTACAACAAATATACATTCCTCGAAGAGACAAAAACCCAATGGAATAAGTGAATCAACCATGGCTAACAAAAGAAGTTAATGATTGTATTAGATCGAAGGAAATGGCATGCAAGGTTGCCAGAAAAAGCGGTTGGCACGAGGATTGGGAGCAATTTCGAATCCAACAGACGAGGACCAAGAAACTTATAAACAAAGAGAAAAGGAAATGTGAATGCAAGATCGTGAAAAGAATAAGGCGGAATCCGATTAAAAAATAGCAAAGTGTCAGGTCTGGTGAGAAACGTGGCATGAATCCCGCGTAATTTTATGTCACTTAAAGAACAGTTTTTTTCTCCACCTGAATCACTCTGTGCTCTTGGCAGCCTCGAATTGATTCATTCACCCTGGGGAAACATAATCACTGCAATCACTGCGACGCTCCATATAAACACCTAACCAGCATTCACTGCAGGTACATTGGATGGATGGCAGACAAGAAGCCTGCAGCAAGATTCTCAGAGGGAGCCTTGACCATACTTTTGGATTGAGTACAGTAGAGGCGGGATGTCCTGTACCTGTGTAGCAGGAAGCAGTCGACCAGCAAGGTGACCAACCCTGCCTGGGAGGCTATAGCTGCATTAGTGAGTGTCAGCTTGCTCCAGAAGAGGATGGGGCATCAGTGCTGGAAGAAGTTCAATGACCTTCTTTGCGTGGCCAGGGTAAGTCTGCCACCTCCAGTCTCTCACTACAATCCTTCACACACCCCTTGCACCTCCAAGGTGATCGCTTACCCAGCCAACTCACGGATTGCCAACTGTCACAAGACCATCTTTTACCCCCCTCCCTCGCCCCAAATCCCTGTGTTAGGTGACAATGCAGTTGATTGGGAACCATTTTCACGTGGCGCTCCTGTCATGGGGTGAGTGATGAGAGACTTTATCATGAAGCCTTGCATTGGGGTTCAGATCAGTGTATCCTGTGTGATGTGAACACTAGTATAAGCATTGGAGTTCAATGCTTGAGGCAGTTAACTTTAGCACTTTTGATTTCATAGGCACAATTGACTAGTCAATGAAGGGTGAGGTAGCATATCACACAAGCGACTGCCTCTTGTGACATGCGAGGCACAGCTGATTAGAGTGAAGCCTGCAATTAGAATGACAAGTACAGATCTGGAGGCCACCCTCATTCTCCCATTTCACAGCCCTACATACAAACTACTCACAGACAAACGTCCCACAGAAGTGAAAATGAAATTCCACAGAGCTAAATCCCTTGGTTCTCAGAGTGCTGCCTGAGTGTGGGATTCTATTCAGTTGTGCTTTCTGAAGTGAGAGGGTCTTCAATCCTTAAGAGGCTGGAATACAACCCATTCCTGAGTCACCCAGTCTGCCCTTGCAGTCTGGCCTCTCATTGGACTACACCCAGGAACCTCACAGTTGCCCTAGTGCTGACCCTTTGTATTCACCTCTTCCCACCTACTGCCCAGCTCCCACTAAGGACAGCCTGCCACCTGCACCCAGAACCCCTGAAAACAAGCGTGCCCTGAAGTTAATGGAAGGTCGGACCAGCTAGTGACCCCGCGCCACGAGATAAATGTATCAGTGTCCTCCCCCGATTCCTCTCTGGTGCACCATGGAGATTCATGGCTGCTCGAACGCTCACTTACGATATTCCCCTTGGAGATGAGGTCACCAGGTTCACGTTTATGTAGAGCCTCTGTAGATTATGCTGGATGGTGTGATTTTACACCAACGCCCGATGAATATTCCATGAGGGGGAAGATCTGGAGTGAGTGTTCACTAATGACATGCTAGTGCATTAAAATGAGGCTCACAGACTCCTGCGGCATCGTTTGCACTACTCCACCAGTGAAAATTGTAAATCCTAATCATGCCTGAGAGAATGACGTTTTTCAAAACTCTCAGGATTTTGAGCCCTGGCTGTGTTTCTCACGGACGGAGAGTGTGGGCTCAAAATCGCCCCCATTGTGGCAGACTTTAAAAGTTTCTTTAGCTTTGTGAAAAGGAAAAGATTCACAAGGGCAAGTGTGGGTCCACTACAGGCAGAGACAGGAGAATTTATAATGGAGAATAGGGAAATGGGGGAGAAACGAAAAAATTATTTGTGTCCGTCTTCACGGAGAGAGGCACAGAAAATCTTCCATAAATACGAGGGAACCACGGGACTTGTGAAAATGAGGGACCAGAAAGAAATTAGCATGAATACTGGTAGTGCTCAAAAAAATTAATTGGATTGAAAGTTGTTAAATCCTCTGGACCTAATGAGCTACATCCCAGAGTTTTGAAGGAGGCAACTAGAGAGATAATGGATGCATTGGTGGCTATCTTTCTAAATGTTATTGACTGAAAAGCAGCAAATGTAATCCCATTATATAAGAAGGAAGGGAGAAAGAAACCTGCGAACTACAGATCTGTTCGTTAGCCAACAATAATACAGAAAATGTTAGAACTTATTATAAAGGATGTGATAACTAGACACTTGGGAAAATAATGAAATGATTGGCCAAGTCAACATGGAATAATGAAAGGACATCCTTGACAAACCTTTTTGGGAGTTTTTTGACAATGTTGCTTGTAGCATAGCTAATGGAAAACCAGTGAACATGTTGAGCGGGATTCTCCCCTGCCCGGCAGGACGGGCGATCCCGGCGCCAAGGAGTGGCTTGAACCCTCCGGCGTCGGGCCGGCCGGAAGGTGCAGAATCCTCCGCACCTTCAGAGGCTAGGCCAGCACCGGCGGGGTTGGTGCCACGGCAACTGGCGCGGAAGGGGCTTGGCGCCGTGCCAACCGATGACAAAGGGCAAGTTGGCGCATGCGCGGGAGCGTCAGCGTATGACGCCAGCGTCATCCCAGCACAGGCGCAGGGGGGTTCGTCTCCGCACCGGCCATGGCGGATATCCACAGCAGCCGGTGCGGAGGGAAAGAGTGCCCCTACGGCACAGGCCCGCTCACAGATCGTTGGCCCCGATCGCGGGCCAGGCCACCGTGGAGGCACCCCCCAGGGCCAGATCCCCCCGCACCCCCCCCCCCCCCCCCCCCAGGACCCCTGAGGCCGCCCGCAGAGCCAGGTCTCGCCGGTATGTACCAGGTCTAATTTACACTGGCGGGACCGGCCGAAAACGGGCGACAACTCGGGCCATCGCGGGCCGGAGAATCGCCGGGGTGGCCGCTGCTTGCGGCCACGACCGGTGCGGCACGATTCCCACCACTGCCAAAACTCCGGTACAGGAGAATTCGGCAGCCAGCGGGGGCAGGGTTCACGCCGCCCCCCTGCCGATTCTCCGGCCCGGCGGGTGGTTGGAGAATCCCGCCCGTTGTATTTGGAGTCTCAGAAGTCTTTGGTTAAGGTCCCACACAGGAGGTTAGTAAACAGAACTAGACAACATGGGATTGGGGTTAATATACTGGTATGGATTGCGAATTGGTTAACGGACAGAAAATAGAGAATAGGAGTAAATGGCTCATTCTCAGGATGGCAGGCTGCGACTAGTCGAGTACCGCCAGGGTCAGTGTTAGCACTACCCAGTTCGCAATCTATATCAATGATTTGGATGTGGGGACCATATGTAATATTTCTAAATATGCTGATGACATAAGACTCAGTCGGAATGTAATTTTGAGGACGATGCAAGGAGGCTTCAAGGGGATTTGGACAGATTAAGTGAATGGGTAAGAGCAAGAACATGGCAAATGGAATATGATGTGAGTTTGTGTGAGGTTATCCACTTTGGTAGAAAAAAAAGAAAGGCAGAGTGTATCTTAAATGGTGAGAGATTGGAAAGTGTTGATGCCCAAAGGGACCTGGGTGTCCTTATTCATGAGTCACTTCAGGCTCGCATGCAAGTGCAGCAAGCAATTAGGCAGGCAAATGGTATATTGGCCTTCATTGCAAGGGGATTTGAGTGCAGGAGTAAATGGGTGCGATCTAACGGAAAGCTTTCTAAGTGTCATTTGTGGCGGGTTTTGTTGGCCGTTTCCCGCTGGCTCCACCGGCAGGTTCCCAACTGCTGTCTATTGACACTTAGGGTGGGATTCTTGGGGCACGCCCGCCCGGAGACTGCAGAATCTCGCCCGAGGTCAACGGACTTTGCTATGGTCCGCGTCCCGCCCATGGCAACCTTGCGGGGGGCAGAGCGTAATCCAGCCCTTAGTCACCTTTTTGGGCCCTGAGGAGCTTCTCACCAGTTTAACACGGAGCTGAATTCAGGGGTTGGGTTGCCATTTTGAAAGGCTGCCCTGATCTCTAAGTGAGCTTGTGGATCCCCCGCATATCCCACCCATGGGCAATGTCACCCTCCACACACACACATGGGCATTAGCAGCCCCTCTCCCCCAAGTGAAGCCTTTCCGCTATGGGATCCCTGAGGGCCTCCCTCTACATGTTTCCCCTTCCAGAACCCCACCTGTCACCCCCCCCCACCTCCCAGAGACCCATTCTTACCTGCCTTCCACATCCTCACAGCTTCATAACCCCCTCCACCCTCCTTTCATGGGCGTGGTCTCCCTCGGGCCCTGCACCTTGGCAATGCCATCCTGGCACCTGGGCACCCTTGCACTGCTATCTTAATAGTGTTCCTGCCAGATTGGCAGTGCCATCTGGGCACCTTTGTGCCAGCTGGACAGTGCCAAGGTACCAGCTGGGCAGTGCCAACATGCCTACTTTCCAGGGGGAAGGCCAACCTGCACTATCCATGACCATCCAAGGGCCTTCAATGACCTGGAAGACCCCAGGTGCTTTTCCATCTGGTCCATGTTTGTGTGGACCAGTGCTGAACGCTGTCTGGCTGAGGACTCCCTCGGGAGGTTGCTACACGCCGTGAGGCTGGTAGATCCTCGGTCAGTAGGCATTAGTAGGTTTGAGGCCTACATAAGCGAGTGAGCCTGCCCCCCCCCCCCCCCATTGTGGATGAGATTCTGGTCACACCATCTCATGGGACTTGGGTAGATCCCGTGAGGCTTAGTGGCTGCCGGGAAGCCCCCAAGGTAGGTTACACCTGGCATGTACATGCCATGCCGTTCTCCTGGTTGGACATGCCGTGCCTGGTAGATCGTGCCCTCGAAGTGCCATTTGTGACGGGTTTTGCTGGGAGTTTCCCGCCGGCTCTGTCAGCGAGTTACCCATTGCTATCTAACAACACTTGGGGTGTAATCGTCCGGCTGTTCACGTCGGCAAGATGATCCGGTCCCAACAACACACCCACATCTTGGTTTTCCTGTTGATGAGGGGTGCATTCAACGGGAAATCCCGTTGCCAATGGCGGGACCAGAAGATCCCGCTGGTGGGCTGCCTCCGCCGCCGAAAAACAAGCGGCCGGCGACGCCGAAAATCCCCCCCCCCCCCTCAACACTTTTCTGGGTCCTGGGGAGTTTCTCAGAGGTTGAGACCACATTATATTCATCACTGGGGAGCTGACCTCACTGGCCAGACCGGCTCCTCAGAGGTTGGGCCACCATTTTGAGCTTGTGGGTGCCCCCACTCGTGGGTAGTGTCACCCCTCATACGCATGGTCAATGCCTCACCCCCCCCCTCCCCTCCCATACAATGAGGACACCCCGCTATGGGGTAACTGAGTGCCCCCCCCCCACCTTTTCAGGTCTTCCCACGCACCCTTTTCGGGGCACCCCCCTCCCCCCTTCCAAGACGCCGCTCCTGATCGGGTGTAATGCGGCTGGTACATCACATCAATCGGTTAAACGTCATGATGATGTACTCCGATAACGCCTTAAATACTGCGTCCGGTTCTAGTCACCAAAACAATGAGAAACATTAAAATGCTGCAGGCAGCGGTGAGATGCGCTGTAAGGTTGATCGAGTGTCAAGCTGTGATGATAAGGAAAGACCTGGAGAAATTAGGGCTTTTCAGCTTGTAAAGGTGACTGCCAAATTGTCTTCATGATTAAGGATCTAAAAATGTGATTCCACAGCTTTACTTTAACCTAAATTGTAGGAGCAGAACTAGTGGACAGAGATTTTAACTAGAGAATGATACATACCATGGATTTTTCTGTTTGTTAGGTCTTGCTGAGTGTAAATTGGCTGTCATGTGCACCTACAAAACTGGGACTGCAGCATTAAAGCATTTCTTTGGCTTTGGGATTTCCTGAGGTTATTGAACACAATATATTCATGCAAGTCTTTTAAGATGTTCTTGGTGTGCACTGCAATCATTTTCCAGGGTTCCACTGGATCATTTTCATTTGACAGCTTTGATGTCCCTTATATCACATATTATTGTTATCAAGATGCACAAATCTAGTTCACAAAGCCATAAAAGCATCTGTGTTGACGTTTAAAGTCGATTAGTTGATATTTTCAAGTGCCGCTGTTGGTGGGGATACAGCCTTTTTGCCGTCACCTGCAGTCTTGAATTGTGCACAGTCTTGTGGGGCATTTTCCAGACACGAACATTAATGGAATGTGCAGGATGATTTTCATTGCTCACCTTACCCTTTCCCCTGCATATTCTCTTCAAAACGTAGCATTTGACGGAATGCAAACAACCGCACTGCTTATTGCCAATTGAAAATTAGTCTGGGAATTAAGCCCAGTGCCAGCAATAATTTTTTATAAATAAATTTAGATTACCCAATTATTTTTTCCAATCCACCTACTCTGCACATTTTTGGGTTGTGGGGGCGAAACCCACGCAGACACGGGGAGAATGTGCAAACTCCACACGGACAGTGACCCAGAGCCGGGATCGAATCTGGGACCTCGATGCCGTGAGGCAGCTGTGCTAACCACTAGGCCACCGTGGCTGCCCCATGCCGGCAATAATAATGTGGGGAGCCGCAAACACTGGGAGTGCTGGCAAACATGCACTCAGATCCCATTCTTTACATTGTAGGACATTTTTGATGACTGATTTAACTCTGAATTATAGTGCATTGAACATCTATTAAAGTAATTTGTGATCATCCGACAGACAAAAATAATCATGTTAACTTGAGACATATGCTATGATTCTATATTCGAACCAAGGTAATTTGTCATTAAGACATTGCTAACCCTATATAGAACTGGTGTTTCTGCAGGCTATGATCTGGAGCACCTTTGTTAATGATTAATAGCTGTATATTTTACTAGAAACTTCCAATAATTACACACTATAGAGATTGCTATCAATGCTCTAATAACTCTAAATTTGACAAGAGGACTAGCAAAAGCAAAAAGGCTTGCTAGGTGGCATGCAAGGCAGACTGTCAAACTCTTCCTTTCTGCTACACAGGCTCTGAAATTCCTTTGAACACAGTCCAAGTGATTATACTGTGGTGATGTCGAATGGTGTTTTCCAATGCTGACAGTGCTGGACTTACTGAAGAATACTTAGCATGGGGAAGGCAGCAACAAGCACCGTTACAATTGCATCTCCGGTGTCCCAATACGGCAGGATGTTTTCATAGAGAAAGAAGGCAGCGACGCAGACTGTTCCCACCCCTGGTCTGGTCCATGGCTTCTTAGTCCACTAATTTAGGAATCAAGTGATATTTTAAAAAATTGTTTATTTCTGTGGAGGTCAGGTACAGATAGAGCCCTTTGCAGCTTATCTATTCTCCCAAAGTAAGCTGCTTGAGATGGTAGTTTGTTCCTACCATTAGTCTGTATTAACAGCTATGAGGTTATTCATGAAGGCCCACCTTCTCAACCTGCCTGAGGTGTGGTGATCCTCAGGTTAAATCACCACCAGTCAGCTCTCACCATCAAAGGGGAAAGCAGCCTGTGGTCATCTGGGACTATGGCATCTTTACCTTTACCGATTATCAGCTATTATACATACTGGGACTTCTGCATGCGCTTGGAACTTTTCCTCCCTCCAGATCTCAGTTAGCCACTCGCGTGATGTTCTGTCATCATTATATCAGCATCCTGAGCTTCTGATAACCCGTTGCTCCACAATCATTGAGGTAGGCAATGTGTTGAGAGTCTTTGTGACTGGATGACATTTTCCATGTGAGGGTTGGGTAATGTTTCTGACCCTTATAAGGCAAAACAGAACCGTACTCTCCTTGCTGGAATTTGTGGGATCCTTAGGGTAGCAGATAATTTGAATGGGATGCTTAATAGGCATAGGTTTCCTTCGCGATTGACCGTGTTTTCTTGTTTGTTGTCCATAAACATATCAAGACTATCACAGCTGCTTTATTGATCAAAGCCAATGATTGTCTTAGTTACACTACCGGTCAACAGCTGCATGAATGTCCAACACAATTCTATGCATCTGAAGCCATTCCTGGAGTCTGGCTTGTTGAGATGGAATCGTGAGGCGAATTCGGTCATCGCTCAAGGCGATATTGTCATCCATCCAGTTTGCACAATCTCATGTTGTATTTGAACTGAAAAGGATATTTTAAATATTTTGACATAAGTATAACATGCAACCATCAAAACAGAATAATGCATAGGCTTTGCATGTCTGGACCATCCAGGAACAGCTTTATAATGCAGGACCTTGGACTTAAGAATAATTGCCAAGTTACATGCTCAAGAACTTTGTCCTGGAGGACACAGAATTCATCTCAATGATCAAAATGGCAATGCTGTAATAGAGCAAATAGTAAAACTACCAATGTGAAAGTACTGGTTGCTGGGATGGGGTACTAGTTCTGGATGCCTTCTAAGAATTGCTGCAATTATGCCAACTATACAACTGATCTGATCTCGTCACACATCTTGTCTACTGAGTAGTACTACACTCCTGCATGCTTCACCCGATGCCTGTGTCTATGTATTTACATTGTGTATTTTATGTTTGCCCTATGTATTTTCTGTTCATGTATGGAATAATCTATCTGAGCTCTATGCAGAACAATACTTTTCACTGTACCTCGGTACACGTAGCAATAAACAAATCCAATCCACTGCCATTTCTTTGGAGAAAAGTCGCAGCAACACGAACCATATCCAAAGTATATTATCATACACATTTACACTCAACCTTTCAAATACCATTACCTGCCATATACTGTTGTAAAGTAACTGACAGAAGCAGACTCAATGACTTGGAAGAACATCCCCTATCCCACTAACGCTACTTAAGGGGATAATCAACTACTTTCAGATTTGTTGCTGATTAATTTTTATTGAGTGTTACAATTCTTTCATTGTTTGATGCTTTATTTTGCCATTTAAAGTTGGTGAAGTCTGCAGGGAGTGGCGTGGAATGTGGTTCTAATTTTAGGAATTCTGCTTGACCACTTGCTCCAAGTCATGAGTACTGTATATTCTAACTCCCTTGGCCCATAACACAACAGGGAGAAGGTGCAGAGGAAGACAATCCGCTTCAAAAGGGAGAAGGAGGAGGAGGGGAAAAAGAGCTCTCTGCTGGGCACCATGTCAACCCAAGGCGTTCAGAGAGCTTTATCCCGATTCCAACATCAGTGAGAAATAGTGTGTGAGGCATCACTGCTTCACCAGGTATGGGTGCTCACTGAAATATCCCATCTCTACGCTCCTTAACAGTGACAACAGACTCTCTGCTGGTTCTTCACTGCATCCTCCTTTTTAATAAATCTGCTGTCTCATTAAAGTCCTCGCCTGAGTCTTCTGCATTAGAACTCATTTGCAACCTTGCCATCCAGGATGCTGGCAGCTTCGCCACCCTCTCTCTAAACCTGGCTGCAGACATCTCATTCGTAGTATTTCACCACAAGTAGATCCCACTTCTAAACTATAGTGTCAACATGTGAGCAGATAGCTGCCAGACTAGATCAAGTGACGGCATTGCTCGATCTTTGGTTTCTAGTTCCACTTCCTGTCCCTGCACTACTGCTGGTCAGGTTGAAGTTCTTTGGTATTTGAAAGGAAAAAGACAAAAGGGTAAAGTTCTGATGAGGGGAGTGGATGGATTGCATGGTAAGTGAAAGCTAGAGGTGCAGCCTCTAAATCAGAAAATATAGTGGGATAACTAGACAGTGGGATATGAGAAGACGCATTAGGTATAAGGATACTCTCATGAAAATGAAATGAAAATGAAAATCGCTTATTGTCACGAGTAGGCTTCAATGAAGTTACTGTGAAATGCCCCTAGTCGCCACATTCCGGCGCCTGTCCGGGGAGGCTGGTACGGGAATCGAACTGTGGCTGCTGGCCTGCTTGGTCTGCTTTAAAAGCCAGTGATGTAGCCCAGTGAGCTAAACCAGCCCCTGGTCTGCAGTGGCAATGGCTTCATTCTCACCAGTGGCTATAGCTTCAGTCATGGCTACCCCAGCCTCCCCGAATAGGCGCCAGAACGTGGTGACTAGGGGCATTTTACAGTAACTTCATTGACGCCTACTCGTGACAATAAGCGATTTTCATTTTTGTTTTCTTTTTTTTTTCAATGGTGGCAAACACTGTCTCCTCCATCAAGGTAAGGAGATACAATTATGTTCACCCTTTTCATTTACGTGTTGCTGCCTACAGTCATACACCACCTTTCCCTGCAAGATAGATGGAAATTTGTCAGTGAGTTTTGTACAACATGTTTGGGTAATATAGTTGTCATTAGTTAATTTGATTGTAGTTGGAGATCGGTAATGAGAGAGAAGGCAGCTTTCACAGCTCTGCTCGAAGCAGTTGGTTTTAGAAGGCTAAAGATGGAACATCTCTCTCCACCCTGCTGCAAGAAAAGCCTTACTATGCAGTAATGGTTATGAAAACAGATGCTGGAAATCTAAAGTCTAGTTAGTTAAGGCAACTAGAGAAATGAGAAGTTTCCAAGAAGCCTGGAGTTAAGGGAACAGAGGATTCTGGGAACCAGAACAGATTACCGTTCAGTAACGTCACAGAGTTGAAAAAGCGTTGGATTGTGAGAGGCCAGAAATATATCTGCACTAGTGCTTAGTTTTGTGAGGAATGGGCAGCACGGTGGCGCAGTGGGTTAGCCCTGCTGCCTCACGGCGCTGAGGTCCCAGGTTTGATCCCGGCTCTGGGTCACCGTTCGTGTGGAGTTTGCACATTCTCCCCGTGTTTGCGTGGGTTTCGCCCCCACAACCCAAAGATGTGCAGGTTAGGTGGATTGAACACGATAAATTGCCCCTTGATTGGGAAAAAAATTAATTGGGAACACTAAATTTATTAAAAAAAAGAAAGGTTTTGTGAGGAATTACAACAGTTTGGGAAACATTATTTGAAGTCATTGTGGAAATCGGTGTCTGGTGTAATAGCATTTAAAACAAAAGGGGGGTGTAAAACTTGGATGAAAACAGCGAAAGGAAAGTATAATTTAAAAAAAAGATTCAAATGTGTGACCTTTGAAAGCAGAATTTGAAATCATTTGTGTGGAAGTTAGCGTTCAGTGAAACAAGGTGGCTCAAGGAATAGGGGTCATCTGGGGGGACTTTAAGGAGAAATCCACAGACACTGACTTGTGTTGAGAGAGGAGTGTGGTTCCCATGGTCATCTTGTGTGCTTAAAAGGGACCTTATGTGTTAAAGACACCATTGCAGCTTAAGATGTGCATTGTAATCCATATTAATCTTAAAACCTGTATGTAATTGTTAAGCTAAGAGTAAAGGAGTATTGTACCATAATCTAATTTTTCATGTTTGATAAAAAAAATAATTGTCAAAACTAATTAGTTGTCCTATAACTCGGTTTCTCTACATTTCATTAAAAAAAAGTAAAAGTATCTTTTGAACCAAGGTTCCATTCTGGGATTTCCCCGTCCAGTTATAACACCAGCAGAGATCGTCATAGCTAGACACTATACCAACCTCCACTTTTCTTTTATTTGTTCATGGGACGTGGCATCGCCGGCTGGGACAGCTTTTATTGCCCATCACTAATTGTCCTTGAGGGGGCAGTTAAGAGTCAACCACCCTGCTGTGGGTCCGGAGCCACATGGAGGCCAGACCAGATAAGGATGGCAGATTTCCTTCCCTCAAGGATATTAGTGAGCATGATGGGTTTTTCACCATCTGCAGTGGCGGGACGATGCTGGTCATGGAGTTGAGGCAATTGAGAGCCTGAAATAGTTAATAGACTAAAAGCTTCCTAGTGGGCATTGATTTTATACATTAGCTTAGGCCAGAAGCATCATGGTGATAGGTGAGTGTGTAAACTTTCTTATCATGACAGGGATCCGTTTGGACATTTCTTTTCTCAAGTTACAATGCACATCTGTTTAATAGAGTGAAACTCAAATTGCCCTTGGGCTTAGGCAGTGAACTTTGGGCATTCAAACTTCAGTATGAGAGAAATCTCATGTAAGTAGATAGCTGGTAAACTTTGTCAAGGAGCTTGCCCTTTTCAATTTGACAAACAATTGGTGGCCGCAGATTTGCAATTTACATGTCCTGTGTTTCTCAGTTTAAAATGTTTTTTTCCTGAATTCTTTTCTCCCTTTCCTTCTTTATCTTGAAGACGTTGACTCCTCGCAGGAATACAGTTTCACAGGGATGGTCAGCCTCCAGAACTTTGTAAGCACAGGCCATATCAATAGCTTATTGTAGCTGAGTTAAACGTGATCATCCATGCATGACCAGAAAGCAATGGGGATTGGTGGCAGTGACCATTGTTCCTCTCCCTTAACCCATGATCAATTAATGAGGGTCAATTGAAAACCCCTTACCATCATCCTGTTTGAGATAAGTTACTTACCTCCTTAACAAGCTGAACAATATATACTTTCTTTGTAGGAAAGCTTGCCGAAGAGAGCTGAATGTTTAGAAACCATACTAAAATAACTTTGCTGTAAAATCAGCTGCGGACATACGCTATATCTTGTAAATTTCTGTAATTTCCTTTATGGAATTAATTTGTTGAAAGCAACATTGTAAACTCTGATTGCAACCAATGATGGTAGACTCAGTGTAAGGCTGAGGTGAGACATGAGCCACTTCAATTTCCAGGCCTCATTAATGTAGATCAGGTCAAACCCCTGCCTGAGCCCAACATCAATGACGCAAGTCTGGTAGGTGGGATGTAGACGGGAGTGGCAGTAGACTGTAGTCAGTGGCAGAAGGGTTAAAACTAAATCGCAGTGTGGAGGACTTCATCAGGCAGTGACTTTTACCGTTTTAATGATACTTCCACATTCCTGCATATTGGCCAAAACACGTCTGTTAAAATGGCACAGAGGGATAGTAAGCTAGGGACAATATATCTGCCGCACTGTCCGATTTGAACACCTTGCATATACTGTTGTCACTGGCATGAGAATGTGGGGTAAAACTGTGGCTAACGTCTCCTTGACCTGATTGATGGTTTCACAATTTTGGTTCTGAATTGCTATCCGCCCTATTAACATGCAGTAATGTGTAAATGAAACAGAAGACACCGTCTGGAAAGCATTTGTGACGGATTCTGGTGATGAAGTATATTTTTTAAAAACAGAAATTATGGCAACGTATTAGCACACTTCAGTTATTCCAGTGTAACTGCCTCGTAAGCTGCTGTTCAAATATATTTTTCTCTAACGTCAGCATTATTTTAGCCCAATATGTCGGGCTGAAAGAATTTGATAAAATAATTTGTTATTGAGATATTTCTGTGTTTTCTGACACTAATGCAGAGAAATATTTAAGAGCAAAATATTTCTGATATCTCATCGTTCAACTGTATGTTGATAGTTACAACTGGTATTTTGGTTTTGGTCACTAGGCAAGCACCTATACATATTTTTAAAAATCCATTGCAATGTACAATTAAATCCGAATACCCAGAAAGTGATTAAAATGATAAATAATTTAACTCAAGTTCTGTTGTAAACGCAGCCAGTGTAACCTTTTTGAAACACATTTAGGGATCACATCCAATGATGTTATACCTCAATCATTCAGCTCACTTAGAGGATAGAAAAATGTTTTGCATCTTTAGGGACCAGGCAGCAGATAAGACACAGTTTATTGTGGGAAGCCTCAAGAATTTGTATCATGAGGCTATAAGTAAATGAAGACCTATTGCCTCAGTCCGATAAAACAGTGTGATTATTCTTTTTAGGCATTTGCTCTTTGGTGAATCTTCATCTAAGTTCCTTTTAGAAAAGGAACCATACGTTTGATGTGAAAGTTGTTTGTCAAATGGATATTTATAAATTTGCAATATTGTGCTGGTAATAAAGTTAAATCTCACTCATTAGAATGCGCAGCACATTTTTTATTCATGGTGCTTGACTTAACTGGAAATGTCAACCTTGTCAAAATTAATAATTTGAAGACTAAATGTAGCTTTTGGCCTTCTTGGGCATTTATAGTATTCCATGTTTAATGTATTCCATGCAGATTGGGAAATAATAGATAAACTGAATAAGAATAAATATGAGAACAATTAATACAAATACATGAACATCTAATAGTGGTCCTCATTTAAACTGTGTAACCTTTGAACCGAAGTCAGTAACTAACATAGTTTGAAGTTAGTCTGAATGCAATATCAAATTTGCATACTTTTTCATGGAAGCTAAGCCATATAAATTTGCATATAAAATAGCAAAATCACAACTCTTCAGGTTGTTTAATGTTAGATATATTATTTTGCCATATTAGAAACACGTCTTGCATATATCCATAAGGTGTCTTTCTTTGCCATGTTATTGCACATATAAAATTACAACGGTCAATTCTGGAATCTTATTTCTGCAGATTTTGCTCCCCTTTATTCGCAACACAATTACTCCCTGAAGTAGCAATAAATATTAAAAGATGGCTGATACGTTTAATATTTTATATTGGAATATAAGATAATGCATGAGAATGAAAGAGGATCGACATGTGTCGCAACCATTTTTGAATCTTTTCGTTGATATACTTTAAATGATAGTTTTAGCATGACCATTAGGACATGATAAACTTAGCAACTGCAGTGATATATGTCATTATAATAGCCTTGTTTGACAGCAAGGAACAATTTCTTTGTGAAATAATGTTGGAGCAATAGATATTTATTATAAATGACATTGCAGGAAAGTTGGGTATTAAAGCTATGCTTCTTCTTAAGCAATGCAACCTTTTGCCCTGCTCCTGATGTGTCCAGGATAATAAAGAGCCATGCACTATTAATGTTGTTCAGCCAAGCTGCTACTGTATGTTACTGAGCTTCAAGGTCTTCTGAAAATGTCTCTTTATAATGTTTCATTTTAGGGCGGTTTGGAAGTGTAAAAACCACATCTCAAGGTGCTGAATGATGTCTTTGTGTAACTCCCATGAATAAAATCTTGAAAGGTTAATGCTAATCCAAGGTTGAACTGAACTTCCATTGTTGCAAATGTTGTCTATTGCTCAACAATTTGTCAAAGGAAGGAAAAATCCCTTTATGACAATGTTGGCAGAATAAGGTAATTATAAACACTAAATTCTTGTAAGGATCAAGGCAAAGAGCTTGGAGTTTTATGTAAGGGGTCACGTTACGTATTCCATGTTAGGCTACAGACACAATAGACTGGAAAGGTTTCTAAGTATGGTAGTAAGCGGGAATTGCCGGATGCTTCCTGACCGCCGCCGATATCTAACGGCAATTAGGGCGGTAATGTTTCCCCAGGGGCTTCACATCGGAAATGACTGTCCAGCCAGCTGATTCGCCTTGACCTCACCCACTCTCCATTAGCGAGAGAGAGCAGCTCTTAAACTGATCCTGCAGTGCAAACCCCAGATAGCACGTAGCCATGCCACCACGCAGACCCGCTCCACGATGCAGAGATACTGATTTGGCCAGACTGTTGGTCATGGTGGAGTCCAGACTGGATGCTCTGTTCCCCAAGGAGGGGGTTGAAGGACCAGCCACACCAGCCACAAAGGTGGATATTGCAGTGGCAATAACTATCGGCATGGGGAGTGTCACCAGAAGGACCGCTGCTGAGTGCCTCAAGAAGCTCAATGAACTCCACTGGGCTGCATGGGTGAGTTGGTAGAGGCCCCCTGCCACCGGCCCCGCCTACAACACCTGGCCACCCCATCCCCACAATGACCCTATACTGCCCCCCCCTCCCCCTCCCCCCCTCCCCTCACCCCATCCCAAGCACTGTGCCCCAGCACACTCAGGGACCCACCAGAACTATGGGGTGCAGTGTGCCAAAGGAGGGGTAAAGCATATGTGACCAGAATGATGTTTTCTCTTCCTTGATACAGAAATACATTTCCCTTTTAAAAAAAATTAACTTGCATTGGCAGAAACTTCCCAAAGTGTGACTTTTGGCGCAGAAACTGGAGTGAATCCCATCGGTCCTGTCAGCACGGTCTAGACTGGAATTGTTCCACACTTGGATTTTTTTTTATTGGGAATAACGTGGCGCCCATGGTGCGATGTGTTAGAACAGCCACCATGGGGGCAGCTGAGCTGTTCAATCGAGCGGCCACTGTATTTAAGCGGCTGCGCTGCACCTGCTCACAGTCCAGCCATCAGGATGGCAACGAGAAAGCAGCTCCATGGTTCACAGAGGGTGCTCTGACACGGATGTTGGCTGCTGTGGAGGAGAGGCGGGCAACCATTTACCCATAGGCAGGCAGGAGACCCTGGGAGTGCCCAGTTCATCTGACCCACACCTTGCAGAGTCCAAGGCACCTCCGATTCAGCAGGCTGAACAGGGTGGCACCGCAACACCTGTGCCACCTGCAAGTAGGCCGGGGGCCTCCAGATCCCGGCCCTCCAGAGGATGCCTGCCAAGGTCAGCTCAGGGAGTAGGGCTTGACAAACAGCAGGCTGCCTCTGCCTCAACCTCAGATGTGGATTCTGAGCAGATACCTAGATGTCGCGATGTAGTCGCACAACACGGGCAAATGGGCACAGGTGACATTAGGCATTTCGGGATGTAGAACACTGACATTTGTATATATCTGACCTCACTATGTATTTAAACTCAGTTAAACATTTTAAGGCTGCCTGATCTCCGCTGATTGGTGACACATTGATGGCACATCTAACATTAGGGGTGCATTCGGACATACAGCCCCACCTCAATCCCCTCTATGCAGTCATGTCATCTCAGTGCATGTTTTTCACTCCCTGTGACAGGACTCAGCAATGATATGGGGAATCTTGTGACCGAGCCCCAGCCCTTCCAGGCAGCATCAGGAGAGAGTACAGAATCTGCGCATCATAGATGTGAAATGAGCCAAGGCACAGGAAGTCTACAAGCTGTGATCAGCCAAACAGGAGTCAGATATTTGCGGTGTCTCTGAGGATCACCAAGTTAGCATTTGAGACTACCCATCACCAGCTGCCTGAGTTGTAAGCCCATGCAAGCCCACCCGGGGCACATAGCCATGTCCAGAGGGTCACTCAAATGCCCCCCCCCCACCCCCGGTAATCCAGGAACGTGTTGCAATAATGGCATCTCTAGCCTTCCGGCCCATGCGCATGCGACCAATGAAGGCTCTTTCAGGAGGGACTTGGGTTTCCTGTTTGCCCTGGATGCTCACATTGGAATGGTGAGGTGGGCATTGCGAAAAAGGGGGAACCAATGAGATCACTAATGCAGGAGCTAGGGACTCTGGGAAAATTTGAATCACTTGACCTTTATTTCCGAGGCACCAGGTCTGCCAGCCCTCTGACCGAATGCTGACATTCAGCCTTGGATGTAGCGCTGTGGGGAACTGATGGTGCAAATGGGTTAGCTCCCGAGGAATAATCAGTGTCACAAGCATAAATCCCAGCTCATTAACTGGGCATAATTGTTTCCTCCCTCAGTGCTAGGCTGTGTGAATAGGCATCCTGGTAACTCAAGCAGCAGCCCCATCAGGGATCTCATTGCTGTGTTCCATGCATAAATAAAATCCACTGCACAGTAAGTCCTCAGCTGAGCCAGTCCACGCCCCATCCCCCAGATGGACAGGCTACATGGCACAAAACAAGACACTCCTCAACCTCACCGGCGCCTCCCCCATCTCACAGCCGCCCCACTGACCTCCAGACCCACAGCCTACCCAACCTCACAGACCTCTGCAAACAGACTTCCAAACTGCCGACTGACCCCCAGCAGCCACCCCCTCCCGATGTGTTAGACCCTCGTGAACAGACTAACCAACCTCTGTGTGCTCAGTCACAGACCCCTAAAAGCTGCCCTCTTCTTGGTTTCACACCGCACTCTCCCCCACCCACCCCCCACGGAGCTGTTCAGGGTCCCCCTCTCCTCCAATGATGGATCGTGGTGTGGTAGTATGACAAGGGGTATTACGGTA
Source organism: Scyliorhinus canicula (assembly GCF_902713615.1). Lineage (NCBI taxonomy): Eukaryota > Metazoa > Chordata > Chondrichthyes > Carcharhiniformes > Scyliorhinidae > Scyliorhinus > Scyliorhinus canicula. The sequence continues at coordinate 49,350,735 of NC_052154.1, read as the reverse complement.
CCTGGAAGTGAGCTGCTATTGGTGCAGAGGACTCGCTGCCCATTGGCCCGGGTAAGGCATATGCCTCTCAGCCGATTGGCTGAGAGGTAGGTAGCTCCGCCTATGAGGCAGGATATAAGAACCCGTGCTGCCCGGCAGTCGGCCTTTCTTCTGTACATCTGCTGCCGGGCACACTTCTTGTGCATTAAAGCCGATCATTCGGATTTCATCTACGTTTCGTGTCCATTGATTGTGCATCAATTTAATGCACAAGGTTTTAAAGGATGGAGCTTCGTATCAAGCTGGAATGCCTTCGACTCAGCCCGCACGCAGCGAATGCAACAGCAGCATTTAATCACTGGCTGGCTTGTTTCAATAGCTACTTGAGCACAGCCGAAAACGTCGCGACAAGGGAACAGAAATTGCACATCCTCCACTCGTGCGTTGGCACTGCCGTGTATACGCTCATAGAGGACACAACAGACTACGACACGGCCATGGACTTGCTTAATGGACATTTCATCCGGTCGGTGAACAAAGTCTACGCTCGGCACTTACTGGCCACGAGGCAGCAATTCCCTGGTGAGTCTTTAGACAAATTCTACCGGGCCCTCCTTGTTCTGGGGAGGAACTACGGCTGTCCACAAGTTTCTGCGGCCAAGCACACCGAACGTTTAATCAGAGACGCTTTCATTGCGGGTATGCAATCTTCCCAGATCCGCCAGAGACTCTTAGAGAAAGAAGCTTTAAGCCTCACCGAGGCACGGGCCCTCGCCTCCGCCCTAGATGTCGCCAATCATAACACCCGCGCATACGCTCCCGACCGCACGGCGGCCCCCTGGGCTGCATGGAATGCGACCCCCTTCACCTCAGCAGACTCGGATCCCCCCAGGCCTGCGCCACAGTGCGCCCCGATAAACCCACGGTGCCCCGCTGCTACTTTTGCGGCCAGGCAAAGCACCCCTGCCAGCGCTGCCTGGCCCGCACCGCAACCTGTAAAGGCTGCGGCAAGAGGGGCCACTTTGCGGCCGTCTGTCAGTCCAAAGCGGTCGCTGCGGTCCCGAGCAGTGACCGCGGGTCCACCCCCCCGTTCTCCTCAGGGGCCCCGTGCTGCCCGCGGACCTCGCTGCCCCCACCCCCCATCGCCATGAGTGATCCCTGGGCGCCGCCATTTTGGGCATCCGACAACACGTGCGACCCCCGGGCGCCGCCAGTTTGGGCCCCCGACTCCACGTGTGATCCCCTGGCGCCGCTATTTTGTTCACCCCCCACCACGTGCGGCCAACGGGCGCCGCCATCTTGGATCAGCACCAAGGACCTCGCAGGTGACTGCTCTCTGCCAGATGATGACTCGGAGTTCCTGCCACAACTCGCCTCAGTAACATTGGACCAGTCGCGGCCCCGCACGCTGTCCACGGCAACCACGAAGATCCTCCTCAATGGCCACGAGACAAGCTGCCGGCTGGACTCCGGGAGCACAGAGAGTTTCGTCCACCCCGCTACGGTAAGATGCTGCGCACTTTCCTTTTACCCGGTAAAACAAAAAATCGCTCTGGCCTCCGCACTCGGTCCAGATCACAGGGTGCTGCATAGCGGACCTCACGGTCCAGGGGAGGGAGTTTAAAAATTACAAGCTCTTCGTCCTTCCCCACCTCTGCGTGGCAGCTCTCCTGGGGTTAGATTTCCAGTGCAACCTCCAGAGTTTAACGTTTAAATTTGGCGCCCCTATGCCCCCCTTACTGTCTGCAGCCTCGCGTCCCTCAAGGTCGATCCCCCATCCTTGTTTGCAAACCTCACCCCGGATTGCAAACCCGTCGCCACCAGGAGCAGACGGTACAGTGCCCAGGACCGGACCTTCATCAGGTCCGAAGTCTAAAGGCTTCTGAAGGAAGGGGTTATCGAGGCTAGCAACAGCCCCTGGCGAGCACAAGTGCTGGTGGTTAAGACCGGGGAGAAAAATCGGATGGTCATAGACTACAGTCAGACCATCAACAGGTTTACGCAGCTGGACGCGTATCCTCTCCCACGTATCTCCGACCTGGTCAACAGGATCGCGCAGTACAAGGTCTTTTCCACGGTGGACCTCAAGTCCGCTTCCCATCAGCTCCCCATCCACGCTAGTGACCAAAAGTACACTGCGTTCGAAGCGGATGGACGACTCTACCACTTTTTAAGGGTTCCTTTCGGTGTCACAAACGGGGTCTCGGTCTTCCAAAGGGAGATGGACCGAATGGTCGACCAATACGGTTTATGGGCAACCTTCCCGTATCTCGATAATGTCACCATCTGCGGCCACAACCAGCAGGACCACGACACCAACCTCCGAAAATTCCTCCGTACCGCACAACTCCTTAATCTGACCTACAACAAGGATAAATGCGTGTTTAGCACTGACCGCCTAGCCATCCTCGGCTATGTAGTGCATAACGGAGTGATGGGCCCCGACCCCGAACGCATGCGCCCCCTGATGGAGCTTCCCCTCCCCCACTCCCTCAAAGCCCTCAAGCTTTTTGGGCTTCTTTTCATATTACGCCCAGTGGGTCCCCAATTACGCCGGCAAAGCCCGCCCACTCATCCAGTCCACCACTTTTCCCCTGTCGATGGAGGCCCGCCAGGTCTTTAGCCGCATCAAAGCAGACATTGCAAAGGCCACGATGCGCGCTATCGACGAGTCCCTTCCCTTCCAAGTCGAGAGCAACGCGTCTGATGTAGCTCTGGCGGCCACCTTCAATCAAGCGGGCAGACCTGTGGCCTTCTTCTCCCGTACCTTCCACGCTTCCGAAATCCGCCATTCCTCGGTCGAGAAGGAAGCACAGGCCATAGTCGAAGCTGTGCGACATTGGAGGCACTATCTGGCCGGCAGGAGGTTTACCCTCCTCACAGACCAACGGTCAGTGGCTTTCATGTTCGATAATGCACAGAGGGGCAAGATAAAGAAAGATAAGATCTTGCGGTAGAGGATCGAGTTGTCCACATACGACTACGACATTTTGTATCGTCCTGGGAAGCTAAACGAGCCCCCCGATGCCCTGTCTTGCGGCACCTGTGCCAACGCACAAGTGGACCACCTCCGAACCCTCCACGCGGACCTCTGTCACCCGGGGGTCACCCGCTTTTTCCACTTCATAAAAACACGCAACCTGCCCTACTCCATCGAGGAGGTCAGGACAGTGACCAGGGACTGCCACATCTGCGCGGAGTGCAAGCCGCACTTCTCCCACCCTGAACAAGCGCATCTGATAAAGGCTTCCCGCCCCTTTGAACGTCTCAGCATGGACTTCAAAGGTCCCCTCCCCTCCAACAACCGCAACACGTACTTCCTCAACGTGATTGACGAGTACTCCCGCTTCCCTTTTGCCATCCCCTGCCCCGACATGACCACGGCCACCATTATCAAAGCCCTGCACACCATCTTCTCCCTGTTCGGTTACCCCGCTTACATCCATAGCGATCGGGGGTCCTCATTTATGAGTGACGAGCTGCATCAATTCCTGCTCAGCAGCGGCATCGCCTCCAGCAGGACGACCAGTTACAACCCCCGGGGTAACGGACAGGTCGAGAGGGAGAACAGTACGGTCTGGAAGACCGTCCTGCTGGCCCTGCGGTCCAGAAATCTCCCAGTCTCCCACTGGCGAGAGATCCTCCCAGACGCCCTCCATTCTATCCGGTCACGTCTCTGTACCTCCACTAACCAGACGCTTCACGAACACCTTCTTGTTTTTCACAGGAAGTCTTCCTCAGGGACCCCGCTCCTGACCTGGCTGGCTACCCCCGGGCCCATCCTGCTCCGGAAGCATGTGCGGGTGCGTAAGTCGGACCCGTTGGTCGAAAGAGTCCAGCTACTCCACGCAAATCCGCAATACGCGTATGTGGAGTATCTCGACGGCCGACAGGACACGGTCTCCCTTCGGGACCTGGCACCCGCCGGATCTTGGCCACACCCCCCAGCACCAGCACTCCCCCCCCCCCCAACTGCCCCCAGCAACTCCCCCCCCCCCCCCGGCCCGACCGACACCCCCACGGCCCAGCAGACAGGACGCCCCTCCCCCGGTCTGGCCCACGCTAGCTCCGACCAGAGGTACGGACACCGGAACAGGATCATCGCTCCCGGAGTCACGGACGACCACCGCTCCGACGTCGCCGGCACAGCTACGCAGGTCAAGCAGGACATCAAAGGCGCCCAATCGACTAATTGAATCGATGTGACCTACTGGTGGACTCTTGCCTGCGAATGGACTCTTGTTTTCCTTGCCTGTTCTCCATTTTTTTGTTTCCCCCCCCCCAATTTTATACACTGTACATAGTTGTTGCATTTTGCACAGGGGCCAGTGGGCAGCCAATGGGCAGCCATCAATGCAATGGTACGACCTATACATCTCTAGTCATACTACCAGTCTCTCACGTACTCACGGGACATGACCCCCCCCTCATGTCCACGTTTCCCGTACCATCCCCCCCCCGGTTCTTTTTCAACAAGGGGTGAATGTGGTAGTATAACTAAGGGTATTACGGTACCTGGAAGTGAGCTGCTATTTGTGCAGAGGACTCGCTGCCCATTGGCCCGGGTAAGTCATGTGCCTCTCAGCCGATTGGCTGAGAGGTAGGTAGCTCCGCCTACGAGGCGGGATATAAAAACCCGTGCTTCCCGGCAGTCGGCCTTTCTTCTGTACGTCTGCTGCCGGGCACACTTCTTGTGCATTAAAGCCTATCGTTCGGATTTCATCTACGTTTCGTGTCCATTGATTGTGCATCACGTGGTGACATGCGTGATCACCTCCAACCTTCCTCTTGGAGGCCACATTGTCAGGTTCCCGTTTTTCAAGAGAAGTTGTGATTCACGTCAGCATGACATCATGCTGACTGGGTAGGAAGATCCAGTTAGGGCAGACGATGCAGCATGATGCCTGATACTGAGATAGTGATGCATGCAAATCAGGCTCGCTTCCTTCCTTGGCTGTGAACCTGATCCCGTCATCGGGCGAGGGGGGCTAGGAAGATCGCAAACTGAAATCTCGCTGTCGAGATTCGCGTTTTTGCAACTCGGGAGATTTTGTTGCCATTCCGGGAATTGCGCCCACGGCTAATGCAGCCGTTAAATTACGTCCCCTGTTTTACTGCTCGAGTAAACATTTAATACGTCTTTGCTTACCACCCTTGATACAATCCTGCAGGTCTCCAATCATAACACCTTTGTCGGCCTTGGGAGGCCTGTCACATTTCAAATCTTAAAACTGAGATATGTTTATACTCAGAACAGTTGGAATAAGCGTGAGCAACATTTAGCACAAACCAGCTTGCCAGCTTTACTTCAACTGCCGATTCACTGGCTCTGTTTAAAGTCAGGCTCCCCCAGTTCTGTTCACAAGAATTCTGCTCAGCTGGATCTATACACCTCACCTTTTCCATCTTACCCTTCACTCCCTGCTTATGTGACAGCTCCAGCAACAGGGACCAATCAGGTGTGCAAAAGAAAACAAGAGGGGGAAAAGCAAAGCAAATAAATAGTAAATAGTTAAAGATTAACAATGAATGGTGCATGTTAAAACAGACAAGTATCATGATCTGATCATTGAGACATCTAAAGGTACCATAATGGAAAAGTAGGGATACCAGAGTTGTGGTCGGGGTTCTCCTTTTGCGGGACTAAGTCCCAAGCCAGCGGGAAAACAGTCGGCAACCACTCTGGTGTCAACAGCCCACGACAGTGAGGAATTCTCCAATTTCTCGGGGGCTAGGTTGACGCCGGAGTGGTCGGCGCCACTCCAGCCGGCGCCAAAAGGATCGGCCGACTGGGAGGGTGTTTACTGTTCTTGCTGATCAGGGTGCCCTTTGAACCTGGCGCCACGATCAGCTGGGCTTGCTGGCTCGACCTGGCCCCGCCCCGCCAGAATGATGGCACTAAACGCGGCCACTGATTTTTATTTCTGACAAAGGAACGGATTCTCCGTTGCTCGACGTCGATATCGTAATCGGCGATCGGGCAGAGAATCCCTTTTAATGACCGAATCGGAGGGGGGGGGGGGGGAGACTGTTTTCGGATGCTTCGTCCCATCCAAAATGGCATAATCGAGGAGTATGCCGCACGCCGTTGGGACGGCCTCAGGACGTCACCTAAAGGCCCTCCCCCGATGCTCCACTACCTATGGGTCGAGTTCAAGACTGCGCGGAACACTTGTGCTCTCAGTTTACATGAACCTGGCGTGGCAGGTTCAGGGGCGGGGAACCGCGCCACTGGCCGGTTAAAGTTAAAGAGCAGTCCAGGCAGAAAAAAATGAAAAATCACTGCTTTTTCACTCACCTGCCCCTTACACCTACTGCCTCAGGCAGATGTGTTGAAAGCAGCAACTGTTACTTCATAGAAAGTCAAAACATATCACCAGGCTTTGAATTTCCTCGGATCCTTCGATTTGTGAGGCTTCTATTCACTTTTAAAGAGGTGTGGATGTACCTGGAGGCCACAGATTTTAGCAGGCTGCAACAGAAAGGGCAGTGGCTTCCAGACGGCTAGGTGTCGGGATTGTTTATTTTCATTTTGCGCTTTCATTTCCTCTCTTTCTCAGCAGGAAGCACCTACTGTTTTTGATGTGGTCAAGAGCTTGCAATCATATCTCGACATTTATAAACATTGTAGTTGTTTTCACAGCAGAGTGTTTGATGTCCATTGAAATGCAAACAGAAATGAAATTAAACAACCCAGATAGCTGTCTGTGTGGAAACTGTCAATCACAGCCCAATACACACAGTTTCTCATGTGAATGCATGTGTTGCAGATCAACGATTTGAGGGGGTTTAAACCCTGGAGATGTGGGCCGGGATTCTCTCATCCCAGGGCCCGGCTGGAGAATCACCGGGACCGGCATGAATCGCGCCACGCCGCCCTGACACCGGTCCGTCTATTCTCCGGAGCGGGAGAGGCGCCGGCGCGGTCGATGAAGAAGGGAGCCACTGCGCATGCGCGGCAATCGCGCCAGTTCCACTGTGCATGTATGCGTTGGTGCTGTGCCACTGCGCATGCGCGGACCACGCGCTGCCCATCTGGTGCCGAGATCAGCAGCTGGAGCGGCGTGGGTTGCTCCAGTGTCGTGCTGACCCCTGTGAGGGTCAGAATTTCTGCCCCTGAGGCCATGTTGTCGTCGTCGAGAAACACAACGGTGTTTACGACGGCGTCAACACTTAGCCTCAGGATCAGAGAATCACGCCTGTGGTTTTCGCTTTCGAAGAGTGTACTTTCTCTGCCTGAGGCAGCAGGTGTAGGGCACAGGGGTGTTTTAAAGCAGGGATTTTCTTCCCTGTCTCTGATTGGACTGCTTTCTGGCATTTAGAGTCTCTGTTGTGGGGTTCTTTGTTATAGGATGTCCTCTGTTATGGGGGTCTCTAATGGGGTATCTCTGTTATGGGGTAGTTTTTGGTGGGGGTCTCTTGGGGGATCTGTTTTGGGGGGCTCTATTATGGGCTGAGTCTCTAATGGGGGGCTCTGTTATAAGGGGTCTCTGGTGAGGGTTTTTTTATGGGGGTCTCTAGTTGAGCCTCTGTTATTGGTGAATCTCTGATGGGGAGGTCTGGTGGGAGGGTATGGTGGAACGGGCAGGATTTGCATTGTGCGAGAGGAAGGGGCGCTCTCCCATGGTCTGAGATCACCCACCTTAAAGACGTACCCCTGTACCAGTCCATTCCCGTGTGAATCCTGGCCCCGAGGACCAGAGAGTCATGGAGATGTGGAGAATCCAGTATCCAATAATAATAATAATAATCTTTATTAGTGTCACAAGTAAGCTTACATTGACACTGTAATGAAGTTACTGTGAAAAGCCCCTCGTCGCCACATTCTGGTGCCTGTTCGGATACACTGAGGGAGAATTCAGAATGTCCAATTCACCTAACAAGCACGTCTTTCAGGACTTGTGGGAGGAAACCGGAGCACCCGGAGGAACCTCACGCAGACACGGAGTGAACGTGCAGACTCTGCACAGACAGTGGCCCGAGCCGGGAATCGAATCTGGGACGCTGGCGCTGTGAAGCAACAGTGCTAACCACTGTGCTACCGTGCCGCCCTACCAGCCCATTAATATGATGCAAATGGATCAATTAAACATATTTGCATCCTCTCACTGACAAACCTTGGTACCGCCGTCAGCAGGGAATCGAAGCATTGGCGCCAATCCCATTTTTTTGACGACATTGGATTCTCCACCCGTTAATGGATTTCTCTGCCGGCATCTGGCAGTGGAGAATCCAGCCCATGGCAATCAATTTAAGGGGAATGGTTCATTAACACATACAAATAGGTTTGATTTTAGGGTCTGAATGGAGTTAGTAAACCGTCAATGGTTTAATAAACATTTGTTCAATCTTTTTATTTCCGCCAGAATGTTTTCAATATAGAACATGAGGGATATTGGGTAGCAGTAAAATACAACCAAAACACCCAGTTTCATGAATTAAATCTGAACAAGTAGGGTGAGCGATGGTTTATTCTCGTTCATAAGAATAAACACACACACAGTATAAATCCCATCGGGAAACCCCTCCCCACTCCCCCCCCCCCCACCAAGCCTGAAAGTTCCCCCTCTGAAACCATCTGAGAAGGCCTTCTTCGCCACTTTGCACACAGTGGTGCTTCTGCCAGCAGCGAGTCTGGATCAGGTGGCGTACAGCAATTTGTCAATCACCTTTTTCGAGATGACCTTCAGAGAGATCTTGCCCAGGGTTTGGCTCCAGACAGGACATTGTCTGTGAGTGCGGATGCTGTGTCCATCTCCCAGCCTCAGTCGTCATCATCTTGTTGGTCCGGGCCTTGACCACAGCTGCCTTCCTTGCCTGTGGAGTGGTCCAATAGGTGGTCGAGGTTCCTGGCCAAACGTCCCCTGAGGCGGGCTCTCGTCTTTTGAGGTGGTCAATATAGTTATGGGAGGTCTTTCCTTGGGTCTTGACCTTGTAAGGTATGGGCCCTGCTTTCTCCAACACGATCCATGTGGAGAACTCCTTGCTCATGAAAGGGATCCCGTGATCTGTAACTAGCACCTCTGGTGTCTGGTGTGTACTAAACGAGCACCTTAATTTTTCACTAGTGGTGCTCGAGGTGGAGGTGTTCATCTTGTGTACATCTACCCACTTCAAATGGGTGTACACAAGGATCAAGAACCTCACCCAGGAGTGCCCTGGACATTCCCAGGGGTGAAGAGAGGCCAAAGGAGGGAGTTTCTGATGCTCTTGACAGGCCAGACATCCTTGCACAACCCGTTCGATGTCACCATCGATCCCTGGCTACCAGACTTAACTTCTCGTCAACATCTTCATTTTTTTAAAGAAAATATTTCATTGAAGCATTTGTAATGTTCACAGTTTAATACATTAACATCTCTTAAACAACCGTGCAGGCCAACACACACAAAGAAAGAAAAAAACAACCTACAGAACAACACCCCCTGCTCTATTCCCTAGCTGCCCATAAACTATATTCTCTGTCCCGTTGTAACATTGCCATGCCTCCTGTTTTCCTCCCCCCTCCTTTTTCTCACACCCCTTACTGCTGACGTTCGATTTTCCTTGAAGTAGTCCATGAACTGCTGCTGTCTCTGCGCGAACCCTTGAAATATTCTTCTCAAAGCAAATTTAATTTTCTCCAGACAGAAACCCTGCCATATCGCTGACCCACACTCCTGCCTTCGGGGGCTCCGAGTCCCTCCATCCCAGCAAAATCCGTCTCCGGGCCACCAGGGCGGAGAAGGCCAGAACATCGGCCTCCCTCCCCCCCTTGGCCTCTGCATCTTCCGATACCCCAAATATTGCCAATTTTGGAGTCGGAGTCGAAGCCTTCCTTCCAGGACCTCTGAGACACGTCCGCAAATCCCTGCCAGGTTCCCCTTAATTTCGGACATGCCCAAAACATATGTGCATGATTGGCCGGGCTACCCCCACACCACCCACATCAGGCCTCCACCTCCTCAAAGAACCTGCTCATCTGGGCTACCGTCATGTGGCCCCTGTGGACCACCTTGAACTGGATCAAGCTAAGTCTGGCACATGACGAGGATGAATTGACTCGCTTCAGGACTTTTTCCCACAGCTCAAATTCTATCTCTCCACCCAGCTCCTCTTCCCACTTCCTCTTCACCTCCCTAATGGGGGCTCCTTCCTATCCTATCAGCTCCTTGGATATGTCCGAGACCCTCCCCTCTCCAACCTCTGTTTTTGACATCACCTTATCTTGTAACCCCCTCAGGTGGAGGCGAGGAAAGCCAGGAACCTGCCTCCGGACAAAATTCCGTACCTTGAGGTGCCAAAACCCGCTCCTGCCCAGCAACCCAAACACCTCCTCTAATGCCTCCAAGGTCGGGAAACGCTCCTGAATGAATAGGTCCCCAAATTTCTCAATACTTGCCCGCCGCCATCCCTTATAGCCCCCATCCAGCCTCCCTGGGGTGAATCGATGATTGTTACAAATCGATGACCACACTGACGCCCCCTCCAATCTCATGTGTTGCCTCCATTGCCCCCACACCCTAAGGGCTTCCACCACCACAGGGCTCGTAGAGTACCAAGCTGGCGAAAACGGCAGGGGCGCCGTCAGTAAAGCCTCGAAACTCGTACCCTTACAGGATGCCGCTTCCACTCGCTCCCCACCAACCCCTCCCCCATTACCCACTTCCTGACCATCGATATGTTGGCCACACAATAATAGTTAATAAAGCTCGGGAGGGCCAAGCCCCTTCTTTCCACGACCCCGTTCCAGGAGTGCCTTCTTTACTCTCGGGGTTTTACCCGCCCACACAAAACCCGAAATCGCCACGTTCATTTTCCTGAAAAAAGCCTTTGGGATAAAAATTGGAAAAAAGAAGAGCAGTCTCAGAAGGACCGTCAACTTTACCGTCTGGACCCTCCCTGCTAGAGTTAGCGGGAGCACGTCCCATCTGCGAAACTCCCTTTTTATTTGATCCACCGCTTTGCCCAGATTTAACTTATGAAGCTACCTCCAATCCTTAGCTACTTGATATCTAAAACTCCTCTCAACCACTCTGAACGGCAACTCCCTCAGTCTCCTTTCCTGCCCCCGTGCCTGGATCACGAATATCTCGCTCTTTCACATATTTAACTTGTAACCTGAAATTCGCCCAAATTTTCCTAGTATCTCCATGTTTTCGGACATCCCCCCCCCACCGGGTCTGTGACATAGAGCAACAAATCGTCTGCATACATACTCTGTGCTCCACCACGACCCCTCACCATCCCCCGCCAGGCATTTGATGATTTAAGAGCCATTGCCAAGGGCTCAATGGCCAGGGCAAACAGTAATGGAGAGCGTGGACATCCCTGCCTTGTCACCCTACAGAGATTAAAATACTCTAACCGGACTCGGCTGGTTCTTACATTTGCCACCAGAGCCTGATATAACAGCCGGACCCAATCCACAAATCCCTGTCTGAACCCAAACCTACCCAAAATGTCCCATAGGTACTTCCACTCCACTCGGTCGAATGGCGACTACCACCTCAACATCGCGCCCCTCCCCGGCATCATTATAACATTAAGAAGCCATCTAATATTGGACGTCAGGTGCCTGCCCAACACAAATCACGCCTGATCTTCCCCGATTACCGCTGGACCACAATCCTCTATTCGAGGAGCCAAGATCTTTGCCAGCAATTTAGCATCAAAGTTCAACAGAGAAATTGGCCTGTACGATCCGCAGTTCTCCGCGCCCTTATCGCGCTTCAAACTGAGGGAAATTGATGCCTGAGATAGCGTTGGGGGGAGTATTCCCAGCCCCAGAGACTCATTAAAAGCCTTAACCAGGAGCAATCCCAGTAACTCAGAGAACTTTTTATAAAATTCCACTGGGAATCCGTCAGGTCCTGGGGCCTTACACGATTGCATTGTCCCCAATCCAGCTATCATCTCCCCGAGCCAAATTGGGCCCCCCAGGTCTTCCACCAGCTCCTCATCTACCTTCGGGAATTCTAGCCTCTCTAGGAATTGATTCATACCCACCTCCCCGGCTGGGGGTTCCAACTCATATAACCGACTCTAAAATTCACGGAACAAATCATTAACCGCCCCCGGGTCTATCACTACCTTCCCTCCCATATCTTTTATTTTCCCTATTTCTCTCGCTGCCTCCTGCTTCCTCAGCTGATATGCCATCATCCTGCTAGCTTTCTCCCTATATTCACATATTGCCCCTTTTACCCTCCGCCTTACCTGTGGAAAGGAGCCCAAATTCCATTTGGAGTCTTTGACGCTCCCTCAGGAGCTCCTCATTCAGAGACTCCGCATATCTCCTGTCCACCTGTAAGATTTCTCCTACCAATCTGTCCAGCTCCGCCTGTTCAGTTTTTTCCCGATGAGTTCGAATTGAAATAAATTCCCCTCTAAGAACTTCCTTCAATGCCTCCCAAATCACTCCAGCCACAGTCTCTCCCGTATCATTGTTTTTATGTACTCCCGGATGGCCTCCCTCACTCGCTCTCAAATCTTATCGTCCGCTAGCAGCCCGGTGTCTAATCTCCACTGTGGCCGCTGAGACTTTCCCGTGCTTGCCCGTAGGTCTACCCAATGTGTCTGACACCATAATTGCTGAGTACTTAGTGTCCTCCACCCTCGCTAACAGTGTTTTATCCAGCACAAAAAAATCTATCCTGGTGTATACGTTGTGCACATGGGAGTAAAATGAGTATTCCTTTCTCCTTGGCCTCCCAAATCTCCATGGATCTACCCCTCCCACGCGCTCCATGAACCCCGCAATTTCTTCTCCATCGAAGATACTTACCCTGACCTAGAACTCGACCGGTCCAGTCTCGGATCCAGGACCATCAAATCAGCCCCCATAACCAGCCAGTGCAAGTCCAGGTCAGGGATCTTTCCCAGCACCTTCCTAACAAATGCGACATCATCCCAGTTCGGGGCGTATATATTTACAAGCCCCACTGCCATTCCCTCCAGCTTCCCATTGGCCATAATAAATCTACCCCCCGGGTCTGCCTCTATCCTCCCCACCTCAACTGCCACCCTCTTGTTAATCAGGATGGCCACCTCTCTTGTTTTAATGTCCAGTCCCGAATGAAACACCTGTCTGTGACATCCCTACTTCAATCTGAATGGTCACTCAGCTTTGTGTGTCTCCTGTAGCATGGCCACATCTGCTTTTAACAGTCTTAGGCGTGAAAACACATGGGCCCTTTGGATCAGCCCATTCTGTCCACGAACATTCCACGTAGCCAGTCTCATCGGGGGAGGCTCTCGCCCCCCTCCCCTGTCGATTAGCCATGACCTTTCCTCGGCCAGCCCTTAGCCCATTCCCGCAACTCACTTGGTCCGCCCCTCGGCAGCTACCGCCCTCTGCTCTCCATCTCCAATCCCCCGAAAGTCCCGTATTCGACAGCAGTTCCCTGCCCCCCCCATCCCCCTCCTCTCCCCCTCCCCCACTACTCCATCTCTCCTCAGCTCTCCCCCCAATTTGCTCCCATTAAGTAGCTATCCAGCTAGCCTAGCAGCTCTCGCCCCCGGCGCCTAGCATTCTACCACCTACCGGATCACCTCCCCTCCCCTTAACGTAGGTTCTCAACACAATAACATTAAACACAGAAAGCAAACGAACAATCCCCCAAGGCCCAGCCGCAGAGGCCCACCCTCCCTCCCTTAACAGAATCTTATCTATCCCATCACCTTCAAACAGAACAGAAACAATAGAAGAAAAATCAAACAGGGTAGGAAGAAATTATGCATGCAAAAACTCAACCATCTTTTTTCCAACAGAAGAGAAAAAACATCGCAACTCAAAACCCTTTTCACTGCAATGCAGCACATACAACAACAAATCAAAATCAAATAACGCAGAAAAAAACCCTTCTCCTCCCGAAAGTCGCAACTTAAATTACAGAATTGAAAGGTTGAGATTTTTCTAGACAGAAAAAAAGAACCGCACGAAACATTTTTCCCCCCTTTCTTAGATTTCTTAGATTTTAAAGTCCTTATGCATTCATCAAGTTCTTGTCCTTCATAAAGACCTCCACCTCTCGTAGGTCACCCAGAGATGGGCCGGGTAGAGCAATCTTTTGCATACAGGGCCGCCTTACTGGGCGGTATTCACGACTCTCTGAAGTTCCTTGCGGTCCTGAGCCGAGCAGTTGCCATACCAGGCTGTGATGCAGCCCGATAGGATGCTTTCTATAGTGCACCTGTAAAAGTTGGTAATGGTTAATGTGGACAATTGGTACAACTGTGGCTTTATTGCAGTCAGATGCGTGGCCTCCTACTGCAGCTGACAAAATGGCTGATCAGAGGAGGACACGCATATTTATACGGCTCCTTGTGGGTGGAACTAGCCGGCAGGGCCTAGCGGTAAACCTGTAGTGCAGGTCCTACCTTACATCCCCTAATACAGGTGCACACAGTGGTTCACCACAACGACCGTGGGGCTTACGCATAAGAGCCCAATGGGTCCACCTCCAACGGTTTGGGGAGCGAACCTTCCCTCATCAGCTTTTCCAGAATCTTCCCTACATATGATCTCTCCTTTCCCTCTGGCAGACTGACGATCCGGATATTCTACCTGCAAGAACGATTCTCCACGTCTTCCACCTTCTCCAACAGCCACTTCTGCCGCTCTTGGAGAATACCAATTTCTATTGCCATCGCTGTGGACTCCTCCTCACGTTCCATCGCCTGCTCCTGCAGCTTTTGAATCTCCTGTCCCTGAGTTTTCACTTTCTCCTCCACCCGGTCGACCACCCCCTTAATCGAGGCCACTGCCTGAATCAGGTCCTCAGCACACTCCTTGTGATGCTGGGCGAACTTCCCATCCAAGTATTCGACCAACTGGTCTATCGTCCATTGGGCAGACACGGCCGAACTTTGCCTCGTTGCCATTGAACCCGCTGCCTTCTGAGTTTTGTTTCCATCCATCTTTTGATTTCTTCTTTTCAGACTATTTTTTGGGCGCGGTCGCCTCCTTCTCCTCTCACTTTTATCAACTTATGTTGAGAAATTCCCACGAAAATCCAGCTTAAAAGCCATTAAAAGACCACTAGAGGCGAGAGCTGCTAAATGTGCGACCGTTCACCCCATGGACACCACTGGAAGTCAACATCTTCATTTGTGAAGCTCCTGAATCATAGAATCATAGAATTTACAGTGCAGAAGGAGGCCATTCAGCCCATCGAGTCTGCACCAGCTCTTTGAAAGAGCACCCTAGCCAAGCCCACACCCCCACCCTATCCCCATAACCCAATAACCCGACCCAACACTAAGGGCAGTTTAGGACACTAAGGGCAATTTATCACGGCCAATCCACATAACCTGCACATCTTTGGACTGTGGGAGGAAACCGGAGCACCCGGAGGAAACCCACGCACACACGGTGAGAACGTGCAGGCCCCGCACAGACAGTGAATCAACCTGGGACTCGTACCTGGGAACCTGAAGCTGTGAAGCAATTGTGCTAACCATCATGCTACCGTGCTGCCCTGGGTGACCATTATGTAGGTCCTGCAGGATTAATTCCTGGTTTAGCTGCAGGGTGACCACATGAGCTCCCATAGGCGGATGCTGTCTTCTATGCTCAGCTCCTGCTATTTCAGAAAGTGGGACTGCCGGGGTGTCCTCTGTAATCAGCCATACAGTAACATGTGGCAAAGCTTGACCAATGTGGGGTCTCTCACTGTCCCTGTGTGACTCTGCTGTTACAGGCAGAGTATCTGTGACTTTATCCACCACTGGTGTAAGGAGGGGGGGGCAAGGACTTTAAGGCAGCGGGACATGGCTGAGGGCATTGACATGTGCTAATTGAACCCCTGGCTGATGTTGAAAACTATATTCATACGCTGTTCAGTATCGAATTAGAAAAGCAACAAAAGGAAATGGTAGTATTCCCGCAGGAGCAGCAAAGGGAGGATATAAAGACCCAGGGAGCCAAACGGTAGGGTTTACGCTATATTATTCATGGTCATAAGCATCTGCCATGAGGCAGTACATACACACACTATCAGTCCATTGGGACAACCAACATGCTGGTCCCTGTCCGGGCCGGCCTTTATACTAGATTATTATTGAAGTGTTGGCTTGTGTAGGCTTGAGAGATGAACAGACACTTCCAACACTGATGAAGGTTCAACTCAATTTTATTAACTACTTCTAACTAACTAACACACGATGTCTGTGGGTCTATATGATGCTAACTTAAACTAGAGACCTAAGCCTTGTCCGAACCAGTTGATTCTCTCAGCACGTGGCGTGAGTCTGTGCTGGGCTGAATGAGTTCCTGTTACACTCAGAGGCAGCACCCAGAATGAGCAGGAACCGTGGTGCCCTCTGCCTTTATAGTGTGTGTATTCTAACTGGTGATTGGCTGCGGTGTTTGTACATGTTGATTGGTCCCTGTGTGTGTCCATCAGTGTGTGCTTGCACCATGATATACTGGTGTGTATTATGACAATTATGAGCCCAGCTGGTGGGAAGCTCCTATTCCACGATTCCCACGAGATGATTGAACTGGGTATCCCCGTGGGCCTCGTGGGAGTTATTACAAAAGCATGTAGAGTGATTAGAAACTCTACACAAGACGAGGGATAGAGAACGGCGAAGCAATAACGGTCCAAAGTTGTGCTGACTGCTCTATTTTCAACTAGTACACAACAAGTGTAAAAACAGAGTCATAGACATAGAATTTACAGTGCAGGAGGAGGCCATTCAGCCCATCGAATCTGCACCAGCCCTTGGAAAGAGCACCTCACTTCAGCCCACTACTCCACCCCATACCCGTAACCCAGCAACCCCACCCATCCCCTTTGCACACTAAGGGCAATTTATCATGGCCAATCCACCTAACCTGCACATCTTTGGACTGTGGGAGGAAGCCGGAGCACCCGGAGGAAACCCTGCAGACACGAGGAGAATGTGCAGACGTCGCACAGACAGTGACCCAAGCCGGGAATCGAACATGATCTGATACAGTTGTGACTCAATAAATCTAATCTGATTCTGAAATTTAACAGTGGCGCTGGCTTTGATGGCTTATAGGTATTCAAATTGCCAGCTGGGAAGTGCAAATGGAAAGATACACAATAAGTGGAAAAGTTTCAATTACACTCTCTCACACAAAACATGATCCTGTGCATCCACTGGGAGTGGCGCTCACAGGGAAATCACGCCGAGAAATTGTGAGCAGGCAGCCTATGGTGTTTTGCCCATTGATTTTACTGGGCAGGAAAATCAGGGACTGTGCATGTTGTTTCACATGGGTGTGAGAGAGAAGAAAATCAGATCTTAAAAAAGCAAGAGATGAGGCTCTTGGCAATTCTGTGCACTCATTACAATAATCCTTGGACCGCCTGGTTTTGTATGGATAAATTCCACCTTAGTTTGAAGAGGGTGATGATACCCTTACAGGAGCTGTCTTTGGCATGAAGCATGAGGGAGGGGTGTCTGAGAAGTCCAAATATGGTAACAGCTACCATTTTTATTGTAGGTCTGTGCAGCCTGTATAACATTCACTCTTTTAATTGGTCCTTAACTGGGAGTCAGCCTAATTGATGGGTCTACAAGCTTGCTGTTGATACCGTAGTGGGTCGGATCTCAAACAACAATGAGTCAAAGTACAGAAGGGGATAGAGCAGTTTTCTTCAAAGTCGGAGGGTGCGACCCGCGGGTGGGTCGCGGGCGGGTGTCGGGAGGGTCGCGGAGCAGTTGTCCGCAGCGCTCCCGTTCGCGCAAATCCCCGTGCAGCAGCCGGCTTTTCATTATGCAGGCTGCAAGCGGCCGCGACCATGTTAAAAAAAAAATTAGGCCCCATCGCGGATGCGCGTATGATGATCGGCACGCATGCGCATTCCGCGAACATGTAAAAAACATTTGACCGCATTGCACATGCATGTCGATAATCGGGCATGCATGCGCAGTGTGGCCGCTATTTAACGGTTGCAGCTTTTTGTTTCACAAGTTCTGTAGTGGTTTTTATTCATTTATTTTATTCATTTGATTTAAAAAAAAATTTTATTCATTTTATTTTTTTTACAAGTTCGGAGGGGGGGGTTATTCATTTTTTTCATTTATTTTACTCATTTTACTTTTTTTTTACAAGTTCGGGCGGGGGTTTATTTGATAAAACTTTACAGGAAAAACATTCAGAACTTTGGACAGATGGAGACTCCATCCTTCTGACACAGGAAGGCTTCACCTTCATCCAACCGCTTCCATTGGACGAATGTGTACGAGGGCCAAAGTGACCCAAAACCATTTCCTCCAATTTTAGCAGCAGCAAATGAAGGGAAGAGAAAATGGTGGGTCGCGCAGGTCGGCTGGAGTGGGTCGCGAAGGTCGGCCGGCGTCGGTCGCGAAGGTCGGTTGGGTTGGGTCCCAAAGGTTGGCCGGTTGGTAAAAATGGGTCCCCGGAAGTTTGAAGAACACTGGGATAGAGAACCTTGAGTCTCTGCATCCAATCACACTACATGCTTTTTGTAATAACCCCCACCGACAACAATCACTCCCTTTAATGTCAGCAAAACTAAGGAGCTGGTCAATGACTTCAGGAAGCAAAGTATCATACACACCCCTGCCTGCATCAATGGTGCCAAGGTGGAGATGGTTGACAGCTTCAAATTCCGAGGTGTGCACATCACCAACAACCTGGTCCACCCACGTCGACGTTACGACCAAGAAAGCATAACAGCGCCTATACCTCCTCAGGAAACGATTGAAATTCAGCATGTCCACATTGACTCTTATCAATTTTTACAGATGCACCATAGAAAGCATCCTATCTGGCTGCACCACAGCCTGGCATGGCAACTGCTCGGCCCAGGACTGTAAGAAACTTCAGAGAGTCGTGAACACAGCCCAGCCCATCATGCAAACCCGCCTCCTATCCATCGACTCTGTCTACACCTCCTGCTGCCTTGGGAAAGCGGGCAGCATAATCAAAGACCCCTCCCAACCGGGTTATTCTCTCTTCCAACCTCTCCCATCGGACAGAAGATATAAAAGTCTGAGATACAAAAGTACTAATAGATTCAAAAATAGCTTCTTCCCAGCTGTTATCAGACTCCTGAATGACCCTCTTATGGACTGAACTGATCACTCTACCCATCTTCTCTATTGTTGTAGCACTATACTCCATATTCTCCACCCGATATCTATATCTATGTGTTTACATTGTGTATTTATTATCTGTCCTATGTTTTCATGTATGGAATGATCTGCCTGGACTGTACGCAGAGCAATACTTTTCACTACCCCGGTACACGTGACAATAAATCTAAATCTAAATCTAGCTCACCATTAACCAGGGACCTTTGTAAAAGAGGTGACAGCTCAGGAGCAGGTAAACTTTGGGCTGCTTGGAGCAGAGGTTGCAAGGGTGGGTGAATACAGTGTGGTTTAGAGGGACGGAGGTTGATCACAGGGGTGCAGAAGACTGAACAGAGGCATAGATGGGGTGGTCGGGGAGAGATTAGAAGAGAGGTGGGGGGGTAGTTGGAGAATGATTGGAGGGAGGAATGGGAGTTAGGGAGACTTGGTGACTGCGGGGATAAGGTGTATAGAAACTCAGTTTAGAAAGAAGGCATGCATTCTCCTTAAAATATTTCAACAACCAATCTGTCTCCTGAGGGCAGGTTGGTCACATACCCCTCATCCTGCACAGGTTTGAGGTGTGTTAGATTCCTGTTTCAGATTTCTAATATTTTAACTTTCCACCTGACCGAAACACGCCAGATTGTTTCTAAATTCAAATTATATCCTAATAATCTTTATTGTCACAAGTAAGCACACATTAACACTGCTATGAAGTTACTGTGAAAAGCCCCTAGTCGCCACATTTCGCCGCTTGTTCGGATAAACAGAGGGAGAATTCATTGTATCCAAATCACCTAACAGCACGTCTTTTGGGTCTTGTGGGAGGAAACTGGAGCATCCGGAGGAAACCTATGCAGACACAGGGAGAATGTACAGACTCCGCACAGACAGTGGCCCAAGCAGCAAATCGAAACTGGGACCCTGGAGCTGTGAAGCAACAGTGCTAAACACTGGGCTACCGTGCATCCTGTGCCTCTGTTTATGCAGCCAAAATCCTGTATGATTTTTAACAGCCTTCTCAATTTTTCCTGCCATTTTCAATGATTTGTTGAGATGTATTGAGCTATGTACAACCAAAGTAAATTCTGTCAAATTATACAGAGTTATGACTAAATCCATTGCATGATATCTTGATTAGATTTTTAGCCATGATAGAATCTAAAATACAACATAACCACACTCCATAGTCCATTAGAGTCACAAGGAAGGATTTCTTCAGCATGACACTCCATTCTAAGAGCTGAAATCCTTGCGTTATATATCCCTGACATCAGTCATTCTATCTTATTTAACCTGACAATTGAAACACTTAAACAATTTGTTGAAAATATTGAACTAAAATCATCGCGGACACACATTCAACTCTTTCAATAATGTCTGAATTTATTTTGAAGCAATTATTTTTCTCTGGTTGGATCAGTTTAGTTGCTCATAAAGTAATGTTGTGGTTGCATCATTCACCTGCTGTAAAAACTATGCACACAACATTTTTCCAGGTCTCAGGGGCCAAGTTGTTGGCTGGACACCATCCAGCAACATTGAAATAAAGCTAGGCCCAGGCTTTAGAGCCAGTGTTGTGCCAATTGTGCAGGTGAAAACTTACAGCTACTGCACTTATTAGTGGCATAGTGGTAAATCGGGTGACTCATGACTAAAGATTCCTTTAGTCTCTGTAACACATCTTTTGTTGCAAATTTGATCTTCATTAGCAGTTACTCTCTCATGTTTTAAACATAATTTATCATTCACCGTTTAAGATAATTTAAGCACAAATTGTATGTTCCCTGATGGCAGGTTTGCAGGCGGAGAGTTGAGCTTGTAAAATTTCTTAAATAGCCAAAGATGTGCAAGTTAGATGGATTGGCCAAGATCAATGCGCGGAGTTACGGGGATAGGGCAGGGGAATGGGTCTAGGTAGAGTGCTCTTTCGCAGAGCTGATGCAGACTTGATGGACTGAATGGCCTCTTTCTACACTGTAGGTATTCTATGGCCTTTCTACAGCCTGCTTTGGTTTCTCCACAATCTTACATTGGGACGGATAAGCCCTCGGCTTGCCTGGCTGCCCTTGCTCCAATTGACAACCTTAAGTGGCCAATCACTTTAGGGTCCGTTTCCCACCCAGCCTCAATATTCAGTCTGATGAGAAGAGTTCAGCAGCGGGGGAAAGCCCAGAAAGCTACAATGCTCAGGCCTTGGGTAGGTTATATGGGTTTGGCACCTCCATCAACAGCCTCCTTTGATCATCAGTACCCTCCCACACAAAGGGCGCGATTCTCCGCTCCCCACGCCGGGTGGGAGAATTGCGGGAGGGCCGCTCTGGCACTCCCCGCGCTTCTCCCACCCTCCTCAAAATGACGTGTTGCGATTTGTGACACGCAGCTCGGAGAATTGCCACTCGCCGTTTTTCACGGCGACCGGCGATTCTCCGGCCCAGATGGGCCGAGCGGCCTGACGACCCCGACCTGTTCACGCCGGCGTCAACCACACCTGGTCACTGCCGGCGTGAACAGCGCGCGACAGGCAGGTGTAGGGCCTGTGGGGGGTGCAGAGAGGATTGAGCACCATGGGCATGCTCGTCAGATGTCTGGCCCGTGATCGGTGCCCACCGATCATCGGGCAGGCGTCTCTAAGAGATGCACTCTTTTCCCTTCGCCGCCGCGCAAGATCAAGCCGCCATGTCTTGCGGGGCAGTGGAGGGGAAGACGGCAACCGCGCATGCGCGGTTTGGAGCTGGCCAACCTGCGCATGCGTGGCTGACGTCACTTAGGCGCCGTCGGCCACGTCATTCTCGGCGCGCCACTTTGACGCAAGCGTCAAGGCCCGGCGGCTAAGTTTCTCGCAACATCGCTTCTAGCCCCCGGGGGGGGGGGGGGGGGGGGGGGGGAATAGGGGGCGCGGAGTGGCCTCCGACGCTGGAGTGAAACACTCCGGGTTTCACTCCGGCGTCGGCCGTTGCAGAGAATCGCATCCAAGGTCTTCCCCGGCAGGTGCTCCCTCTCTCACTGGCCTCTCCATGCACCAACATCCCCACCCCCCTCTGTTCCTGCTCCAACCTCCCCTTCCCATCCTGAGACCCCCACACTTATCTGGTTCTGGACTTCGGGATTCAGATTGGAAACTGCTTGTAGTCCCAGACCTGCCCACTGCAACATGTGGTGCTGTTGGGACTCGATTAGATTGAGCAAGAACTCTCAATGAGGCAGGACTTCCTCCCGAGTGAAGGGCTGAATTTGAGCCAATTAAATGACTCGGGGACAGCCAGTATCAGAGATGAAGCATTCTCTAGTGACACTGGCAACAATGGCTAGAAATCTCCGATATATGAAAGATTTTGGCCCAAAATCTTGAATTTAGAGACTCTTCGGGCGGAATTCCCCCATCGGGGGAGACAAACAGCCGACGCCGGAGTGAAACCCAGAGTGTTTCACTCCGGCGTCGGAGGCCACTCCTTGCCCCCTATTCCCCCCCCCCCCCGCCCCCCCCCCCCCCCCCCCCCCGGGGGGGGCTAGGAGCGGCGGCACGTGAATGTGAATTCCGTGAGCCGGGCCTTGACGCTTGCGTCAAAGTGGCGCGCCGGGAATGACGTGGCCGGCGGCGCCGAAGTGACATCAGCCGCGCATGCCCGGGTTGGCCGGCGCCAACCCATGCATCTGCGGTTGCCGTCTTCCCCTCCGCAGCCCCGCAAGACATGGCAGCTTGATCCTGCGGGGCGGCAGAGGGAAAAGAGTGCGTCTTTTAGAGACGCCGGTCCGATGATCGGTGGGCACCGATCGCGGGCCACACATCTGCTGAGCACACCCGTGGTGCTCGATCCTCCCTCCACCCCAACAGGCCCCACACTCACCGGTTGCATGCTGTTCATGCCGGCAGCGGCTCGGTGTGAACCGGTCGGGTTCGGCAGGCCGCTCGGCCCATCCGGGGCGGTGAATCGCCGGTCACCGTGAGAAACGGTGAGCGCCGATTCTCCGAGCGGCCTGTCGCAAAACGCGACACGCCATTTTGGGGGGGGTGGGAGAATCACGGGGAGTGCCAGGGCAGCGTGGTGTGATTTGCCCGGCCCTCCCGCGATTCTCCCATCCAGCGTGGGGTGCGGAGAATCACGCCCTTTATTTTCTTAGGAAATATTAAGGTGTTTAAATTATGGAAAGCTAAATGTATTATATCCTGGCTCACAACAGTAAGTTACAAGTTGAATCTGCAAAGAATTGACAGTGTTAGATCAAATTTCCATCATGGATATAGAGTGTATGAATGGGATTCAGCCAATCATCAGTTTTAAAGAGAGTACACAGTCGCTGAGTATAAGACTTACAGGGCAAGTCGACAACTGTTTGTATTTGAGCGTTGTTAGTACTGTTAAGATGCCAAGTCATGCCCGACTTGTCCAAACCATCACTGCAGCTGCCGGAAACCTTTTATTTCGATTGACTGATTATTTGGGAGTGTAGTGTGCAGTCCAGAGAGCAGCCTGGAGTGTGCCAAAGGCAGGTAACATTTCATCTTATAATGCCTGCTGTCAACTGAGCTTTGCATTTCACCAGAGGTATGTTCGCCTCATGTAACTTCCTTCGGGAAATAAAAACTAAACTTGTTTAAGAACACATCATCAAAATGTATAGCTTCTTGCAAAAAGCCCAGACTCTTACACATGTTAATTCAATTGTTTTGTACTGTATGTAATTATTTTACTGGAATTGTAGGCTTCGAGATATGCTGAGGATTCACTAACCTAAAATTGTGTGATGCAATCATTTCATTTTCTCTTCCTTGTGTTAGTGTAGGTCAGTGATGGGCAACCTAGGCTAGTGAGCAAGCTGCATGAGTGGTCCTCCTTCATCTCAGTGGGCTGCACATTTGAAATCCGGCGTCTTCACTACCCCTGACCCTGTGAATAAGATTAAGGGCATTTAATGCACGTAGTTCATACATTAGCTTGAGAAAATGCTTAATCACTTACATATTACGAGAACTGTCATCAACGTCAAATGATAAAACAAAATAAATATTTGCACTTTGGATGCAGTGGGAGCGCATGGCTCTCACGGTCAATGTTGAGTGTAAACAGCACCCACCTCACTTCACTTGCCTTTGCTTTACGTGCATGTCACTTCAGTCATACTGGCAGGAAAAAATGCTACCTAGATGGAATCAGTGGAATTTTGTAATCCTGCACTTGGGCAACAGTGAACAAAATGTTTCCTAGGCCGCACTCAAAACCTGGATGGTTCGCATGTGGCTCTCGGGCCGCATGCCGCCGCCCCCCCCCCCCCCCCCCCCCCCACTGCTGATTGTTCTGCTCGATATTTGATTCTGCTTATGTGAGAAATAAAGGTGGCAGGTAAATTAACCTCCCAGTCAAACAGACCTTCCCCAGCACAATGAGACCCTGCACTCTCAGCTAGTGATGTGAGGCTCCCGTTTGCCTGACTTTTCAAAGAACAGAGATCACCTCACAATGACCATCTTCACACACATTTGCCGGACAGACCGATAAAGCTTCCTTCCCGACATCATCAGTTCCCATAACAGTCAGCCCTGTCCCTTGCAACCCCCGAAAATGCAGACTCACCAAGGGGCCCTGAAACTTCTGCTTCATTGATAATAAAGAGCACACAGCAGCTGCGTTACATCTGAGCTGTTAGCTGATTTCTGCCCTGAGCATTGTCTTTCCATCAAACTAATATTACGGCATCAACAGCAGGCCCATATGTAGCATCGTTGAGCTTAGTAAGTGTTGAGGAGAGGGGAGGCGAAGTAGAATGAATGGGCCAGCGCTGCATCCCTTTTTGACAATTGTCTCGTAGGCGCTTAGTAGACAATTCCACAATGGAAAATGGCTGAAGTTGTAGCTTTGAGTGCCAGACCAAATTGTGCCCATGAGGGACAGAGCAGCAGTAAATTGAGGTGGGAAGGTGCACACACTTATTAGTCAGCTTGTCAGATGTATACTCAAAGGGGCGACAACGAGCAAGGCTGGCAGGAACGCACACGCACACATCAGAGTTTGGGCTTATAGATTGCAAATCATCACAGATGACAGAGAGTACATGGAGTTCAAGGAACGGTTATCCTTCTCCATACGCATCTACATCTCTCCTTCCACACAACACCTTCACCTTTCCAGAATGCAGATGAATTGCGGAACTACAGCAGCTACCATCTGTCACAGCCAAGAATGAACATCAATGGAACCTGCAAAGCATGTTGTGTGATGTGTGGAACAAGCACATTGAGGGTGAGCCATCACTGACGTCAGTAATGAATTGAGAAGGGACGCAGTGATGAGATGGCTGCACACAACATTGACCCCAGTCACGTGATACAAAAATCAACGAGAAGTGGGAAGAGGGAACATGGTGTGACATTTGATCAAGCACAGCACAAGTCAGCATAGCGAGGAGGCATCAAAGAGGAGATGTGGAATGGGTGTCATACATAGAAACATACAGAAAAATAGAAGCAGGAGCAGGCCATTCGGCCCTTTGAGCCTGCTCTGCCATTTATTATCAACAAATTCAATACCCTGATCTTGCCTTCCCGCACCCCCACCTCCCCCCCCCCCCCCCCCCCCCCCCCCCCCACCGTCATATACCTCGGTCCCTTTAGCCCCTTGAAATCTCACAACATTTTGACCTCAACTTCTTTTTGTGGTAGTGAATTCCACAGATTCACCATTCTATGGGTGAAGAAATTTCTCCTCATCTCAATCCTAAAAGGTTTATCCAGTATCCTCAAACTATAAACCCACATTCTAGACTCTCCCACCCTTGGAACCATTCTTTCTGAATCTACCCTGTCTAATCCTGTTAGAATTTTATACGTTTCTATGAGATCCCCTCTCGCTCTTCTAAACTCCACTGAATATAATTCTAACCAATGTACCTGCTGTACCTGGGTGCTTATTTTCAGTGGCTGATGCATGAGGACACCAAGGTCTCGTTGAGTATCCACCTCTCTCAATTTACACCCATTCAAGTAATAATCTGCCTTCCTTTTTTTGCTACCGAAGTGGATAACCTGACATTTATCTACATTATACTGCATCTGTCATGCATATGCCCACTCACTCAGCCTGTCCAAATCCCACTGAAGCATGTCTGCCTCCTCCTCACAGCTCACCCTCCCACCCAACTTTGTATCATCTACAAGTTTGGAGATAATATATTTAGTTCCCTCGTTCAAATTATTAATATATAATGTGAACTGTTGGGGTTCCAGCACAGATCCATTGGTCACTTTGATCTGTCAATCGGAAGAAGACCCATTTATTCCAACTCTTTACTTCCTGTCTGCTAACCAGCTTTCTATCCACCTTTACACTACCTGCAATCACATGCACTTTAACTTTACATAGTAACCTGCTATGTGAGACCTTGTTGAAAGACTTCTGAAAGTCTAAATAAACCACATCCACCGGTTCTCCCTGGTCAACTTCACTTGTCACATCTTCAAAATATTCCAGTAGATTTGCCAAGCATGATTTCCCTTTCATAAATCCATGTTGACTTTGTCTGATTATACCACTGCTTTCCAAATGGTGTGCTATGAAATCCTTGATAATGGGCTTGTGCAACTTTCCTACTACTGACATTAGGCTCACTGGTCTCTAGTTCCCTGATTTCGCTCTACCTCTCTTTTTGAATAGCAGGCTTACATTAACTACTCTCCAATCTATTGGAACTATTTCAGAGTCCAAAAGATTTTGTAAAATGACCACCAAGGATCTACTATTTTTAGGACCACTTCCTTAAGTACTCTGAGATGATGATTATCAAGCTCTGGAGATTTATCCACCTTCAATTCCATTCCTAAAACTATCCCTCTACTAATACTGATTTCCTCCTTCAGTGTTTCTCTGAACGTCCTGTACATTATTCCTTTCTTCCTTTGTGAAGACAGAGGCTAAGTACAATTTTATTTCCTCGGCCATTTCCCCCGTTTCAGACTGTATCGGGCCTACATTCGTTTTTGTCAATCTTTTTCTCTTTACATACCGACAGAAACTTTTACGGTCAGTTTTTATGATCCCTGCTAGCTTATTTTCATGTTCTATTTACCCCATCTTAATCAATCCCGTGTTCTGCCTTTGCTGAATTTTAAACTACTCCCAGTTGCCTCTCCATTTTTGCGCTAAAAATAAACAACTTTTGGAGTTCACCTCTTTGTTCCCTAAATTCCTGCCATTGCCTGTTCATTGTCCTTCCTTTCAGTAATGTTTCCCAGTCCATCATAGCCAACTCATGCGTTGTTTTAATAACATTGGTGGAAAGTATAGTGGTTAACACCTGTGCTGACATTGTCCTCCGAGAATTTCTCTACTTTCCTAACCCTACCCCTATGTCTTGGTATATCCTGATATCCGTAATGTAGATGGAGGTAGTCTCCTTATGCTATTCCCTGTTGTCTGTTTCGACTTTGCTGAGCGACCTCTGGAGAGCAGAGACTTGGAAAGCCCCAGCCTGCTTTGGCACTCCTGTTGTGGGGCAGGTTCACCCTCTTCAATCTGTGTAGCTGGAGGAAATGGGATCACAGGAATAGGAGATTGGGAGTCATTTGGGTGGATGGTCCGGTAGAGAACCTCTGGCTGACTCCATGAGGAGAAGGGACAGCTGCACGGTGGCACAGGGTTAGCACTGCTGCCTCACAGTGCCAGGGAGCCAGGATCAATTCCGACCTTGGGTGACTGTTTGGAGTTTGCACATTCTACCCATGTCTGCGTCGGTTTCCTCCGGGTGCTCTGGTTTCCTCCCAAAGTTCAAAGATCTGCAGGTTAGTTTAATTGGCCATGCTAAATTGCCCCTTAGTGTCCAAAGGTTAGCTGGGGTTATGGGGCTAAGGCATAGGTAGGATGTCCTTTCAGAGTGTTGGTGGAGATTTGACGTGCCGAATGAACTTGTTCTTCACCGTAATGATTCTATGAAGTCAGATCGAGCTGCTCTGGCCCCCTTTCATGTAGTCACTGATAGATGCTACCAATGCTGACAGTGATGGAGTGCAACTCCTGGCACAGTGCAAAACTTATGTCTTGGACCAAGGTCTCCATGGAAGCTGCCATCATACCAGTGTTTACCTCAGTGTGCTGACATGTGAGCGGTTACCTCAGACTGAACGCCTAGAGGACTGATGGACTCCTCTATCGTATTTTGCAATGTGTGGAAAGCACCTTACATCCCTGTCTGATATTCCCTTCTCTGTTGCTATAGCTCCATAATTTGAATTAGGACTGAGTCCACAGGCTTAGCATCTGATTGGGACTCAGCAGAACCCTAGCTTCAAGCAATCATCCGAGTGTCAATGACATTGGATGTCCCTGCCTCCGCTTGCTGTGCTGTACTCATCAGATTGCGACACCGAGCCTGCTCTAGATCTAGGTCTCACTGAGGTTGTGTCACTGCCCTGGTGGAGAGTGTGGGTGAGCACTGTGAAAATTCTTCAATGGTGCTGTAATTGGGGTCCTCATCTGAGGTGTCAAGGGAACTGGAGAGGAGGGGCTGACTCCTTGTGTCCCTGGTTAGCTTGGCAGACGTGCCTATGAAAGAAAGTAGAGATAAGTAGTGCATGGCAGTAGTCTCAAAAACATGACAATGCACTCACATTGCAGTTACCTGAAGGATTAGCTGGTGCAGGGTCCATTGAGTACGCTCCGCCAACCTCATCAGTGCCACAGGCACTGTCCTGGTCCTCTCCAGCTGGTTCAACAACATGGGCGGGATTCTCCCCTTCCCAGCGGGGCGGGGGTTCCCGGCGGGATGGAGTGGCGTGAACCACTCCGGTGTCGGGCCGCCCCAAAGGTGCGGAAGTCTCTGCACCTTTAGGGGCCAAGCCCTAACATTGAGGGGCGAGGCCCGGGCCGGAGTGGTTGGCGCCCCGCCTGCCAGTGGGGATGGCCTTTGGCACCACAAAGGAAGTCCACGCATGCACCGGAGCGTCAGCGGCTGCTGACATCATCCCCGCGCATGTGCAGGGGAGGGGTCACTTCCGCCTCTGCCATGGTGAAGACTATGGCAAAGGCGGAAGGAAAAAAGTGCCCCCACAGCACAGGCCCGCCTGCCGATCGGTGGGCCCCGACCGCGGGCCAGGCCACCGTGGGGGCACCCCTCCGGGGCCAGATCGCCCCGGACCCCGGAGCCCGCCCGTACCGCCTGGTCCCACCGGTAAGGTAGGTGGTTTGATCCATGCCGGTGGGAGAGGCATGACAGCGGCGGGACTTGAGCTCAGGCATCCACCATCAGTCTCGGAATTCTTCCTTTTATTGTGGATGAGTTTGTCCTGCATAAAGACAGATGGAGAGAGTGTGAGCAGGATGCATGCCAAGGCAAATGATAAGGCTGGCTGCCTTAAGTGGGTGTTGAGTGGATCCATGCATGAGAGAACGTAAGGTACACAGGATATGAGCTCAGATGGAGATGTGAAGTTGCGAGTGAGATAGTGATATCTTTGAGTTGGCAGTGTGTGAGATCCATGTGGATTGTCATCCTGCGAATGTGTCTTGTGAGAGTGAGTTGTGAATGATGAGATAGTTGACTTACTCTGCTGGAATGGAGGAGATCATTCATCCTCTTCCTGCACTGGATGACGGATCTTCCCTGTTTGGAGCTGGTGCACAGCACAGTGACCACCTTCTTCCAAGTGGCAGGTGTGAGGTTTGTGGACCTCCTACAACCATAGGGATAGAGCACCACCTGGTGATCCTCGATGGCAGCCAGAAGGTGGCCCAGCAAGGCATCACTAAACTTGGGTGCTACAGATGTCTTTCATTTGGGGGCCAGCGCTTGTGTTGGGCAGTCCAGGGTTAGAGACATTGAGAAAACTGCGTATAAGTGCAGTTTAAATATGGTGCCCAGAGCGATGATCCTCTGAGACCACTGCAGGCGGGTGAATCAGAGGGCGCCCACCTGCCCGCCCGCAGTATGACTTGTTTCCTGTCGATGCATATTTAATGAGGTGCCAAACAAAAAGTTGTGTCTGAAAATGCGCCATTGCATCTGGCAGGCGAAACGCCGCTTTTCCCACGGTCCCACCTGCCATTGCACTTAACCCGCAGAGGGGCTTGGTCGGCTAGGAGTGAGATGAGAAGACATTTCTTTCCTCAGAGAGTTGTTGGGATTTGGAATGCACTGCCTGGGAAAATGGTGGAGGCGGATTCCATGGAAGGTTTCAAAAGAGAGCCGGATACACATTTGAAAGTTTTGAATTTAGAGAGATATGGCAGGGGAATGGGACTAGCCAGCTACTCTTTTGGGAGCCAGTGCAGTAATGATGGGCCATGGCCTCTTTCTGTGCTGTAAAATTCTACGATTCTATGATAGAACTTAGAACATAGAACGATACAGCGCAGTACAGGCCCTTCGGCCCACGATGTTGCACCGACATGGGAAGTCAAAAACTAAAGGCCATCTAACCTACACTATGCCATTATCATCCAGATGCTTATCCAATAAACTTTTAAATGCCCTCAATGTTGGCGAGTGCACGACTTTTTCAGGTAGGGCATTCCACGGCCTCACCACTCTTTGCGTAAAAAACCTACCTCTGACGTCTGTCCTATATCTATTACCCCTCAATTTAAGGCTATGTCCCCTCGTGCTAGCCACCTCCATCCGCGGGAGAAGGCTCTCACTGTCCACCCTATCTAACCCTCTGATCATTTTGTATGCCTCTATTAGGTCACCTCTTAACCTTCTTCTCTCTAACGAAAACAACCTCAAGTCCATCAGCCTTTCCTCATAAGATTTTCCCTCCATACCAGGCAACATCCTGGTAAATCTCCTCTGCACCCGTTCCAAAGCTTCCACGTCCTTCCTATAATGAGGCGACCAGAACTGTACGCAATACTCCAAATGCGGCCGTACCAGAGTTTTGTACAGCTGCAACATGACCTCATGGCTCCGGAACTCAATCCCTCTACCAATAAAGGCCAACACACCATAGGCCTTCTTCACAACCCTATCAACCTGGGTGGCAACTTTCAGGGATCTATGTACATGGACACCGAGATCCCTCTGCTCATCCACACTGCCAAGAATTTTACCATTAGCCAAATATTCCGCATTCCTGTTTTTCTTTCCAAAGTGAATCACCTCACACTTCTCTACATTGAACTCCATTTGCCACCTCTCAGCCCAGCTCTGCAACTTATCTATGTCCCTCTGTAACCTGCAACATCCTTCCACACTGTCTACAACTCCACCGACTTTAGTGTCGTCTGCAAATTTACTCACCCAACCTTCTGTGCCCTCCTCTAGGTCATTTATAAAAATGACAAACAGCAATGGCCCTAGAACAGATCCTTGTGGTACGCCACTCGTAACTGAACTCCATTCTGAACATTTGCCATCAACCACCACCCTCTGTCTTCTTTCAACTAGCCAATTTCTGATCCACATCTCTAAATCACCATCAATCCCCAGCCTCCGTATTTTCTGCAATAGCCGACCGTGGGGAACCTTATCAAACGCTTTACTGAAATCCATATACACCACATCAACTGCTCTACCCTCGTCTACCTGTTCAGTCACCTTCTCAAAGAACTCGATAAGGTTTGTGAGGCATGACCTACCCTTCACAAAACCATGTTGACTATCCCTAATCATATTATTCCTATCTAGATGATTATAAATCGTATCTCTTATAATCCTCTCCAAGACTTTACCCACAACAGACGTGAGGCTCACCGGCCTATAGTTACCGGGATTATCTCTACTCCCATTCTTGAACAAAGGGACCACATTTGCTACCCTCCAGTCCTCTGGCACTATTCCTGTAGCCAATGATGACATAAAAATCAAAGCCAAAGGCTCAGCAATCTCTTCCCTGGCTTCCCAGAGAATCCTAGGATAAATCCCATCAGGCCCCGGGGACTTATCTATTTTCACCTTGTCCAGAATTGCCAACACTTCTTCCCTACGCACCTCAATGCCATCTATTCTAATAGCCTGGGTCTCAGCATTCTCCTCCACAACATTATCTTTTTCCTGAGTGAATACTGACGAAAAGTATTCATTTAGTATCTCGCTTATCTCCTCAGCCTCCACAAACAACTTCCCACCACTGTCCTTGACTGGCCCTACTCTTACCCTAGTCATTCTTTTATTCCTGACATACCTATAGAAAGCTTTTGGGTTTTCCTTGGTCCTACCTGCCAAAGACTTCTCATGTCCCCTCATTGCTCGTCTTAGCTCTCTCTTTAGATCCTTCCTCGCTTCCTTGTAACTATCAAGCGCCCCAACTGAAACTTCACGCCTCATCTTCACATAGGCCTCCTTCTTCCTCTTAACAAGAGATTCCACTTCTTTGGTAAACCACGGTTCCCTCGCTCTACCCCTTCCTCCCTGCCTGACTGGTACGTACTTATCAAGAACACGCAATAGCTGTTCCTTGAACAAGCTCCACATATCCAGTGTGCCCAACCCTTGCAGCCTACTTCTCCAACCTACACATCCTAAGTCATGTCCAATGGCATCATAATTGCCCTTCCCCCAGCTATAACTCTTGCCCTGCGGGGTATACTTATCCCTTTCCATCACTAACGTAAAGGTCACCGAATTGTGGTCACTGTTTCCAAAGTGCTCACCTACCTCCAGATCTAACACCCGGCCTGGTTCATTACCCAAAACCAAATGATTCTATATAAATACAAGTCAATATTTTAATATTCTACTGAAATGGATATTCTTTAGTGATCATCTCATAGTGGATTTTTGCATCTTAGATGAATTATGTTTAGCATGGGTTTTCTCAGAGATAACATTTTAAAGGATGCAATCTAACATTAGGGTGTGGATGACTTTGTAGTTTATTTGATGTTGCATTTTGAATTCACTCAATTATTTATTACTTGATGAAGTGTTGTTCTCGCTTGCTCACTCTCTTAGCTATTTATCTTTATTGACTATAGATGTCGAGACACCATCTCGGTTTTCCTTTTGATGTCATGTAGCCAAGCATAAAACTACTGCCCTGGAGAGTTTGCAGTTGTCTTGGCATTGTGTGCCCACAACTGTGCCTTCTAAAACAAGCTCAAGAATATGACCCAGCCATTATCAGTGTTACTTTCGAACTGTTGACAAGACCTTCCAGTCATTTAAACCTTGTGGCTACACTGGCAAAAGCACATACCTGCTGCAGGAGATGTTTGGCAGCTTTCAATATAAGTTGTGTCAAAAGGTTTCGAATCATTTGCAATCCGTATTGAAGAGCAGCCCGTTGTTACGTGCGGGAGTGAATCTGAGGATGCGAGTATTTTACAGGACATTAATATGTGAAGTTTTCCAGCAGTGTTTAGGGCCCATGCAGTTCTTGCTATAATGTGAGAATTTCAGTTGTCCGCAGTCATAATGGAATCTGAGTACTTAAAATGTTCTTTCCCTTAGGATTGAGGAAATGGTGATATTTTTCCAAATCAGGAGGGTGTGTGACGAAGAAGGAACCTACAAGCTTCGGTGTTCTCCTGCGACTGTAGCCACTTATCATAGAATCATTGAATCCCGACAGTGCAGAAGGAGGCCATTCTGCCCATTAAGACTGCACCGATCCACTCTGCCCTATCCTGTAACCTACCTGCACATCCCTGAACACTAAGGGGCAATTTAGCATGGCCAGTCCACCTAACCTGCACATCATTGGATTGTGGGAGGAAACTGGAAACCCACGGGGAGAAGGTACAAAATCCGCACAGCCACCCAAGGCCAGGATTGAACACAAGTCCCTGGCGCTCTGAGGCAGCAGCGCCAACCACTGTGCCACCATGCCGCACCTTATAATCCTTTCCCACAGAGGCCATTGGTTTGAAAGCCAGTTTGTTCAAAAATTTTGGCAGAATTTTGTTTCTTATAGCTGTAATATCTTGTATGCCATGTGAATGTGCCATTTCACTTCAAATACTATTACTGAGGTCTCACATAATTGTGCTAATGGAATTTAGCAGCGCCCCCCCCCCCCCCCCCCCCCCCCCCCCCCCCCCGCGATGGGCCAAACGGCTGCCTGTTTTCGGCCTGTCCCGCTGGTGTAAATCAAGCCAGGTCCTTACCGGCAGGACATGGCTCTATGGGCAGCCTGCAAAGTCCTTGGGGAGGCGCGGGTGAACTGGCCCCAGGGGGGGTGCCCCAAGGTGGCCTGGCCCGCGATCGGGGCCCACCGATCTGTTGGGCAGGCCTGTGCCGTGGGGGCACTCTTTCCCTCCGCGCCGGCTGCTGTCAACCTCCGCCATAGCCGATGCGGAGAAGAACCCCTCTGCGCATGTGCTGGGATGACGCCAGCACACGCTGGCGTTTCCGCGCATGCACCAACTCACGCTGGCCAGCGGAGGCCCTTCGCGCTGGTTGGCGCGCCGGCACACGTGGCGCCAACCTCGCCGGCGCCGGCCTAGCCCCTGAAGGTGTGGAGGATTCCGGTGAGTGGTTCACGCCACTCCTCGGTGCCAGTACGGCCCACCCCGCCGGGTAGAGGAGAATCCCGGCGGATATGTGGGGCATCACGTGATGTGGACGCGGGAACTGCAGCCTTTCCACGGTCACTGGTGCTGTTCATTTTTTAATCCTTTTTTTATCCTGTTTTTGCAGTACATGCTTGTCTAATCTGGGAGTTAATACTCCCTGGTATGTTCTGAGAAAAGTCTCGGATGAGTCTTGGAGAAAAAAATGCCAAGGAATTCTTAGAAAGCTGGCGATAAAAGGGAACAGTCTGTTTCAATGGGAGTGGAGCTGCCTTCTCAATATGGCGACCTGATCCTAAAGCAGGCTGTTGGCCCGGCACTTTCAAAGGCGCTGCAAATAATGACTGCAAATATTATCAACGATATCAGAATAATTGATGACAAACTCGGCTTGTTGACGCAGAATCTAAGTACTCATGATACCGAGCTGCAGAATACTAATAAAAGGCTCAATGAAATGGGGGAGAGAATCCTGAATGTCGAAAATGTTGCTTTCTCAGCTGAAACCTGAATTCAATCCTTGGAAAACCAGCTACACGGTATGTCAGAAATCCTGGAGGAAGAATGTCCGGGTCATTGGTCTGCCAGAAAGGCTGGAGGGTAAGACCTCTGTTAGCTTTTTGAGAGCTGGCTACCACATTTTCTTAAGCTGGTTGTGAAGGCTCGGCCTTAAACTGGAAAGGGCAGACCATGTCCTGCCTTTGAGGCCTAGGGACAATCAACGCCAATAATCATTCGCTTTCATAACTTCAAAGGTCAGCGGAGCGTTCTGGAAGCAGTGAGGCGTAGCAGGGCCTGGCTCCATGAGGGGGCAATGATTTCCTTTTTCCAGGACGTCTTGGCGGTGACACAGCTGAAGTGTGGAAGTTTCGATCAAGTCAGAAAACAGCTCAAGCCAGCTGGAGTGAATTATACTCAGCTTTATCCTGTGACCCTCAGGCTGATTTCTGATGACTCCGTTATGTCTTCCAATAACTTGGCTGTTGCTTTGGCCTTCGTAAAGTCCATAGAGGTGAGGATTTGGACTGACTGTCGGCAGCTTCTTGAAATTTGGACTTTCTTCCTGTTGTAACGTTTTTTGTCTGATTTTATATTGTCACATATCCTGTTTATTGGGAGGTATTAACATTTGAGCACTATAGAATGGGCAGGTTTTCTTGGCCTCATTCTCAACTAGCAGTCGGGGAGTAGCAATTTTGGTCAATAAAGATGTCCCCTTCAGGGTGGAGAATTGTGTAAAGAATATCTGATTATTAAGGGGCTTGTATATGGAGACTCTGTTTCAGGAATGAATGAGTAGGGCTTTCTAAATCATTCCCTGGAGTTTGTTACTAAAGTCTTGACGGACTTTCCAGAGCTTGGCTTCGGCTAATTCTTTTGTGGGCGGGGACTTTAATTGTCATTTGAATGGGTTGATGGATAAGCCCCCAGTAATCAGAAATCCCCCCCCCCCCCCCCCCCCCATCCTACAGGCAAAACCTTAGTATCAGTATGTGAAGAGGTGGGATACCAAGACGTGTGGAGAATCTTACATCCTTGAAATAAAGTGTTTACATTTTTATGGCTCCACATCAATATCATATTAGAATTGACTACTTCTTCAAGCCCAGAACAATCCCACATATATACTCCTGTTTTATGAGTAACATTGTGATTTCTGAACATGCTCCTGTTTTTCTTGAGTTTTTATTCAAGGGCTTACCCCTCCCGATCTAGGTCATGGCATTTTGACGCATCTCTGCTTAGAGGTTTATCCTTCACTCTGTATTTTAAGAAGGAGTTGGAGATTTTTTGCCTCAGTCCATTTCTGAGGTGATCCTCTGGGAGACCTGCGTGGCTTATGCTAGGGGGTTAGTTATGTACCATATAGTCAACAAAAGGTATCCAATTCTGGAAAGCCTGCACTGTTCGGAGGCTAGATTGGCCGAAGTGAACGATGATTATAGGAGGAATTGAAACCTGCAGTTGCTAAGAGAAGTTAATACAGCTCGGGTGGCTCTTGATTTCTTGCTGACTCAGTGGTCTGATTGGAGTCTAAAGTTTGCGAAGCAGAAATTGTATGAGTTAGGGAACAAGCCAAGTAAATATTGACATTTTTTTACAAAGAAGGGGGCTAATTCTAGGACTATTCCCTTTGTACATGATTCTAGGGGTAGTAGACTAATCAAAACCAGGAAATTTAATAGAGCATTTAGGGATTTTAATGCTGAACTATAAGTTGGATCAGTGTGGAGATGTACTGACGCATATGAAAGGTTTGATTTGAATACTCCTATCTCTAAAGGAGGGGTGGCTAAGGCAAGGACTTTGGGCCAGATGGTTTTGGGTGTGTGTTTTATGGGTAATTTAAGGACATGCTGATAGATCTTTCCTGGGATGTGCTGTCATTTATTTGAGGCAGGTCTGTTGCCACCGATGCTCCGGGAAGAGAATATATCCCTGATTTTGAAGGCAGATCCCAATGGAGTGTGCTTCCTACAGGCCAATCTCACTTCTGAATGTTGATTGGAAATTGTTGTCTAAATGGTAGAATCCTTAAAGTACAGAAAGAGACAATTTGGCGCATTGTGTCTGCAACGATCCCCTGAAAGAGCACCCTACCAAGGTCCAATCCCTCACCCTATCCCCGTAACCCCATAACCCCACCTAACCGCTGGACACTTAGGGGCAATTTAGCTGGAGAGAATATTTGGCAGAGCTCTAGAACTTAATCCTTTGTTCCGAATTCTGGTAATCCAGATAGTGAACTATTGATGCCAATGAAGATAGGCTTTATACCAGCCGAACATTTGCAGCTCGGAACAGTATCCTCTTCTCCTCATCTCTGTGACAAGTACCCTTCGATTCAACATGGGCATTAAAATAGTTATGGACAGCACGGTAGCATAGTGGTTGATTCACAGCTCCAGGGTCCCAGATTCGATTCCTGGCTTGGGTCACTTTCTGTGCGGAGTTTGCACGTTCTCCCCGTGTGTGCGTGGGTTTCCTCCGGGTGCTCCGGTTTCCTCCCACAGTCCAAAGTTGTGCAGGTTAGGTGGATTGACCATGCTAAATTGCCCTTAGTGTCCAGAAAATGTTAAGTGGGGGTTACTGGGTTACAGGGATAGGGTAGATACGTGGGCTTCAGTAGGGTGCTCTTTGTAAGGGCCGGTTCAGACTCGATGGGCCGAATGGCCTCCTTCTGCACTGTAAATTCTATGATTCTATGAATGTCTGTGCTCCATTCTAAGTGTGATGGATTCTGTGAAGTGTGGGACTTCCAACCTCAAATGTATAGGCTTCGCTTTGCCTGATCTGCTACTGAGAGGTTTTCCGTGAGCCATTTTGCAAGTCTTGATTTCATTATACATAAAGATCTGCACCTTAATATGTAATCCTATCATGTTTGTGTGGCCTCATCCTCTTCCCTCCATTTTATGATTGGTCTGTTGCATAAATGGAGGCACCTGTTCTTAAAGACCGTGGTTCTGTGTTTATCCTCTCTTTCTCTGTTCCTATGTTTGCAGAAGAAATTGTTCTGTGCTATACCCGTTTTCCTTTGAAAGTTTGTTACATTATCTGTAAAATTTACAAAACTCTAATAAAAATATATATTGAAAAAAGATACAGGGGGCGATTCTCCGAGGCCCGCGCCGGACCGGAGAATCGGCGCAACCGCGCCATGACGCCCCGACGCCGGTGCGTGATTCTCTGAGGTGCGGAGAATCGGTGCCATTTGCGCCGGCGCGGTTGGCGCAGCGCCTGCCGCGGGCTACTTGAATCGGCAGGGCCGCTGATTCTCTGGCCTGGATGGGCCGAGCGGCCGCACCGATACAACAGAGTCCCGCCAGCACCGTTTGCCCCTGGTCGCTGCCGGCGGGAACTCTGCGCGAAGGGAGCGGGTAAAAGTGATCCTTCACCGGGGGGGGGGGGGGGGGGTCTCCAATGGGGTCTGGCCCGCGATCGGGACCCACCGATCGGCGGGCCGTCCTCTCCCCCCCGGGCCTACTTTCTGGCGCGGCCAGCCCCTGTACACTGATGCCATGTTGAGTCGGGGCCGGTGCGGAGAAGAAGTCCCCCGTGCATGCGCAGGTTGGCGCAACCCAACTACACATGCGCGGGTTGGCACGGCGCCCTTTTGGCGCCGGGAAGGGAGGCTGGGGCGGCGTGAATCGCTCCAGCATTGTGCTGTCCCCCTGTGGGCGACAGAATCGGTCGTAACCGGGCCCGGTTCACGCTGTCGTGAAACGCAACAGCGTTCATGACGGCGCGAACACTTGGGCTCCATTTGGGAGAATCGCCCCCACAGTATTTGCTGGATCCTTGGGGGCTGAATTTTGTCAATGGATGCAAGTCAGTACTAATTTAATTACCAATGCTTTAACATCCTTCTAAATCTTGATGTTCAGTTCCCCCTATATATCCTTACATAGTGAAGCAGTCCAGTAAAACCTGGATAACACTGGGCTGAGATGTGATAAGCAGCATTCACACATTACCAGTGTATGACAATGATCTTTACCAAACAAGAGAGAGGCCAACCAACCTCCCAATGATATTCAGTAGCTTCACCTTTTGCAAATATCCCACCATCAACATCCTGGGTGTACATTGACTTGAACAGCTGCATAAATGTTGTGGCTTCAAGGGTGACTCCAAAGATTGCTATTACACAACAAGTGACTCCCCAAAGATTTACCACTTCCACAAGGCACAAGTCAGGAGTGTGATGGAATAATTTTCACTTGCCTGGACAGGTGCAGCTGCAACAACACTGCAGAAGCTCAGGACCATCCAGAACAAAGGAACCTGCTAGGTCAGCAGCCAACCCACCTTCTCAAACATCTATTCCATCCACTGCTGGCTCTCCCTAGCTACATTGTGTGTGAACTCAAGGCTGCACTGCAGAAACTTGCTCAGTCTTCCATACGGGAATCTGGAGGGAATGGTTTTCCCTGCACCTGCTGCACTTGCACTTCTAGGTGGCGAATATCACTGATTTTTGAGGTGCTCTCAAATAATCCAGCACTCAGAAACCTGCTATGTCCGCCACCATACATACAAGAGCCACATCTACGTTCTTCTCTGAGTCATGCACCATTCAGACTTGAACATCTATCACCTTTCCCTCACTGTTGCTGGGTCAACATTCTGGAACTTTCTCCCTGACATTCCACATCAATGTGATTCATTTTTAACCGCCCTCTGAAGTTGCATCGATCAAATGCAGGGAGCAATGGGCAAAAAAATGCTGGATTTGCAAACGATGTCTACATCCTGAGAATGAATTTAAATGATTCTTTAAAATCTGCATGTGACTGACAACTTTCTCCAGTCTCTACATTTACATAATCTGCTCTCGGTTCAAATTCAGATGCATGTAATGGTGACAGGATCTGTCGGGAAGGATTGCAAGTATAAGCTCCATAAAACTCTCTATAATCTGTCTTAGCCTTGAACTTGCACGAATTTAGTTTCTGTCCTAACATTATGGGCGGAATTCTCCGCACTCACGACGGGACGGAGAATAGCGGGCGGCGTAAATTTTTACGGCCACGCTGGTCCGACGCCCTCCCGCTATTCTCCCCCCCCCCCCACGCCCGCCTCCCGACACGAATCGCTGCCCGCCGTTTTTTTACGGCGAGCAGCGATTCACCCCTGGCCGATGGGCCGATTTCCAAGGCCTTTACGACCGTTTTTATGAACGTGAAACACACCTGGTCTGACCGTTCGTAAAAACGGCCGTAAAATCCCGATCTGGGGAACCATGGCACCGATTGGCACGGCAGTACCACGGCCGTGCCAAGGGTGCCATGGGCCCGCGATCGGTGGGCACTGATCGCGGGCAGCGGGTACTTACCCCGCGCACTCTTTCTCCCTCCGCCGCCCGCTGTATCCATTCGCGGGGCGGCTGAGGAGCATACCGGCCTGCGCATGCGCGGGTTTCACGCATATGCGTGATGACGTCATCCGCGCATACGCGGGTTGGAGTCGTCCAATCCGCGTATGCGCGGCTGACGTCATCTGACGCATCAGCCGTCGCTAACTCTGGCTAGCAGGCTTAACGAAATTCATTAAGCCCACTATGCCGGAGGTCACGGCTGCGCGATGCTAGCCCCGACCGGGGAGCAGAATCGGTTCCCGGTCGGGGGGGCGGAGGCTGGCGTCAAACCCGCCCGTTTTTGACGCCAGCTTCCCGAGTCTTCGTGACTCGGGTGAATCGCGCCCCATATACTCTCCAGGTTCACCTCATCTTTGAGAAGCACTCCCTGTTCATTTGACCCTACTCCCACCAAACTGCTGGCCACGCAACTTTCCTATAACTATCTCTACGCTGAAGGGAACTGTCGTAAAAGAGTCCGGCACATTGTGAAACTGAGAACAGATCTGCCCACACAATGATGTAAGAGAACACATGGCCCGCACTAGTCCAATGTTGGACCGAGCTGAGTGCACAAGCAAGCATGGAGTCAGTTCTGACATTTAATCCTTTACGTACATGGTTCCTGTAGTTAATTGATACATACAGTTAATTTACCTGGGACTATGAAAGATTCATTAAGAACTACCGAACGGTATCCAACACCCTGCAACATCGTGGCA
Organism: Scyliorhinus canicula; assembly: GCF_902713615.1. NCBI lineage: Eukaryota > Metazoa > Chordata > Chondrichthyes > Carcharhiniformes > Scyliorhinidae > Scyliorhinus > Scyliorhinus canicula. The sequence continues at coordinate 49,309,675 of NC_052154.1, read as the reverse complement.
GAAAAAACAAAAAACTCGCGAAAAATGCAGAGGAAATGTAAAATCCTGCAAGACTAAAGAAAAATTCGAAGCACCATTCTGATGTGAAGAAAAGGTCAAGAAGCAGATGTGCAGTGGTAAATTGCCAGAGCAAATTTCCAAAGAAAGCCTTGGAAACTGAAGGCAGAAATGTTAAATTCCTCACTCCAGCAGAAGATTATTTAGGATCCCTTGGCAGTCCAGTTTCAATTCCCAGAAAGCAGAGTCAGCAGACCTAGTATGGGTGAGTTAAAGCTTTTAAATTCCAGGATGAAGCAAGTCCTGAGAAACTGTGAAATAGCTCAATGGTCAGAAATTGCCGTTTAAAAATTCCATCAGAACAACAGAGTTGGTGCATGAACACGTGGCATCCAAAAAGGAAAAATATTATTAATTTAGAAGAATTGTGACGAAGAATAAGCTTTAAAGACTAGCGTGAGCTAGTCCACCGTGTGCGTCGCGGCTTTGGCAATATCTGCCTCGGAGGCCTCAGCCGCCAGTGGGAAGATGGAGGCCTTGATTAGTGGGCGCGCTTTGTCCGCATAGTTGCTGAAATGGACAAGTCTGCAGCTAGTTGATCCAAGCAGCCATTGTTTAAAATGGGCGACATGGTAGCACAGTGCGTAGCATTGTTGCTTCAAAGCTCCAGGGTCCCCAGGTTTGATTCCCGGCTGGGTCACTGTCTGTGCGGAATCTGCACGTTCTCCCGTCTGTGCGTGGGTTTCCTCCCGGTTCTCCGGTTTCCTCCCACAGTCCAAAGATGTGCAGGTTAGGTGGATTGGCCATGCTAACTTGCCCTTTGTGTCAAAAAAATGCTGGGCGGGGTTATTGGGTTATGGGGATAGGGTGGAGGTGTGGGCTTAAGTAGGGTGCCCTTTCCAAGGGCCGTTGCCGACTCGATGGGCCAAATGGCCTCCTTCTGCACTGTAAATTCTATATGTAAAATGTTTTCAAAGCTGAGCATGATTGCAGTGGGAGTCCACCAAAACTGGCAAGAGCGGGAAAACGTTTTGTGCTGTAATGAATGGTGGCGCCATCTTGAATTTCAGTAGCTTCTTAAAGCTGAATCTACACTTTGAATTTTTTTAACAATGGATCAGAAATCTACTCCCCCAGATCAATTTTGACTTATTTAAGGCCCAGATCAATCATATGACTTTGGAGAAAAATATTCTTTATATGCAGGATTGCTTCAGTTTTGGATAAAAAAACAGAAGCTGAACAAGTTAACACACTGCTTTACTCAATGAGTCCAATAGCGGATGACATTATTGCTAGATAAGGGATCAATGAATCATATATTAAATTTGAAGAAGTACTAAAACCATTCAATATTTATTTTAACCTGAGAAGAAACAGAATCCTCAAAAGGGCTAAATTTAATAAGCGAGACTAAGAGAACATGTTGACTCATTCATTAATGATCTGTACAGGATGGCTGAAAGTTGTGAATATGAAGATCTAAAATCTGAACTTATCAGGGGTAGAATAGTTTTAGGAGTAGCGGCGACACATTCCCAGACCTGCTGCAAGCAAAGGAAGTTCGAATCCTCGAGAAAGCTATCCAGATTGTCAAGTAATCTGAACTCAGTATGCAACATGGGTCAATTTTTTGAGGAGAAAATAAACTATGGTACAAAGGAAATTCCACAGTCCAGTTAATGAAACAGCACAGGAACAGGAACACTCCAAGCCAAGGGAAGCAATATCCCACCTGACCAGTAGAGTGACTTTGCCAGAACTGTGGCGCAATGCACTCCCACAGGCAAGAGCAACGTTCTGTAATTTCAGTCCAATGCTTTCAGTGTAACAGAATTCATTATTTCAACAAACTGTGCAAGTTCAAAACATTGAACTGCACAGAAGATCCAAAGATGATTCACGAGGTCAACCAAGAGGAAACACACAGCCAGGCTTCTTGGGTGATGTCAAGATCCAGGATTTTTGTATTGGAATGCTGACATTGTAGTTAACAGCCATCTCACAAACTTCAAATTCACAAACTTCAAACTGGATATGGGAGCCAACATTACAGCCCTATTGGACAAAGAACTGTGAATGAGCTTCGAACAACAGGCACACCACCGTATGGGCACGGAGGAGTCCGATTTCCATACATAGGCATAATTCTGGAACCTCTAAGGTATGGCGGCAACCAAATCTTCCAGCTGATGTATGTCATCAGTAACCAGGCTTTTTCTGTCTCTTGAGCAGAAATGCCTTTGTGACCTTGAATCGCCTCAAATGATGTCAAGACAACCACTGTCGTAAATTATACAGAACCACAAGTTCCCGAAAGCTCAAACAAGAAAGTGTATCCTGACTGGGACTGTAGCTCCGAACTGGCTTCGCAGAAGAAATTTATCCATTTTCGTTACAGATGGTGGAAAGTTCTCATTGGGCAGACCAGCCAACACTCAGATGGTTACCACAACGCTCCAGCGGGAGATGGACAAGAGCAACCAACCAGAAGCACCTCAATCTCCAGTTCCAATGCCTGTTGATGAGGTCAACACTGCTGGCACAGAGCAAATGCTGCAGCTTTGGCCAGCATGACAATGCCACAGATGATTCTGGAACCGTCCATTGCTGACAGCATACCACACAGTCAAATGCAAAGGTGAGTTAACCAAAACAAACACATCCTCATAAGAGGAATCTCCGTCACAGAGGACATCACAACAATCTGTGCGCCAAAGGAAGAAGAGGAAAAGCAACATGGAGACGAGCACAACATATGCCTACCCCACAAGAAACAGCTTGAAAGATCAAACACCTATCACCACAACTGCTGAATTGGCAAATAATAGTTCAATACTATAGAATGGAAAAAGAGGATGAGGAGACACCCAGATGTCAGAACAATCTCCAGATTAACAGAGTTTACCTGCAATGACAGAGCATACAACTCCTTTGACAGCAGGGTGAATGATATATGGAGGGTTTATAAGGCCTCTAGACCTACCCAACCTATGAATTCAGAGATTTAAAGAGAGAGATGGGGTATAAATAATGGTGTTAATATGAGGAGTAAACTTGAATAACTTGAAATATATTAGACAAAAACTTGGGATAGGTGTAATAAAAGGGCCTGGCAAATACAGGAGTAATGTGAGACAAGAGTGCAATACCGTCATGCAGTGATGTAAGAGAACACATTTTGTTTTCGAAATTTAGAGTAGTCAATTCTTTTTTTTCTAATTAAGGAGCAATTTAGCGTGGCCAATCCACCTACCCTGCACATCTTTGGGTTGCGGGGTGAGACCCACACAGACACGGGGAGTATGTGCAAACTCCACACGGACAGTGACCTGGGGCCAGGATCGGACCTGGGTCCTTGGCATCGTAAGGCAGCAGTGCTAACCACTACATCACCATGCTGCCCTAGGGACTGGGAATGTAAGAGAACACATGACCACACACATAGGAGTTAGTCACGTGTAGGACAGAGCTGTGTGCACAAGTGAGACAGCTCCTAGCTTGAATCCTTTATTGTATATTAGTACATAGATCCTGTTGTAAATAAAGTAAATACGGTTCACCTACTTAAGACTACGAAGGCTTAATTGAGACCCACTGAATGCTAACCAACAACTACAACCGGAACAATCCCAGTTTTTTCCAGTTGCTCCAATATGTCTCTCATCTCTGATATCGTTCCAGTAAATTTTCTCAGTTTTGACATGCTTCTTTAAGTGTTGTGTCCTGAAGTGGACCCAATGCTCCAGCTGAAGCCTAACCAGTGATTTATAAATGTTTGTCGCGGCTTCTTTGTTTTTATTTTTTATGCCTCTATCTGTAAAGCCCTGGAGCAGTATGCCATTTTAACAGACTTATCACGCTGTCCTGTCACCTTAAAGTAAATGATAATCTCTCCGAGATGTGATTGCAAGAAACAACTCAAACTTTGCTTTCATGGTTTATGAGAAGAAATGTTCCTGTACCTAAGGCTGTGGCGCGGGAATAGAACAGATGCCGTGGGACTGAAAAATCAAGCTTGAATTCATGTAGTTGCATCCAAGTGACAGCATAACTACCACTAAACTTCCCTTTATGAGGCAAAGGTACCAAAGGAATGTCTTTGGAATGATTGTGATAGTTGTAGAAACATTCGGCACAAAGGTGCACAATACATGAAATTTATCATCCCCTCAGGAACTGCTCTTCCTCCCCAAAATACAGATGCATTCCCAAAGGAGATGTCATCCTGTAACTTTGGTTGCTGCTGGCAAAATGGTAGCTGCAATCTTAGTTGTTACATGAGACAGAAATCGTCAGTGCAAAATAACGTGTTCAAATAGCAAAGATAAAATAATCCACTCATAATAATGTAGATAAAATAATATAAATAAATGAAAGTTAGCTTTGGTAATTCACATTCTACATCAGTGAGGTTTATTTCAGCAAAGGAGCCTCCATCAGATGAAAACACATTTATCTCACAAGACCAGAGGAGGTGTGACAGATATAAGCATTGTTAAAGAAAAGGTTTCTAAATACCTGAGCATAAGGCTATCAAGAAAGGCTTTGATCAATGTGGATAGTTTGGTAATTAAAATTTATTAGCAAATTAAATTCTTTTAGACTTCCTCTGATTCAATTGATCATTCACTGAACAGAACATGATGTGGGGTGTAATTTAACATAAAAAAAAAGTAGAGTCCTGTTTTGGGCATGAATAGTGGGGTGTTTCTCGGCGCCTGCAGCACCGAGAATGACCCCTCCTATCAAATGGGATTTTGTTTTTTGGGGGGCTGCCGTGGGGAAAGCCCAGCCAAAATCACACTTACCTCACTTGCTGAATTGGCAAACTCAGCTTGCCAATGTAGGAAGAGATCAGGGCGCCATTTTTAAATGCCACGTCATCTCACAACCCCTGCTACTGCAGCCTCCAGATCCCCCCCCAACACCCCAATTAGGGGGTTCCCAAGCATCCCCTCACCCCACCTCATAAAGACAGGGCACCTCCAGGCCCAGTCTGCAGCACAGGCGACTGTGCACCTTGGTACAGCCAGCCTGGCATCATGGAATTGTCCATGCCAGAGTGCCCAGATGGTAGTGCCAGGGTGCCCATGTGGCATTAAGGTACCATCCAGCCCAGAGGCTGACCACCTGAGGGCCTCTGATCACCTGGGAGGCACCTCCAAGAGCTGTTACACATGGTTGACATTTGTGGAAACCAGTACCAAACAGTGCAACAGTGAGGTCTCCCAGGCACAGACAGTCGATCCCATGGCTTGGGAGACTCTGGCATAGACATATTTAAGTGAACCTAACTGCTTATTTAAATATGCAAATCCGGATCCTATCCAATGAAGGTGAGATCCAGATCGCAAGGTGTCCCAAGCATCGTGATTTAATGGCCTCTTCGCTTCACCGGGTCCGGCGCGACGTGGTCTTCCGATCGTGCCTGTGGTTGCAATTAATACATAGAACATAGAACATAGAACAGTACAGCACAGAACAGGCCCTTCGGCCCTCGATGTTGTGCCGAGCCATGATCACCCTACTCAAACCCACGTATCCACCCTATACCCGTAACCCAATAATACATTAACATACTAACAGCATTTCTTTTCATCACAGCTGGTTTGGGTTTCTGGCTGATGCTTGATACTCAACCAAGCTTACAATTTAAGTAGGACCTATTGAACTGACCAGCCATGCATTATGAACAATTAAAAAAAGAGACAAATATAATGAAACCCACTGTTCTTCATGGAGGGATCACATTTTCCAGCCATGCAGCTATCCTGCCAGAAAGTGAGCGTGAATCATGCAGGTAATTTGCAGTGCAGATTTATGAAGATGTGAATATAGTAAGACATGCAAGTCGGAATATGTGTATGCATGATGAGAAATGAATGAGTTATGTGATTATCAGCCAGCCATCCCAGTGCCGAGTAGTGTTTTGTGGCATGGATAATTGGTTCAATGACCTGAAAAGTAGTGTTTTGAGGTAGCTCATCATGGAAGCACTCTGCTTCATCTTCAGCTGTTCCCACATCATACATACACCCACTACATTGACTCGGACCACCACCTCCTCCTGCCAGGAATGTTGCACTGCTGTCCTCTGAAGATGCCTTGATATGCAAATTAGGGAACCCCCTCTTTGCCTTCACAAAAGTATTTTATTATGCCAGCCTCCACCAGGCCGCAACGGGGGCTGGTTTAGCACAGGGCTAAATCGCTGGCTTTGAAGGCAGACCAAGGCAGACCAGCAGCACAGTTCAATTCCCGTACCAGCCTCCCTGAACAGGTGCCGGAATGTGGCGATGAGGGGCTTTTCACAGTAACTTCATTTGAAGCCTACTTGTGACAATAAGCGATTTTCATTTCATTTCATTTCAGTTATGACAAAACTGTCAGTGCTCACTGTCATTAAACTTCACAAAACTGACAGCAACCTCTGGCATCTGCACACGTATAGTTAAACGCAGAACTCCAGAAGTCACTGTCAGTAATTGTCTACCCTTCCATAAGTGCCCTGTTGAAGTCTGCTCAGAGGGAAATTAATTAAAACTTACTGAATTTATGTGAACGTTTCGCTTTTTTATGCTCTATTCCAGCCATAGTTAAACCTTGTTGAATGAGGCTTGATTGGGATTTTAATAGTATACTACGTATAATTAAGCCTGAAAATTCTCCGCAGCCCCGCACCGAAATCTCGTTTGGTGCGGAGGTGGAGAATCGATATTCACGTGGGAATCGCGCCCAGCACCGCTCCCGCGTGGATTACGCGGCGCGACTAGGGGCCCATTGACAAAGGCCACCCCCCCCCCCCTGCAATTCTCCAGATAAAACTGTCCCGACGGTGTGGTTCTAACCTTGTCTAGCCGTTCGGGAACCTTGGGTCCGCAGCCGCCCTGGTGGGGGGGGCGGGTGGATCAAGTACCGTGGGGGGCCTTATGGGTGGTCGGGGTGGCGATTGGGTGTGTTATATGTAGCGTCGCTGGGCCGATCGTTGGGACCTTCTTTCCTCATCCAGGTCAGCCGGCTGAGTCTACCATCGGGTTTGACGCGGCTGCTTAAGGCCGCCGCCATGCGCATCCACGGACTCGGAACCGGAAGTGCGGGGGCCCCTATCTGCAGCTGAAGCTGCGAGAAGCACTCCAGGGCCCTGCCAGCACCCTACAGGGTAGGTGAATAGCTGCTAATATTTTTAAGGAACCTCCAGAGTAAAACTCCAGTGCTTTACGCTGGCCTGGGGACGTAGCCCCATTTTTGGAGAATCCAGCCCAACCTCTCTGGCCCTGAAAAACAAACTTCTTATTGCCAGAATTTCAAATTTCTCCATTCCATGATAAAACATCCATAGATATCTAGAAAAAGTATTTGCCATAGATTGCTTTCTTTTAGATTATAATAAAACCTGCTTATTGTGTTCTGGTTTGCAGTCTGTGAGAATTTTTCAATCTGATTGGCTGCTTAGCCTGTTTGGCAACATCACTGCTGGATGCCAGGGATCCCGGATCGCTGGCACCAGAATTAAATTAACATTTGGGGAGGTGAAATTCAAACTAGAGGGATTGCTAGATCTTGTGGGAAGCTTCAGCGCCAAGCACTGCCACTTTGTCACTGACCACAAAATCCAAGACAATGTTATGTAGCTCCATATGGAGAATAAGGATTAAATTACTTCTGATGTTCATTGCCTAATGCTTTCACATAACATTCCTTTGGGCTCTCTTGTAACACAGTGATTAAGCCATTTAACATTAAATAAAATAGACTACAATTAAATAGCTCACAAAGGAATTTTAGACAAACATACTGAAGCACTTATATTTTAGAGATGATCTTTGAGCCTTAAAATGTGTGACCTGTTGGAGAGAATGACTAGATGGGCTGAGCAGCCTTTTCTCGCTCAGTGTTCCTCTTTTGTTAATTGTATTTGTAAATTTAAGCATGTTAGGTGTCTCTTCTATCTATTTAGGATACTTCTATCTGGACCATTGCTATTGGTTTGGGGAAGGATTGTCTTTTGTTTAATGTATATACATTCATAACAATTCACACCACTTCTTATCAAAAGTATAATTCCATACACGCTTGTATCATTTCAGGAACTATTTTTCCTATTTCATCGATAACATTGCTGCATATGTGAATTAGTGGGATGTTGTTTCTCCTCAAAAATTTACTTGAAAACATGTTCAAATTTATAAATGTTTGAAATGCACATTACACAACCATGGTCTAATTAGTACTCACATTGCCTCCAGCTGCAAAGGAGACAAATCACAAAGGAATGCAGTGCAACATTAAAAGCATCTTTCGCTTTCTTCTTTACTTAATTAAGTTTTAATATGAATATAATACATTACAAAGATTCATGAGGTATCATTTATATCCCACAAGTGGCACGGACCATAACTCAGTCAGGACTTTATAGAAATTGGATCCAAAATACACCACAGAGTATTCGTCATGCACACATATATTGTTACTTTATTTAATGTTTCATCCACTTGTTTTTGTATTTTGGACCATATTTTATTCTCTTCCGCTTGTATCCAGTTGCCACATAACCCAAATGACAGATTTTTCAGGTGACCCTAATGTACTCCCTGCATCTCCCAATCCCCCCTCTCCATCTTCCCCCTCCCCCACTCCAACAATGTCTGCCTTCAGCTTTGCACACCAGATGTGATAATAAATAACTGAGTTACCTATTAGCACTTAATGAGTAGTGATTTGATTCTGTGACCTGCCAATGCCTGTTGCTGCACAATCCACATGTTTAACCCTTACAAAGTGAAGAGTAAAGTTATTTTTGTGGGTATCACTGTGCAGCTCTTGGTGAATACTTAACATCATAACCATAATATTTATATAACCATGTGAATTTAACTGACATTGGATTTATTTTAGAGTTAAGTGACCAAATGTCCATATGTCGTCCTGCCATCCTTTAGAGTTAGTACCAGATGTTTTTGAATATTAAAATTGGACATGCATTAACAAGTAGGAACAATTTAAATCCCCTATAATGACAATAACATTGGTCTTAAGACAGGATTATAATAATTTACATAATTTATGGAAATACATACAAAATTCTTAGCCATTTTAAAATATTTACTTAACAAGTACAGCTGACTCTAATGGGGAATTATTTTCATCTTTGTGAAATTCTCCCCCCACCATGATTCAGAAATGAATTTGGCATTTCTGACAACAAGTTGCTAGCTTTCTAATTTTGTGACATGGAGTAATTGGCAACTGATAAACTCAGGCCATTAAGTGTTTGGATATTTGAAGTTTGAGAGGCTGAGCTTTCTGTTCATTTTGGAGTTGGGGTTGAATTGTATCCGTGGCCACCTGTGTGCCCAGAGGAATATATCCTCATTAACTGTCACAGAACTGCACTGGGATAATGATGGGAGACATCTGGAATTAGGTAGGAAAACACATTGATTTTTGATCATATTTGTTTCCTCGAAGGAATGAGGAAGCAGTTGTCCCAGCTGATCTGGCCTATAAGCACACCAAAGAAGAAGGGATTTTTTAAATTTAGGAATCACTGACATGCTTTGGTATCATCCAACTGCATTATAAGCTCTTTTCTCATTTCTTAAGAACAGGAAAATTGTACATGAGCAGCTATACTTTGCTATTTGCTTAAGCATTGATTTGGTTTTGCACAGCTGTTAAAATTTAGCTATGTTTGCACCCAACAAATTCAATAATTAGAGGTATAGTCAGAAAATTGCATTGCCATGTGAAATTTACCAACCCTAAATCCATATGAATGAACCAGACCTTTGTAGGTATAATAGCTAAACCAAGATCTACACCACAGTAAAAAAAAACTGCAGTAATTATCTGTTTTGGAAGTGATTGAATGTCAGAGCTCAAAAAGACGATGAGAGAACATAAGCTAACTTGCTGTGTGAATGCATTGGCTCCAATTATTTATCCTTGGTGTGACAAATAGGCAATATGCACAGAGGTTTGGATTGTCAAAGGAAACTGTTTATGACCTCAAGTCAGGAGCTGCGAACTGACTTAAAAATTAGGTTGCGTCATTAGCAGAGCCCAGCTGCTTATCCTGTGACAGTTGTTCTCACCTTCTATCTTTCTGATACAGGGGCCTGAGATGTAAGTGATGGTGATGTTCTTATCCAGGCCGCTGTATTGCATTGTGCAAGCTAGGTCAGAGTTTTTTTTTCTTTCAATGACAGATTGCCTTCTATGTTTTCCCAATACAAAGGAGCAGCAACAGAAAGCACAGATGGATGGATTTTCGGATTAAAACTGGCTTCTCCAGGGGCCTCAGAGTAAGAGGCTACATGCATATTGAAATATGTGCAACAGCAAAGTCTGAAACTGTAATGTTGGCTCGGGTGTTCGCAGAGTCGTGGGGACTTTGCAGAAATTCCAAAATGGCTGACAGATCCTAGATCCAGAAGTCCCGACTCCATTTCCAATAGATCCCATTTTTTTCCAGTAGGGGAAAGTGGTTATGACATTAAATCCATCTATGCTGGCTCTCTGCAAAAGCAACTCACCCTGGTCCCACTCCCCTGCCTTTTCCCTGTAACCCTGTAAATGTTTTATTTCCAGATAAATATCCAATTCTCGTTTGAAGGTAATTGAATCAGCCTCCACTATGTTCACAGGCATTGCATTCCAAATTGTAACCACTTGCTGCATTAACAAGTTTTTCCATGTGTCACTATTCCTTCTTTTGCCAATCACCTTAAACCTCTGCCCTCTTTTTCTCAGTCCTTCAGTCAACAGGAACACTTGCCCCAGTCTGCTTTGTCCAGACTGACCTCACATGCTTTTGAATAGACTATCAGATGCCCTCTTTATCTTCTCTTCTCGAAGAAGAACAACCCCAGTTTCGCCAATCTATCCACATGGCTGAAGTTTCTCATCCCGGAAAACATTCTCGTGAATCTTTTCTGCATCCTCTCTGATGCTTATGCTTTTCAAATTGTTCTCTCAAACTGCCCTGCCAGCTTCAATGATTTGTCACATACCCCCCCAGGACCCTCTGCTCCTGCGCCATCTTCAGAATTGTATTCTATATTTTATATTGCCTCTCCTCGTTCTTCCTACCTCTGTGTGAAATTTAATTCGTCACTTGTCCAGCAATTCCACCAGCCTGCCAATGTCCTCTTGAACTTCATCACTCCTCAAGCTCACAATACTTCCAAGTTTTATGTCATCCTCAGGTTTTGTTATTGTGCCTTGTACACCCAAATCTAGGCCATTAATATAGATCAAAAAAAGCAGCACTCATAATACTGAACTCCACTGTATACATTCCACCCGTCCAAAAAAATGTTACTGACTACTCTGTTCCCTGTCACTCAGCCAGTTTGTTTCAATACTGCTATGTTCCTTTTTATTCCATGGACTCCAACTTTTCCGACAAACCTTTCATGTGGTACTTTATTAAATGCCTCTGCAAGTCCGTGCTCACCATATTGACCACATTACTCGCATCAAGCAGGTCAATAAAGCATGATACACTCTTAATAAATCAGTGTTAGATTTCCTTAATTGATCCACAATTGTCCAAGTGACTATTAATTTTCTCCTGAATGATCGTTTCTGAAAGCTTTGTCACCACTGCAGTTAAGCTGACTGACCTGTGGTTTCTGGGTTTATTCTTTCATCCTTTTTGAACAATAGTGCCACATTTTTAAATCTCTATTATCTGGCCCCATCCCTGTATCGAAGGGTGACAGGACGATTCTGGTCAATGCCTTGAAAATTCCACCTAGCCCTCATTATTCTTGAATGCATCTGGTTGCTCTATTATATTATGTGCAGAGATTGGCATTTTGTCCCGTGCGTCAGGGCATTCAAGTATCACAAGAAAAATCTGTTTTTTTCCACAGTTGGATTGGAAATTGTCCTTTTCAATCAATTCGATCTGTTGGAGCTTGAAGCAGGTGCTGGAGCCCCCTCGATTTGGAGGGCAAGACTGGCACATGCTAGAATTATTCAGTTAGTTACATCCTTCTGTTTTTGGTTAAGGATAGATTTTGGGTGATAAACTAGAATGTGCTGAAGATTCCCCAGGTTCACAATTACAGGTGCTCAAGAGTTTCACAAAAGAAACAGGTACCAAACTGAAACTTTCCTCAAAAGGACATTTGTTTGTTGTCTGAGGTGAAAATTAGTTTTGCTGTCATCTAAAGTGGGAAAATTATTTCTAGGCATGAATTCATGAACTCTGGGCTGGATTCTCCCAAAATGGGGCTATGTCCCCACACTGACATAAAAACGCTGGCCTTGCACTCCCCAGTTTCCTGAGAAAAATAAAAGTCGATTCACTTACCTGCAGGGGGCTAGCAGGGACCCGGGGTGCTTCACACAGCTTTGGCTGCGGATATGGGCCCCCGCACTTCTAGTTCTGGTCCATGCATGCGCACGGCGGCGGCCTCCAGCAACCGCGCCGAGCGCCATGGCGGACTCGGACCGCAGAGGCAGCTCCGTACTATAGGTCCCCCCAATTGGCCGTGTGCCCCTGCCGTCCATAAGTCTCCCCCCACCCCCCCGGTGCCCAATCTCCCCGCCCCCCTTTCCCCCCCACCAGGATGGCCGCGCACTGAGTCCCCAGCCGCCGCGCAAGAGTCCTGATCTGCCAGGCCATGTTAGTTCGACAGCATCGGGAACTCTGCCAGTTGGGAGCGGAGGATCGCTGGGAGGGCCTCTGGCAATGTCCAGCAGCGCGGCATAATTTGTGGACTTGTGGCTATTCGGAGCTCGGAGAATCGCCGGAGTGGTGCCTGGCCCGATTCTGTCGGGAAAGTTGCTTTTCCTCCCCCGTGCCAAACGCGATTTTGGTGTGGGGCTATGGAGAATCCATCCTTCTTTCTTTCACTGCATTGCCAGGATTTGAAAAAAAAGCAGGGAAGTAAGGTGGGAATTTTCCTTAAAAGGAAAAGTTACACAGAGATTCTCCTAATTATGATTTTACGATCATGTGTTAACGATGTGTGATTAGTCTATTGTGGGTAAGTTATAGTGACTGATATTCTGTAACTTAGAAAGCTTTTTCCAGTTCTGTTCTTGCAGCGGAAGCCCTTTTGTTTCTGTGTGGTAATCGGGGACAGAATCCACACTATCTGATTTGGAGGAGGCAGTGGGAATGGGAAAAATGAGGAGTGATTATTGATAATCAATAATACTGTTATAAATAGGAGAGGCACAGTAGTTACTACTGCTGCCTCACAGCGCCAGAGACCCGGGTTTGATTCCGGCCTCGGGTGACCGTATGCAATTTGAACATTCTTCCAGTGTCTACGTGGGTTTCCTCCGGGTACTCCGGTTTCCTATTACAGTCCAAAGATATGCAGGTTAGGTGGATTGGCCTTTCTAAATTGCCCCTGGATGGGGTTATGGGAACAGCGTGGTGGATTCGGCCTAGGTGAGGTGCTCTTTCAGAGGGTCGGTGCAGATCCGATGGGCCAAATGGATTCCTTCTGCACTGTAGGGATTCTATAGAATGGAAAACTCAAGATTGGAGGCACAGTCACTCCACTCAAGAACATACAAATCAGCTGCTTCTGTCTGTTCCTGCAAATCACATTTTGCATGCGCCTCAGTTTATTTTTGTTAGCTGGTAATGGCTTCTGTTCTTGTTAAAACCCTTTTCATGTGGTCAGAAGAACAATGCGGACTAGAAATTGCTGTTGTTGACATCAACAGATGAAAGTCTAATGAATTTCTGACATTGCTTTGTGGTTCTTAGGAGTCTTTACATCGTTTACTTTGAATGGTCTAAAACCTCCAATAAAACAACAGACAGCCATTTGAGGAATTGGGAAGACTCTGTGGAGCTTTAAAAATGGCAAGCAGGACCCAGATTTGGCTGTTGCAAGAGTCTTAACTGGCAGTCTGAAGGTCACAAATCAATGGATTAGACATCAACCCCCTTGAATGGTGGATAATGTATGTTTAAAGAGCCAACAAGAAAACAGTCTGAAGCTGTCACTGAGTTAAAGAAAAATCACTGCTAGATTGTGTTGATTGGCAGGCATAGGTTTGAAATAATAAATGGTAGCATGGTGTTGGGGTAAGAACTGTCTTAGATTTTTGGAAGATTTTATTTCATCTCTACATGGCTCCTGACATCTGCCTATTTTGGATGCTATGCGAGAGACTATGCAGGTGCATACAGGGTTTGAGTAGCCATGAGGGTGAGTGGAGGGCCATGAGTTGGCATGGGGAATATGAGAGGCCATGGAGCATGGGTAGGCTGGTGAGGAGTGAGAGCTAAAAGTCCTAGCAACTTCTAAAAGAGCTGGGATGAAGTCCGAGACAAGCAAAGCAAACCTTCCAACCAGCATTCCCCATGGCTGCCTACACTCTGCCTCCAGGGTCAGCTGACCCAACTCAACTTGCCCCACCAGAGTGAAAATTGGGCATTTCGGGGTGCTGTTTACTGAGGTGGATCCAGAGAGTAGGGACATTTCCTGACTTGAGCTCCCCACTTCGGCAGCCATAACCTCACCCACAGAGTCATTCTGACACAGATAAAGATCTTTCAGCACATCACGTCTATGCCAGATCTCTGTAGACTAATCTAGACAGTCTCATTCCCCTGTTCTATCCCTGTAACTTTATTTCCTTTTCAAATCACGGATTGTCCCCTCTTCCAGCCGCTTCAAAGGCAGAATGTTCCAGGTCATTGTCGCTTGCTGTATAAAAAAAATTCTTCCTCACATCCCCCACAAAACTTTAAGTCTGTGTCGTGAGAACAGATTTCCCATCCTACCTTGTCTAAACCTGTCATAATCTTGTACTCCCCTATCAAATCACCCCCTCAATCTCCTTTTCTCCAAGGAGAACAATCCCAGTTTCTCCAACCTAACTCTGTGGCTGAATTCACTCATCCCTGAAACCATTCTGGTGAATCGCCTCTGTACCCCTCTCAAGGACCTAAATTGTGGCGACCAGGACTGGACACAGCACTTGAGCTGTGGCCTAACCACAGCTTTGTTGTTGATAATAACTCTGGAATCGATTGTTTCACAGAGTTTTCAAGCGTATTCTCCCTCCACCAGGATCATGGGCTGGCAAAAATGATATAGCAGCGAAGTCATGACTGGTGGGATTATGGACAGAAAACATTACCCCGCCTCTTTCACTTCAATCCACAGAATGTGGCACCGGACAACCAAAGGGTTGGATACCAGTGTAACTGTCACATTTCAAGCGACCGTGCCGAGCGCCATGGCGGACTCGGACCGCGGAGGCAGCTCCGTACTATAGGTCCCCCAAATTGCCTCTCTATGTTCTCACATTCTGCAAATCTACCTGCAAATGGTGATGAATTTCAGGACGTGGCTCATTTCAGTAGGGATCTCATCAAACTGTGATTTTGTACAGTGATATTTCTTTGGCCTCCACAAAAACAGATATCTGTTTATTAAATCAATTAATAAATTAGCTTCAAACCACGTTGGACTAGAGAAGAAGGATTTTGTGTGTGTGTGTGTGTGTATAAGGCACCGACATGAGAGAACAATATCGCAGATACATGATTGAATCTGAAGTGTGCTAAAGGGCAAGAAATAAAGAAAGCATTGTGCCCAGCTCTTCTGCTGTCTCTAGGCTACTGGAGACAAGGGACTAGAGCAGGTGCAATGTGAGCAATTTTGTCTTGTGAATATAGAGCGGACTGCTGATTGAGATTCAACCCTGAACTGAGCTCCTGACCACACTTACTGTTCATTACCAAGACCTTCATAAAGTTGTCTGTCTTGGTCTTTTGAAAAACCTTATCCATGCCTTTGCTTTGGCTGGACTCAACTTTCAGTTCTCTTTTGCACAACATCCCACATTCCACCTTTCGTAAATAAGTTCATCCAAGAGTCGGAAGCGGTGTTAAATATAATCAGAAACAATTTTCCCCTTAAAAAAAAATCATCTGACCTCTGTTGATAACCATCTTGAAATCTGACAGTTTATGTTAGTCATTATGTTAGTCAATTCTCACATTGTGCGAATCTTCCTATGTCAGTGACAATATTTTAAAAACTTTGCATGTTTAAATGCTAAATGCAACTAGCAGATTTGTTCTCTTGTTACACAGAACGGTTTCTATTATGTGACAAACTTTAAAAAACTACTTTGTAAAATGATCATGACAGGTATTATAAAAAAAGATGGGGAAATATAAAAGCACATAAATCTTTTGTTGATTATTGTCTTTTTGTGAACAAGATGCAGAAATGCCTCAGTAATCTTTAGATTGTTAATCTGATGCTTTGCATGCCCAATACTTTGATAACCCAATTACGGCATCATGAAAATGTGAGATTTATTGCAGAATTTAACAGCTAGATATACAGTTGGGGGGAAAATTGTTTTTTTTTCTGTTAAATTACTTTTCAAAAAGGCTCCAGAATTTGCAAAGCAAGAAGTTTTTTATTTTGACAACGGTGAAATTTAAAGACAAATTGTCCCTCTGTGGAGTTTGATTTATCCCACAATGCTTTATTTGTTGCCCTTTGACCCATTTCAAATTCATTCATGGATCCGCTCCATTTTTCTCTCATGTCAGTGCCATATACACGCGCTCACGCACACACACACATTCCTTCTCCTCTTGTATAGTCTGACAATCCAAGGTGCAGTCTCCCCTATGGGTATGTTCCCATGCTGGGAAGCAGGATCCGAATGTGCCTGTTCAATTGAGCCAATTCTTTTCTGCCCTGGTAACTGAGATCCTTTTATTTGCAAATGGAAACATTCAGCCATTTTCAAGCTTCAGGAACTTACCTGGACAAAATGCAATGATAATTTAGAGCAGTTTTGCCTGATTTTCCTAAGCTCTACTGTAGTATTGCATTGCAGGGTTTTGGAGGTTTAAAAAAAAATAAATTTAGAATATCCAATGATTTTCTTTTCCAATTAAGGGGCAATTTAGCATGGCCAATCCACCTACCCTGCACATCTTTTGGGTTGTGGGGGCAAAACCCAGGCAAACACGGGGGGAATGTGCAAACTCCACACGGACAGTGACCCAGGTCCGGGATCGAACCTGGGTCCTCGGCGCCGTAAGGCCTCAGTGCTAACCACTGTGCCACCGTGCTGCCCAGGTTTTGGAGGTTTTAGTGCACCTTGCCAAAAAGACAATGAAGACAATTGTTTTTCCAAATATATGAAAATTAGAATGGTCATATACAAAATATATAACCAAATTAGCAAGATATTACACAGAATTACAGCAGAGAAAGAAACCATTTCGCCCAACTAGTCTGAGCTGATGTTTATTCTCCACATGAGCTTCCTCCCATTCCATCTACATCATCTCAACTTTTAAGCGTTTTTTTATACACTCTTTCTTCCATGTCTAAGCCTGTCTAGTTTCCTTTAGAAAGCACTTCAACTGTTTGCCTCAATCATTTCCAGTGGTACTAAGTTCCACATTCTGACCACTCGCTGAGTAAATAATTTTCTCTCAGATTCCTGATTGCACTCACTGGGCAGAATTCTCCTGTCTGGGACTAAGCCCGGAGACAAATGTGGGAAAGGGGAGTCTCTCCCTCTGCGGAGGCTGGCAGGCAACCACACCATATCAACTGGCCCTAACCTCATTAAGTATGCATCTGGGGGTTTAGAGCATATTCCGTGGCAGAGTAGACTTGATTGCACATGCCACGTTACCATATCTGGGTACATATTGAAAAGGCACCTAACATCACTGACCCAGCATTGAAGAAAGATGATGGACCTCCTTAACATAAAGATGGATCACCAGGAGAACTTTGAGACCAGAAGATGAGTCCCTTGATGACACTGAAGCTGATCGGTTCACTTGCTAGATGCTCCTCCCAACCACTGCTGTAGTGTTCTGTGGTGCAGGGTGCTGGAAGCCTCCCTCCCGAAGTCCAGAGGCAGCCCCAGGCATTCTTTAGGTAAGTCCTGACTTCTGCGCACACGGCAGACCGATGTGTTTTCCTGCAGACGTCACAGAGATTCAGGCATGCAGATAGATTCCGATCAGGCCTCCATCTGCATCCCATTAGTCTGATGCAAACCAGTTTCATGCCAGCCACCAGCAGGTTTCCCGATCTACCATGGCGGGCACCAGAGTAAGAACGCACAGGAAATTCATGCTGGCGTAAAACTGATCTTTCGACCCCTGTTGAAATCCCTCACCACCCCCTGCCCACCATTAAACTGGCCGATTGGGGGAGACATTCTCTCCACCTCTACCCTGGCCAACTCATCCAAAATTTTACAAGCAAAAGCCTTGTGATCATCTCACATTCAGTCTTCTGTTTTCTGATGAAAAAGAAGCCTCAGCGTGTTCAACTTCTCTCGATAGTTATGTTTGCGTTTCTTTTGGCACAGAACCCTTTGTGATTGTGTATCTACTTTTCTAAAATCAGACATGTTTAAAGCGACATATACTGCTTTGCAAATACCAAGCTTGCAGTGCGGATCATCTCATCACTAAGAAATGCTGTACGAGCAACTGAAAGATCGTTAGGGATAAAGAAAAAAGTCATTGGGATGCACGTGAGAATCTACAACTAAATGAGAGTTAATTAAAATAATATCAATGGCAATCTCTCTAGATTCTAGTTATTTACGTATGATGCGCATTACTTTACCACCGCACATTATGCAGAGCTGGGCTGAGAAGTGGCAGATGGAGTTTAACCCTGACAAGTGTGAGGTTGTCCATTTTGGAAGGACAAATATGAATGCGGAATACAGGGTTAACGGTAGGGTTCTTGGCAATGTAGAGGAGCAGAGAGATCTTGGGGTCTCTGTTCATAGATCTTTGAAAGTTGCCACTCAAGTGGATAGAGCTGTGAAGAAGGCCTATGGTGTGCTAGCGTTCATTAGCAGAGGGATTGAATTTAAGAGCCGTGAGGTGATGATGCAGCTGTACAAAACCTTGGTCAGGCCACATTTGGAGTACTGTGTACAGTTCTGGTCACCTCATTTTAGGAAGGATGTGGAAGCTTTGGAAAAGGTGCAAAGGAGATTTACCAGGATGTTGCCTGGAATGGAGAGTAGGTCTTACGAGGAAAGGTTGAGGGTGCTAGGCCTTTTCTCATTAGAACGGAGAAGGATGAGGGGCGACTTGATATAGGTTTATAAGATGATCAGGGGAATGGATAGAGTAGACAGTCAGAGGCTTTTTCCCCGGGTG
The DNA here is from genome assembly GCF_902713615.1 of Scyliorhinus canicula. Lineage (NCBI taxonomy): Eukaryota > Metazoa > Chordata > Chondrichthyes > Carcharhiniformes > Scyliorhinidae > Scyliorhinus > Scyliorhinus canicula. The sequence goes on along the minus strand of NC_052154.1, from coordinate 49,290,513 downwards.
GAACAAATCATTACAAGGGGACATAAGTTTAAGGTAAATGGTGGAAGATATAGGGGGGATGTCAGAGGTAGGTTCTTTACCCAGAGAGTAGTGGGGGCATGGAATGCACTGCCTGTGGAAGTAGTTGAGTCGGAAACGTTAGGGACCTTCAAGCGGCTATTGGATAGGTACATGGATAGGGTAGAATAATGGAGTGTAGATTAATTTCTTCTTAAGGGCAGCACGGTAGTATTGTGGATAGCACAATTGCTTCACAGCTCCAGGGTCCCAAGTTCGATTTCGACTTGGGTCACTGTCTGTGTGGAGTCTGCACATCCTCCCCGTGTGTGTGTGGGTTTCCTCCGGGTACTCCGGTTTCCTCCCACAGTCCAAAGATGTGCAGGTTGAGTGGATTGGCCATGATAAATTGCCCTTAGTGTCCAAAATTCTATGATTAACCTAGGACAAAAGTTCAGCACAACATCGTGGGCCGAAGGGCCTGTTCTGTGCTGTATTTCTCTATATCTCTATATCTATATTATATCATTTCTAAGGACAGTTACAGAAGACTGTAAAAAATCACTGTGAAATGTTTTGCTTTCAGATTGTGAAGACTCCTCTAGTAAAGATTTATCTTTGTCAAGGGATTGAAATATTGAATCTAAATTCTAATAATGGAGATGCTGGAGAGTGGCATGATATAATGCTAATTGTCTGCATTTAGATTCTTGTCATAAAATGTTCTTTCCAGAGCTTTCGAAAATATTGTTAAAGCTAACACTGAACCAGATCCTTTTAAATCAGACATAGAAAACATTTGGATACTCTGCTGTTCACCCATGTGGATTTATAACAGGTGTTAGAGGCACATTTGTTGGGGTCAACCTGATTTGATGACAGTAATGAGACTGAAAATGAAGGTCAAAATGTTTTAACAGTGCTCAGTTTTCATAATCAAGCAGTATGTATAAATAAAGTTTAAGAAATAAAATGTTGGAAATCTAATTGTGGAATAAAAGGTTGCAATATTCACAGGTTCAATCCATGGAAAGCCAGCTTATTTCCAATAGAACAGAATGTTTTTAAATACCTCCTTCAGTACTACATGCACCATGGGGTAGATCTTTACTTTGTGCGATAGTATAAACCAGGAAATAATGAGCAGCCGCCTGTTTAACATCTCTGCTAGTTTTTAATTTCTACTTGGTCAATGAAAATAAAAATTGGGAGAGATGTGAAGCAGACTGTCGATGTGTTATCATTGGTTTTACATGACCACATGAAGTCAAGGCCGACCCCAGTGAACTGCAACTCAAAGGAGATTAAGAACGGAGCACCTGGTGACTCTCATTAGTATGAAGCAATATGTAGGTGACAAACAACACTGCTTCAACTTCTGTATTAGAGTAACAAAGATGCAGCAATACATTTCATCGATACATTATTTTCACTATTTCAATCATCTTAGTTTGACCAGATGAGAAGGGAGGTTAATCTAATGGAGGGACAGTTAATGCCACTGATCTAATTTGGGTAATGACTTTGACTTTGTTAGTTTCTCCCTCATTTTCTGTGGCTTTTGCTGAAGTAATTTATATATTCTTTTTTCTACTTTCCTCCCTCATACCCATCGCTAGAATGTTGCAATTTCCTGCTGCAATATCAAGATAAATAATCCCTATTGAAAGAGTCCTCGAATGGATGTTAAGTAAGAAAGAAGTTGAACTCAGCCGTAATATATCTCTTGTGGTTGAATCAGTTTCTGAAAAAATGCTGGGCGAGATTCTCCCATCGGGAGACTAAGTCCCGACGCCGGAGTGAAAACCGGAATGTTTCACCCTGGCGTCGGAGGCGCTCCTCGCCCCCTATTCTCCCATTCCCTGGGGGCGAGGAGCGCTGCCGCGTCATTTACGTGCTCCGGGCCTTAGCGCCGCATAAAAGACGTCACCCGCGTATGCGCAGGTTGGCCGGCGCCAACGCGCGCATGCGCGGTTGCCGTCCTCCCCACGGGTGCCCCGCAAGAAATGTCGGAATGATCTTGCGGGGCGGCGGAGGAAAGGAGGTTCTCCTTCATAGAGGCCGGCCCGCCGATCGGTGGGTACCGATCGTAGGCCAGACCCCTTTTGAGCCCCCCCGATGCTGGATCCCCCACCACAGGCCACCCCCCCCAGCGTTCCCGCGCTGTTCCCGCCGGCAACGACCAGGTGTGGACGGCGCCGGCGGGAACACGTCGTATTGGGCAGGCCGTTTGGCCCATCCGGGTCAGAGAATCGCCACTCGCCCGTTACAAACGTCGAGTGGCGATTCTCCGAGCGGCCAGCCGTAAATCTTGCCGCGAACATTGCCACTTGCTCGCCTCAGCAACCATTCCTTGCTTTACCTTTTTCCACGTCATCTTCCAAGGCCCGCAAGATCCTTTCTGCACTAACCCAAACTGGTCATTCATTTCATGGCAATTTGTGGAATGTTGCTATGCAAAACCTCTTCCTGTTGTTCCAATAAAAGTTCATTAGAACATAAGAAATAGAAGTAGGAATGGACCATATGGCCCCTCAAACATTTGATCAGCCCTGATGATCGGCTTTAACTCCGTATTCCCTCCCACACTCCACATCGCATGATTCCCAATGAGATCAAAGATCTGTCCAGACTATTTCAGAAGATGGATTAGCTTTATATTTATAGCTCTTCACAGTACACTAACTCCTCTGTTGAGCAGGTGTCTTTTCTAATTGCAGTTTTTTGAGGCTTTTTCTTTGTTCTGAACAGAGCTTACCCCTCCTTTGAAATAGCCTGGAAGTGTCAATCAAGAGACTTGAAACAGGTAATCAACCATGAAATTGAATGTAAGCAATGCAGTTCAAAGCTTTTAGGTTTCAAAGCATACCTAGAGGCTAGAAAAAGTTAAAAGGAAATGTAATTGACTGAAAAAAAGCACTTTGAAGATTTCAAACATTTCAAAGGGAACATTTTTACTTCATCTGACAAATATTTGATATTGACATGCTGGGAGGGACATCAAAGTGTTCCAACACATCAGGAGGAAGACCTTTCACTACAACTTGACATGCTGAAAAAGTGTTTAATGATTTTCAAAGTTTTAGGATGAAACCTACCACATGACCACATACTAGGAAAGACCTCCACTGACCTGCATCCCTCCAGCCCAGCTTGACCTCCCAAACCCCAACTTCCCTGAAGGAACCCTCTCGGCACCCTGGAGGTACGTGCAGAGAGGGTACTCACTCTCTTGCCCCCCCCCCTCGAAGTCCACAGCGCCAGGTCACCACTCGTCAGGACCTGCACTAATTCACGCTGGTGGGACTCCTGGCTAGAGGAATGGCAGCATCTCAGGAGGCCGGTGAATCAGGCTTTCTGCTCGATAATTACATTAAAATGAATGTAAATAAGGAATTAGCATGTTCTCGCCCATTCTGAGTGAGAACATGATTGAGGTCGGTGGGAATCTGATTGGGGCGGGTGGAGTGGGCCTAGAGACTTGCAAGGGCTCGACACCCAGTGAGAATCCCATTTCAGCCCTCATGCCCAATTCAACGAGCCATCACAATTCCCGTCTGGTGTCAGCTGGCCCAATGGATTGCCCCCTATATTCCATCTTCCACTTGCTGCCCACTTAGGTAACCTGTTCATACCTGTATGCAGTCTCTTTGTGGCCTCCTTACAGCTCACATCCCCACTTTTTTGTATTGTTGCTAACTTTGGTGTTTTGATCACTGTCTCTAAATCATTAATATAGATTGTAAAACGCTGAGGCCCCAGCACTAATCCTTGCTTGCAGCAGTCTACTGGTCACATCCTGACAACTGTCTTAATTGCCTTTATCCCTGCTCTCTTCTTCCTGTCTGTTAGCCAATCCTCCATCCATATTACCCTTTTCTCAACAGAACGGAATCCAGACTTGGATGAAATGTCATAGAAAGAGTCATGGGGGTAATTGTCTTTCTTTTTATTGTTATGATTCATTTATATGTTTTTTTAACCCATGGGAAATGAATTTCTGAATGAACTCCGTATGGATAATAAAGTGGAATTGGAATTGAATTGTGTGATTGAGATGAGAACCCTGCTCGCTGTATTAGCCTGTGCGTTCTCTGTTTAGATCAATATTCCAGCACACAAAATAAAGTGCAGAACGTTCTGATACTTTTACTAAGCGTCAGTCCCAGCGGAAAAACTGGAGAGAAACCCACTGGCGCTTCAAAAAGAAAACCAACTCGTCGCATATTCAGCCTCTTGAAGGAAAAAAATGCTTCCGCGACTCTCACGCCGCCCATGGAGGCCTGTGTCTGGTTTGCCCGACTTGCCACAACCTAATTGCAGCAATCTGTGCGGCGCACCATTTAAACGCCTCCCCACACCCTGTTCCAAGTTCAATAGAGGTAGGAAACTCTCTACCCACAATCGGTCAGGCTTCCAGCCAGCGAAGTGACCAGCCTGACTAGGGAGGCTGTGGCCGCGTTTGAGAGCACCAGCTCACTCCATCAGAGGATGGTCTTGCACTGCCAGATGAATGACCTTCTTCGTGTGGCATGGGTAAGTCCACTTCCTCATGGCTCCTTCAGCACCCCTTAACACAGACCTCACACCCCCACAGTGATCTGACTCCCACCCACCTCACAGTGCCACAGCACCTGTCATGCACCACCCCATCCCCCAGTAGCTCCTGTGCCCCTCACATAGCCACTCCCACTTAACACCCTTGCATGCCACATTTCATTCCCATGTGGCGTGGTACGACTCTCGCCTGCACTCTCCCCATCTGTCTCATTGCAGGACAAACTCGAGCACAACAGGGGCTGCAAAATCCCTTGCAGTTCACAAATGGCACCCCTTGCTTCCATGGGGACCTCCCCCATACACTTGTGTGTGGTAGAACTGGGAGATGTCACACAGGCTACCCTTGCGGCCCTGAAACAAGCCGCTGGCACAAATGTTCAGAGTGGCAGTTACTTTCAGGGCCACGGGCAAAGGGTGACCTTCCAGTCCATGTGGTGCTAACTCTTGCAGCACGTGGCACAAGTGGTCCCCTGGGAAAGATGCAGCCTTCTCCGGCACTGGTACTCTGACATCTACATAGAACAGAATCCGTACTGTGCGGAGGAGGCCATTTGGCCCATCAAATCTGTACCGAGCTTCCGATAGAGGACCCCACCGAGGCCCACTCCCCATCCCTATCCCCGTAATCCCGCAACTCCATTTTACCTGCACATCTTTGGACCCTCCGGCAATTTTAGTCTGGTCAATGCACCTAACCTTTGGACTGAGGTAACTAAGAGGTAGAGGTAGGAAGTTCTCCAGCGGTACCGTGGCCAGTATTGTGTCCACCATTTGTGGCTCTCCTCCTGGTTGATCAATGGGCCATGCCCCCTGCCCCACACCCCTGCCTCCACCCCCGCCTCCACCACCATCACCCTCTGCAGGATGCTAATCCTGGCCACGTTCACGGGCACATCGATGTCATTGCTGCTGCTCCTGCACAGTTATCAATAAAACTGTGAGCTCAACTGGCTCCATCATTCTCTTTAAATGAATAACTGAAAGGAATAAAACAGCAAAGTGAGTGGCAAGGAGTCCAGACAGTTCCCTGACCCACAGCCCTCTCAGGGCAGCACGGTAGCACAGTGGTTAGCCCAGTTGCTTCACAGCTCCAGGGTCCCAGGTTTGATTCCTGGCTGGGTCACTGTCTGTACGGAGTCTGCATGTTCTCCCCGTGTCTGCGTGGGTTTCTTCCGGGTGCTCCGGTTTCCTTCCAAAGAACAATCCCCCCCCCCCCCCCCCCCACCCTAATAAAAATGCAGAGGCACAATCCTCACCTCTGCTGGCTCTGGATTTGACTTATGTGGGCCCACTGCATCCTCTCTGGTCCCCTCCTCTCTAATTTACACCGTGGAGGGTAATGGCGACCTGAGCACCCGTCTAAGATATTCCCAGCTGAGGGTGCCAGCTTCTTGTTTTTATATATGCTGCTGTATAATCGTGCCGACGTGATGGTGGCACAGCAGCACAGTGGTTAGCACTGTTGCTTCACAGGTTGCCAGGTTCGATTCCCGGCTTGGGTCACCGTCTGTGCGGAGTCTGCATGTTCTCCCCGTGTCTGCGTGGGTTTCCTCTGGGTGCTCCGGTTTCCTCCCACAGTCCAAAGATGTGCGGGTTAGGTGGATTGTCCACGATAAATTGCCCTTAGGTTAGGTGGGGCTACTGGTTTACAGGGATAGGGTGGAGGTGTGGGCTTAAGTAGGGTGCTCTTTCCAAGCGCCGGTGCAGACCCGATGGGCCAAATGGCCTCCTTCTGCACTGTAAATTCTATGATCTATGATCTATAATTTGGGACATCCAGTCCTGCACAACGCCATATGTGAGCACCTTTCCAATGAGCCTCACACCCTCCCCTCGCACACAGTCGCTAATCGCCCAGTTGCCCCTCTCAATATCATCTGACCAAGGCACCTCAACCCTTCATAGTCTCAGTGGGCCACATTCCAAAACACCCCCCACTACCACCCAACCCGAGGGAGGACTAAGGGCAGTTGACTGTGTTCAATTAACCTGCATTCCAACCTCAAGGGTAAGCGAGACGCTGCCACCTGTCATGTCCAGAACAGGTTACTGATGAACACCTCCACCCTCCTGACATGCATTAGGGGTGCTATGTGTGACACTCCTCTATCATAGAGAGATGGTTGTGAACCTTGGTGTCCAATGCTTGGTGGCTCAGCTCCCAAAGGGTTAACTATTGGGCGCCAATCAGTGGCACACTCAAGCATTGCAGGATTGATTAAATTCACACAAATGATTCATCAAGGAAGGGTCAAGGGTCAGAGATTAGATCAGGCAATTGGCTTTCCCATGCGGCAGATGAGGCACACCTGATTCATGTTGAGACAGCAGTTTGCAGGCACCTTCATCCTTCAATATTCCCACAGCTCGTATGGGCTGTGGATTAAACATGCCTCCCACCTTGAAGAGCCAGCCACCAGGACTTTATTCCCTTATGGCCTGGCCTCCATAACCAGTGGTTTTCCCCTTCCAGACAATGCCCTGCGGATACACTTTAGCAGCCTGAGATATGGGGTCTTGTTCTGACTGCACTCGTTCACCCCGTTGTGTGAGGTCTTCTGTCCTCATGTAGCTGCTCAACTTCTTCTCCCTTGTCATAGAACATAGAACATACAGTGCAGAAGGAGGCCATTCGGCCCATCGAGTTTGCACCGATCCACTTAGGCCTTCCACCCTATCCCCTTAACCCAGTAACCCCTCTTAACCTTTTTTTTCATCACTAAGGGCAATTTATCATGGCCAATCTACCTAACCTGCACATCATTGGAATGTGGGAGGAAACTGGAGCACCCTGGAGCACTAACATATTCCCTTCCCAGCTGAGGGTGCCAGCTTCTTGATTTTATATAAGCTGCTGTAAATCGTGCCGACATGATGGTGGCACAGTGGTTAGCACTGTTGCCTCACAACTCCATGATCCCAGGATTGATTCCCGGCTTGGGTCACCGTCTGTGCGGAGTCTGCATGTTCTCCCCGTATCTGCGTGAGTTTCCTCCGGGTTTCCTCCCACAAGTCCCGAAAGATCTGCTTGTTAGGTGAATTGGACATTCTGAATCCTCCCCCAGTGTACCCGAACAAGCGCCGTAGTGTAGCGATTAGGGGATTTTCACAGTGACGTCAAAGCAGTTTTAATGTAAGCCTACTTGTGACAATAAAGATTCTAACATTCATTAATGGGGGGGGGGGGAGGGAAAGTCCCGACAGGAGGGTGCGCTAATGACATTTAAATTGGGTTCCCCACCTCGCTGAGTGGGAACCTTGCTACATCATCAACGAGGGGCATGGAAAATCGGGAAACGCCATCTCGCTGGTGAGAATCACGTTTCCCGACTCTCGCAGGGTGTTGTGCCCCATGTCGCCGTTCTCGCTGTCGGCTAATGTGGGCTGAAAATCCCACCCAGGTGGTCTCACAACCTTGCTTCATATCAGTTGGCTAATTAGACCAGCTCATAACTCGCACTGCTTCCCTTCAGCCATTGTTTCATAACTTGAGTGATTCATTATTTTAATGTTCTAGCCATTGACTCCTGAATGATCCATCCTCCATCTTGGCGAGACAGGAAGGAGCAGTTCACACTTTCATGGTGAACAATTATCTCTGTTGTGAACTCGACAGACTTTATGTTTCCATGAAGCGGAATGGAACTTCACAAGTATAAATTAGCAGCTACTTCTAGTCTGTGCCCTTCTGTTTCGCAAAAGTATGTTTTTTTCTTTAAAAAGCTCTCTCTCTCTTATGATCTGCTGGTGAAATTATATATTAATACTTCACATTTCTCATATACTCGCATTGGAAAGAGTTCCGAGGAAGGGGTTGTCTTACAAGGAAAGTATTGTAACACCCCCCCCCCCCAACACCCTGCAGGATGAACAGAAGGTTTATTGACGATTTCTTCCAGAGCCTTTAGTCAAAGCTACTCCTCCGAGTGAGTGCCGGCCAGTTCTGAGCGGGCTGTTTAACACAGGGCTAAATCGCTGGCTTTGAAAGCAGACCAAGGCAGGCCAGCTGCATGGTTCAATTCCTGTATTAGCCTACACGAACAGGCGCTGGAATGTGGCGACTAGGGGCTTTTCACAGTAACTTCATTTGAAGCCTCCTTGTGACAATAAGCGTTTTTCATTTCGTTTTCAAGTCCTCGGACGCTCCGCCCCTTCAGCAGGGGCACACGTATACTCCGAGGGCTTCTGGGAAAACTAGATCGCTAACTTCAGTCAGGCCCAGGATATGACAGAAAGATTGGGCCTAAACTAATTGAATTCAGAAGAATGAGAGGTCATCTTGATCCTGAGGGGGCTTGTCAGGATAGATGCTGAGAGGATGGTTCTCCTCATGGGGGAATCTAGAACTGGGGAGTACAGCTTAAAATAAGGGGTATTCTATTTAAGATAGAGACGAAGAAGTTCTTTTTTTCTCTGAGGTTCATTAGTCTTTTGAATTCTCTTCCACGGAGAGCAGTGGAGGCTGGGTCATTGAATTTACTCACAGTGGAGCTTGACAGATTTTTGATCTACAAGGAAGTCAAGGGTTATGAGAAGCAGACAGAAAATTGGAGTTAAGGCCACAGTCAGATCTGCCTTGATCTCATTGAATGGCGGAACTGGCACAAAAGGCCTATTCCTGCTCCTATTTCTTATGATCTTTTATGATTATATATTGTTTGATGTTTGTTCAAAATGTCTGTGTGTTCTTTCAATGATAAACTGCAGCTGGGAATTTTACTGTGCTACAGGAAGGGTCAACATTGCTAGCATTCAAAGGGCTATAGCTAGTCTGACTGCTTTGCCTGAGGCAAGGTTTGAGGAGCCAGATTTTTATGAGATAAATATTTAAACCATAAACTTGCCCTTATACTATTGGTTTACCCTTTTGGTTGATTTTCTTTAGATCCACAAATGTCTTCCTAATTTGCCATTATCAACTTTGGATAATGGAGCTTGTACCTACTTGTTAGGTAGCTGTGGCACCTATAAACAGTTTCTTCACCAAATCACTTCAAAAAAGATGCACCATAAGATGTTTCAAAAAATGTGACGGACCTTCCACCCTAAAACAGCAAACTTTTGGTGATTGACAATTACATGCTGCATGAAAATTAGTTTGGGTTGGACATTCATTATTTTAGAGAGTATTCTTTGTGGTATTATCATAACTGTAAGAACTGCAAGTGTTAATGAAGTGTCTAGAGTAGCCACCAGACGGAGCTACAGTTACAGCTATATAAGGCATTGATGCTAAGCCTTGTGGGAGAGTGTGTGCAGGAGGTAGCTAGAGAGAGTCAGAAGTACAGATAGTGTAAGTGAGAGCAGCTCATAGTTTATATCAGTATTAAGATTAGCTGTAGATGAGTGTAGTTTAAATGTTAACAATCAATTGTGTATTCTTTAGGAGTACATGTCGAATCCAAATTAGTAGTGTTAATAAATTTATAGCTTTGTTTAAGTTCAGTCTAATTTGTGGTATTTATGAACACTACACTAACCATGCTGAAACAGTAAGAAGTCTTACAACAGCAGGTTAAAGTCCAACAGGTTTGTTTCGAATCACTAGCTTTTGGAGCGCAGCTTCTTCATCAGGTGAGTCTCAAATCTTCAATGAACCAGAACAATTGGCCATTACAGTAGATTTTATTTTATTTTTTTCTTTATAGCGAGAAGTATTACTAGATGTAATTAAAATTGGTAACCTGGTGTTTCCTTCACACAACTGAAAATTGATTTATCACCAAAATAAGCCTTATTAATAAGAGCTGGGAAGAAGCTGATTTTAAATCACTGAAAATGGCACAAGAAACTATTTAATAGTTTCATTGGTGGCTGCCAATCAGTTTCTTACTCGTTTTTAATCTGAAAAATATTCTGAAAGGTGTTGGCTGGTATCTGTACACCCAAAACAATCGGTACATTTAAAGAGCCTTCGCTAACCAGGAGTCCAGCAAATATGACCCATGTTTTGTGGGTGAGGTCCGATTCTCGAATCTTGAACCAGTGGGAAAGATTGCAGAAAATACCAGCACAAGTGATATTGGATGTAACTCAGACAATTTAAAATTCCCTCATCTTTGGCGCTATTTCAGCTGATTCTGCCCCTTTGTGCTGACATAACTAGTGGGATACCGTTATGTTTATAAATTTATGCTTTGGGGAAGCTCTGCAGAAATATTGTTTGTAAACCTATAAACCTAAAACAAATCATTACTAATTTCTTATAATCTTTAGGCTCACAAAAGGCTCTCTGCAAGTTTTTGTGGTTCAGCACTTGTACTGTCCTACATATGGTTTAGTATCAGTCATGGACTCTTCTATTGATTTATTAATACTGTGAAAATTAATGTTTGTTGATACAGTACTGAATGCTGAGTCTGCACTTGCATTTAAAATGTTCACCCGTTCATCTGTGTTTTCTCTTTCCAGCTGCTGATTCACCAGCTGTGTATTTGCAGCATTTTGTTTAGAAAAAAAACTCAGAATTGCAATATATGCAGTTTTCTCATTTATTGCAAATAGTTTACAAAGATCAGTGGGTTGAAACATGCATTGCCTAAACTTTCTGAATGAATGTTCCCAGGGTAAATCATCAAGCTATAGATCACTCCTGGACAGACGACTGGGTGTAAATAATTAAACTAGTACCACCTGTTTCGGTGTTTGGTATTTTTGAATTTCCTCAGAAGCAAACTCTTTCAAATGCGCTTTGTATTTTTTTTTAGAAATTCAAGCCAGAAGTTATTTAATTGGACAGTTGATGAAGTCATCCAGTGGTAAGTATAGCATTAATTAAATGTTGTTGGACTGCTATTATGAAGCTTGTGGTTCGAAATCTTCATCCTTGCATTAGAAACTCTGTCAGTGCTGCAGAATGTAAACTCAACAAGCCTAGCCATGATTTCAAATTCTTCCAATTTGTTTGCTGAATCAACCTGGGTCAGAATTCTCCGCCCATTGGGATTCACGTTTCCCGCTGGCAGCACACCTGGGCTTCCCGGCAGTGGTTACAATGGGAAATCTTATTGACAAGTGGCGGGAAGATGGAATCGTGCTGCCATCCAATGGTGCGCCACCGAGAAACATGGGCATTGGGGAACGGGAGAATCCCCCCCCCCTGATTTTTATCCTGCTTCATGACTAACCTTGTGTGATGCGCCTCTACGGTTCCAGAAAAAAAGTGAATATTCTACAGATGTTGCAATGCTCAAATAGAAACGCTGTTAACACTCTGCAGGTAGGGCAGAATCTGTGGTGAGATAATGACAATTAATATTTTGGGCTGATGATCCTTCAGATGTTAGAAGTGAACAGTTATTAAAATTCCTTTCCTTCAACCACCATCCGCTACACCCCCCCCCCCCCCCCCAACACCATCACTTTTCCCTCTCGCTTTATACTTGCTTACAAACTATCCAACTCTTTAAAGAAATCTCCCAGATTTGATGAAAGGTCATGGATTTGAAATGTTAACTTTGCTCTCTCCACAGATGCTGCCAGACCTGTTAAGTGTTTCCAGCATTTTCTGTTTTTATTTCTATACATTTTATTAAGGGTTTTGCAAGGTTGGATGCCCTATCTTTTCGGAACGATAGCGACAGAATCACTTGGTTAATAAAGCAATTACATTGAAGGAGCTGGAAGCGAAGTATGGGCTGGAGCAGGGGGAAATGATTAGATACATGCAGGTTCGGGACTTTGCCAGAAAGGAGGTACAGAGCTTCCCGTTAGAGCAGGCCTTCACATGGCTGTAGGATGTGCTGACGCCAGGGGGACTGGACAAGGGGGTAGTGTCAGCAGTTTACGGGGTTATTTTGGAAGAGGAGAAGGCACTGCTGGATGGGATCAAAACAAAGTGGGAGGAAGAGTTGGGAGAGAGTATAGAGGAGGGGTTCTGGTGTGAGGTACTCCGGAGGGGAACACCTCCACCTTGTTCGCGAGGTTGGAGCTGATACAGCTGAAGGTGGTACATAGAGCACACCTCACAAGGGCAAGGATGAGCCAGCTCTTTGAGGGGTAGAAGGTGTGTGTGAACGTTGCGGGGGGGAGCGCAAACCACGTTCATATGTTTTGGATTACGTTCATATATTTTGGAAAGCTGGAGGATTACTGGAGGAAGGCTTTTAGGGTAATCTCTAAAGTGGTCCATGCGAAACTGGCCCCGGGCCCTTGGGAGGCCATGGGCTGGATTCTCTCAGCCCGGGGCCGGGCCGGAGAATCCCCGCAATCGGCGCAAATCGTACCACCGGCACCGACAGCAGCATGCGATTCTCCGCAGAGCGAAGAATTGGCGCCATTGGCACCGGCGTGGTTGGCGCGGTGCTGGTCGCGGGCTGCTCTACGCGGCTGGTTCGCTGATAAGCATGCGTCGGGGCTGGCGGGTTGAAGGAAGTCATTGCGAATGCACGCGTTGGCGCCGGAGCCACTCCACATGCGCAGATCCCATGGCACCGAGTTCACGCCGGGATCAGCAGCTGGAGTGGCGTTAACCGTTCCAGTGACCTGCTGGCCCCCTGTAAGGGCCAGAATTAGTCATGGGGTCGGCCCGTTCACGTCGTCGTAAAACGCGATGGCGTTTATGACGCCATGGACACTCTGCCGTGGGATTAGAGAATCCCGCCCCATATTCGGGTTGTCGGACCAGCCGGGGTTGGAAATGGGCGCGGAGGCAGATGTTGTAGTGTTTGCCTCGTTGATCGCCTAAAGGCGGATCCTGTTGGGATGGAGAGCAGCCTCTCCACCCTGTGCCCTGCCGGGCGGGGGGACCTGCTGGAATTCTTGACTCTTGAGATGGTCAAATTTGAAATGAGGGGAGGGATGGAGGGGCTCTACAATTCATGGGCGCTATTCATTGTGCACTTTCGAGAATTGGATTACATTGAACATTGGGGGGGGGGTTCGGTGGGCTGGGAGGGTTGGGGTGAGGTGGGACTGTATGTGTTAATGGTGACTATGAGTGATTCCTGATTCCTTTTTGTTGTTTGTTTATGTTAACATGCGGGCTGCTGTTTAGGAGTTTGGCGGGAGGATGGGATCGTTGTTGTTGACATGGGGATTGACATTGCATTTGTTACTGATTATTGTTTATTGTTAGTGGGTGTCAGTTTGGGAGAAAATGTGACGAAGGAGGAGACTAAAAATGTTTTTTTAAAAGATAAATAAATAAAACAATTACTTTTAATCAGTAAGACTTAAGTATCTGCAAAGGACACTCAATCCCTGATACAGGTCGGATGAAAGGAACAGATGAGATACCCAGTTTTTGTCTGTCTGTCGGTCTGTCTCACTAGTAACCAAACACACAAATGAGAAAGTTAAAGTTTGTACAGAACCTGGTTTATTCTGTATGTCATGCGATTGAAACGAACCTGATTCAGAATGAAGAAGACATTCGGAACAGAGCGAATAAAAAGCCTTCGTTCTCTCAGCCCTAACTCAGTTTATATATAAGACAGAAAAATAAATAAATCCCAGTAAGATGGCTGAGAATGTGGGCGGAATTCTCCGCAACGGCCGACCCCGTTGTGAAACCCGGAGTGTTTCACGATGGCGTCGGAGGCCGCTCCTCGCCCCCTATTCTTCCCCCCGGGGGACTAGGAGTGGCGTTTTGTGCAACTCGGCCTCTGGCATCAAGGCGGCGTGCCGATAATGACGCGGCCAGCGGCGTCTTAGTGACGTCAACCGCGCATGCGCGGTTGCCGTCTTCCCGTCCGCTGCCCCGCAAGACGTGGCGGCTTGATCTTGTGGGGCGACGGAGGGGAAGAGTGCATCTCTTGGAGACGCCGGCCCCGATCGGTGGGCACCGATCGCGGGCCAGTCCCCTTCCGAGCACGGCCGTGGTGCTCAATCCCCTCTTCGCCCCCCACAGGCCCCAAACTCACCTTTTGCGCTATGTTCACACCGGCAGCGACCAGGTGTGGTTGCCGCCGGTGTGAACAGGTCGGGAACGGCAGGCCGCTCGGCCCATTCTGGCTGGAGAATCGCAAAACGCGACACGCCATTTTGGGGGGGGTGGGAGAATCGCGGGGCGTGCCAGAGCGGCCCTCCCGCGATTCTCCCACCCGGCCTGGGCAACGGAGAATCGCGCCCTGTGTCTTTGAAAAACTTGTATTTCTTGTTTTCTACATGATCTGCAGATGAAACAAGAAGATTTTCCAACAGCATTGTTATTTTTCCCTTAAATATTTCTTTAACCTTAACATACCTTTTACACAGATTTTTTTTTAAGACAAAAGGCTGCTTCTGTATTTGAAACAGAAAATGCCCTGAAAATGTTATATTACCACTCAATTCAGTACGTACTCACCTAAAGGTCAGGCAGAAACGTGTTTAATTTCAGAAATTGAACCAGGAACTGCAGATAAAAGCCAGTGTTATAAAGATACATCACTTCCATGCAATTCTGTGTACAATGTATGCAAAAGAGTGCTTTGTTCGTCCCAGATTGGCAGCGTTATCAAAGTTTCCTGAAGTTTTATGATGCTAGGGGTGGATTCAGTTCGCCCAACTGGTTCTTCCTCCTAGGGAATTTTCACAGTAACTTCATTGCAGTGTTAATGTAAACCTACTTGTTGTGATGTTCTTTGTGTTGCTTAATTCAGGCGTAGTGTTCACAAAGACCACAAAATAGCTTGAACTTGAACAAAGCTATAAATTTATTCACACGACTAATTTTGATCCGACATGTACGCCGAAGAAATATACAGTTGATTATTAACATATAAACTACATCATCTATAACTAATCTCTGTACTGTTATAAACTATGATCTGCTCTTACTCATACTATCTTTACTTCAGTCTGTCTCTAGCTAACTCCTTCACTACTCTCTCCCACAAGGCTTAGCATCAATGTCTTATATGCTTGTCACTGTAGCTCCCTTGAGTGGTTGTTCTTAGACATTTCATTAACCCTTGCAGTTCTTACATTTATGATAAAACCACACTTGGAAGTCTAAAGATTATTGTTATTGTTTTTCTTGAGTTCTCTGCCTGGAGACGGGCCCTTGGAGATCATTTGCTGAACCACACTAAAAGGGCCATGATTGTTTACTCTGGGAAGGGTAAACAAAAAGTCAGGTCAGACGTGTGAGGTATTGTAAGGTTTCTGTGATTGTAGCCCAGTATTACCATTCACGATGAGCGACTTGTTGGCAACGAAACCAGCAAGACAGTGGAAGCCAATGGCGAACCGCCATTGAAAATAGACATCAAAATGACTCAGGATGCCATCCACACAAATAAACACAAACAATATTGATGGGAGCTCCTGTCAAAGGACAGGCGATGTTGCGCTCAGCAAAGGAAGGAGTAAGGCTTCCCAGGTAGAATACTTATGTACGCAAGCTTGTCAGTATCAAAAGAATGTACAAACAATGAACAGGAAAGGAAAGTTAGGAAACCTAAAGCAAGAAAGGGAGAAATTAAGCATCCTAGGATTATGTGAAGTACAGTGGATTAGGAGAAAGCAACTTCATGGCTGTCTGTGTGGCGTTT
The DNA here is from genome assembly GCF_902713615.1 of Scyliorhinus canicula. Classification (NCBI taxonomy): domain Eukaryota; kingdom Metazoa; phylum Chordata; class Chondrichthyes; order Carcharhiniformes; family Scyliorhinidae; genus Scyliorhinus; species Scyliorhinus canicula. The sequence continues at coordinate 49,274,479 of NC_052154.1, read as the reverse complement.
GCACATTCTCCCCAAGTCTGCGTGGGTTTCCTCTGGGGGGCCCCGGTTTCCTCCCAGAGCCCAAAGACGTGCAGTGAGGTGGATTGACCAGGCTAAAATTGCCCCTAAATGTCCAAAGGTTAGCTGGGGTTATGGGGAGAGGGTGAGGGTGAGGTGCTCTTTAGGGGTCTGGTGCAGACTAAATGGGCCGAATGGCCTCTTTCTGCACTGTAGTGATTCTATCATTCTAAAAACTGGTAGATTTTTGCAGAAAAACAAGACTCTTGATCACAAATACATGGGACGGGATTCTCCGTTGGCCGATACCGAAATCGGCAAAGGTGATTGGGCAGAGAATAAGTTCCGACACCAAAACTGTGGCAGGTGCCGATTTGACACCAAACTGCGATTCTCCATCACCTCGACAGCGGCGTCAATGCGTTTCTGGAACGCACGCACAGTGAACAATGTTTGCGTGTCATTAATGGACCCGACCCGGTATTCTCTGAGGGGCCACTGCTATTCTCCGCCTCTGATGGACCGAGTTCTCAACGGCGTGGTTCACTTGTGCTTTTAAAAATCGTGTAACCGGCCTGGCGGCTGCAGAGGGAGAGAGAGGCCGGGTACGGAAAGTGTCCAACAACGCCTTAGTTTGCTGACATTTGTGCCACTTGCCAGGGGGCTTCTGTCAGTGCCAGGAGGAGTAGTGGGGGATGGCCAGGAGGTGGGGTCGGGGTAGATGAGCACAGAACATCATTGCCACCGCGGGCAAGGCAGCTATGCAGCTGCGCACACTGCTAACAGCCCACTGTGAACTTACTGCCATGGGTATAGGTGTCCCTCCAGGGCACCCCCCTAAGTGCCCTCTGGTCCCAGCCGACCCATCAGCTGTATGGGCGCACTCCAGCACAACCAGTGCCATCTTGTTGGCTGGGATGAGTGTGTGTGGGGATTGTAATGTGTATGTGCAGCTGCAGCTTGTCAGCCTCCCGAGTGTCAATCACCGACCCGGCGAATCTCGCACCATTTTTCATTGGAATCGATTGTGTTCCATACAGTACCAGGGCTAGCAACCCCCCCCCCCCCCCCCCCCCCCCCAATAGTTGCGGAATCAATCCAGTTGTGACGTCAGTTTTCTGTCATGAAAGTCCCCAAATTCTGCGTTGGCGTCAACACTATCCCACCCATGGTTTAGGCATCACAGCAGAAGACATTATGCAAGGTACATGTTTGGAGGTCGAGAAAGATTTCAACTGAACCATGTGATGTTGAGACAAAGAAAGAGGAATAGTGCTAAAACCTCAACAGTTCAGCTGGAAGCCAACGCAGAATCAGATCATAATCTTGTGAAAATGAAAACTGTACTCTGGCTGAAGAAGGTCCAAGATGGAATTTGTAGAAAATAGTACAGCAAACTAAGGGTATCATCAATATGTATAAGCAATGGAAACAGGTTAAAGAATTTCTAAAGGAAGAACAAACAGCATAGGGTTTTTACAAGGAAAAAGGATCAAGAAACTAGGGGTGTTTTATTTTGCAATATTGCAAAAGGTGGAAGAAAGGAGAAAATGGCAGATTATCAATAATGAAGTTAAGCTGAAATATACATGCTTGAATAGTGTGTTCAAAGAAACAAAAAAGGCATGAGAACAATAGTTAAAAGAGCAGTGTGATATCCTCAGAATCGGATTGATTAGGAAGAGTACACCTTATGACCCAGTGCTGAATTACTTGTTTTTTTTTCGTTTCAAAGTTCATGCTGAAACAATTTGTTTCCAGACAAGTGTGAACTGAAAATTCTCCTTGGAATTGTACATAACGGGAGTCTGAAGAGAAGTCACACAACACAGGGGAAGCTGCTGGAAGAGGGAGAAGGACTCTCTCTGTGGGAGGTCGTATATGGAGGGTCCAACTTTGGTGGGCACCGATCGCGGGCCAGACCCCTTTTGAGCACCGCCCCCGTGTTGGATCCCCCCCCCCCCCTCCCCACAGGCCGCCCCCCAGTGTTCCCGCGCTGTTCCCGTCGGCAGCGACCAGGTGTGGACGGCGCCGGCGGGAACCTGTCATATAGGGCAGGCCGCTCGGCCCATCTGGGCCGGAGAATCGCCGCTCGCCCGTTACAAATGGCGAGCGGCAATTCTCCGAGCGACCAGCCGTAAATCTCACCGCGCCAGTTTGGGGGGGGGTGGGAGAATCCCGTGCGGGTACCGGGGCGGCGTGGCGGGACTCGCCCGGCACCCCAGCGATTCTCCCACCTAGCGTGGGGGGAGGGGGGGGGAGAATTGCACCCAACATTTGAGCGTTTCTGCTAGATAGCTGTATTCCTAAAAATGCAAGGCCTCAGCGTACAGTCAGCATGACACCAAATAACAGCCCAATTCCATCTGCTCATTGATAAATATTTTATGGTTTTATGTTTAAAAATTGTTTTTTGTGTGCAGAGTTAAGTCACACAACACTTCTTTTTGTTTCAGCGTTTGGTTAAAGCAAAAGAAAATCCCTGCAGTTGTGATTCAGCATCAAGACATTCCTAGAAGCTGAACTTATTCTGACACAAGTCAATGAGAAGCTTGTTAGCACTTCAAGCTGTCTCTAGGGGCCAAATAAAAACATCCAGTATTGTTTCCTTTCATAACAAAGATTGCCAAAATGATAATACCAGTTGGTTTTTATTATGGCTGCCTTAAATGAAGTAACCTTGTTTACATAATAATTAATATTGATGCCTAATCTGATAATTACACTTACTTGGAGCTGTTATTGCTTGTGGATATTGATATTGGTGCTAGTAAGAACACTTTAAAGCATGCACATGCCAAACATTATGGATCTAATCATGACCGCCCGCAACTTGTCTTTGTTTAAGGTCTGAAAATCCCTACCTAATGTAATTTTTATCCAATAATAAGTTACGGAGCTTTACTGTCAAAAATGCCCAATTTTCCCGTTCGATTTTCTGTCCATAAAGTAAGTGCCTCTGTTTTTTAATATTTATTTATAAAGATTTTCATTTTCTCCTCTGATTTGCACTGCAGTGATTTCCTGTGGTGAGTGAAGTGGTACCAATGAGATTCGTGATATGTTCACAATCTAACAAATCAGTGCCTTCACTGAGCATCTGGCCCTTTGGAGAGAAAACCAAAATGAAAGTATTTTGTTCTCTCTCTGTATGGATTGGGCGAAGCTGCTACTCGGCATGGAACTGGATGGCAGTGAAACGGGGCTGCCTATATTGGACTGAGAAGATGTTGCAGGTGAAGAGAGACAATGGTTGCTAGTGCAATTTACCCACATTTAAAGCAGACAGACTCCGGTTTAGAGAGAAACTTGCGGAATCACACAGCGTTGTCTGAAGCAAATCTCTCTCCTGAACAGGAACTGGGAGTGCACTCTGAAGGGACAATTTTGGGCCCATGCTAGCCGTCTTTGGGAATGGTGATGCAGATGCAAAATATTGTTAAAGTCAGGAAACACAATTTCCGTTGCCGAGATCACATTTCCCGATTATCCATGCCCCTCGCCGATGACGTAATGAGGTTCTTGTCCACAAAGGGTGAGAACCTCACTTGAATACATTTTAAATAATTAAAGAGCCCTCCACCACATGATTTTCCCCGCTTAATATTTATATCTCGAAAAAGTGACGGCATGTCGGCGAGATTTACAACAGGTTTATGAAAATGGGGAACAGCCGAGGTGATCCCACCAGGGGTGCCAAGTTAAGTATAGCCCCGGGGAGGGAGGGGGCATGTATTGTCAGGTTAACACATATTTGCACTGTCTCATGGCACAGATTGGCAGCACCAGGTGAGCACAGATGGGCACTGCCCTCTGGTGCAGGTTGGCACTGCCCTGAGACAGATTGGCACTGCCAGTCTGGCAGTCCCAATCTGTGCCAGGGGTCCGTCCCAGTGGTTGGCCCTCTGGGGTGCCCCATGGGACTGGTCCCCCTTATTTGTGTTGGGGTGGGTTAATGTCTGTGAGGAGGAGAGTTCCTCCAAGAGCATGGTGGGGGGTGGGGGGTGGAGAGAGTGCCCCTGAGACTGCGGAAAAAAGGGGGGGTCACCCTGATGTCTGCAAAGGTGGGGGAGAGCCCTGATGCCTGTGAAGTGGGGGCGTAATGCTTGTGAGGGATCCTCTGTATCCATGGATCAGCTGTTGGGGGTGGTGGCGTTTGTTTTCTATGCCGATCGGGGTGCTCTTTAAAGTTGGTGCCCCAATGTCTGTGGAGCCAGCCTTGCCGACTCAATCAGGTCCCAGTCTGCCAGACTGATGGTGAAAGCCCCGCCCACTCATTTTTTTTCAGAGAGGCAGAAAATCTGGTCCAAAAGCTGTTCAGCTGGACAGCTATACCGTTTTCAGTCAGAGTCTGGCAGTCTGGAAAAATGTGGGAAAATGCTACCCTTAAAGTGAGGGAATAAGATGAATCATTGCAGGTGAGATTAGGAAAGCCATACTTTGAGGAAGGAATACTGTCTGCAAGGGACCAGAAAGCAATCTATATTTTCCATAAGCACAATCTGACTAAGTTTGGATTAGAACTGTCGGATGGGATTCTCCGACCCCCCACCGGGTCGGAGAATTGCCGGGAGGTGGCGTGAATCCCGCTGCCGCCGGCCGGCGAATTGTCCGGCACCGGAGATTCGGCTGGGACGGGTATTGCGCCGCGCCGGTCAGCGGCCGCTCAGAGCGGCCCCCCCGGCGATTCTCCGGCCCACGATGGGCCGAAGTCCCGCTGGTTCTATGCCGGCGTAGATTAGACTAGGTCCATTACCGGAGGGCTCCTGGGGGGAGGGGGGTGTGGGGTGATCTGGCCCCGGGGACGTGCCCCCATAGTAGCCTAGCCCTCAATTGAGGCCCACCGATCCGCGGGCGGGCCTGTGCCGTGGGGGCACTCTTTTCCTATGCTTCGGCCGTGTCAGCCTCCGCAATGGCCGACGCGTAGGTGAACCCCCCCAGAGCATGCGCGGGGATGTTGTCAGCAGCAGCTGACGCTCCCGCGCATGCGCGGATTCGCGCCGGCCGGCAGAGTCCCTTCGACCCCGGCTGGCGTGGCGCCACAGGCCTTCCACGCCAGCCGGCGGGGTGCAAACCACCCGGCGCCGGCCTGGCCCCGAAGGTGCGGAGGATTCCGCACCTTTGGGGCGGGCTGTCACCGGAGTGGTTCATGCCACTCCGTCCTGCCGGGAACCCCCTGCCCCGCCGGGTATGGGAGAATCCCGCCCATCATATCTAACATTGTTTGGTATTAGGATCTTGTTTGACAACATGGTTGTCATTTTACTAACTGCAAACTTAAATAGGATTGTGATTTATTTTTTTTAATTTGTTCATGGATGTGGGCATTTTCGGCAAAGCCAGAATTTATTGCCCATCCCAAATTTCTCTTGAGAAGCTGTTGATGAGCTGCCTTCTCGGCGGCAGGTGGTATAGTGCTGGTAGGGAAGGAGATCTAGGACTTTGGTTCAGAAACATGAATGGTGATATAGTTCCAAGTCAAAATGGCGTGTGGCTTGGAGGGGATCTTGCAGGTGGTACTATTCCTTGTGTCTGTTGCCTCTATCCTAGGAGGTTGAGTTTGCAAGTTTGGAAGATGCTTTCAAAGGAGTCTTGGCAGCGTATCTTGTAAATGGTGCACACAGCTGCTACTGTGTCCTAGTGATGGAGAAAGTGAATGTTTATAATGGTGCAATGTGTGCTAGTCAAATTGGCAGCTTTTTCCTGAGTAGTGCCGAGCTTCCAGGGTTGTTGGAGCTGGACTCATTCAGGCAAGTGGAGAATATTCCATCAGTTTCCTGACTTATACCTTGGAAATGATGAAAAAGCTCTTGAAAAGGAGTCAAAAGGTGTTACTAATTGCAGAATATCTAGCCTCTAACCTGCTCCAATAAAGACGGCATTTATGTGGTTCGCACAGTTAAGTGACTGCTCAATGGTGACCCCCATGATGGTGATTGAATTATGGTAATGCCATTGATTACTAAGGAGAGGTGTTTAGAGTCTCTCTTTTTGAAGACAGCAATTATCTGACACTTTGAAAACCATCGAGATCATGCCAGGCGGAGAAAGCTGGGTTATTCGCCATGAATAAAACAAATTCAAGTCTCAGAACCATGTCTACACAAATATATTGCACATTTTAAAAACTATGGGCGTGATTCAGCGTTGTGTCCGGTGCAGACCTGGGCGCCATTGGTGAATCGCACAAGAGCCCCAAATCGTGTTCTGCACTGGGATCATCGCGAATAACCCAGCTTTCTCCACCGGCTAGATCTAGATCTCACTCTCGCTGGGTGTGATCCAGATCAGCATGCTTAAATGAACCATTAGGCTAATGTAAATACCCAGACACCATATACACGCGGCATCTAGGACTCAACGGCCATGCTTGTGACACCTCGAAAGGGCGCCGTTTAGCATTTGTTTCCACAAACTGGCTAAATACTGGTGAATCGCAGGGTGAATCTCAGCGTTGCATCTGTTAAGAAACACCGTACCAGATACGCCCACATGCAGACTTTAACTTTTTATGCTGAATCACGCCCAAGTTCTGTGCATGGTAGCACGGTGGTTAGCACTGTTGCTTCACAGCGCCAGGATCCCAGTTTCAATTCCCAGCTTGGGTCATTGTCTGTGCGGAGTCTGCACGTTCTCCCTGTGTCTGCGTGGGTTTCCTCGGGGTGCTCTGGTTTCTTCCCACAGTCCTGAAAGACGTGCTTGTTAGGTGAATTGGACATTCTAAATTCTCCCTCTGTGTACCCGACCCAGGCACTGGAGTGTGGCGACTAGGTGCTTTTCACAGTAACTTCATTCCAGTGTTAATGTAAGCTTGCTTGTGACAATAAAGATTATTATTATACGATATCACTTATTAGCTGACTAGCTGTCTGAGGTCATAGAGCCTTCAAAATGCATTGTCCATTTCATGAAAGTTATTCAAAGGGTAATTTGATTTGTGTGGGTCACTCAATTAAAATTAACTTGGTGTTGTAAAATGCCTTTTTAGAACCTGGATCACATGACAACCTTCCCTTAAAGTGATGACATGCTGTTTCCCCTTAGAGGCATATTATTACAGTGCCCAGATCCTCCCATGGTAACCAGAGGTGTCTTTAATTGCTCACAGTGATCTGTGGGATTGTCAATCTTGGATGTTGTTGCATTTGGGATCTTGTCCTTGATGGAGTAGGACTGCATAATGGTTGAGAAGCTGGAATAGATCTTATTTGTCCTCAGTTATGCTTCACCATTGCTCACTTAATAGAAATATGGTTCTGAACAAGTATTTGTCACCTTGGCTTGTTGTCATATACCTTCTGTGGGATTCTGGATGCAAATTGTTGTCCCAACTGTAAATGTGGCAGTTCTTTAACTGTATTTTTATTGTGCTAGTTAGATGACTTCTCTTGCAGTTTAAGTTGCTCTAATTTTCTGAAACAGTACATAGAACATAGAACAGTACAGCACAGAACAGGCCCTTCGGCCCTCAATGTTGTGCCGAACAATGATCACCCTACTTTAAACCCATGTAACCCGTATACCCGTAACCCAACAATCCCCCCATTAACCTTACACTACGGGCAATTTAGCATGGCCAATCCACCTAACCCGCACATCTTTGGACTGTGGGAGGAAACCGGAGCATCCGGAGGAAACCCACGCACACACAGGGAGGACGTGCAGACTCCACACAGACAGTGACCCAGCCGGGAATCGAACCTGGGACCCTGGAGCTGTGAAGCATTGATGCTAACCACCATGCTACCGTGAGGCATGGGTAAGAATGGGTAGATTGGCAAGCACATTTCTGCCAAATATGAGCTCTGTTGGTGACGGAATAGTTCCCCTTACCGGTGTTACTCCCAGATGTAACATTGCAATGTGTAGATTTTGCTTGATCTGTCTACATTTGAGAATTAGCGATTTCACCCTGTGAATCATTCATTCAGCTAGGCTTTTAGATCTAAGGTAATGAGGAGAAGAAGTAGTGCGATCGATATTCCAGTTTTCAGACATTTCTTGAAATGGTTTAATAATAAATTGCAGCCCATTATCTGTAATGTGCTCTCTAGACACAAAAAATAAACTGAAAATAACTTTTGTGCATGCTCTAAATGCTATGTGTTATGCAATCGTTGATGTATTATGCAATCATTGAAAAATGGAGTACTTGATAAAGTAGTTGATGATGAAGATGAAGTTAGTGCCATGGACATGGTGAGATGCAATTTTGGACTAAGGATGGGTAGGGGCATCATACCGAATCAAGAATTCTTTGTTCAGACCCAGCTTATGCTCCTGATGTGCCTCGCACATTTTGATGATGACTTCAATGGCATTGTTGATACCCAGCCAATAGACTGCCTCTCTTGTGAGTCTTTCTTTCTGATCTATGCTCATGTGTGCATAATGATTTTATTGAAAAAAGTCAGGTCACAAAAATTGTGTTTTGATTGCCTGCCAGCCTTTAAAAATTACTCACCGGGTGATGCACAACTTATCTTGGTAAGGCCAAAATGTTCACACCAGGGTGAGGTCATAGCGTGCTGGTAGATCTGTGATTGCTGGACCTTTAGTCTCCACAATGTAAAACAGGGCAGCATGGTAGCACAGTGGTTAGCACAGTTGCTTCACAGCTCCAGGGTCCCAGGTTCGATTCCCGGCTTGGGTGCACGTTCTCCCTGTGTCTAGGTGGGTTTCCTCTGGGTGCTCCGGTTTCCTCCCACAGTCCAAAGGTGTGACGATTAGGTGGATTGGCTATGCTAAATTGCCCTTAGTATCCAAAAAAGGTTAGGTGGGATTACAGGGATAGGGTGGAGGTGTGGGCTTAGGTAGGGTGCTCTTTCCAAGGGCCATGCAGACTCGATAGGCCGAATGGCCTCCTTCAACACTGTAAATTCTATGATATTATGATTCTATGATCAGTTGCACCCAGGAGGATTGATTGTACTTGCAATCCAGGACTATCGATCCTGCACATAACATTAATGAATTGTCGTACACTGAAAGTTTCACAACAGTACGTTTAGCCATGGCATTACATGTCTGTGGATACATATCTTTTAGAATTTGTAGAGGTAGTATGTTTAATTATGATCCCAGACCAGACCTCAACTGTGGCTAAGATACTGGATTTGGTATTTTAAAACAAAACTTTATTAGTAACACAATATTAAACTGAAATGAAATGAAAATCACTTATTGTCACAAATAGGCTTCAAATGAAGTTTTGGTGAAAAGTCCCTAGTTGCCACATTCCGGCGCCTGTTCTGGGAGTCTGGTATGGGTATTGAATCGTGCTGCTGGCCTGCCTTGCTCTGCTTTAAAAGCCAGCTCTTTAGCCCTGTGCTAAACCAGCCCCTCTTAGCATCACATCCGAAAAAGCTTATAATTACCCCTTAAACAGTACTAAATACAGTAAATGCAATACCCTTAATTACTATCTCTATTCCCAATTAAACAACAAGAAAAAAACATACCACTCCATCCCACATCCCAAATGGCAAAGAGTAATACTTGCTTTCCAGAACAGATTTGGCTCCTGTTAGAACCACTGCAGACTCTTGCTAGATGTCTTCAGAAAGCTGTTTGAACTGGTTTGTTTCAGCTTCCCCCTCCTCCTCAGACATGTCCACTCTTCTTTAAATTCCAATACTGTTGTTTTAACCATCCTATTGTGAGAACAATATACCTTACTTGTGGTCCAAAGGGTAGCCAGATTAGAACTCCACTCAACGCTTCCACAAAATGTCTGAATGACTTAGCTCCACCCAGCAATGACATCATCTCCCCAGGCCGAAATTAAATTAACTCTCCCTTGTCAAACAACAGGGCATGAGCCCAGGCTTTTTACTCAGGTTAAATTCACCTCTGGCTCCTGAAACTTTCCGGTCATGCAAAACAAGGTTCTTTTAAAAACATGACTACTGCAGTGAAACACACTCTAACCCAAGCTTTTAACCTTTAAATTGACAAACGTTTATAATCCAATTTATCTCAAATTTAGCTTTCGTCACAGTTGCCACTTGTCCCTGTGTCAATCCTAGCCAACAACAAGTACCTACCAACTTTCTTACAGCAGATCACTTTAATCTTTGCGAACACTACAGGTAGAGTGACCATCAATGTCTTCTGTAAGACTTACAGTTTAAAACCTGTGTTCACCACTTGCCTCATCGTGCATATCAATGCCATTTTCTTGTTCATCAGTCACCTCATGTTTATGATGGGATACTGGATGGTAATTCTTATTATTTGAATTTACCCTTTGTGTATGGTCTGTTTGGATCAGTACATGTAGCTGTTTCCGACTTTTTGCTATAGTACTGCCACTGCCAATGACCCTTTCTGCCACATGCCTTGCAGAATTGATGAGCATTTTCTTAGTGACTGCAGAAGGCCATATTTTTCATATGGTTTGCTAGTTTTAGGTGTCTTCTGAGTCCTTCAATAATTGGGATTGTGCTTAGTTGAGGAGTTCATAAAATATTTTTATGATAGCACGTTAAAATAGCATATTCTGGAACAAACCAGTGACCAAGGTTTATGGGGGGGGGCGATTCTCCAATTATGGAGCCCAAGTGTTTGCGCCGTCGTGAACGCCGTCGCGTTTCACGATGGTGCAAACCGGGCCCGGGTACGACTGATTCTGACCCCACGGCACTGGAGGGGTTCACGCTGCTGCAGCCTCCTTTCGTGGCACCAAATGGGCGTTGCGCCAACCCGCACATGCGCGGTTGGACTTCTTTAGCGCGCCGGCCCCGACTTAACATGGAGTCAGTGTTCAGGGGCTGGCCACGCCAGAATGTAGGCCCGGGGGGGGGGGGGGGGGGGGGGGGTGGGGGAGGCCGGCCCGCTGATTGGTGGGCCCCGATCGTGGGCCAGACCCCATCGGAGGCCACCCCAGTGAAGGAGCCCCCCTCCTCCCCCCACAGGCCGCCCCCCGACCGATTGTGCAGAGTTCCCGCCGGCAGTGACCAGCGGTGAATGGCGCCGGCGGGACTCTGTTGGATTTGCGCGGCCACTCAGCCCATCCGGGCTGGAGAATCGGCAGCTGGCGCCACGCCAAATGCGCCGGCGCAAATGCCGCCGATTCTACGCACCTCGGAGAATCACACGTTGGCGTTGGGATGTCGTGGCGCGGTTGAGGTGATTTTCCGGCCCGGCGCAGGGCTTGGAGAATCGCCACCATGCAGCATGATATTGTGCAATTAGATAGTATTAATTGATAACTGCAAGGCAACCCAAGGTAGCAGTGATCATAATATAATCGAATTTTGCAATTGTTTGAAGGAGAGAAGAATGGATCTAAGACTAGTATTTTAAACTTAAATAACTACAATTATGAGGGCATGAAAGTAGAGCCAGCTAAAGTGAACTGACAAATTAGCTTAAGAGACAGGTCAGTAGAAATACAGTGGCAGGCATTTAATTGGATATTTCAGAACACACAGAATAAATGCATTCCAACGAGAAAGAAAAATACTAAGGGGAAGACCCACCATCCGTGGATAATGAAAAGTTAAAGATAGTATCAAACTTTAAAAAAAGGTATGTAATTAGACAAGGATGGGTGGCAGGTCAGAAGATCGGACAAAATATAAAAAACAGGAATGAATCACGAGAAGATTGACAAGGAGAGAAACATAGTACAAGGGAAAACTAACTAGAAATATAAAGATGGATGTTAAGAGTTTCTGTAGATATTTAAAAAATAAAAGAGTTAACAAAGTGAGTGTTGGTCCTCTAGAAAGTTAGTCTGGGCAATTAAGAATGTAAAATAAGAATATTGCACATGAACTTGGCTGTAAGTTTCTGCTCGGCGATTCTGCATTGTCACTCGTCCGCGACAAAGCAAAATCGCCGAGCAGAAACTTATAGCCCAGTTCCGCACACATGAGTATGGCCTCAACCCGGACCTTGGATTCATGTTGCATAACATTCACCCCCCCACCATCTGGCCTGGGCTTGCAAAATCCTATCAACTGTCCTGGCTTGAGACAATTCACACCTCTTTAACTTGTGATTATACCTCTGTCCAGTTGCTCCGTCTGGACCTGGGAACCTAATTACCTGCAAAGACTCGCATTCAAGGTATCGTGTTGCATCTTTGACTTTGACTATATATGTTTCTGGAACCCACCTCTTCATTCACCTGAGGAAGGAGCAGTGCTCTGAAAGCTAGTGATTCGAAACAAACCTGTTGGACTTTAACCTGGTGTTGTAAGACTTCTTACTGCGCTAACCCCAGTCTAATGTCAGCATCTCCACATCATGAATATTTTTAAGACAGAGGTCGATAGATTCTTGAAAGGCAAGGGGATGAGAGGTTATCGAGGGTGGGTAAGGATGTGCGTTGAGTTTACAATCAGATCAGCCATGATCTTATTGGATAGCAGAGCAGGCTCTTGGGGCCAAATGGCCTACTCCTGTTCCTAAGTTACATGTTTGTAGCCATTGCTGCACAATGTGTCAAGTAGGTTATAGTGATATAAGGGCACCAATTACTCAAAGGATTATGCAAACACCTTAGGTAGAATTTTCCACCGGCGAGATTTTCCATTCCATCCAAGTCAATGGGCTTTTGAATGGTTCGCTACATTTTCCAGTCCCACCCCCTCCATGACACAACCATAAAATTCAGCCCCTTGGGTGTTCATTTATTAATTCTCGGCACATGTAAAGAGATATTCATGGGCAGAAAGCTTGAAGACGTCAAAACTGCAAAGCTGCGTGTCTGCTGTGTTCTGCTCCAAGCTCAATTAAAATTGAAGCTGGATTACGTGACATACGTCCCTTAAAGTGATGGTGTGCTTCAATCCCGTCATGGCATATTGCAACACTTGGCTGTCTCAAAAGCTCTCAATATGTGGAAGGCCAAAACATGGAGTGGGCAGAAAAACAACCGCCTACCCTTTTTTGGAAGTAGGACTTTGGACTCATAGGTTGACCTAACAGGACCGTTGGGAGATAGGCCATTTGTCTTCAGCTTATTTCTGAAGTGCAATAATGAATAGAGGTCAAGATGAAAAGAACATTCATGCTTATGATTACTGAGAACACAGCTGTTTTGCTTGATAGATCATTGGTCATTTGATTTAAAGCAGGCATGTTTGTTGCCTGTTTTAAAAGAAAGTAGCAGCAGAAGTTGTTCAGATCAGAAACATCATCTGAAAAGTCACTGAACAAGCTGCAAGGCAATGCAGCCACAGTAAAACAACTGTGCCTTTAAAGAGGGAGAAGGAATCTCCCCGTACCTCATCCAACTTCACATTCATCTGAGAATCAGTCCTCTGTAAATTCAACTATAAGAAGCATCACAATTTACTGAGTTTCCTCTGCTTTTCAACACCTGCACTCTATCTAGAATGTCAATTAACTGAGAAACTGTAACCATACTACGAAATATACTGAAACAATTCCACCTTGCAATTGTGTTGTTTTCTTCTTTATCTCATCTTTGTTTGTTTGTGTGTCTTTCTGTGCATGCGCGTGTTATGTGCGAGCATATGTGATGCTGCATTTAAACCACCAGGGCAAGCTTGTGACAATAAATAATCATCGTTACTTTTCAAAATTCACAAAAGCTTGCTGCTGGAAATTGTTTAAATTGGGAGAGACATTCTGCAGGGAAAGAAATATATACTAACCATACACATTAAAATACTTGGACCATAGACAATAATAAAACACATAAATGCTGTGCGTGACAATCAAATTGAAATCAATTTTACTGTTGTACAATGAAGTTGACATTTCAGAAATATAGCAGTGCTCTTTAAAAAATGAAGCCATGTTACAGCGTAGATATAAATGCACTGTTATTAACTTTATTCCATTGATGTCAGCTAAGCACCTTAACTGTGTGCAGCATTGACTGTGAATTCTGAATAAAACTCATGGGTGTTTATGCCAACATATTCTTGCTCTACGAGTTAGTGTGGTATTATACCACATTATGGGATAAGGTGGCTCTGTGAATTTAATTCTTAATGCACACCATAGCAATTTTCATAATGGCATACTCACTCACTTTTGGAGAGTGAGAAAAGTCAATTGGGGCGCGATTCTCCGCTGCCCACGACTGGTCGGAGAATAGCGGGAGGGCCTTCCCGCAATTTTTCCCGAACTCCCGCTATTCTTCCCCCCCCCCCCCCCCCCACTACGGCCGCCCCACGACACGAATCGCTGCTCGCCGTTTTTTACGGCGAGCAGCGATTCTCCCCTGGCCGATGGGCTGAGTTCCCAGGCCTTTACGGCCGTTTTCACGAACGCAAACACACCTGCTCTCACCGTTCGTGAAAACGGCCACAAAGTGCCATTCCGGACAACCATGGCACTGATTGGCACGGCCGCACCACGGTCGAGCCAAGGGTGGCATGGGCCTGCGATCGGTGGGCACCGATCGCAGGCAGCGGGTCCGATACCCGCGCACTCTTTGTTCCTCCGCCGTCCCGCAGGATCAGTCCGCGGGGCGGCTGAGGGGCATGACGGCCCGCGCATGCGTGGGTTTGACGCATATGTGTGATGACGTCATCCGCGCATGCGCGGGTTGGAGCCGTCCAATCCGCGCATGTGCAGCTGACGTTATCATGCGCCCCAGCCGCCGTGACGCTTGGCGCGCGGGCTTAGCGACGGTCGCTAAGCCCGCGATGCCGTGCTTCGCGGGGCCGCGCTGCTAGCCCCGCCTGGGGGGGGAGAATCGGGTCCCGGGAGGGGGCGCGGAGGCTACCGTGAAACACGGCCAGTTTCACGGCAGCCTTTACGACTCTCAGCATTTGCGGAGAATCGCGCCCCCGAATAACAGTTAGTAGGCCTGCATTGTAAGCACAGAGATAGTTTTAAAAAATTTTAGCGTACCCAATTAATTTTTTCCAATTAAGGGGCAATCTAACGTGGCCAGTCCACCGACCCTGCACATCTTTGGGTTGTGGGGGTGAAACACACGCAAACACGGGGAGAATGTGCAAACTCCACATGGACAGTGAGCAGAGAGATAGTTAACGTCTTCATTCATTGTGTGGAATACAAGTGGATAATCTCAGTTTAAATTTCATGGAAAGAATCTAAACGATTGTCTCGTGTGAACCCAGTGGATGGATCTGTAATGGTCCTCAAGAGTTTTGTGGCAAAGGAAAGCAATCAGCAGAATTAGTTTGGACGTATTGAGAAGGCAACCAGAACCTGGGACTGAGATGTCCACAGACAAGGGATGCGATTCAGTGGCCTTGTCGTGCCTGACTTGGTGTCGGGCCGAGGCCGTTGAATCTCGAGATTTGCGGCACTCAAAACGTCTCGTGAGATTTAAATGATTCATTCGGTTAATTTAAATATGCTTTTGCTGGAATCCCCCGGCGCCCGGGGCTTAAGGCTGTGCCTGGGACACCTCGCCAGGGTGCCGTTTAATACTGGTCCATACAAACGTGGACTAGTGGTAATGGCACCTAGGGTGGTCACCCAAGCTGTGAAAGACCCTGGTGGTCGGGGACAGGGTATGGTGGCACCTTGGTACGCCCTCTGACACCCGGGTACCTTGGCACTGCCGGGGTGACAGGCTAGCAGTGCCAGGGTGCCAGGGTGCCTGGTTGGGACAGACACCCGGGTACCTTGGCACTGCCGGGGTGACAGGCTAGCAGTGCCAGGGTGCCTGGGTGCCTGGTTGGAACAGCCAAGAATTGGGCCTCGGGTGCCGATACCGGGTGTAGGGGAGGCGGTGAGGGGGTGTACAGGGGCCTCCCCAAGGTTGGGGGGGAGGGGTGGTCGGGAATGGAGGGGGGCCTGAAAATGGGAGGGTGTGTGGAAGATCAGAGAAACCTTCCAAAAAGTCGCCCCCATCTGTGAGGAGCATTTCCTGTTGGTGAGCCTCAGCTCACGTGTGACCAAGTACGACCTCGGTGCAGAGAAACCTCCTGAGACCACAAAATAACGGAAAATACTGTGGGATAGCAGGATATATCCTGGCGCTGCAGCCACCAGTAAACACCCCGCTAAACTCGTCAAAAATCGGACATAGATTTTTTTCCGGTTGAATTGCTCCCAAGAAGCAGTAAATCTTGGCCGGGATTCTCCACAATCGTGGCAAAGTGTTGCCGCCGGCGTAAACACCGGAGTGTTTCACGCCGGTGTCAACGGGCCTCTTGGCTCAGCGATTCTGCAACCCACAGGGGGCCAGCATGGCGCTGGAGTGCCTCACGCAGCTCCGGCTGCCGATACGGGCCGCAGCACTTCCAGCTGCGGGGCAACCCCGGAATGCATGCGCCCGCCGATCAGTTGCCCTCCAATCGCGGGTCTGGCCATAATTGATCCCCCCATCCCCCACCAGGACGGCAGCCGCGACACCGAGCTCCGGCTGGGTGAAACCATACAGGAACCACGCCAGCAGGACTCGGCGGAACTCAGCGGGAACTCGGCCAGTCGACCGTGGAGAATCGCTGCGGGGGCCTCTTTCCAAGGCCTCCGACTGGCACCCCGTCGACTGCGCGGGCGCAACTGCCGCCGATTCTCCCGGTCGCCGGAGAATTGCGTCTTTGCGTCGGACCCGATCACGGGCATTCTCTGCCCCCGCGCTGATCGCGATTTTGGCACGGAGACTTGGAGCATCCCGCCCCTTACCTCTGAGAATGATTGGAACTGAGGAGAATTAAAGTAGTTCCAAGAGGAATGTGGGGCGGAATTCTCCCACCCCGCTCCAGTCAGAGATTCGCCAGGCGGAAGGTTAATCATATGATGCCGCTCTGACGCCGGTCCGCCAATTCTTCAGCGACTGGAGAACCAGCGCCATTGATGCCGGCGATTCTCCCCGGGCGATGGGCCGAGTGCCCACCGAGTTCGGCCGAGTCCCGCCGGCGTCGTTCATGTTGTGGGGAGCGGCCTGGTTGGAGGGAGGGGGGATCCGACCCTGGGGTGGGCCTTCACGGTGGCCTGGCCCGCGATTGAGGCCTACCGATTGGTGGGCGGGCTTATCCCAGTGGCGGCCTATGTTCCTCTGCGCCGAGCCCCTGTAGCTGTCAGCCATTTTGCATCGGGGCTGGCGCGGAGAAGGCAAACCATGCGCATGCGCGAAGTTGCGCTGGCTGTGGTGCGCATGTGTGAAGTTACGCCGGCCGTGGCACGCTTAAGCGGACCCATGGCGCCGGTCCTGACACCCGTATCGGCAGCTGGAGCTGCGTGAGTCACTCCAGTGCCATGCTGGCCCCCTGTGTGGCGCAGGATCGCTGATCCTAGGGGCCTGTTCACGCCATCGTAAAATGCTCCGGAATTTACGATGGGGTCAATACTTAGCCCAGGATCGGAGAATCCCACCCTTGGTATTCCTTCAGGTAGACCCGATAGAAGTAAAGAACTGCTACTTAAGATAAAGTGCAAGAGGATTCTTGGGGGAACGGTGAAGTAAATCTGGGTGCATAACATACATAGTTGTCGTTATAGCAACAAGGGATGTGCTTTGTAATTTACTTGAATGATGTAACATTGAGAGGGAGGAGGGATTAACAGTTTTAACAGGCCTAAAAATGGTTAAATCTTTGGGGCCAGATGAGATGTATCCCAGGTTGCTGTGGGAGGTTCGAGAGGAAATTGCAGTGGCTCTGCCAAAAAATTTCAAATCTTCTCTGACCATAAGAGAGGAGCCAGAGGATTGGCGGACATCTAATCCTCTGGCACCTCTCCTATGGTCAGAGAAGATTTGCCAGAGGGTGGTTGGAATGCTGGAACTCACTGCCTGATAGGGCCGTAGAGGCGGGAACCCTCACAACATTTTAAAAGTATTTAAATGAGTACTTGAAATGCCATTGCATATAAGGACATGGACCAAATGCTGCAAAATGGGATCAGAACAGTTAGGTCCTTGATGGTCAGCACGGGGGCGACGGGTCGAAGGGCCTTGTTTTGTGCTCTAAAACTCTTGACTTAGTTATAAATCAGATTGGTAAATTAATCATGCTTGTTTTGTCTAAGCCTTTTATATACAATAAAGTCTGTGTTTGTTTCAAATCTTGTGGTACAGTTCTATTGGTTAAAACCAAGGGCGGGATTCTCTCAGCCCGTGCCGGTTTGGAGGATCGCTGGGCCAGGCGCGATTCGAGCGATGCCGCCATGTTGCCTCGGGGATGGCGCGGAGAAGGAAGCTACCGCGCATGCGCGAGTTTGTGCCGGTCGCAGCGTGCATGCGTGCATTCGCGCTGGTCGCAGTGCACATACGCAGACCCGCGGCACTCATTTGACGCTGGTATTGGCAGCTGGAGTGGCGTGAGTCGTTCCAGTGCCGTGCAGACCTCCTGTCGGGCAGAGGATCGCTACACTCGGCGGTCCGATGTTGCTGTCGTTAAACTCTCCGGTTTTTACGACAGCGTCAACACTCTGCCGTCAGAAGGGAGAATCCCACCCAAGGTGTTTAGATTTTTAAAAATATATTAACCGTCCCAAACCAAGACTGTCATTATTCTATAAGTTTAATTATTAATCTATTGGTAGTTCAATCTGTTACAGGTATTTGACTTAAATTTACCAGAGAGCATTTTTTCTAGAAGAACTATTACTCTTTAGTTGAGCTTGCGAGAGTGGTTAAAATGAAAACAGCAAATATACACTTTAGGATGTCAGCACATTAAAAAGCAGATGGCTTGAGGTCTAGCTGTGGGGTATGTATCATGGCCTCTGCTGAAAGTTTCCATTTTCAAAAGGGAGCACCATCTCCATTCGACCATTCTCTAATTTTCCCAACTTGTTTTGAGCAAAACAAAAAAATGTTGCAAAGAAGCCAACAATGTAAAATGTTGTTTGCTTTGAATACTTATACCCCTTGCATTTATTCATAGTTTTAGATTTTACAGACTTGGGGGGAAAAAAAAGAATATTTCCTATTGCATGGCTTTCTGAATGCAGACACAAACAGTCAGCTTTGTCAAGGAAGATAATCACAAGGAAGTAACGCATTGGTAACTTCAAGTTGCAATAAATATAGGTCAAAGCAGTAAAAATGCAGTGACTAGCTGGTGTACACAGGGCGAAGAGATTAAGATGAATTTCTGAAGAAGACAGCTGGAACATAGAAGTTCATTACTGATTCCCTTGTTTACAGCCATAATAATTGAAATGCAGAATGTATCATTTGAAGACCCTTTCAGGGATTGAATGTAGTGCAGCGCTCTGTCTAAAAGGCTCCCTTTAATCTGATGTGCAATTTGATGCTGCAGATGATGCAAAAGGAAGATGTACAATAAGTCACCTGCCCGTGTTTCTTTTGGATTCAAACGAGGATCAGTTTCATTCTTCAGTAAGATTTGAGAAGATGGAAGTTTCCCCAAGGGCTGAATGATTTACCAAGCATCACCTTTTACCCCTTTCAATGTGGATAAAAGATGGTCTAAAATTAGGGTAAACAGTAATTTAAAACAAATTAACAGATCGAGACATTACCTGCAGGCTTTCATTGCTGGCTTCATCACCATATTCCTGAGCAGGAATTTTGATGAAATTTGTTTTCAGTTCTTATATTCACTGGAGCTCTAATTAGTCGCCCATTAGCAAAGCTGTAGATGCGCTTTGGTTTGCTGAATTAGTAGAAAGATGTAGGTGAAAGCTGTGATATCCTCGACTTGTTAAATCAATGCTGTGTCAAAACAACTCCAGTGCTGTTTGTGTGCAAGTGAAATAATTGCTCCCTATGTACTTGTCCTTTTTGGAAATGTATAGTTGGTACATAGTTGAGCATGACAAGAGAGAATACATTACAGGATGTTCTAAAAGCACCTGTGGGAACCACAGAGTTCTCTGATGTTCTGAATTCAAAAGACTAATGGCATCTGCATTATGCAGATAGCATCGGGTTTTGCATAAACTGGCAAGCCTGCATTTTCCGTATTTTTATCCTAATGCAGACAATTGCCATAATTCAAAACAAAAAAAAACTGTTTGCTGTGATTCATAATAACAGAAACAAATAAATTGACTCGAGAAGATCTCATTTTAAGGTTTCTTCAGCTTTTAATGCGTTATTGTAATGGTTAAAAACAAGATGCTTAACAACCATTGATAAATTGTTTTTTGATCTTCCAAGTATGATTTTGAGCACTTTAGTTTGTTGCCATGTGGTTATGAAAGATGACTGCGATATAGAATTGGAGATGTCAACTCTTATAGGCCACCCAGTGTGATCTATAACTGAGTCACTGGGTTAAATTTCAGTTTTGCACATTCTTCTGTCCCCTCTACTGGTGCCTCTACTTGTGTGATTTGTTCTCGGGAGTGGTGTATGCATGGGGCAGTGTAGCAACCCCTCCTCACCACTTCACCCTTTCCATCTTCCCACTTTGATCAATAGTAGGTACCTGGTAAAACAAGTTCACGTACATTCTTTTAGAGGTTTTCACCTTTGGCCAGAAAATATGCTGCTATACCATCAATTCTGGTGAAATTATCAGCTCGCTATATTTTGATAGCTCGTTGGAAACCCACGTGAGGCTCCATTAGGGGTTTCTGGATCTGTGTCCTCCAGGTATTAATTCTCCACTCTCGGACATTGAGGCAAGAGGACCGTTTTGACCGTTGCCATTTGGGCGTCCTCCATTAAAATGAATCTTTTAATGAGCCTTTTTCTCCCATTGATTTCAGGGTGCAGTGACATTTTTAAAAATGGTTATGAGAATGTATTGAAAATGAGGCATGAGAGAATTGAATCGAGAACACTAGAGGGCAGGAGTTTCGTGGTTGAATGAACCATCACCAATGGTGGTATGCATAGATCCGAATACAAGTACATAGAGTTCCTTTGTGAATAACCTCAGTATGATTTGCACAAAATGCAGGTGGCAGTATAGCTTCTGTTGGTTGTGAGATGGCATTCTCCCACTGTTCAGCTGACTGCAATTTGGGGACCAATTGAATCCCATCCATTCGGTGTTTTTTAAATTTTTGGCGGACAAAATATGTGAGGGTGTTGAATGATGCTAGATAGGCCATTAATTTTCAATTAGATTTAACGCTACTCAAACTGATAGATTTTTCATTCATCTTGGATGCTAACCATGTCTAAGAGGTTTGAGATAAAGTGTAGCTGAGGCAGAAGGTGCTTCAAAAGAAAATGTCTGCTCTGACAACGTTTTGCAATAAATTGATCTAAAAATGTACAGGGTCATGCACAGACCAACCTGACAGAACTATTTGGGGCTAGGCCATTTGACTTTGGCTTGTTTTTGAAATGCAATAATAGAGATCAAGATGAAAAGGACATTCCTAATCATGTTTATTGTACCGTAAACACACCATTGCTTGAAGGATCATTGAGAATTTTTTGCTTTTGTTATATTTTGCTTCTGGTGGTAGCTGTAGAGTGACAAGTATAGTCACATCTGTGCTATGTAGTGAGGACTGTGATTTGCAAAGTGCTTATCAGAAGCGTGTTCTGCTCCTGGATACTCATTTCGTCTCTGGTTAAATTTTAATATTTCGGGATTTTTTGGACTGAGCTCCCATTTCCCAAGACATTCTTTCTTGAAGACTCAGTAAGTTTATGAAGTGCCCAGGAGGATGACGTGAACAGTTCATGAACCTGCCTTCACACGGCACTGAAATAGTCAGCTGTGAAACCCAAGGAGTGTGAAATGCGGCGGGATTCTCCCGCACTTGGTGCGATGGCCCGACGCTGGCGCCAAGAACGGTGCAAACTAATCCGGCATCGGGCCACCCAGAAGTTGCGGAATCCTCCGCACCTCCGGGGGCTAGACTGGCACCGGAGGGGTTGGCGCCGCGCATGGCATGACGAGAAACCAATTATAACCACTTAAGCCCTATTTCTATCCAATTAACAAATTGCGTCCCGTCATTCAGCGGCCTCCCCAGCAAGTGGTCATGCTGGCGCCGATTAGTACTCGTTTTGAAAAGCATGAACCTGGCGGGATGGCTTCTGTGGGGAGCCGAGGAGGGGAGTAGCCATCTTTGTTCACAGGCAAAGAGCCCGGGGGTGCATGAGTTTCCGCCCTAGTGCTCGGTGGGAGATGGGGGACCCTCGGCTGGGAGACTCTCCGCAGGGGTGGGATGCCATGGAAGGGTGGGGGTGCGGCCCTCGAGGAGCAACCGTGTGTGACACCACCATTCCAAACCCTGGATTGTGTGTACCCATTCTGGGGGAATCCCTTGTCCCTGCCCGTCTGCCTCAATGACCATCCATAACCCTCACCGTCTGCCGAGGCCTCTGGCCGAGCAGCTGAAGGCTATTGCTAATAGGGAATTGGCAATCATAGTTAAGTGAGCACTTCACAGAACGTAAATGGATTCCTGTGGACGGGCCATGTAGCATGTAGGAATCATTGCCTAGCATCCCAATCACACCTTGATGCCTGAACACTGCTGGAGGCAACAGCTCACACGCAGCAGCTAACATCTGAATACGCAGGCGATGGGACACAGCTCCGGGGACATGACCAAAGCCGGAAGGTGGGTAGGTAGGGGGAGGGGGAGATGCCTGGAGAGATGAGCCAAGGGTTCGGAAGTGTCCCGGATTGTGGAAGGAAGTGACAGAGGCATCATACCATTGGAGCACAACGGTGTTTATTGTGGGTAACAATTCCCCAATCTCCCTATGGTGCCGCCATCCCCCTCCACTCACTCTCCCTCACTGCCTACCTACAACCCCTCCCCCTCCCCCGGTGCCCTCAGTGATCCTCGATGTGCTTGGTCCTCGTAGCTCTACCGCTGCGTCTAGGCATGTCCCCAGGATGCACATCTGAGTGGAGGCAGCCAGCTGCTTACCACGTCCCGTGATGTTCAATGCCCCTGGCTCGCGTCCTCTGGGGGTTTTGGGGCCGGGGGCCCCGGCTCACTTGTCAGTGGCACATGCACAACTGTGCCGCCCTGTCCCATGCGCTGGCTGTGAGCTGCAGCCTCATCAGAGGGGTGGTGCTCACGGGGGCTTGTGGCCATCGACCCCACTCCATGGGACAGGTCTGTGAAGCCACCAGCGCCCCCTCTTCCCGTTCAGTACCCATAGGGCTCTGGGGTTCACCTTGGGACAGAGGGGCAGCTGGTTTGAGCCCCGGCTGCTCCTGCATCATCTGGCTCCTTCTGCCCTGGTCATTCCCCATGGCCCTCACCATCGCCCTTGCCAATGCTCCTCAGTGACTGGGACATAATAATACTAATAATCTTTATCATTACCACAAGCAGGCTTACATTAGCACTGCAATGAAGTTACTTGAAATGCCCCTAGTCACCACATTCCGGTGCCTGTTCAGGTACACTGAGGGAGAATTCAGGATGTCCAATTCACCTAACAGCACGTCTTTCTGAACTTGTGGGAGGAAACTGGAGCACCCGGAGGAAACCCACGGGAAGAACATGCAGACGCCACAGATAGTGACCAAAGCAGCAATGGAACCTGGCGCTGTGAAGCAACAGTGCTCAGCACTATGCTAGCGTGCCGCCCGTCCTGCAGCCCCTCAGCAATGCCCACTGCGACTTTGACAAGCCCCACAGCACCTCGGCCATTACCATCCGAGAGCAGGACATCATCAAGGTCACCCTGGTACCGGGTCACATCCCCCAGCGAGTCGGACATTCTGTCGAGACCTTCAGACATGGCTGTCACTGACTGCGCGACGCCGTGGGCACCTAACTAATGGTGCCAACATCGTGCACCTGAGCAGTGTTGGCCTCAGTGCCACACATTGTCGGCGCCGTCTCCTGTGCCCATACCTTATGTGACTCCTCCAAGTGGCTACGGACCTGTTGGACTGCCGCTGATCTCTCCCTCTGACAGTCCCGTCCACTCCCTAACGTCTCCATCAGCTCTGGGATGACCTCTTCCACAGGCTTAGCATCAGGCTGAGACCCAGCTGGGTCCAGGGATCCAGCAGACCTCCGACTGCTGTCTCGCCTGGGGGTTCCTGCCCCCATCTGATGTACATTAACAGCAGTGTGGTGCTCACCAGATTGTGTTCCAGAAGCCTGACCATTAACATTTTCCACCTGCGCTGGTGGATTCATAGAATATACAGTGCAGAAGGAGGCCATTCAGCCCATCGAGTCTGCACCGGCCCTTGGAAAATGTACCCTAATTAAGCCTATACCTCTACCCTATCCCCGCAACCCAGTAACCCTACCTAACCTTTTTGGACAGTAAGGACAATTTAGCATGGCCAGTCCAACTAACCTGCACATCTTTGGATTGTGGGAAGAAATCGGAGCACTCGGAGAAAACCAACACAAACACGGGGAGAATGTGCAGACTCCGCACAGCCAGTGACCCAGCCGGGAATTGAAACAGGGACCCTGGAGCTGTGAAGCAACAGTGCTAACCACTGTGCTACCGGTTTGCCGTGGATGACAGGTGTGATGTGGCTATTATGATGGAATCCTCAGAGCTGTCCTCTGAGGTGTTTTCCTGGGAGACTGGAGAGGGTGGTGTCAGCTGGTGGCCCTGCGGTAAAATGGACATGTGGTCAGTGGGAGGGATGGGTCAGTCAGTAAGGCAATAACTACTCACGTTTGACAGGTCCTTTGGCTGGGGCCCATTGCTTGCGCCTCTGCGGTCGTCCGCCAGCCTCCATGTTGGTGACCGCTCTGTCCTCGGCCATACTAGTCACATTAAGGGCTACTTGAAGGTGGTGGGGATTCATTTGCCCAGCACACCACTGCCAGTCTGGGCCCTCTCCTGGCGATTTCGGGCGAGCTTCTTCTGTGGAGACATAGAGCATCATTAGCCACGTGCATGGTTCACAGTGATGGGAGAGGTGGTTGTGAAGGGAGGGTTGGAGAGTTGAAGGGAGACGGAGGGAGGGTTGGGAGTCGCAGAGAGTTGGGGGGTGGATGCTCACGTGGGGGTGGAAAAATCCCAGGGATCAGGGCAGGTGGCACTACAGGGGTGCTTAGGTGGCACCAGAAGTACCAGGGCACCATCCTGCCCAAAGGGCATGCAACTGTGGGCCTCCGATCCCCTGAGAGATCCCCACATGTGACATTCCATCTGGGGGTCCCTGTTTGAATGGTGCTTGCCCGACATCTCCAAGGCAAAGGGATGAATCCCAAAGCCTCAGATACCTCTGGAATCTGCACATGAGAGTGAGACTAGCTGCCTCGCTATAATATGCAGATTTGTCAAAAACTGATCCCGCCCGCAAATTACAACCTGTTGCGAGATGCCGTTGGATATTGCAAGCCGGGTAGATGACAGGAGCAGGGTCTCCCAGCTTTTATCCATCATGCTGCGCTTTGACAAGCTGCTTTTTCGGAACAGCGTAGCCATTGAATCCTACCCCTAGTCATCTTTGGGGAGTATTTCGCCCGTCATATATTATTTTATTCCCATTTTTAGAGGGGAGAAGTGAAATTCAGTGAAGCAAATTTAATCCACTTCACCTGTAGTCATCCATTTGTCTATAAACAAAACAGCTTAATAACGGATATCTGGGGCTGGATTCTCCCGCTCCCCGGCAGCATGTTTCTGGGCGGTGCGACGTTCCTTGGCAGCCGGATTATAGAATTCCATCACTTGTCAATGGGATTTCCCATTGATGACACTGGCAGGGGTGCACTTCCTACGGGAAAAGTGAATTGTCACGCCCGGTGAATTCCGGCCCTGATCAAGTATTCTCGAATCCACCCTCAAAACACGTAACTTGGATAAAGTAGGAATGGTGGAATTGATTGATATATCTCACACAGTTAGTTATTGAATACAAACATAAATATTTAGAAATCAAATATAACGTAGAATCTCTTTGACAATAAGATATTTATACCAAAGTCCAAATATTTTTCCTGCTGATGCATGACTTTCAAATACTTCTCTGCTGTGATAATGATTAGTGTTTGCTCTGAATGTTATCCTCCACTAAGTAGAGAAGCATTACAAAGTTATAGATTGATTATCGCAGCTGACATCACACAAAGAAATCTATACTATGGAACTGAATGTATTATTGTGGCAGTCTTGGTGACAAGCTGCGAGAGTAACAATATTAAAGGGCAGGTTATCTGTTGCCAGCAGCTCTCAGAGGGTTGCTAGCCATCCTTAAAGCTCACTTGCTCATTTAAATATGCTGATCTGGCTCACGCCCAGTGAGGGCGAGGTCTAGATCGTGACATCTCGTAAAGTTCCATTGAACCCCGCAAGATGTTTAGAGCATCTCAAATCTTGTGAGAGGCTTCTTTTGAGATTCAACGGCCTCATCCAGACACCAAGTTGGGCGTGCCAAGGCCGCTGAATCGCACCCTATATTATTGTTCACTATTTAAATAGAGAGAGAATTTGGTGAGAGATTGGTTGCATTTCAAAAGGGAAAGGAAGAGCCTTTTGTTGCCTTTAACGCACAGTACTTTGTGCATAAGTTTGAGGCTTATCTAAGGTTATTCTATATCTTAGCACTTAGAGCAAGTCAATGCATTTTTAAAAACCTTAGAACAAACTAAGCAGTAACTACTCAGAAATGACTATAATCTATGGTGAGGTAATGACCGAAGAAAATGAACTAGAACAATTGAACAGGGTTTAAAAGTGTCAGGTTTTCCAGTCGAGACCATATGGTAGAATAAACAACTCCTCGACTCGATGATGTCACATAAGAGCAGGTTGTGATGGTTTGGTGAATTATATGATTTTTTTCTTTCGCTCTCAGAGTTAGGGGAGCAATGCTTCACAGAATCACCAGAATGGTTACAGCACAGGAGGGAAGTCAGGCTCTCTGAAGGGCAATTCCACTCGGTGTCATTATTCAACCTTCTCCCTCTAGCTCTGCACATTCTTCCTCTACAGATAATAGTCCAAATCCCATTTGAATGCCTCAAACGAACCTGCCTCCACCTCACTCTCAGAAAATGCATTCCATATCCTAACCACTCACATAGTGTAAAAGGTTTTCCCTCCTGGTTGCTATCTCTGATTTTGCCAATCGCCACCAATCTGTGCCCTCTTGTTTTTGATCCTTCCATCAATGGGAACAATTTTTCATCAGCTACTCTG
The DNA here is from genome assembly GCF_902713615.1 of Scyliorhinus canicula. Taxonomy (NCBI): domain Eukaryota; kingdom Metazoa; phylum Chordata; class Chondrichthyes; order Carcharhiniformes; family Scyliorhinidae; genus Scyliorhinus; species Scyliorhinus canicula. The sequence continues at coordinate 49,247,547 of NC_052154.1, read as the reverse complement.
TCCCTTGTGGTTTTGTGTACCTCTATTAAATTTCTAAACCAGAGCCTTGTAACTTCCAGCAAATATTTTATAAAATTAATCATTTAAACTAGTTCATTGATGTTTCTTGAAAGGGATTGAAATTAAAATTGAAATTATTTATATAAAACACCAATTAATTAACTATGTAAAACAAGGCTCAGTAGAGATGGCGATGCAGCTGTATGTCTCATGTACAGTATGTGAAAGTTTACAGAGAGCACTGTGATCCAAAGCAACCAAACCTGCTGCAAGTGTCTGCAACTTGAACAGTCTTCAAAAGCAAAACTATTGGCCCCTGCTTAACATCACTCACCCACTAATTCTTCACCACCCCAGTTCAGCAACTCTTCCCTCCCACTCAACAACTTTCCCCCATCAATAATTCAAACCCATTGAGAACTCTCTTTCCCCTATCCAACAGCCCCACCCCCCGCTGCACTTTCTCTCTTCCTCTCTGGGTCCCACAAATTTTCAGGTGTTAAAATTGGGTGACAGTGGGGAAAAGGTTTAGGAAGCACTGCCTCAGAGACAAACAAGAGAGATTATAATAGGGATAAGGAAATGGCAGAAATGTTAAACGAATGTTTCATAACCATCTTCACAGTAGAAACCACAGAGAATATACCAAAGCTGTGGGGAACCAAGGATCCAAAGAGATCAAGGAACTTTAAGTAGGATTAGAAAAGAAAGCAAACAACGGGAATGAAATCCATAAATTCACTGATTTGTGGGTTTTTAAGAGGTGGCTGAGAGGTTATAGATGCATTGATTTCGATCTTGCAAAATGCAAGAAATGCTCCCTGTGGATTGGAAGGTAGGATTGCCACGTACGGGTTTACTTTCCTTCGAGAGTATGCAACAAAAATGCACTAGATTTGTTAATTCCCAGGATGAAAGGGTGGTCCTATAAGGAGGGTATAGCGCTTTAAAGAGAAATTTAATTGAGTGGACTTCTGTTCCATAAGAAATGGTTAACCGAATGGCTACATGATCAGAGCACTGTTTGTTATGTAGAAACCGGATGGGTACAATATTTGCCAACTATATTGATTCTTGTTAATTTCTGTGAAACTGCTGAATTGAATAGAACAATTTGAATTAAATAGAAATATTAGTTGCAGCAAGCTGGCTGAAATCAATGAAGACTGATTGGAATGAGACTGGTCGGAAGAGGTTTTTGTATGAACATAAGAATTAGGATCAGGAGTAGGCCATCTGGCCCCTCGAGCCTATTCCGCGATTTAATGAGATCATGGCTGATCTTTTGTGGACTCAGCTCCACTTTCCGGCCTGAACACCATAACCCTTAATTCCTTTATTCTTCAAAAAACTATCTTTATCTTAAAAACATTTAATGAAGGAGCCTCAACTGCTTCACTGGGCAAGGAATTCCATTGATTCACAACCCTCTGGGTGAAGAAGTTCCTCCTAAACTCAGTCCTAAATCTACTTCCACTTATTTTGAGGCTATGCCCCCTAGTTCTGCTTTCACCCGCCAGTGGAAACAACCTGCCCGCATCTATCCTATCTTTCCCCTTCATAATTTTATATGTTTCTATAAGATCCCCCCTCATCCTTCTAAATTCCAATGAGCACAGTCCCAGTCTACTCAACCTCTCCTCGTAATCCAACCCCTTCAGCTCTGGGTTTAACTGAGTCAATCTCCTCTGCACACCCTCCAGCGCCAGTACGTCCTTTCTCAGGTAAGGAGACCAAAACTGAACACAATACTCCAGGTGTGGCCTCACTAACACCTTATACAATTGCAGCATAACCTCCCTAGTCTTAAACTCCATCCCTCTAGTAATGAAGGACAAAATTCCATTTGCCTTCTTAATCACCTGTTGCACCTGTAAACCAACTTTTTACGACTCAAGCACAAGCACACCCAGGTCTCTCTGCACAGCAGCATGTTTTAATATTTTATCATTTAAATAATAATCCCTTTTGCTGTTATTCCTACCAAAATGGATAACCTCACATTTGTCAACATTATATTCCATCTGCCAGACCCTAGCTCATTCACTTAACCTATCCAAATCCCTCTGCAGACTTCCAGTATCCTCTGTACTTTTTGCTTTACCACTCATCTTAGTGTCGTCTGCTAACTTGGACACATTGCCCTTGGTCCCCAACTCCAAATCATCTATGTAAATGGTAAACAATTGTGGGCCCAACACTGATCCCTGAGGGACACCACTAGCTACTGATTGCCAACCAGAGAAACACCCATTAATCCCCAATCTTTGCTTTCGACTAATTAACCAATCCTCTATCCATGGTACTACTTTACCTTTAATGCCATGTATCTTTATCTTATGCAGCAACATTTTATGTGGCACCTTGTGAAAGACTTTCTGGAAATCCAGATATACCACATCCATTGGCTCCCCATTATCTACCGCACTGGTAATGTCCTCAAAAAATTCCACTAAATTAGTTAGGCATGACCTGCCCTTTATGAACCCATGCTGCATCTGCCCAATGGGACAATTTCCATCCAGATGCCTCGATTTCTTCCTTAATGATAGATTTCAGCATCTTCCCTACTACCGAAGTTAAGCTCACTGGCCTATAATTACCCGCTTTCGGCCTACCTCCTTTTTTAAACAGTGGTGTCACATTTGCTAATTTTCAATCCACCGGGACCACCCCAGAGTCTAGTGAATTTTGGTAAATTATCACTAGTGCATTTGCAATTTCTCTAGCCATTTCTTTTAGCACTCTGGGATGTATTCCATCAGGGCCAGGAGACTTGTACATTAGCTTGGCCATTACTACTTCCTTAGTGATAACACTTATCTCAAGGTCCTCACCTGTCATAGCCTCATTTCTATCAGTCATTGGCATGTTATTTGTGTCTTCCACTGTGAAGACCGACCCAAAAAACCTGTTCAGTTCCTCAGCCATTTCCTCATCTCCCAATATTAAATCTCCCTTCTCATCCTCTAAAGGACTAATATTAACCTTCGCCACTCTTTTTTGTTTTATATATTTGTAGAAACTTTTACTATCTGTTTTTATATTCTGAGCAAGTTTATTCTCACAATCTATCTTACTCTTCTTTATCGCTTTTTTAATAGCTTTCTGTTGCCCCCTAAAGATTTCCCAGTCCTGTAGTCTCCCACTAATTTTTGCCACTTTGTATGCTTTTTCCCTCAATTTACTTCAATTTGATCATCTCTTTATTTCCTTAGATATCCACGGTCGATTTTCCCTCTTTCTACTGTCCTTCCTTTTTGTTGGTATAAACCTTTGCTGAGCACTGTGAAAAATCACTTGGAAGGTTCTCCACTGTTCCTCAACCGTTCCACCAAAAGTCTTTGCTCCCACTCTACCTTAGCTAGTTCTTCTCTCATCCCATTGTAATTTCCTTTGTTTAAGCACAAAACACTAGTGTTTGATTTCACCTTCTCACCCTCCATCTGTATTTTAAATTCCACCATATTGTGATCGCTCCTTCCAAGAATTTAGTGTGAGTACAATCTGTGGTGAATGTAATATGATAATTCACACTATGTCTTTGTAAGCACAGTAGCGTTATCCGACCACTAGGGGGAGTAGCTCTGGGAATGCTCAGGAGCTTGTACAGGGCTCCACCTTGGCTCCGCCCACGACTCCTCCCCCTAGTGCTGCTGTATAAATACCCTTATCCAGAGTCAGTCTGCAGTTCACTGAGAGTTCATCAACGGGTAACAGGCTGGCTCTGTAGTAAGTCGATTAAAGCCTAGATTCATATCGGAAACACATGTCTGGTGAATTGATGGTTCCATCACAATCATAATTATCTCTACTAAGAGAGGAAAAATTGCTTCCACTTCTCCAGAGTTTGGAAGAATGAAAGGACCTATCACTAAAACATGGAATATTTTTGGAGGGTTTATCAGGGTAGATGATGAGAGGGGCAATTGTCTCATGTTAGGAGGTCCACCATTTAGGACTATGAGGAGAAATGTCTTCACTCAAAGGTTGTGAATCTTTGGAATCCTGTACCGCAGATGGATGTGAATGCCCGGTCGGTAAGTATATTTAGGGTCGAGATCAATAAATCTTTGAACACTAAAGGAATCAAGGACAGGGAGCAGGACAGGAAAGTTAAGATCACCCAGGATCTTACTGAATGCTGAACTGGCTCAACGGGGTCATATGGCAAACTATGGCTGCGTTTATACCTCGGGGATATGCAGAGATGATGCACTCCAGGGCGAAATTCTCCCCTACACCGCGGGGCGGGGGTTCCCGGCGTAGCGGAGTGGCGCCAACCACTCCGGCGTCGGGCGTCCCCAAAGGTGCAGAATTCTCCGCACCTTTAGGGGCTAGGCCCGCACCAGAGTGGCTCCCGCTACGCCGACTGGCGGCAAAACCGGCGGCAACGGCCTTTGGCGCCCACCGGCCGGTGTCAGGGCTGGCTAAAAGGCCTTCGCCGGTCGGCGTGAGTCCGCTGATGCCCCGGCGCATGCGCGGTGGAGGGGGTCTCTTCCGCCTCCGCCATGGTGGAAGCCGTGGTGGCGGCGGAAGAAAAAGAGTGCCTCCACGGCACTGGCCCGCCCGCCGATCGGTGGGCCCCGATCGTGGGCCAGGCCACCGTGGGGGCACCCCCCGGGTTCTGATCGCCCTGCGCCCCCCCCCCCCCCCCAGGACCCCAGGGGCCTGCTTTCGCCGCCAATCCTGCCAGCACAGAGGTGGTTTAAACCACGTCGGTGGGATTGGCCTGTCAGCGGCTGGACTTCAGCCCATCGCGGGCCGGAGAATGGCCGCGGGTGGTACGCCAATCGGCACGGGGGCACGCCGATCGGCGGGGCGTGATTCCCGCTCCCGCCGATTCCCGGGTGGCGGAGAATTCCGGCCACGGCGGGGGCGGGATTTATGCCGGCCCAGGGCGATTCCCCGACCCTGCGGGGGGTCGGAGAATTCCGTCCCAGGTTCAATGTCTTGAACAGGAGTTTTATTCAATGCTTAAAATTTCTGCTCTCTCATGCTTCAGTGACTTGCCTACGCTTTAGCCAAGAATTTCTGACCCCGTCCTTAGTTTATTATTTTCAGTAACCAAACTCTGGCTTAACCAGTTATACTCCGAGGACAGATGCCAGTCACTAATAGGGTGAGACTCTCCGGCCCCACCCCCAGCTGCATGTTTCTCAGCAACGGGAGGCAGCATGCCAATCGCTGGTGCAGGATTCTCCTTTCCCCCCGCTGCTGATGGTAATTCTCATTTATGCTACCCATATCCTCCTGACCCCCTAAAGCCTGTTCACCATCTACAAAGCACAAGTCAAGAGTGTAATCAAATACTCTCCACTTGCCTGGATGAGTGCAGCTCCAACAACACTCAAGAAGCTCAACACCATCCAGGACAAACAGCCTGCTTGATTGCTATCCCTCCCACAAATGGTCCACCACCGAGGGACAGTGCCAGCCGTGTGTGCCAACTGCAAGATGCACTGCAGTTAGTCACCAAGGTTCCTTAAGCAGCACCTTCCAAACCAATGGCCATACAATCTAGAAGGACAAAAGCAGCAGATACTGGGAACCCCACCACCTGGAGGTTCCCCTCTAAGTCACTCACCACCCGAACTTGGAAATATATCGCCGCTCCTTCACTGTCGCTGGGACACATCCTGGAACCGCTCCCTAACAGCACAGTGGGTGTACCGACACCTCCATGACGGCACCAGTTCAAGAAGGCAACTCAGCACCACCTTCTGAAGGGCAACAAGGGATGGGCAATAAATGCTGGCCTAACCAGCGACACCCACATCCCGTGAATAAAACTTTAAAAATACCACCAGGATGCACTGCCGACAGGACCAGAGAATCCTGTCACCATTGTGCAGCCGGAACATTCCAGCCAAAATCAAGCACTGAACAATTGAACACAAAACCATTCCTTTTACTATTGCATTCATAAAACAGGAAAATATAAAATAGAGCAGAACTGACTGGAAAGAACTTGACATTGTTTTCTGTTAATTAAAAATAGAACTGACAAAATCTGTGTTGTTATATCTAAACAGATACAGTGGACAGGACTTAGCAGCAATCTTCCCCGGCCCTCCTGATGAAGCGATAAGGTTCTGTGCCCAGGAAGGGCACAAACCTCATTTGCACCAATTTGAAAACTTAGTGTGGTTAACGTTGCATCTTCTGCCCTCACCGAACCATACCACCCACCAGGCATGAGGTCACGCCAGCACAAATTACTACGGCATTTTAAAAATGGGAACCAGGTGCCATGACCTCTGAGAGGGAGGAAAGGTGTGTGCACCATTGTCTCCATCTAGCATTAGGGAGTCCAACAAGGCAGAGCCAGCAGGCCAGCTCTGGAAAGGAGGGAAGGTTCGGGGGTGTCCTTGAGGGGTTTGTGGATCAGGATGTGAGAGAAAGAGAACGTTAGCTGTCGGGGTCATTGGCTGCACAGTGGGGTGGGGTCAGTGGTCGCGTGGGTGGTCCTGGAGTTGGTTGCCTGTGTTGTTTAAGTGTCTGAGATATAGGAGAATGGGGCGGGGTGACAGCAGGGCACATGGGGTGGTGCGTGGGATGTGATGAAATTCAAGGAGACCGGGCCTAATGGGCTGTGTGAATGAGACCCTGAAAGAGAAGACAACATGGTGCTCATCTGGGTGGGGGGGGGGGGGGGGGTTCTCAACCTCTGGTGTAGCAGTCCAGAAGGCTTAAGCGTTGAGTCATGACAGCAATGAGATCTCAGAATTATGCAACCTGAGGAAGAAAAGTATCTATTTGCCCTGCCTCTCCCTGAAGGAGAATGCATTTCTGAGACTCATGGTCATCACATGAATTGGTTAACCCTCAGCAATGTCAGCTCCCCAAAGTCTCAAAATCAAGGAGACACCGGATCAGAGAGGGGCGGTGAAGGAGGAGAACCTCCTCATGAATCTGCCCTTATCCTGGCAAAATTTGCCATTAACCAGTCTAGGCAGCGGGTGATCGAGAGGGTTGTCCAGCCCGACTGTCTGCTCTCTTCCATGGCTTCATTTGTGGCCATGTGTCCCTGGAGAGGGAGCATGCAGTGTCCATAGCACAATCGAGGCCTTCCGTGCCCAGTGGGCACCACAAGATCTGGAATGCTTTGTAGACCCCTTTAATCACCTTTTAATTCGGTGTTTTTAAGTTTCTGTTGCTCTTTGTTTTTGTTTGAGGCAGTGCCCGTTAAGCAGCGACCATTTTAGATTTGTGAAAAATAAAAATTTACACATGGCTTTGCCGGGGCTGGGGGGAATCACACCGATTTTCGTACCAAAAATTACACAAGTCATTTATTTCTCCGCTATAATTGCGGCTGCTAAGCGCAGATTCATTTTTTTCCAATTGGAGTGACAATTCCGTGTAAATCAATAGAGCTTACTTTTTATTCACTTAAAGATATGACTCCCTAAGTGAATGTGACTTTAAGTGCGGCATGGTGGCACAGTGGTTAGCACTGCTGCCTCACAGGTTCAATTCCCACATTCTCACAATGTCTGTGTTGGTTTCCTCAGGGTGCTCCGGTTTCCTCCCACAGTCTACAAATATGCACGTTAGGTGGGTTGGCATTCTAAATTGCCCTTGAGCTTTCCAGTGTCAGGTGGGAATTATGGAGATGAAGTGGGCCTGGGTAAGATGCTCTTCATGAGGTTCAGTACAGCCTCGATGGGCCAAATGGCCTCCTTCTGCACTGTAGGGATTCTATGACTCATTCGAGGTATCCAATAACAAAAATTAACGTGTTCTTTTAAACATAGATTATCAGTAGAAATCTGTAACTACTAAAAGCATTGCATATTCATATGGTTAGCCTGCCTTGGATCACTGCTGTGGGGAGTCTGCACATTCTCCCCTTGTCTGAATGGATTTCCTCCGGGTGCTCCAGTTTCCTCCCACAAGTCTCAAAAGACGTGTTGTTCGATAATTTGGACATTCTGAATTCTCCCTCTGTGTACCCGAACAGGCGCCGGAATGTGGCGACTAGGGGCTTTTCATAGTAACTTTATTGCAGTGTTAATGTAAGTCTATTTGTGACAATTAAGATTATTATTATTATTATAATGAATGAAAATTCTAATGATGACCATGAAACCATTGTTGATGGGGCAGCACGGTAGCACAATGGTCAGCACTGTTGCTTCACAGCTCCTGGGTCCCAGATTCGATTCCCAACTTGGGTCACTGACTGTACGGAGTTTGCACGTTCTACCCGTCACCCACAGTCCAAAGATGTGCAGGTTAGGTGGATTGGTCATGCTAAATTGCCTTTTGTGTCCAAAAAAAGTTAGGTGGGGTTACTGGGTTACATGGAGAGGGTGGAGGTGTGGGCTTAGTTGGGGTGCTCTTTTCAAGACTTGAAGGGCTGAATGGCCTCCTTCTGCACTGTAAATTCTATGATTCTATGATTCTGTGATGTTTGTAAAATCCCATCTGGTTCACTAATGTCCTTCGGGAAAGGAAATCCACTGTCCTTACATGGTCTGGTCTACACGTGACTCCAGACCACAGAAATGTGGTTGACTTTAAATACCCCCTGACATGGCCAAATAAGCCACTCAGTTCAAGGGCAATTAGGGATGGGCAATAAATGCTGGTTCAGCCGGTGGCGTCCACATCCCATGTAAGAATTGAAAAAAAAATCAACTGTGGCATTTTGCGTTGAATGTTTGGAGGTTTATCATGTAACTATGCTATGCTCGAGTTCTGGGGCTGGATTCTGTGTTTTGGAGACTGAGTCCCCACTCCTTCGTGAAAACTCTGGTCTTTTACGCCAGGAAAATTAGCGTCAAAAGGCCACCAGTTCCCCGTTTTTCTGGGGGCTAGCAGGGAGCCGGCATAGAGCTCGCAGCTTTAGCTGCCGATACGGCCCCCAGCACTTCTGCATCAGAGGACACGCATGCGCACGGCGCCGGCCTGCAGCGGCCGCGCCGTGCTTCATGGTGGACTCAGCCTGCGGACCTGGACCGCCAACGAGTAGTGCCCCGCATCGGCCGTCTGCATGCCCAGGACCGCCCGCCCACATTTTCCCCAGCCCCGAATGAAGCCCCCGTCCCCCGCCCGCCGATCGGCCCTTCCCCAACTGTGGCAGCCCCAGAATGAGTCTGCAGCTGCCACGCAAGGATCCCGGACGGTGTGAGCACACATAACCCACACTGTCGGAAATTCGGCTGGTCGGCAATGGAGCATCGCGGGGCGGGCCTCAGTCAATGGCCTGAGGCAGTGGATACACAGCGCGCCGTACGAGTACGCCGGTTTTCAGGGGGTGGAGAATTGATAAAACTGGCGGCAGTCCCGATTTTGGCACCAAAGCGAATTCTCTGCCCCGTCACTGAACACGATTTCGGCGTCGGGGAGTGGAGAATCCAGCCATATTTTTCTGAGGGTGCATTTGTGCACTGCATTGCAATAAAAAAAAAAAATAATAATCTTTATTATTGTCACAAGTAGGCTCACATTAAACTGCAATGAAGTTACTGTGAAAATACTCTAGTCACCACATTCCGGCGCCTGTTCGGGTACACTGAGGGAGAATTCAGAATGTCCAAATTACCTGGGCGCGATTCTCCGCCCCCCAGGACGGGTCGGAGAATAGCGGGAGGGCCTTCCCGACATTTTTCCCGACCTCCCGCTATTCTCCCCCCCCCCCCCCCCCCACGGCCGTCCCACGATTGGAGCCGTCCAATCCGCGCATGCGCGGCTGACGTCATCGTTTGCGTCAGCCGCCGTTAACCTTGGCGCGTGGGCTTAGCGAAATTCGCTAAGCCTGCGATGCCGAGGCTCACAGGGCCCTGCTGCTAGCCCCGACCGGGGAGCAGGATCGGGTCCCGGGAGGGGGCGCGGAGGCTGCCGTGAAAGACGGCCAGTTTCACGGCAGCCTTCACGACTCTCCGCATTTGCGGAGAATCGCGCCCCCTTACTTTCAAAACATGGTTAAAATGAGGTTATTGTGATACAATATATTGGTGCTTTTGACACAGTGTTAAATTAAAAGGTTAAAGGAAGATTCTATCCTATTACTATATTACCCTATTATTATAATAATTATTATTATTGCTACTCCCAACACAATGAATTCCTGATTTTTGTCTTTGTTAATTGGGGAAAGACTTGAAGGAGGGAACTTTTCAGACAGGAAACACGGAGGTGGTTGGTCGCAGTGGGAGGCCATATAGGGAAGAATATCTGTCGATACTATTGTAGCCAGTGCCGACAACTTTCTTAGTTTACTTCAGAAAATGATCTAGCTTTAAGGATAAAAATATTTTCTCATAGATGTCTGACATCTGTCAAACTGAGTTCATCTATCCCTTCTGCTTGGTGCAGCTCAGACGTCAATGAAGCTGCATGCTGGAAATTAGATGTGGTTCAAAGCAAGCAGGTTGGGTGTAAAATCCAGGCATGTGCATCTTGTTTTTGCGAGTATGTATTTGCGGGTTCCTGGAGATTTTCCCTGTCCGCAGAATCTGGGGAATACATGTGTCTGCGGGCGCCCACACCATGATTTTACACCAGATTGGTTTTGCTTGGTTTCAGTTTGCTTGCATCCTGACAAAAAAAAAATCAACGGAGATAGAGATTTGAACCCTTTAGGCATCTGTAGTGCACTGAATGTCAGTTTGATTTGCTTTGACCAGGGAGCCACTCATCCCTAATGCAGGCACTATTGAACAAAGTGCAATTGACTTGGCAATTATAGATACCAGTGAAGAAATGTGATTGGATGTTGAATCAGATAGGATGCTGCCACAAAGAAATTAAACATTCAGTTAACGGTCAATGAAGACTATCAATGCGATGTTATTGAGAAAAACAAAAAGGAGCAAAAAAAAGTACGATTTTGTGATGACTGTTATGTTCTGAATAAATAATTTGCAGTATTTCTTCTGCAGTTAGTTAGATTGAATAATATGTGTTGCATCAGTAAATGTGCTGCACACTGTTCATTCTTCACACCCTACTGCCTCCCTCCGAATAAAGTTGATGATCTGAGGTAATTCACTGATAAATGGCAATGCAATCCTTATATTCCATTGGTAAGCGAGGATTCACAGCACATGCGACCAGTCAATGAGTTAATTTTAACTAATTAGGTTTGCTTCAATAACTATCTGATTTAACATCATAAAAAGAGCATTAATACCTGTCTTTCTCTGTCTGTTAACGAGCATAAATGTGTCATGTGCATAGTTTTTCCATATAATTGGTTTTTATGTTGTTAGTGAATAATAGCCAGATTGTCTATTTAGAACAGAGTCTTGCTATTAAACCTGTCAGCAAAGAGGGTTTAGTAATGAACTGAACAACCATCCGCTAACTCTCCAGAACTTTGCTTTTCTGTGCCAACATTGGACGTTTGCAATGTGCCTGCTTAATAGTCTAAAACGTCTCTCTATCAAAAGTTTTTGAGATGTAGAAAATACTAGTCCTGCTGCAATGAGAACATCAATACTTGAATCGTAAAACTCATTCTTCATAAAGTTTAATACGGAACTAAAATCCAGCCTTTTTTTCCTTTTTATGTTTAGAGTACCCTCCATTCAATTGCTGATAAACCTTGTCAGATATTTTATTTTCCTGTTCTTGTGCTGCACCATTTGTGATCTCATTTGCAAGTGTTCTAAAATAGCACAGTTGAGACCATTTTAGTCACTGTGCTGGTGTGAGGAACAGTCACTTTGAAACTTTGCAGACAGGGACTGTGCGTGTTGATTTTTATTTTGGTAGCATAATATGATAAGAATTAAATTCTATTAAATAATACACTTGAAATATAATGTAGAATAAGGATGCATCTCTGTTATTCGTAATTTATTTGTAGGGCCACTGGTGATGCTATGTATCTTCTACATTGTATGACAATATGGGTGTGTCTGCAAGAGTCCACCACATCCTACGTCTTAGTTGGACGGATAACTGCACCTGCTTCTTGACTCTCACCTTGCTCTCGTCTGTGACTCCACATAGCTGCCTGTGTAGGGCAGCGGCCACACTCCATCTATATGAGATTGAGTGGAAATGTTGATGGAATATGCATCCAATTCAGAACACATGGCAATCTTCAGCCTGAAATGACTGAAATCCTCAACTAAGTTATCAGAGATGACAGTTTGAGAATTGCTGTGGTTCGATGACTGGGCCGTCATGTCACAACCTGAACATGGCTTTCAACAGATCATGGACTGTTTTCAAAAGAGGCTGACGACTATGGACTGATCGTTAGCCTAAGGAAGACAGAGATGCTCTATCAACCACCGCTGAATTCTGACTGTCCTTCAGCCACTCTAACTATCAGTGACACACAACCCTGAATGCAGCAGACAGCTTTACCTATCTCAGAAACGCAATCTCCAGAAATGTCTGCGACGTTTGAGACATCTTGTGAGATTGCGTTGAATCTTGCAAGGCATGTGATCTGGATCTCGCCCTCATTGGGCGTGATCCAGATCAGCTTATTTAAATGAGCCATTTGGCTGCATCTGGAAGAACCCACCAGGCACCGTTTAGCACTGACCCACACAAACGTGGACCAGATGTAACAGCATCAGGGATGATCCCCCAAGCCATTGGAGAGGACCAAGTGGTTGTGGACAGGGAAGGTTGGCATCCTGGCACTCCTCTTGCCATGTGGGCACCTTGGCGCTGCCAGACTGGCACCTGGCAATGTCACTGAGCATTGTAGCAGTGCCGCCAGGACTGCCAGGCTGCCCAGGTAGCACTGCAAGGGGAATTTCCAGGGGCACAGCCAAGGTACCAGGTTGGCAATGCCATGGTGCCCAAGTGTCAGGATGGCCCTGTCAGCAGTCGGGATCGCCAGGTCAGGGGGTCACAAAAATGTGGGGGGGGGGGGGCGGCTTGAAGTCGGAGAGGGGGGAGATCGCGGCTGCCCAATTAAACGATCTGTGAGAGCCTTTAAGCTTGTCAGCAGAAAATCACTCCCTGAGGCCAGAGAAAACAGCGCTGGGAAAAACCCTGCTAAATATGTCGTTCCGTGGACTTTAACTTAAGTCCGCTGAATCGTGTTCCGTAAAAACAACATTGAAGTGGACTTTATTAAAATTTTTGTTTTTTTTTGTTCTTTGCTAATAAATTCTGTTCTTCACCTCATTATAAAACATATAATGGGCAGCATGGTCACACAGGTGGATAGCACTGAGGCTTCACAGCGCCAAGGTCTCAAGTTCGAATCCCCGCTGGGTCACTGTCTGTGCTGAGTCTGCACGTTCTCCCCCTGTCTGCGTGGGTTTCCTCCGGGTGCTCCGGTTTCCTCCCACAGTCCAAAGATGTGCAGGTTAGGTGGATTGGCCATGATAATTGCCCTTAGTGACCAAAAAGTTTAGGAGGGGTAATTGGGTTACGGGGATAGGGTGGAAGTGAGGGCTTAAGTGGGCCGGTGCAGACTCGATGGGCCGAATGGCCTCCTTCTGTACTGTATGTTCTATGTTCACAGGATGGAATTCCACATCCCGGCCACGGTGGGGATTCGTGGCGGGAGCCAAAATGTCAGAAACCCACCAGTATGAAATTACGTTGAAATTCTGCTAATGGTGGGTCAATTTTTCCACTGGCTGGTGGCGTGAATGCCAATTACATTCATTTTCATCCCAAGAATGCTCATTAAAACAGCTTCCAATCACATTTTCCAATCTTACTGCACGTCAACGTGAAATTACATTGGTTTAAAATCAGATTATGAAAGAGTGGCGTGCACAAGGCGGCCGTCAGTTTGACCGAGATTTCAAGGTGAGTGCAACGCTGCCATGGTGCTGCATTGCTCCAGATGCATTGTTCACCAGTTGCCAGGATGTGTGGGTTAGGTGGATGTACAGGTTAGGTGGACTGGCCATGCTAAAATTGCCCCTTCGTGTCCAAAGATGTGCAGGTTAGGTGAGGTTATACAGAGATAGGATGCCGGAGTGGGTCTAGGTAGGATGCTCTTTTAGAGGGTTGGTGCAGACTCAATGGGCTGAATGATCTCCTTCTGCACTGTAGAAATTCTATGATTCCAAGCTGTGCCTCGCAGGTCATGTGTTCGAAGGGGAGGGTGGGTGAAACAAGGAACAGACTTGTTCTTGATGCTTCTGTGTTGTTGACATCCTGCACAGTATGGTGAAGACAGGTGGGTTGGAGAGAGTGATGTGAGCGTGCTGGACTGGTGTTTAAAGCTGACGCCGTGACCTTCGAACCTGTCAGACGAGGGCAGGCAGCTGAATCAGCAGCTGACCTGCCAGAAGAGTCGGAGGGGAACTCACCTGTGCATAATTAATGAGATTCCAAGTGCAGAATCCAGGACAGGCACCATTGGACATGCCTACCGCCATACTTAGTCTCAAAATGGGAGAATTCCACCCAAAATGCCAAATATCTGGGCTGGATTCTCTGTTTCAGCAGCCAAGTGCAAGCTCAAACGGAGAATTCGTGGCCATTTTATGACACAAAACCAGCGCCGAACCCACAACGATTCCAGGACCGATGAGGGGCGAGCGGCGGTGCCGGGTGAAACTCCTGGCTCCCGCACCGAAAATAGGCGAAGAATGGTCAGGTCCCTGGCCGCGCATGCGCACACCGCCGACCTGCTGCACCGGCCGTGCACGGAGTCGACCCGCCATCCGCGAAACCCACACCCCTGGCCAGCCTCCATCAATCCCCTCAGCTCTCGTGGAAGCCACCCTCCCAGCCAACGGCACGCAACCCAGCCGAGTGTGGCGGCGCTGGACACAGTCCTCAGCTGCCACACCGTGTTCCCAACCGCTGATACCACATGTGTCCCGCGCAGTTGGGAACTCGGCCCATCAGTGGCAGAGCATCATGGGTGGCCCTGCTAATGATGCGCCAATGCCGTTGGAGTGGTGATGTCATTTCGGAGGGGGCGAAGCATGGCTTACTGGTGTCAAACCGCGCCGGCCCTGGTCCAATTGCCGATTACGATACCCACGTCGGGCAATGGAGAATCCCTCCCCCTATTTGGGGCTTGGTGATAATGAGAAATTTGACCAAGGTAAGCAATAACATTAGCAAAGAGCCAACCAATGGATGGTTTAGCTCAGAGGGCTAGACAGCTAGTTTGTGATGCAAAACAAGGCCAGCAGCGTGGGTTCAATTCCCGGAGCAGCTGAGAATTCTGAATTCTGCATCTGTGTACACGAACAGCAGCCAGAATGTGGCAACTAGTGGCTTTTCACAGTAACTTCATTGCAGTGTTAATGTAAGCCTATTTGTAACAATAAAGATTATTAAATGTCATGTGATCAAATTTAAAGTGGTGAGTGTGGTGATATGCATCACTGTAAATACACAAGGGGTTAATGTAAATACATGTAGACTAGATAGACACTAGAGGGAGCACCAGAGACATCACACAAACACTCAACCAATAGGTCAGTAAGATAGGACACGACCAATGGGCAGTCACGACACACACAGAGGTGACACTACCACAGGTGGGCATTACACCAACCTATATAAAAGGATACAGCATACATGCTCTTCCTCTTTCCAGTGGAGACTCTTAGTGAGTACACAGGGTTAATTGAAACACATCACACCCACCACCTGGATTGTAGCAGACTGGTTCGTCAGTCTGAGTAGCTGCAGCAGGATTAACAGGAGAGTCGAATCCAAGTAGGAGAATCGTCAACAGTTTAATAAATGTGTTAAAGCTATCTCCAAGTCTGAACCTTCCTTTGTCAGAGTGCACATCAAGGAAGCAGCTTATGCTACGTCAAGAGCATAACAAAACAGTGAGCACTGTAAATCATGTCATGTGATTGAATGCGGTTATTTTCCAAATTTCAAGGCATTTTCCAAATCATTGTTAGATACCCTGATGAGAATGGATGGACAGGAAAAAATTCCAAAAAATTTCAAATCAGTGATTAATGGGACAGATGTTTCAAACAATTCTGCTCTCTTGATTCCAGTAGAAAATTGTTAACTCTGTATTTTAACAGGTAAGAGCAGAGAATATGCTTGTAATATTGCTGACAAATGACTTAATGAACCACTGATATGACACTTGAATCGTATATATGCTCATAAGTACCCATGACTGTTGTTACAACCTTTTAAACAAAATTTCAGACAAGTTTTAAAAATTATGTGTAAAATATAATGGCTTGCATTGTATAGCACTTCACCACATCTCTCACTAACACCTCAAAAAGATCAATATAAAATAAACTAGTAAGTGATTTCATCTCATGGGACATTAACTATAGCTCCAGGAAATTCCTGTTACTGCAAGTCAAGTAAGTGATCGTAACTGTGCTGCGCTCGGAATAAGCTCCAGTCCGCTATGATGTTTTCCTTAGGAAAACATTTATGATAAATCGTAAAAGTAAGTTTGCTGCTGTTTTCAAATGACTGTTGTTGCCGCTGGCAGAAGGTTTTGGTCATTTATTACAGAGAGTTTGGAAAGTTTCAGCAGCTTGACAAGGAAAGGGCAATGATGTCTGTAGATGAATAAAGAGCTTTGTAAAATTAAATAAAAATATGAAGGTCAACCTGTAAAATTAACAGATGCTGACTAACGGGTTTGAATATTAAGCTGATGGCTACAAAACAGCCTGAGTATAGGTCGATGGGTAAATGCAAGAGGCATTGGTTCATCATAATGTTAACTACTGCTGTGCGCAACATGTTATCATTTGCAACTATAGCAAAGATTGCAAGGATTGTCCCTCACTCCTTGCAAGGAAATTACAGCTATAATGAATATTTACTACTACTAATTGTTAAATCTGATAAATTCTTTTCCAATTCTTTATCTGGCTGTCACAATGATTGTAGGTACTCTTCTCCTCACTTTCTCTTGGACAGAGTGTTGCTCCTCACTTCCCAACTGATATTGAAATTCTTCATTCTCTTCCCCATCATTGACAATAGACATTTCTTCATCTCTCCTTCCGTTCTTGCTGCCAAACGTCTCCTTTTTCCCTCCCCAATTCAAAGTGGTACTCCTCCCACTCTACCCATAATTCAAACTGATGCTTTATCCCATCCCTTTGGCACTCTCCCCCCTCCCCTCCCCCCCCCCCCCTCCCCCCCACCATCTTCCAACCTACCCTTGCAAAGCTAACATTCTTCTTCTCCCTCCTGCTGAAGAATCGGGAGTTCTTCACTACCCCTGCCTCTTGCCCCACCAAGTTCAATTTTAATTTTTCTTTCCCGTCCACCTCCAGTTCACACCGGAACATTACTCCTGCAAACACAGCTGCCGCTTGCACCTGCAGGACACGGGCAGCTTCTAATCCTCTCACCTTTTCAGCACCACTCCAAGCTCCTATTGCTACGTTCTGTAGGAAGCCAGCCACGTGGCATTCCCACTTACATAGTGCAGTAATGTTTAATTCTTTGGAACAGCAGCAAGAAGCAGGAAGTGTGGGAGGTGTTCATTTTAACCTGCAAAGCTGCACTGCATTTAGAAGTGATTAAAGAAGGATGTGAAAATTTAAAGCGTAACATTTATTTTATAAGAGGGTGAGAGGGTGCTGGTGGGTGGTATCCTTTTTAATGCCTGAATTGACGACGTTTCCTGAATTTTGGAGCCTGCAGCAATTGAGTGTAAAGCTCTGTGATTTTGAAAAGAGGAAATTAAGTGAAACAAATCACTGTTACAGACCCATTCCTATTGCGATTTGGTAGAGACCAGTAAATTTAAAAAAAGCAATTTGAACATCCAGTTATTAACTGAACAAATTCATAAGATTTCTTGCTTTAAACAAAAATCTTTTACTTTGCAAAAGTGAAATAAAGCAAACGGCAACAACAGTCATTTGAAAGCAGCAACAAACTTACTTTTCCAATTTATCATAAATGTTTTCCGAAAACATCATCATAGTGGACTGGAGCCTATTCAGCAAGTACGCCTGACTTAACATTATATTTTGTAAACAGATAGTTTAAACCTGAAACTCTCAACACATCACTCACACTGCCACTTCTGTTTCAATCCAAGGGTTCCCCTAAATCCACAGGAGGGTTCCTTCATTTCTCCTGGGAACAAATCAAGGTGTGCCACAACTTTCAGGAATTCACTTTAATTCTCCTCTCTATTGTCCAATGTATGAGATTTCTTGGGATCTTCCCACAAGTATCCAGCTAGGAAAACTTACGAACACTCCTTCAACACCTCACGATTGTGGACTTCCCAGCCTGAGCATTGTCCTCACTGTATTAAAAAATCCTTGGTTCCTGATAGCCCTCTGTTCCTGGTCTACAGTTAAGCAGATTATCTCTTTGTCTGCCTCAAAGCTATTCCCAAGTTGACAGTATCTGTGAGAAATCTCAGATACAAAAACAAACCTCCCCCCAAAAGAAAATTTCATACCAATCCATTCTCAGGTCAACCTGACACACCTGAGATGTTGCAGATCGATATTTACTGAATTAACTTTAGCTTTAAAATTTCCCTTTTATTCCGGGACCCACATGAATAATTTGTATCTCGAATGACGGCAACTGCAATTTGACAAGTCTCATAGGTTCAATTATGAAGTTAATAGAGGACCAGTTATTTTTAAAATTGTTTTCACACCTCAAACTCGAACCCCTTTACGTAAATACAGACCATCTTTGAATTGAAATTTTCTCAGGGGTGTTTACCAATTTCTCAAAGCCAGGCGTGTTCCATTTATATTGGCTGGAATTTTCTGGCTGTTCGCTGGTAACGGGATTCTCTGGTCCCGCCAGCACAGTAGCCTCGCCCATGGGTACCCGGCGACAGGGGGTGGGAATCCCATTGAAAAGTGGCGGGAGTAGTGAATCCCGGTGCCAGCAAATGGCATGCCAAATCCTCCAGCCTTGTTAGCAGGGTAGCAGAGCAGACAGGCATGCGAGAATATCGGCCATTATGTTTAAAAATTAAATTCCCAAAAATGAAAGTTATACTTTTAAAACGTACGAATCTTAAAATTAGATATTTTTACACTATTTTCGAATCCAGGTAATTTTGTTAGCGCGGTGACTAAAATGCTCAAATAAAACTGGGTCATGCATTTACGCCAACAAATATCTTCTTTATCTTAAAAAATAGCTGTAACTCGACATAAAGAGAATAACATTTTGCATAACTGCTGACTATTTCAGAAATTTTCAACAGTAAACAAGAAATAAATTAAAAACTATATTTTAGCAATTTATTTAAGCCTATGCACTAAATAAACAAACCTTCAGTTGCACCTCAACAAAACCAATTATTTCAATTCTTTGAGCCTCCAATTCCTGTGCAGCACATTGGAGGGTGGATAGGGTGGAGTGGAGTTACCTGTGGGAGGTGTTGAGGAGGTTTGGGTTTGGTGAGGGGTTCATCAGCTGGGTGAGGTTGCTGTACAGCTCCCCGGTGGCGAGTGTGGTGACGAACAGGAGGAGGTCGGAGGACTTTCGGCTTTCCAGGGGGACGAGGCAGGGGTGCCCCTTGTCTCCCCTGCTCTTCACGTTAGCAATTGAGCCCCTAGCCATGGCGCTGAGGGATTCAAAGAGTTGGAGGGGGATTGTGCGGGGTGAGGGGGGGGGGGGGGGGGGGGGGGGGGGAAGGAACACCGGCTGTCGTTGTACGCAGATGATCTACTGTTGTACATCGCGGATCCGGCTGAGGGGGTGCCAGAGGCATTGAAGATACTTGAGGAGTTTGGGGACTTTTCGGGTTACAAGCTCAATGTGGGGAAAAGTGAGCTGTTTGTCCTGCACCTGGGGGATCAGGAGAGGGAGATAGGTGAGCTCCCGTTGAAGAGGGCTGAGAGGAGCTTTAGATATCTTGGGGTCCAGATAGCTAGGACCTGGGGGTCCATGCACAGGCTTAACTTTTCGAGGCTGGTGGAGCAGATGGAGGAAGAGTTCAGGAGGTGGGACGCGCTGCCGCTCTCGTTGGCGGGCAGGGTCCAGTCGATTGAGATGACGGTGCTCCCGAGGTTTTTGTTTCTTTTCTAGGGCCTCCCCATATTGATCTCAAAGGCTTTTTTCAAAAAGTTGAATAAGTCTATTCTCGGGTTCGTGTGGGCGCGGAAGGCCCTGAGAGTAAGGAGGGTATTCTTGGAGCGAAGAAGGGAGGTAGGAGGTTTGGCGTTGCCCAACCTGTGTGGGTATTACTGGGTGGCGAATGTGGCAATGATTCGCAGGTGGGTGATGGAGGAGGAGGGTGACGCATGGAAGAGATTGGAGGTGGCGTCCTGTGCGGGTACGAGTCTGGAGGCTTTGGTGACGGCCCCACTTCCACTCCCCCCGGCAAAGTACTCCACGAGTCCAGTAGTGGTGGCGTCCCAGTGGAGGTGGCATAGGGGGGAAGTGAAGGCCTCAGTCTGGGCCCCGATATGGGGCAATCACCGTTTTGCACCGGGGAGAATGGATGGTGGATTTGGGAGTTGGCACAGGTCAGGCATCAGGCGGATTGGGGACCTCTTCCTTGATGGGAAGTTCGCGACTTTGGAGGAGCTGGAGGGGAAGTGGAACCTCCCCCCTGGGAACGCTTTCAGGTATATGCAGATCAGGGCATTTGTTAAGCGGCAGGTGGCGGAGTTCCCGCGGCTGCCGCCAAGGGGGGTGCAGGATAGGGTGCACTCGGGGTCGTGGGTAGGTGAGGGGAAGATCTCGGCAATTTATCAGATGATGCAGGAGGAGGAGGAGGCCTCAGTAGAGGATCTCAAAGCGAAGTGGGAAGAAGAGCTAGGGGAAGAGATTGAGGATGGGACGTAGTCGGACGCCCTGGAGAGGGCGATCTCGTCCTCTTCTTGCGCACGGCTCAGCTTAATTCAGCTGAAGGTACTGCATGGGGCGCACATGACAGGATGAGCCGGTTCTTTGGAGGGGACGAGAGGTGCGGGAGGTGTTCGGAAGGCCCAGCGAACCACACCCATATGTTTTGGGCATGTCTGGCCTTGGAGGGGTTTTGGAAGGGGGCGGCGGGGACTTTGTCTGAAGTGGTGGGGTCTAGGGTCAGGCTGGGCTGGGGGCTCGCGGTTTTTGGGGTAGCTTCGGAGCCGGGAGTGCAGGAGGCGAGACAGGCCGGCATTCTGGCCTTTGCGTCTTTAGTAGCCTGGCGTAGGATTCTGTTACAATGGAGGGACACGCGGCCCCCGAGTTCGGAGGCCTGGATCAACAACAGGGTTTATTAAGCTGGAGAAGGTTAAGTTTGCCCTGAGGGGGTCGGTACAGGGGTTCTTTCGGCGGTGGCAGCCCTTTCTTGATTTCCTGGCGAAGGGGTAGAGGGTGGTCAGTCTCAGCAGTAACCTGGGGGGGGGGGGGGGGGGGGGGGGGGGGGGGTGGGTGGGTTCGGGGCTGGTTAAGGGGGTTTGTTTTTGCGACGGTGGGCTTGTTATTTTCTTCTTTCTTGTATTGTTGTTTGTTATTATTTATTATTCTGTTTTGGGGGGGTGGGGGAGTTCTTTTCTTGTTTCGGTGTAGAACCACACCTTATCTACTTTAACTGTGGGGAGAAAATTTGTTGTTTAAAAACTTGAATAAAAATGATTTTCAAAAAATAATTTAGTAAGACCGAGAAGGCGATGCTGGACTTTACATGCTCTGTTAACAAACACATCCACCCAATTGGGGGAGGTGAAGGAAGTGACATTGGCTCTCCCTTCATTCCCCATCACTTCTCACTGTGATACCTGTTTCAATTGTGATGGATCGTGGATAGTAACAACTCAATACTTCCTGCTTTTAGAAACAAACCCTTAATCCATTTTTATCTGGTACTGTGATGAATTTTGTCCTGTTATCATTTTGTCTATACCTGACATCTTTTTATGTCCCTTTCTTTGAGGGAACAAATAAGGTCCTGAAAAGGAAATAAGTCATTCAACAAATAGAATTGAGAGTGCATCAAAAGAACTCACTTAGAGACCCACATTATATACAGCTGTATCCTTGGGGCATGCTGTTGCATTATATTTTCCTGAAACTGTTGGGTTTCATTGATCTATATTATAGTGGAGGTTTTACTGCTGATTATTATGAATAAGTTGATATATTCCACCTTTTAAACAATCTTTTTTAAACTCCATTAGTTTATTCAATATCAAAAGTTGAACGAGAATACTGAAATAAATACTTATACTGGTTGCCACTGTAGAGACAACTTTCTTTTTACAGTGAAGAACACACAAAAGAGCATTAATAATTGGTATAAAGCTGTGATTTGCCAGGGCATACTGGAAAAATTATTTACCCAAACATAAATTCTCATTAGTGTAGCATGCTGCTGACCCAGAGTGTGCGAAAATAAAGCATTATTAGATGGTGAATTCTAGGTTAATAAGTTGTGCTGGCACTAATTCTGTGATTCATGAATAATTTAAGCAGCAGCTAAATAAACTTCATTTGCTTTGTTTAGGTCATGCACAGTTTTGAAAAGGTTCTGAATAATTAAATTTTTGAATTCAGGGAGAAAACTGTTAAATGTTAAATGTGCCTTTCGATTGTCCGAATTGATATTGAAGTTTATATATTGCTCTGCTAAACAGAATTGCCCAAGTTGCTGCAGAGCTGGAAAACATCACCACTTCTGAAAATATTTCAGAACTGTTGCAACCCATACAAAACCTAAGGGTTCGGATCATTTTATCTCCCCGTGAGTCGCGTGGGAGCCCCCATCAGTAGAGCAATGACCACTATGTATAAAAGCTCGGCCTGAGTGGGAGCCAAGCAGTAGTATCCTGAAGGACAGCATAGTGGCTTCACAGTTGCTTCACAGCTCCAGAGCCCCAGGTTCTATTCCTGCTTGGGTCACTGTCTGTGCGGAGTCTGCACGTTCTCCCCGTGTCTGCGTGGATTTCCTCCGGGTGCTCCGGTTTCCTCCCACAGTCCAAAGATATGCAGGTTAGGTGGATTGGCCGTGATAAATTGCCCTTAGTGTCCAAAAAGGTTAGGTGGGGTTACTGGTTTACGGGGATAGGAATGCATGGGATTAAGTGGGGTACTCTTTCCAAGGGCCGGTGCAGACTTGATGGGCCAGATGGCATCCTTCTGCACTGTAAATTATATATGACTGGGACCACTGTACTTCATGTAAATAATTATTTCAATAATAAATAACAAGTTTCTTTACGCCTCTCATGTGAACTCTTCTGTGGGCATAATTTTGGCGACAAGGATAAAGTGGAGCTGCAGTCTGCGCCGCTGATCGTTGGAAGCCAGGCCATCTCTACTTATACCACCGGGGAAAGGTTTGCACTACTTTCAAAATGCAACTCTTCAGCATATTGGACATGTTTGATGCAAGCAGAGTAGATTGGGCGCAATACGCAGACGCAGAACGTAGGTGCTACTTCTTCAGGGCCAACACTATAACTGGTGACGCGCCCCAAAACCGATGAAGGGATAGCCACATTGCGCTTCATGGATATGTTGCCAGTTAATGCGGCCCAAATTTGTGAATGGACACAAAAAAATCCTTATTGTCCAAGGTTTACCATATAGTACTATACTGGAGTCAACATGGGGAACTGCTCAGCGAGTTAAAGGCTTTCACCACCAAAATAGCAGAGTTCAGTGTAGAAGACTGCATCCTCCTCTGGGGGACTCATGTAGTGGACCTGGACGTGTCCAAAATGAAGAGGCCCGCCCTCAGCTATGTCTGGTGGCCGGGCCTGGACAAGGAGAAAGAGCGACTGACCCAACAATGTAGCGTGTGCCAGGAACTGCAGAGGCTCCCACCAGCTGCACCTCTTCATTCCTGGGGGTGGTTGGGACGGCCTTGGCTATGGCTTCATGTCGATTTTTGCTGACTCTTTTCAAGACTCCATGTTTCTGATCATAATTGATGTGCATTCAAAATGGCTGGAGGTCCACAGGATGTTATCCACGACTTTAAAGGCGATGATAGAGAAACTGCGACTCTCATTTAGCACACACGGTATCCTGGAAGTATTAGTTACTGACAATGGCACGTAATTTGTAAGCAAAGAGTTCAGGGGTTTTATGAAGACTAATGGGATGTGACACATCTGCATGGCCCCATATCACAGACTTGTCCTGGTTCACATGAAATTTGGGCATCATAAATTCTTCTCAAAGATTCCTTCTGAGGAAACAGTGAATTCGGCTTTGTATTCAGTAATGAAATCCAATGACTTGGTAGGTATTTAGCATGTTTTCATTCGACAATATTCAGGCCATCCATCAGTATATTAACCATACATTCAGCATTTCTATATTTCCTAAAATACATAAATGGTTCACAGCAAGTTTCATCTATTTGTTCACAAATTTTTGTACAATTTCCCTCTCCAATAATTTGACCTATTGAGCGGAGGACAAAAATTTGTGCTTGAGTGTGGATTACATACGCATTAGCTCCTATTCAATCAATAGGATGATCAAGTGATGATCTTCATGTGTTTGATCTTCAGGTTTGGTTGCAAATGATGGTGATGATTAAACTATTGAGGTTGTAGCGCATTGAAAATTGCGTGGGCAGCATGGTAGCACAAGTGGATAGCATTGTGGCTTCACAGCACCAGGGTCCCAAGTTTGATTCCCTGCTGGGTCACTGTCTGTGTGGAGTCTGCATGTTCTCCCTGTGTCTGTGTGGGTTTCCTCCGGGTGCTCCAGTTTCCTCCCACAGTCCAAAGACGGTTAGATGGATTGGCCATGTTAAATTGCCTTTAGTGACCAAAAAGGTGAGGCGGGGTTATTGGGTTACGGGGATAGGGTGGAAATGAGGGCTTAAATGGGTCGGTGCAGACTTGATGGGCCGAATGGCCTCCTTCTGCACTGTATGTTCTAAGTACATTGTATATCTTATTTCCACTAAAGACTGCCGACAAGGGGGTCTGGAAGGAGAATGAAGGAATTCAACAGTTCTGCTTCTTACTGAATCTCACTGTTTCTTCCCAAGAACTTCACAATGGTGATGAAGAGCATGAAAAATTGGAAATATTGCTTTCAGGTCTTACTTTTGGAAGGTGTTTTTCTATTTTCTGCAGACAGCTTTCGGAAGTTGGAAATTTAAGCATTGAGGCATCATCATCATCCATCATCTTCTACACTCGCAGGTCTTGCCCTAAAAAATTTGCACTCGTCCATTTCTATTGTTGCCGAGATCTAATGCTCAAATTGTCAAGGTTCAAAACTTTGTGGACTGTGACAGTGGCCCAGCATTGTTGCTGAGCAGATGATCTGGGCCAATGGGCCCCAAGTTGAGCAACAGTGAAAAATGCCATTTGATATCGGAAAGCAGATGGTGCCTATTTTACCTTGATGTGATTTAGAAAGTTGGGGATAAGACTACCCATTGGGTCTCATGCTTACAAATCCAAGAGCAAGAAGCAGATTGGAATCTGTGTATTGATATGCAGTCACCACACTTGGCCTTACAACAAGGACACGTAATAACGACAATCAATGATATCACTGAGAAAGTGCTGAATACTTTGCTAAATCTGATCTCAACACAGGCTACAATCACGTTGAACTTGCAGAAAAATCAAGGTATCGCACATGGTTCTCCACTCGCATAAGACTACTTGGATACAAGAGATTCAACTTTGGAGTTAGCTCAGCTGTTGAGGTATATCAAGTACATGATTCAGCCTGCGGTTTAAGGACATGAAGCCACGCTGAACATCTGCGATGACATTCTCACCTACTGTCACACTGAAAGTGAACTCGAAACACGCCTTTAATACATATTTACAACAACTTAGTGAATATAATCCCACCATGAATAAAGATAAGTGTTTGTTCATGAAAGAAAAACATTTACTCTTCATTTATGTGCTCAGCAGTGAAGGAATGTCACCCGATCCACCAAAAGCTGAAACCATTGAAAATGCTGCAAATTCTCTAAATGTGCAGGAAGTCCGGAATCTTCTTTAATATACATATACTATGGTCACTTCATTCTTGACCTATGTGATCTAACAAAGAGACCACTACATAGGAGTGGACTATATAACACAAATAGACTGTACATCAGGGCAGAAAGTTGCAAAGATTCTTATTTCAACTATCAGAAAAGTACCTAGCTACTCGTAGTCATCAGCCAGCTTTGGTTTATGTGCAGTTCTCGTGCATAAAGATAAGTACACAAGTACCCCATCAAACATTGTGTTGTCAAGCAGATCATTAACACCCATAGAGGAACATTATTCGCGGAGAGAGAGGTGCCCTCAATCATGTGGGGTATCTTACACTTTTGTCTCTACTTGTTGAATTTGAAGTAAAAACCGAGCACAGAAAAGGTTGACAGACAACATCCTAACCACATTGCTAAAATATGGTGCTCAAGTTGGTAAAGTCTAGCTGACGTTCAAGTGGCATTGTTACCATGTATGTTCACTATGGCATTACAAAACTGGAAAGTCATGATTGTGAGAGTGGTTATAAACAAACTCGCTCACACATTACAAGGTCATCACAGTGGTTGAAATTACAACCATTACAACCACATCTGATCTTATGTTTTAACTGTAGTTATTTCTTGAGAGAGCATTGTCAATATAGTACACGAAGGTCATCAGAGAGTTGTGTTGACCAAGACACTGCTTGATCAGCGTAGACAGACACAATAATGACACTTGAACTTAGTATAACTTTACTTCATTCAGAACAGCTAGCTTAATCGTGATTTCTGAGAATATAGTACAGAGATGACCCAGACTCACGACTGAGATCTAGCTATTACCTGCACTAATGAAGAAGGCTGACCAGACTACGATCCTTCTGTGTGGATATCTTCTTCTCTGAGCTCTGAGCTCAGGCCTCCTCTGCAACGGTTGCACCTGGGGTTCCCAGGTTCTCACTGACTCTGTGTTCCGATTTCCCTTCTTTTATCCAGGTTCTGCTAGAGCAGAGACATGATATACATGCACACCAGGCCTGTGTTCTATCGTCTCATCAAGACTTCAACTCATTAATAGACATAAACAGGATATTCATGTTTATTGGTGTTACAAATAGGCTTACATTAACTCTACAATGAAGTTGCTGTGAAAAACCAGGATGATTTAATCAAGACCAATTGTCCTCTGAAACATTCATGTCTGACCAGCTATTCACCAATTATGGAGTCTGATGACGTCTTTATTTCTTGATCTTCCTGTTGCAAAGTTGATCTCTACTGTCTCAGTTAGTTTCAAATTCATCGCATTGTCTTTTATTCCTTTTGTGTTAATGTGATAAATATTCCATTTAAGGATAATGAGTTGCTGTGCTGACTAGAGTGGTCTGGCAGATGGCCAATATCGATTACAGTCAGGGCCTTACTTGATAATTCCTGTTTTCAGCCTACGTATCTTTTTCTTTTCTTCAGCCTGTCCCCGGCACCACATTTGTCAAAACCAAACAACCCCTAAAGGAAAAGGTATAGTTAACTGCTAGGTAGAGCATAAAATTAATCCACATTTACCATGTCAAGCACCCACAATATCAAGTCTTTATGATCCTCTTGAGATGACTACCTCAAGAACTATGGATAGAAGTTAGCATTGATTTCTTAGGTTTGCACACTGGCCAACATATGCTTGTTGTCACTGATGACTACAGAACAATCCCAGTCATGGAAATAGTTACATCAACTTCAATGAACGCAGTCATCCTAAAGCTCAACTAGACCTTTGCTTTGTTGAGAATCATTTAAACAGCATGAAATGACTAATTTCATTAGTCATTCAACAGCAATTAGAATTGAACTAATTCAACAGCAATTAGTTCAGTAAATTTGTGAACTATCTGGGCTTCACACATCGAAATATCACACCCTGTTGGCCAAGAGCTGAAGACAAATGAGAGATATATATGTGGACTTTGAAAGGATTAATGACATTACTCAGCACGTTCACAAATCATCACACAAAACTTGTCAATCTTCAAATCACTGAAAATGCCATTCAGTATCATCAAATTCAATCCCAACATCAATATCTCAGATGAAGAACATGAGTTAAGTGAGACCATAACTGATATGAGACAATATCCTACTCCTGAGAGAAAACGTCCACCATACTTATTTAAGTTATTATGTTACAAAGTGAGCTATATTATGTTGGCAAACAAATCATTCATCTCATTGCATATAACTGAGTGCCTTGCTAAATTAATACAAAAGTTCAAATATAAATTGTGATTTTGGTGAAGTTGAATGTTTAAGTTATGTTTAAGTTGATTGCTTAAACATCTGGAAGCAAATGCCTCTTATTTACTAAGAAGGGGAGGGTTGTAGTATATTGAAAATTGCATTGCCCATTTTTTCCATTTATGGATACCATGCCTACGTACCAGCAGAAGGAGTCTAGAAGGAGAATAAGGAATCAATATTTTAATAACATCTGCAGTGGTTCTGATTCTTATCAAATCTTACTGTTTCTTCCCAAGAACTTTGCAGAGGTATCGTTTTGAGCCTGAACTGGTTCTCACCCATTATCCATGTACACAGTTGCTTTCAGGAGCCACACCATCTTCCTTTCTTACCCAAGAATGTGGAAGCCAAATAAAAATGATGCAACTGCTCAGGCTCAGGCCTGGCTCAGGCCAGTTAACTTGGTGCAGATAAAGGTTGGAAGCTGAAATCTTTGTGGTCTGGAGGCTGGGTCCTATGTTAGGAAGGGTAATTGTCAATTCTAGCACTGGGAATACCAATTTGTCTTACTTTTAAGCTTTTGAAATGTCACCAGTTCAGGTGATACTTCTTTAAAACAACTACTACACTGTTAAACATTGTATTTACTTCATCCACAATTAGCCTGTCACCTTGTTGATTACACTTTGATAAGATCCAGAAAAAAATAAGCATTTACAAATGGTCTTCTGGGTTCAGTCTGTAGAGAGCAAAAAGTATCAGCCTCAGGTATG
The DNA here is from genome assembly GCF_902713615.1 of Scyliorhinus canicula. Taxonomy (NCBI): domain Eukaryota; kingdom Metazoa; phylum Chordata; class Chondrichthyes; order Carcharhiniformes; family Scyliorhinidae; genus Scyliorhinus; species Scyliorhinus canicula. The sequence goes on along the minus strand of NC_052154.1, from coordinate 49,218,759 downwards.
TTCTAGTGCTAGGCTCAAGAAGTTAATTATGTTAACAACCCTTTTTCCTTATTTATCAATCTTGGTAGCTGTTATGTTCTGTGTTGTGGCCGTGGTAATGATGCACCCAGAACATCTAATTCTTTGACTAGTAAGATAGTTTCTTTACAAAATGAACACTGGAAAGATAATTGGCGAACTATAGTATAAATGGTAACGAATAATTAAATTCTCCTGGAACTACTTCTAATGCTCGAGTATGACTTACTACCAACTGCCGGATCTGTGGAGCCACATGGTGGATCTCTATCGCCACCTGCTAGTCGGAGGTTATATAATTGACTATATACATTAATAGTTGACTATACACATTAATGTGTGTGTGCATTTCACCACAGTAGCCATCTCCGGTATAAGAGTGGACAGTTGTAAACTGATTAACGTGACAAAAAGTCTGCCAATGTTAGCATGTTTTAACCTGCTGTGCATAGGAAGTATCAGGAGATCAATACATATGATATTGTTGAAATAGATGGGACGAGTTTTCAAGGGAAATAGCTTTTCCAAATTACAGAGGGGAAATATAGTGAAATTTTTCTTCTGTTTATTGAACACCAATGGAAAGCTGCCAGGGAATTGACAGATGGGGATAGGTGAGGATATGAATGGGATTTCCAACCTCTACACTTGAAGAGGTCATTGTATTTCATTCTCCTCTGCAACCAGCTGCTGTAGTCCATGAAGTTTGCATTGATTTGTTTGGCCATCTCTTGCAAACCGTCTTTGCTAACTTTCCACAAGCTACTGTAACACTGCAAAACGTACAGGATGTTCCTCTTATTCTGAAAGTGTTCCAATAAGGTGGTCCAATAATATTTCCAGGGCCCTGTATCTACTAAGATGCATTCATTCTCCTGGGGAGATAAAATGTGCATTTGTTTTTTAAGTTGTTGCAGGTGGTTAGGACAAGCATCTGCACATCTCTCTCTCATCGGAGAACTGCCTATTCTGAATATGTTTTGTAACTGTAGCCTTGTCCAATATGCTAATATGTCTGACCTAAAGATTCAGCAGCTCCTGTGCAGCTGCATGATTGCTAATCCTGCTGTGTCCACCTCCACTGAATTTTATATTCTCGAACAAAAAATGACCCCATTCTTCCAGGTAAATGTTCTTCGTATTTTTCTCTCATAATTTGCACTCTGTTCTGTCAGTTGAAATGCTTTACATAATAGTTAGTTTTGCCACATTGCATGTTTTACCATGGGCTCAGCTTTGGGGTCAAAGCTGTGTTTACTTTCTCCAAAAGCTTTGGTGGAGCTTGTATCAGCCTTTTATGTAGTTTATTTTCCATTTTTCTTATCAGGACCACATAAAAGGTCCGGTTACCCTCACTATAATTCTTGCACTTTTATTGTTACACTTGCCCTATCAATTGGTATTGCAAGATCTCTTATCAAATCTCATTCCCTCAGAAGTCCTCCTCAGAGAATGAGGTGGTACTCCAGGAATACATTCTCTTCTTGTTTGAGTTTCTCACATTAATGTGATACAGAAAATTCCAAATTCTATGACATACTCATCAATTCTTTTTCACATACTTTGCAGGAGAAACCTGCTCCTTTCGCATGCCATGTTTCAGCTGAGTTATTCATTATTACACACTACAGATTCTTACCTTTCTCAAAGTTGAAGTTACTGGAAACATTTAGAGTGTCTCCAATAACAAGTAAGAAAATGGATGCTTTTGCCTTCTCAAAATTTGCCTCTGCTGCTTGCTTACACCTCCAACCTTTACCATTCAACCTTTATCCAATTCCGTGTAATATTTTCAGTTATCAGAAAGCTAGATGAAACTGTTGCTGAGGTTTGCTTGTGCATGTTGTAATGTGTAGGCTGCAGGCTGTTATGTCTTATTAACGTATTTCTAGCCTTAAATATCCAACAGTAAATATTTATTAACTACTACAGTAAAGTTCCAATTGGCGCTGTCTCCATGTTTGCTTCTGCACGTGGTTCTGTCCAACACTACACAAACCCCTAGGTGTGGGTCATATGTTCTCTTACATCACTGCGTGGGTGGTATTGTCCTCCATCCCATGTTAGCCATTTATGTGTGCCAGATTCATAAACTATACATACCCCTACGTTTGTATTCAATGTAGTTATCCCAACTTGTGTCATCATATATTTACATCATTACTACTACCCCATCTTTCCACCACACGGAGGCAGCATGGTAGCATTGTGGATAGCACAATCGCTTCACAGCTCCAGGGTCCCAGGTTTGATTCCGGCTTGGGTCACTGTCTGTGCGGAGTCTGCACATCCTCCCCATGTGTGCGTGGGTTTCCTCCAGGTGCTCCGGTTTCCTCCCACAGTCCAAAGATGTGCAGGTTAGGTGGATTGGCCATGATAAATTGCCCTTAGTGTCCAAAGTTGCCCTTAGTGTTGGGTGGGGTTACTGGGTTATGGGGATAGGGTCGAGGTGTTAACCTTGGGTAGGGTGCTCTTACCAGGAGCCGGTGCAGACCCGATGGGCCGAATGGTCTCCTTCTGCACTGTAAATTCTATGTCTACCACATCATCCCCCATCCCCCACTCCCTCAAGTTCAAGCAGTCTGGAGGTTGTATACCCCTTCCATATCTTATTCTCACTACTGTTGGAGGATTGGTAGTCTCTGTCACTGCAATTAAACTTTGTTGAATTGGAGGTAGTTCTGGAATCTGGGTGTCTTTTCATCCTCTTTCTCCCTCCTTTGGCATAGAATCGTTCTTTGTTGATTCACAAACTTTAGCGATAGATGGTGGTTGGTTTATCCCACTCTTTATGGGACAGACAAACCCTGGGCTCATCTCTATGGTGTTTCTTTTTCTCTTGTGCAGATCACCAGAACTCACGCTGAGATTGAAGGTGGCACTTCCTGTTGTGAGGGTAATAAACTCACCTTTGTGTTTGGCTGTGTGGTCATCAATGGATGTTTGTTAGTCAATTCCAGCATCACTTGTGGCACAGTCATGCTGGATGAGGATTGCAGTGTCTGCTCTGTGGTCCAGGGTTTATCTCTCAAACTGGTGTCAGAGCCAGAGATTGCAGCTCTTCGTGTTGCTGGTTCCTTTCTTGATTATCATCTACTTAAGGTGTCATGGTAACCATCTGAGTGGTTGGTTGGCTTCTGGTACCTGTAACAAATGTGGACAAAATCGGGCTCTGCAAAGAAAAATCACAATTCAGAGTTAAAGTCCTGGCTGAGAGAATCCACTCTCAGGATCTTGCAGCTCTGTATAATTACAATAGTAGTTCTGCCATTTTGAGGAGATTCAGAGCTACAAAGGCACCTCTGTGGAAGAGAGAGAAGGACTGTTTATGGATGACATATATCAGCTCAACGATTTGATTGCCACCATAACTTAATAGTCCCAGAATCATGTCCATGATCAGAAGCCAGATTCCTAAAGGCCCATAACGTGGTGTGTCCATTGTTCAAAGCCAGAGGTCACTCAGCCTTAGTTCTTTGTCTGATAGAACCATAACACTGGCTTCTACGTCCAATTTAACGTTTGTGTGGTGGCCATTAAGCAAAACATTCCAGAATGAAAGCCCAGAATGTTTGGCCTCATCCAAAAAGTATGGTTATGTATCCATATTTTTAAAAATAAATGATGGGATATGGGCATCACTGGCTGGACAAGCATTTTTATTGCCCAGCCTTAATTGCCCCAGAGAAGATGGTGCTGAGCTGCTTTCTTGAACCTCAGCAAGGGATGTAGGTGCACCCACAGTGCTGTTTGGGAGGAAGTTCCAGGACTTTGACCCAGCGACAGTGAAGGAATGGCCATCTAGTTCCAAGTCAGGATGGTACGTGGCTTGGGAAATTGTAGGTGGTGGCATTTCCATTCATTTGCTGCCCTTGTCTTTCTAGGTGGTAAGAGGTCATGGGTTTCATAAAATTACTATGGTGGATGAATAGGCCATTCAGCCCATCGGATTTGCACCGACCCACTGAAAAGGCACTCTACCCACGTCCATTCCCCTGCCCATCCTACTTTATCCCCATAACTATGTAACCTTGTAACCTAACCTGCACATTCCTGGATACCAAGTGACAATTTAGCATGACAAATCCCCTGACCTTCACATCTTTGGACTGAGTTTGGAAGGTGCTGTTTTCAGTACTATTGTTGTAATGTTGTAAGGGCCAATAGTCTTTGCAGTATCCGGTGCCTTCAACCATTTCTTAATATCACATGGAGTGAATCAAATTGCCGAAGACTGGCATTTGTAATGCTGGGGACATCACAAAGAGGTTGAGATTGATCACCTACTTGGCACTTTTGGCTGCATGTTGTTTTTGGCGTTGATGTTCTAAGCTCCCCCAACATTGAGGATGGGGAGGTTCCTTCTCCAGTTAGTTGTATAATTGTCCACCCCATTCATGGTTGGGTGTGGCAGGACTTCAGAGTTTAGATCTGATTCACTGGTTATGGAATTGCTTAGCTGTGTTTATTGCATTTTACTTTTGCTGTTTGGCATGAAATGAATTGTAGCTTCACCGGGTTGGCACCTCATTTTCAGGTATGCCTGGTGCAGCTCCTCACATGCCCTCCTGCACGCTTCATTGGGCCAGTGTTAATGCCCCGACTTGCTGGCCATGGTGGAGTGGGGGATATGCTGGACCATAATTTTACTGATTGTGGTTGAGTACAATTCTACTGCTGCTGATGACCGCATGCCCAGTCTTGAGATACTAGATCTGTTTGAAATCTATCACATTGAGCTCGGTGGTCGTGCCACACAGCGCAATGAAGGGTATCCTCAACGTGAAGACGGGACTTCATCTCCTCAAGAACTGTGTGGTGGTCACTCCTACTAATACTGTCAGAGACAGATGCATCTGTGACAGTAGATTGATCAGGATGGGGTCAAATCGGTTCTTCCCTCTTGTTGGTTCCTTCACCACTTGCCACCGGCCCAGTCAAGCAGCTACGTCCTTTAGAACATGGCCACCTAGTCAGTAGTGGTGCTACTGAGCCACTCTTGGTGATAGACATTGAAGTTCCCCACCCAGATTATGTCCTGTGCAGACGCCATCCTCAGTGTTTCCTCCAAGTAGTGTTAGACAGGGAATAGTACTGATTCATCAGCTCAGGGAATAGTACTGATTCGTCAGCTGAGAGGGGAGGGGGGAGGGGGGGGAACGATGTGTGGTAATCAGCAGGAGGGTTTGTTGTCCTTGTTTGACCTGATTCCATGAGCCTTCATAGCATCCAGAGTCGATATTGAAAACTCACAGGGCAACGGGTAACTTCCTCCCGACTGTATACCACTATACCGCCATCTCTAATGGACCTACCCTGTCAGTGGGACAGGACATACCCAGAGATGGTGATGTCTGATGCATAAGGCAGGATTCCGTGAGAAGGCCATTGCTTGACTAGTCTGTGGGAAAGCTGACCCAATTTTGGCACAAGCCCCCAGATGTTAGTAAGGAGGACTTTGCAGGGTCAAAAGGGCTGCGTTTGTCGTTGTCATTTCCACTGCTTCAGCCGATGCTGCGTGGTCTGTCTAGTTTCGTTCCTTTTTGTAGAGTTTATATTGGTTTTGATACAACTGAGTGTTTGAACCAGGTAGGTCGTCACGACAATCAGCAATAGTTTCATGGTCACTACTACTGAGACCAGCCTTTTAACTCCGATTTATCCAATTGAACCAGCACCATGGTGGGATTGAAACTCATGTTCCCAGGGCTAATGCTGGGTCTCTGGATTCCTAGTCTGCTGACATTACCACTTACATCACCAAATCTACTTGACCTGTCTTGACCTCGTGAATCCTCTTGGGAATTTCTGTGCATTCTGATGTTTTGGCTTTGCACACCTTACCCAAGTGTCTTATTCAGTTACATTGAAACCTTGGGCTGAATTTCCGGACAGAATCATTCCTGTTGTGGCGCTTTGCTCCACCAGAACTGGCACGGTGAGTCTTCCGGTTAGTGAGGGTATTGCTTCCTTTGATATTGCTTGTTCCTATTTCTTTGCTGTTACACTAATTGGGCAGCGGGGTTTACTTTGTACCTTGCTTTGCTTTCTCCCCTTAATATGGATCCGTGCTGCATTTCAGATTCCCTGGTAATATGCATGGCTTTCTCAAGAGTTAGATCTTCCCTTGTTTGAATCGTGTCAGAGAATGCGTCATTGACTACTCCTGTAGCTATTCTATCCCGGATGAGCTCAAATTTCCAGTCACTGTAATCACAACCTTCAACCATTTTGCGTTGTTCGTTAACAAAGGAATTGACGGGTTCTCCCAGCCACTGGACATGTTAATTTAATTTAGCCCTTTCAAGGATTTTGTTACGTCTCAGGTCAAAATAGGTGCCAAATGATTTTAAACCTTCATCAAGTTTTGAAGATGATTCATGCATTCTTTGTCGAGCTATTACATCATCAGCTATCAGGCCTACCAAATAAAGCAGTGTGTCAACTTGTTCAGCTTCTGTCTTTATATCCAGATCTGGAACAATCATGTATCTAAGGAATCTCTTTCTCAAAGTCCCAATTTTGTGATTGGTCTGGGCCTTGGATAAGTCCAAATTGATCTGGAAGAGTGGATTTTGGACCCATGATTAAAATGTTTAAATTGAAAATCGTTTCTGAAAATCCAGTATGTCACCACTCTATGCTTCTGCACAAAGTGTTTTCCAGTTTTGGTGGGTTCCTGTAATAATTTAAGTTGACACACTGCTTTATTTGGGTCCCTGTGTGGAAGATAGAGATTGGCACCTGTAGACAAAGTTAGCCTTGAAAAACTATAGGCAGCCCTTTGCTGACTCGAGTGTGGCTGAGACTTGGCAACAGACTGGTAAGGAGGGTAAAATTCTTTGGTCTTCGGTGTTGTTAAGTCTCTTACCTCTGCAATTCATTAAAAAACAAGCACCTTCTCCCCCTACTGAGGAACCAAATCAGACTTGGGTTGCAATCAAAAAATATTAGGAGCAACTACTTTAATTTCCTGAATAAATTGCAAAATAAATTGCTTTTGGCTTCAAGGACTAAAGTTTAGTGCAGTCCAAAATGCTAGGAAATGCACAAAAGTGGCTTGAGAAATCTAAGTTTCATGGGGCAGCATATCCACAAATGTTTCAAAAGATAAATTAACCCTTCATCTTAAATCCTCCAATGCCCCAAACACAAATTTTTATTTGACAATGACAGAAATGGTTCTTTGTGTATTCTCTTAGCTGCATTGAAAGTGGTCGATATGATGGATTTACCTGCAAATTAAGCTCCTGTTGTATTACAAAAACCAAATCCTTTAGGATTCAGTTTTTACAGGAAAAGGGACCAAATAGGGGAATATGATCCCAACACACATGAAAATCCTGAAATCCCATACAGTGAAATTATTCATAAAGCAGCAATCCTGATCGTCAGCCTCTATTCAGTCTTGTCTTTGATTCGGTAGTTGCTCTTTGAGTTATCAAACTATTTTGAAAGTTGCTCATCAGTATTTTGGAGCGTTCTTGGCTTCCTTGTGTGGGAGTTCTTTTAATGCCAAGGAACAAGCAAATCATCAATAGAACGACTCATTAATTAGATTTTGTCAGATTGCTGATTCGTTGGCAGCTTTTGCTTCCCAGGAGCCTCCTCAGCATCCTTGAGGCTGTTTACATCTTTTCCCTCATAATTCTCACGGCCCTACTCGATGACAATTCTATGTACACATTGTACAGCAAGATTGCAAGATGTGAGAAAAACAAAGCTTCTTCATGCAGCGAGCGGTTGGGCTCTGAAATGCAGAGCCTGCAAGTGCGGTGGAGAAAGGGTCATTTGAGACATTCAAGAGGCCATTAGATGGTGAATAGAAACAGAGTTGCAGGGGTATGGGGAAAAGGCAAGAGGATGGCAGAAAGCCATAATGCTCATTCAGAGAGGTGGTGCAGCCACAATGGGCTGAATGGCCTCCTTCTGCGCCGTAACAATTGTGCGATTCTGTGCCTAGCAAACCACAGGTAGCATTTGTCTGACTTGCACTGCAGGAAGCCCTTAAACCTGTGGAGGCATTGGAATTATTACAGGAGAATGGATTCCATTGTATCTCTGAAATCAGGAGCTGGATTCTCCGACCCCCCCGCCGGGTTGGAGAATTGCCGGGGGGCGGCGTGAATCCCGCCCCCCGCCATCTCCCAAAGTCTCCGGCATGAGAGATTCGGTGGGGGCGGGAATCGCGTCACGCCTGTCAGCGGGCCCCCCAGCCGGCGATTGGCCGAAGTCCCGCTGCTGTAGTGCCGGTCCCGCCGGTGTGAATCAAAACACCTCCCCTACTGGCGGGACTGGCGGCGTGGGCGGGCTCCAGGGTCCTGGGGGGGTGGGGGGGGGGCCATCTGGCACTGGGGGTGCCCCCACGGTGGCCTGGCCCGCGATCGGGACCCAACGATCAGCGGGCGGGCCTGTGCCATGGGGGCACTCTTTTCCTTCCGCATTGGCCATAGCCTTCACGATGGCAGACGCGGAAGTGACCCCCTCCCCTGCGCATGCGTGGGGATCGCGTCAGCAGCCACTGATGCTCTGGCGCATGCGCGGACTTCAGCCAGCTGGCGAAGTCCCCGGCCCCGGCTGGCGTGGCGCCAAAGGCCTTTCCCGCCGGCCGGCGGGGCGCCAACCACTCAAGGCCTAGCCCCTCAAGGTTAGGTCTTGGCCCCTAAAGGTGCGGAGAAATCCGCACCTTTGGGGTGGCCCATCGCCGGAGTGGTTGACGCCACTCCATCCCGCCGGGACCCCCCGCCCCGCCGGATAGGGGAGAATCCAGCCCCAGAAGAGAGATTTACCGGTCTCACCATGCCAAACCTGGTGACCGCAATGAGGCCATTAAATCTTGTGAAAGGCATCGCGATCTGGATCTCGCCCTCACTGAATGAGGTCCATATTAGCATACTTAATTGATTCATTAGCATAATTTGAATAACCCAGGATTCTCCTGGCACCAGGGACTTAACGGCCATCCATGGGACACCTCACCAGGGTACTGTTTAGCATTGGTCCACATATGGATCAGGCATAACAGCACCTGAGAGGGGTCTCCATGGGCAGTACAGACCCCTGGGACTGGGCAGGTCGAACCTTGGAAATCCTGTTGGCACCTCGGCCAGCCTGGCGGTGCCAAGGTGCTTGGGTGCCATGTCTTCCTTGCCAGGGACCGGGCCCGGGGTGCCTCGCCCAAAAGAGGTGTGGTGTGCTGGGTGCTGAAGGACCTCGTACGGGGTAATTTGGGTGTAGTGTGGGGCCCGGAGTCCGCGGGGTGCTGAACGGGATCAAAGATCAGGGTGGCCATTAAAATGATGCCTGAACCACGAGTCCTCTTCCTGCACTGGTGAGCTGAACCCGTCAGGTCAGGAAATTATGCAAGTTCCCCGCCAAGCCAAAAAAACAGCAAAGTGCCGTTGCATAGCAGGGTTTTCTTGGCACTGCTGGCACTGAGAAACACCCCATTAATCGTGTCCAAAACGGGACTCCGTTTTTGTCGCGTTGAATTGCACTCCAGGTGAATGTGGATATAACAAAGCTGCAATAAACCAGGTCTTCAGGAGCTGGCATCGGTTTCCACAAACTCAACTTTATACTTGTGCAGTGTTAAATTAGTAAGGACTTTTTAACAGCTGTTCGATAAACCAACACTCGTTGGAAACATGGAAAACTACTTATCAGATGCCAGAAGTTCCTGACTAGTTGCATATTGACAAAATGGAACCTACTGCCATTTATAAATGTAAGAAATAGAAGCAGGAGGAGGTCATTTGGCCCCTTATGCATTGTTAGCTGGGCCAGCTATGTAAGTGCAGTCAATTAAACTTTGCACAATGGAAAATATTGCAACCTTTACAGCACACATAGCTCCCTCCTGTTTCCAAGTGGTTCATCGAAAAACAAATGGAGCTGGGTTTTGCAAACAAGCTTTTGGCCACCAGTTTGTCACTTGTATGGACTACTGAGTGAATAATGTCACTGATTATTCCCTGTACCAAAGACCTAGGATCAGGGCTGTAGTGATCTATACAGCGCTGTGCCTGATCAGGAAGGACAACCTTCTGACTCTCCGGAGAGTGTAGCCTCTAAATGAATTGCTATGGAGTTAAGTGCAGGAATATTTGACACAGCCCAGGCACTCAATTGAAAGGGCAAGAATGAGTATGAGTATTCCTCCTTCCATTCCCTGTGCCTCAAGTAGCATCCCTTTTTAGCTCTGTTCTCAACCTCCTTTTCCACCAAGGAACCCAAATTTGCAGTGGATCACTGTAGTGCAAAGGGATAGGCTACTTTCAACATTGAATTCCTCAAGAAAATCTTCATATACAGACTTCCACTGATTATTAACAGATCATTTACTCCAGCCAAATAAAATAATTTGAAGACAAGGCCAACTACTGTTCATAGCTTGTGTAAGAATATGGTTGATGTCAAATTGCATTGATATATTTTGGTCATTTTGGCAGCATTCAGAACAAAGCTTCTGGCCCCAGAACCCGCCTGAATGGAAAATCGTACAAACTGCTTTTCCTTCACAAAGGAGGTCAACTTTGCAACATGGCATGAATTTAGTTGTTCAAGTATAGAGTTCACTAAAACAAAGTTTCCTTAAACCTGATAAATACAACTTGCATTGCATAAGAAAGTAGTACCTGTTATCTGGTCAAGAAGATAAAGCCCTTGCAATCAGCCCTCTGCAACCGCCAACAGAGGGCCGCAAATGCGGAGACTGCCAAAAACAGCAATATGGACCGAATAGAGAAAAATTGTAAATTGATCACCTTTCTCCACATTTGTGTGCTTTCTCCTGCAGGTAATTGTGTGCACTTGCTCTCCACCTCTCAGACTGTCATTCAATCTTTTCCCACTAATAGGTGAACAGAAACATTGTGGGATTTCTTTCAGGTCTGGCCAAGAAAGATGAAAAGGCTAAGCGTGAGCCACGCACATACACACACGTGTGCATTTGGAATTCTTTGTGATAAATGCTGTTTTACATTCGGATAGTTCAACGTGATGGTACCAAACTCCCCGGCAGTTGCTATGGTTGCACTTTGGGTATCTGCTTTTATAAAGTATAAAGGTCCTTTAATGTTGAGGATTGTATTTTTGTTTGAAGACCTTAATTATGCTCCATCAGCTTCCTAAGTAAAAAGGTGCCTATCATTGTTCAGTTGTTATGCAATCTTAATATGTGAAGCCAGGTTTCCTGCAGGCGCCAACCCACTTTTGTATGAAAATTGCAGATTACAAGTGTGAAGTCCTGGGTACCTCAATATAATTATACTTTATTGCTTTCAGGAACTCTTATGAAACCCTTGCTCTGCTTCCTATTTGACACGCATTACTTTAGCTTTCTACTCCCAATCATTAATTAACCTAGTTTGCATTATGCTGAAATATCACAAATTATTACTTATTAAAAACTGCTTGTAATAGTCACACTTCACAGTATTTTAAACAGATTATATTAAATTCAATACTGCATTGGTTCATTATTGTATCGAAATTACTGATCACATTTTTGAGAACATTAAAATTTTCTAGTTTCTTGATTTGAATTTGAAATGAATTGCATATGTTAGTGGGACATGATACCTATATTAGAATTTTCCCACGGGGTTTATGCTGATTCAACAAATAGCATTAAATAATAATCCATCTGGAACCAGTAGGAAAAGGAAAAAAAACTAGTTCTAATGAAAGATGATGGGCAGAATTTTCCCATAATATGTCAGAGTGTCGGGGCCTGACTGAAAACTGGTGTGTAGCTCTCCAGATGCACAACTGAGTTTTCACACCAGGTCTTCAGGCAAAGAAAAATTAGGGGGCTTGGTTGTCACCATCAGTCTGGTGGGGCGGGGCCTGAAAGAGTCGACAAGGCCGGTTCCAAAGACATCAGGGCACTAGCTTTAAAGGGCACCCCATGATCAGCACTGAACTTTAACTCTCTCCACCCCCTCCTCCCATGGACATAGAGGACCTCCCCACCACGAAGATATCAGCGGCTCTCCCCTACCTCTGCACAAGGTATCGCTTGATCTCTGCCTCCCCTCAACAATATCGTGGATACGCTCCCCCTCACTAGAAATTCCCCCCCCTTCAATGGCATCAGCACTTTCCCCTCTCCCCACCACACATAATGAGAACGCCTTCCCACTGGGGTTCCCCAGAGGGTCTGCCCCTGGCAGTGTCTGGCACAGGTTGTCACTGTCAGGTTTGCACTGCCAGGTTGGCAATGCCAAGGGCCAGAGCATTGCCCAGGCATGTGTCTCTCTCCCGGGGACTATCGGTCTCACCTTCCCTGGAAGACATCCCAATCATCCACATATCTGAAACCCTCCTCCCTACACCAGCCCTGTAACCATGTGTTCATTTGTAGTATGTCTCTGTTTGTAGCCTCACTAGCATGTGGCATGGGGAGTAATCCTGAAATAACTACTCTGGAGATCCTGTAATGTCTTTGCAGGACCTTGCTGCTCTTCTTGTCGATGTCATTGGTACCAATGTGGAGAATTAAATCTGTCTGTTTGCCTTCCCGTTTCAGGATGTCCTGTATCTGCTCAGAGACATCAATGGTCCTGGCACCAGGGAGGCAACACACCATTCTGGAGTTTCTTTTGCGATCACAGAAGTGCCTATCTGTGCCCCTGACTACGAATCCCCGATTAGTATTGATCTGTTATGCTTTGCCCCCCTCCTCTGTACAGTAGGGCCATCCATGATGCCACCACTTGGCAACTGCTTTTGCTGCCACCTGATGGACCATCCCCCTCATCAGTATCCAAAAGGGCATACTGGTTAGAGGAGGGGATTCCTGCACTGACAGCCTGCTCCATCTAGCGGTCACCCATTTTTCTTCCTGCACCTTGGGTGTGAGCACATCTCTTTAAATTCTACCTATGATGCTTTCTGCCATTTCGTTGCTTCTTAGTACCTCCAGCTGCTGCTCAAACCAATCCATTCATTCAGTCAGGATGTGCAGCAGGATACACGTCCCGCAGATGTAATTGTCAGGGATATTGTCAGCGTTCATGATTGACCACATGTCGCAGGTAGAACACCAAGCCCCATCAACTGTCATGACTAAACCTCTGTTCAACATTAAATTACTTTTATTAAAATAAAAACACTCACAAGGACATACACACCAGTCAGCTGCCTTCTTAAATCCACTCTCAGAAGGGTGTCTCTCACACGTCTGGTGCTCTCCTTAAGTAGTGTCTCACTCCCCTTTTTTTTGGTCTGAGGAGGAAGGAGGGATGGAAACACGACAGCAATGTCTCTCATGAGACTTTGTGCCCACGTCGCCGTTTACGCTCGCGGACTATCAATGTGTAATCTTAACTCTGTCTCTGTCTCCACAAATGCTATCTGACCTGTTAAGTCTTTCTAGCATCTTCTGATTGTATTTTAGATTTCCAGCATCCACTCAGCTTTGCTCTGGTGGAAAGTTACTTCCAGGTCATCAGTTACAAAATTTGATTAAGTGTTGTGGAGAAAGAATGAAGCTAAGAGACTAATTGGATAGCTAGCTTAGGCATGATGGGCTGATGTTTGTCCCCTTATGTCTGAGCATGATTTAGAATTTTGTCCAGAATGGTAGTCCCTGCTTGCCACCACAATGTGGATTTTGTGGGATGAGAATGTGTAGTCTCAGCCCAGTTCCTGGTAAACATAACTCACAGAGCAATATTGTCTGTTGACAAGGTTCTGCCATCATTGAAGCCGGCAGCTCCCATTAGTTCCTAAATTGTCCATCAACTTTCAAGGTTAGATGAAGCAGAGCTTTGACCTAATCAAATGGTTGTAGGATGCATTTGCTTTGTCTTTGGCCTACTGTTTTACATACAAAGGTCTATTATTGATTCATAACCATAGAATTGCCACTGATGAAGTTTTATTTTCTATTATCTTGGATGGTTTGGCACGTTTTCTTACACCTTTTTCAGCCGCACAGTACTGTTTTATAAGGTCTCTACAAGGTCACACAGCCAACCTTTTAAGCTTTCAGATATTGGGAATTCAAAGATATTTTCATTGCACATGTTAGTTGAATTCTCATAAAATGAGAGCGAAGCATTGTAAAACACCATTGCACAATGAAGGCAATAAATCAGATGTGGAAGTTGGAACTTTCAGAAAAGACAAAAAGGACATTCTTCTTGAATTACCAGTGGGAATGATGAGTTTGCACCCTAAAATGTTCCAACTTTTTGCTTCGCAAATAACAGATCTGCTATATATTTCCTGCATTCTTTTTTATTTTGGCATTTGTGATCTTTTTTAAATCACCAGAACTCCCACTGATTGTCTCCTATCATCCTCACTCAGTTGATGAAATAACACTCCTCCATGTTTAAGAACACTTGGAAAAACAATGAGGATAGCAAGAATACAAAATGGACTCTGGGGGCAGGATTTTCTGTGACCCCCTGCGATATGTTTCACGGCAGCAAACGCAGCCTGCCATTGGCCTGCAGCAGGATCACTGTCAATGGGATTTCTCATTATCTGTACCCCCTCCACCGGATACCCATGGTGGAAATTCACCATCGATGGGACTGGAATATCCCGCCAGAGGGAACAGATGCAAAATTCAGGCAGGGTGGAGGAATTACGGGTCCATCACCAAGTGTGCTTTAGCAGCATCATTGCCCATCAAGTTAACCATGTCCTCACCATATTACCTGTATCGATGAGTCTATCATGACAGTTTTGGTAGGAATGATCAGCACAGTCCTTGTGGAGATGGAATCCTGTCTTTCACATGAAGGAAGCTGCCCAACATGTTGGCTGGCACAATGAAGAACACGATAATTCCACATGCAGCACTTCTCTATATTGCTTGCTGATGGGAGTGTTGTAAAGTCATGCTTGATCATGCTTTGGGGCAGCACGGTAGCATGGTGGTTAGCATAAATGCTTCACAGCTCCAGGGTCCCAGGTTCAATTCCCGGCTGGGTCACTGTCTGTGCGGAGTCTGCACGTCCTCCCCGTGTGTGCGTGGATTTCCTCCGGGTGCTCCGGTTTCCTCCCACAGTCCAAAGATGTGCGGGTTAGGTGGATTGGCCATGCTCAATTGCCCTTAATGTTAAAGTAAGGTTAATGGGGGGGGGGGTTACTGGTATAGGGTGGGTACGTTAGGCTTGAGTAGGGTGATCATTGCTCGGCACAACATCGAGGGCCGAAGGGCCTGTTCTGTGCTGTACTGTTCTATGTTCTATGATAGCAAAAGTGCTTTTTGAAATTACTGGCTGGAAAGCCCTAAATATATACGGCAGGATTCTCGGTTCCTGAGATTATGTGAGATGTATGTCAACCCAACACCACACCACCCTCACCCCCACACCGCCCTCACTCCCACCCTCACACCACCCTCAACCCACGGCCTGAGCATGTGTCTTGTCTTGTGTCTTGCAGGAGCTGCTGGTCATGGGGGCGGGTCCATCTGGTGCCCCCCGCCCCTAGCCACAGCCAGTGCCACAATCAGAACCCCCGTGTGCCAAGCGGCGATTATGATACCAACACGGAGTTGATTCCTCTGCCTGAAACCCAGGACACCTCGGAGCTCGATTCCGATGATGACACAGGTTTCCAGTCACAGCTGTCTCCAAAACCCTCCACCATCCCAGATGTGCTCACCTCGGTTGGACACTTTAGTGAAGAGGCTCCTGGGACACCCTCTCACGTGTACCACACAGCTGCTCCGGTACATCTGGTTCTATATTTCCCTGGCACCGCCAATCATCTATCAATGAGGAAGAGAAAAAGATGCTCATTCAACGAAGAAAGCATGCCACCCCACGGCAGGAGGGGGTGAACCCCGTCACCCAACCCAAGCCAGACCTGCACCCATCCAACCACATCCAGAGCAGTGCCCCACCCCCATTTATACTGAAAAGAAAAAAGGATAATTACCCCAGTCCCAATCGGGAGGACTCCATCACCAAAGAGAAGAAGAATCATTGAGGCACCCAACAATTGAGCGCACTGAGTGGGGGGGGGGGTGCTATTCTTTCCTCCTCAGTAAAACCAGGGGACCCTCCCTTGAACCCACCAGACTCAACCAGGAACAGTAACAACACCCTGCTCGCCCGCATGAAGAAGAAAGGAGAGGAGAAAGAAAAAAACCCGAAGGGACGAATATCCAGACTGATATAAAAATATCAACCATCATGCAGCACTGTCCACTATCACGGAAAGGAAACTAAGAACAATCTCTCTCTTTAACAGACCAGCCAAGGATGAACCAAACCTACCTCAATGTGCACCGCCTCTCGTATATCCTCCCATTCTAATAGCTCCAAAAATAAGGATCCGGAGGAAAAACTCCATCCTTGAGAAAGAGTCAGAAGGAACACAATCCTCTCCAGCATACATAATCTGCCTGGGCCATCGAATGAGAAAGGCAAGGGGCGGGATTCTCCGCAAATGCGGCGAGTCGTAAAGGCTGCCGTGAAACTAGCCATGTTTCACGGCAGCCTCCGCGCCCCCTCCCAGGACCCGATTCTCCCCCCCGGACGGGGCTAGCAGCACGGCCCCGTGAAGCACGGCATTGCGGGCTTAGCGACCGTCGCTAAGTCTGCGTGCCAAGCGTCACGGCGGCTGACGCGCACGATGACGTCAGCCGCGCATGCGCGGGTTGGACGGCTCCAATCCGCGCATACACGGATGACGTCATCACGCAGACGCGTCAAACCCGCGCATGCGCGGGCTGTCATGCCCCTCAGCCGCCCCGCGGACTGATCCTGCGGGGCGGCGGAAGAACAAATAGTGCGTGGGTATCGGACCCGCTGCCCGCGATCGGTGCCCACCGATCGCAGGCCCATGCCACCCTTGGCACGGCCGTGGCGCACAGGCTATACTCTGTCTCATCAAGCTTTCATCAAACTCCACCCTCCCCATCAACCCATCGCCCCGCCCAGGTGCCACTCATCCTCATTATGAATGAGATAAGGGGTGTTAAGGAAACACTCCTCTCCCATAATCGCAAGCATTATAATATATGATGACAAACAGGAGTTAAACTGTACAGACCACATTTCACATAGTCGACTCAATATGATATTTGCTAGAATAGGATAATCAAGCTAACACCTTGTATATCCTTTCTGGGGAAAAGACAAGAATAAACAATCAACAACATAATCACAAGGGAGTAACGTCAAGGATTATGGAAGAATTGCAGGATAATGGCTCCATCTATGTTGCTCGGGAAGACCGATGCCAAGACAGGATCGACAAACACACCTCAGGATTTCTCAAAGATTCCAAAAAATGAAGCACTTCACTTCCATCATGCCACAGATACGGCACCCAAGCAACCCACAGCCTAGGCCCCGGCTGAGGGAGCTGACTCGACCTGCTCAGCCATCTCAAGCATAGAGCATTAGAGAGTTAGGACTCCCATACGAGAATCCCAACAATTTGTAATTTGTGTAACTGTGAGGGAAGACTATTAAATCACAGGAGTGGTAACACTGACCAATAAGTATCTTTTATCTGAAAACAAACTTTAATTTAATTTAAACATAGAATCACATTAGCAACACAGTAATAGCTTTCCAATTAACAGTTGAAACAGTTCATAAATAAAAGGGGAAAAAACTTTAACTCACTATCCAAACCTATCACTACATATCCCAATTAAGCAAACCATTACAGTTCAAATGCTACTTATAAAGAAAGTTAACAATCTGGGCTACTTGCTAATCTGTTCAGGCCTTTGGAGACAGACCCTTTCAGGAACAACCTGAAAATTCTCATAGTTAGACTCAAACCCTATGGCAAACTGTTGTTCAACTTAAAATCTTATAGCAGACTGCAAAACTACAGATAGACCTAGCTCCTGCCACGAAGATGTCCCATGACCTGCTTAGCTAGGACTAAACACAATCCTTCATAAATTATCTATACCCCAGGGAGATTCCTCAACGTAAACAATATTCCATTAGCCATCCATATGTAAACTAGTAAATGATTAAAATCAATGATTCCCCCATTTTTCTGACCCCTTAATCACAACATTAGTAGACATACTGGATGGGATTCTCTGATCCTGAGGCTAAGTGTTGACGCTGTCGTAAACTCCGTCATGTTTTAAGTTGGCGCCAGAGGCCCCCAGGAGCAGCGATCCTGAGCCCAACAGGGGGCCAGCATGGCACTGGAGTGACTCACGCAGCTCAATTTTCCAACCCGACCCGGGGTCAGAGAATCCCGCCCAGGGTTTTTAATAAAATTACTACAACAAAATGTAAAATGTCCTACATTGATTACAAGTGCCAGTGGTCAGGGGGCCCAGCCGACCACAGGCCTTGAAGATCGGATACTCTGTGCTCCATTGAACCTGATGCATCCAGCCTCCAATTTAAGATTAATAAAGTTTGGCCGCCAATCCTCAGACTCAATCGGGAACTCACCTCCCACTTCTCACCAGGGAATGGGCTCATGAAGACACAGTGCCAAATTCCTACTTCTTGAACCCAACAGGATAAATGGCATGCCATGTTGCAGTATTTCAACGTCTCGAAGGCAGGCCCTTACCAGGGAAAGTGCTCTTCCGAATGCAAGGACTCTCTCATATGCTTCTACCATTCTTCCAAGGATACTTCGCCAATCTTCAAAGTGAGTTCTAAAGAGCTGCACCACCGAGTTGAAATCTTCATCCACAACAACATTCTCAATGGTGGCCTTCATCCAGATGCTCATAACACCACCGAAGCGAAGGCCCGTTCACCAGTAACAATGCAAGCTGGACCCCGAATCCAGCCCACTCTGACTGACAAGGGCAAACAATTTATCTGGGCTCCTCTTCGCAAAACACCAGTCAGGATCCTCCAGGGACATAGCGCAAGACATATATCCCATGAAAAGACCAAAATGAAATGTACATGAAGATAAAGGATTACAAAATAGTTTGTGAAAATGCACCCACTCCCATACTCATATCATGTGACCCCCCGGATCGCAGCATTTTACACATGCTCCAGTTTCAGGTGAGCATGCCGCACGTCAATAACCTCCCGTAACCCCAAATCAAGACCCCCTCACTGCCTCCAAATATCCCTATATTTGAGACTCTCTTGGTTATCGCTTCATGGTTTGCCCTCTATGAGATGCCACACGCAAGATGGTATCTCTGCCTGTTTACTTTAGACACTCAGTCCCTGCATTTCCCCAACACAAGCCGAGGCCCAGGTTTGCCCCCGAACCAAACATCGCAACCCATCTGATGCAGTAGACGAACCTCAGCGGGTTCCGCCCACCCAGTATCATAGCAACTGACTGGGGTAGTTGTCCAATGAGCTGGAGTCACCAAAGTGAACCTCAGAATCATATGGTACAGAAAATATTTTCTTGAACCCGGGCCAACCTAAGGCATGGGCTCTGGTGTTTTGCACATTGTACAACTTACTCCCCCGAGTCCTAGGCATGACCACTGTACTAATTGGCTTTAGAACAGGTCCAGCAGCTCAAACCGAGGCATCAACAAGATGCTCTGGGCTGTTGGCAAACATCAGAATCATTCCAGCAAAGATTTGTAACCTAGTATATCCCACCCTCTGCCATCACTATATTTTTTACAAAAATCTTTATTCTGCCAGTAATTAGCTCACTGAATAAGAGTTTCAATATCTTCACAACACTCCTGAGAGGATGCTTTACAAATTTTACATTTACAATAGATGAAATTTAAGCTTGCTAACTTCAAGTTTCTGTTTTTCAAGAAGCACTTAGATATATTTTGAATGCTGTTTCATACTTACTTGGAGAAGACAGAATTTGGAAGTAAAGACTGCAGTCTCTGCATGTGACTGCAGTGGATTCAGCCACTTGCTTTCCTTCAATTTCAGATGAGAATAGGAGTATCTATCTTACTTTAACAAAATATTGCAATGTAGTTTCAGCGTTTTGTTTCACTTGCAGTGTCATTGATCTATAGACCAAATGCCAGAGTTTCATCAAAGCAACAAACTTTGATTGCACAAGCTGTCTCAGCCCGTTGGAGTTAATCTGTTATATCACAGGCTTCTAAAATGTCACAACAGAAAAGAAAGTACAAACCAGCATATGTCAGCCTTCCTGTCAGATGAACAGTGGCTCTGATTCAGGGTCACGCTGGCAGTCTTCATCCATCATGCTTGACTGGTGCACAAGGCCTGTTTGAGGGCAAAAATAGGATGAAAGCCCCTTTAAGCCATTGCTAACAACGGCATCAGCTGGTGGCATTCTTGAACGGATTAATATGGTCCAGTTGTTGTGCACCGCTCTTTAGGCTGCCTGTGGAACCTATTTGCTACGCAGATAGGACAGTGGTCCAAAATTAGATTCACAGAAAGGCAAGCTTTGCCAGATACAGTAATCACATTCCCTCCTTTTTCATAAGTAAACATTAATTGAAGTCGGGGTGTTTTGAGGAAGAAACGATATTCTGTACTGAAAAGTCCTGCCATTCATCATCTCCATAATATTGAAGGTGCGCGTGTGTGTCTGTGTGTGTGGGGAGGGGGGAGTGATATTGTTTGATCCCAATAATAAACTGCTGCAGAAAACAATCAATTTACCACCAGTTAGATTCTGTAACATGTGGGATAGAGGTAGCTGGGAGTCATAAGGTTGTAATCTAATCAAGATATTCAGATAACGCATAAATTGTGGAATGAAGCTCAAACAGTTCATAAATGTCATCTGACATGTTTAGATTAAAGCCTTGAACAAACTCCCTGCTGGTTTGTAGACCTTAGTAATATTATTTAAGCTGGATTTTTTGAGTTATCTTTTAGTTACTGATACCTGATAGTGATGATCACTAAAGTGCAGTGATAAATTCTCGAGCAATGTTTTATAAGCATTCCAGATTCCAATAATCATTGCTACAAAGAATTAAGTTGCAAACTGATTACTATTATGATTGTTCAAAACCCATTAGCCTCTTTAATTACAATACAGGCCAATGATATCGGAAAATAAACTGTGTACAAAAACATTAAGCACTGGTATGCTCTTCTCGAGGGCAAAACCTTCCTTCCCAGCGGTTGCCTCACCCGTTGACTAAAAAAGTGGTGAGACACTCTTGCTGCCTCGAGGCGGAAGGCCCGCGGTACCTTCTGCCCATCAGGCAGTTAGCTGGGCAGTGGTGGGCCTTCCACCAGACTGCGACCCTGGAAATTACTTTCTGCTGGCCAATCAGAGGCTGGCTGCTCGTGCACTCATCAGTGCCACAGAGGAGGCCATGGTGGCTGCTGGAACACCCCCCCCCCCCCAGAGTCCCAGGAATGCGGAGCTAGCCAGGGAAAAGGGGGCTGAGCTGCGGTCATGTGATGTGGGATTGTGGTGTGAAGGTGTCTATGGGGGTCAGCAGCAAGGGCATCCGGTGGCTCTCGGCAGCCACCCTCCCTGCCCTCTTGATCATGCTTATATTGATGCAGATCGAGGGCAAACCACCACACTTGGACAGGCCCATCTGGAGCCTGAAAAATTGCAGCGGAGATGAGAAGAGGCCCTCAAATGGTTACTAATCAGCCAACTGAGGGACTCAAGTAGAGGTGGGGTCAGGAAGGTCAACCATGGGCCTTGCTGATTTGCAATAGAGGCAGGATAACTTTGGGGTGTGATCGAATGGCCTCGCCAAGCCCGACTTAGTGACCCAACGAGGGTGTTAAATCTCACGAGAGACTTGGGACACTCGGAACGCCTCACAACATCTCGTTAGATCATGATCTGGATTTTGCCTCCACCGGGCGAGATCCAGAAGAACATATTTAAGTGAGCCATTAGGCTCATTTAATTATGTCTATGCCAGATTCTCCAAAGGCCCGGGAACTAACAACCTCGCCTGGGAGACCTGGTGTTGTTTAGCATTGGTCCAAAGAAATGTGGACCAAGCGTAATGGCACCTGGGTGGGTCCCTCAGGCCATTGGAGGCCCCTGGGCGGTTGAGCTCTGGGCAGGATGGTACCCTGGCACTTCCACTGGCACCCAGGCACCTTGGCACTGCCAGCCTACCACCTTGGTACTGCCACACCGGCACCCTGAGTGCCACTCTGGAAGTGCCAGCATGTCTGGGTGGCACTGCGAGGCTAGCAGGGGCACCACCATAGTGCCAGGCTGGCAGTGCCAAGATATCCAGGTGTCAGGTTGCTTGTGCCAGGGACTGGGCCTGAGGGTGCCCTGTCCTTATAAGGTGGGGTGAGAGAGGCTCGAAAACCCCCTAAGAGATCAGTTGGGGCCGTGGGGGGGTCCAGAGGCTATGGTGGAGTAGCAGAAGGGTGTCGAATGATTAAGATGGTATTTAAAAATGGCACTTCAATCCTCGAGTCATCTTCCTGCACTGATGAGCTGAGTCAGTGCTGAAAATGAGGTAAGTGCAGCCTCGGTTAGGCAAGGACGAAGGCATGAAGAGTCATGTTAGATAGCGAGGTCATTCTCGGCGCTGTAGGCAGAAAAACACCCCTCTATATGCGCCCAAAACCGGACTCTGTTTTTTGCACTTTAAATCATGCCCTGGGTATCGGTCCTAATAACAAGCTGGCAAATTATCAAACCCGCCCACGTCCTTCTCCTCTTCCTGCAGGGCAGAAGATGTTATCCATAATCCTATAGGGTCAATATGGTTAACCACTCTCTGTTCCCTATCTCTGTACCATCTCCAAATACACCTCATCCATGAAACCTATGTCGCCCACCTTCATCTGCATTAAGAGTAACCTCCCTTGTTGTCCCCATGTTATGTTTTCCAATTTTGGAAATGCTTCCTACTCCTCAGGTACTGACCACCACCTATCCCCACACTCCCTCCCCACCACCCCATTCCCTTTCCAAATATCCATCTTTGATCCTTGTTATCTGCAATCACTCCTTTGATTACTTTTTCTTCTTCCAGTACCCCAGGAAGTTATCAGCTCACACAACTCCCTTCCTATTTAGCTTCAGTTCTTCCTGAGCAACAAAACAGTCATCACTGAGCCATGAACTATACTCTCTCTGCTCAGCTGCTGTGCAACCCTCATTATAGCCAACCATACCATCCTGCTCCAACACCTGTATTTCATTGCCCGAGCTCCATGGGACTGCCCCCATGCTGTTCCACTTTTATGTATCCGATCTTGGCCACAAAGCTTATCTAGAATTGTCCACTATTCTTAGCCCACATTCTGACCTCCTGAATCCCACACCATTTTTAGCTCCATTCTCTTCCATATTTATGTGTCATCCAGAGATTATGGGCAGGATTCTCCGTTTCCCGACGCCGATATCGTAATCGGCGATCGGGTGGAGAATCCCTTTGGATGCCGAAATCGGGGGCGGCGCCTGTTTTCAGATGCTCCACCCCCTCCAAGATGGCATCATCGGGGAGTACAATGCATGTCGTTGGGATGGCCTCAGGCCGTCACCTGAAGGCCCTCCCCCGATGCTCCGCCCTGATGGGCCGACTTCCTGACGGCGCGGGGCACGCGTGCTCTGAGGTTTCGTCGACCTCGTGTGGCGGCTGCAGACTGTGTCTTGCGCCACCACAGTCGGGGGTGGGGGGCGGGGCCATCCCTCTTGGCGGAGGGGCTTCGACGGGAGCTGGCGAGACTGGTGGGGGGGTGGTCCGGGGGGTTGCAGGGGGGGTTTACAAGGGGCACTACCTGGTAGGCCTGGTCTGCGCGCGGTCAGCGCCATGTTGTACGGCGCGGTCGCTCCAGGCCATCGCATACACATGCGTGGCCACGGACCCAACAATTCTCTGGCTGTTTATGTCGAGAACGCTGGGAATTTTACGTTCCGCGGCTGCTCGCCCCCCCACAGGGCGGGGCATTGGTGCACGGGCGACGCCGACCTTTTCATCGCGAAACTGGACACTTCCTCCGGACATAGCCTCAAAATCGGAGAATCCAGCCCTATATCATCCACGAGTGTGAGTGAGTTCAGCTGTGAGAGGTGTGTGTTATCTCACCACCATCTTCATTTCTTCACTCTCACCCTGCCATCAGTTTGATTGCAATATGACTGCTTCCAGCAAAATGTGGAAAAGCCAAAGTTAGTGGACTGTTTCTCCGTCCTGGGACAGTGGAATGGGTGGAGTATCGCGCGGCAGCCGAAAGTCGAGGCCCAACGGACCATGCTCCGGTGCCTCTACAGTGGCATGAAGGCATTCCACACTGCACGCCAGCATGGGCATGCAAATTGTACAGTAAACGCTGTTGCCATATCATTAACTGGTGTGACCTGGCATTTTACGAGCCCCCATCGCGATGCTCCACCTCCGCCAGGAGGAATTACTGATGATGAGGTTCACTTGAGGTATTTAAAATCAGGAAACAGGTGCCATGGCTGTTGAGGGAGTGATAGGGGGTACAAAAAGTGACCAACATCGCTATTGTGTGCTGACAGTTGTACCGCTGGCCAGGGGGCTTCTGCCAGGGCTGGGGGCAGTAGTGCGAAGGTGGACAGGAAGTGGGCCATGGGGTCGGGGTGGATGGGCATGGACCACCATTTCCATAGCCTGCAAGACAGCCATGCAGTTGCGCAAGCCGTTGGCTGCCCACTGTGAGCATAGTGTAGAGGGTTGTATGGTGCCGCCACAGGCACCCCCATAGGTATCCTCTGGCCCCAGCTGACCTATCAACTCGAAGGGAATGTTCCAATGCAACCAATGCCAGCTTCTTCGCTGGGATGGGGGTGTATGGGGAATGAAGTGCCGACATGCAGCTCCAGCTCCTGCTTGTCAGCCTCTCCAGTGCCAATTCTGACCCCGGCGAATCATGCCAGCGATTGTTGGAATTGCATGAGCTCCATGTGGTGCTATCCATTAGGATGACCTAAATTGCTCTCGGACCCGCGCCGCTTTCAGGGCCTTAGAACTCACATGATTCAGTCCCAGCATCAGCATTTAGATTCTGAAATGGAGAATTCCATTCTCCTCCCACAAGCTCCCGAGCCTTGCCACAGACCCAATCCGGGATTCTCCTATCCCGCGGCCAAGTTCTGATGCTGGTGTCAAAAGCGGAGCGAGCGACTCTGGCGCAACCGGCCTCTAGGCCCAGGCAGTCACTCCTTCCTAGGGGGCTAGTACGCCGACAGAGTGCTGTCCGCTGCTCAAAAGCTGGTGAGTCACGGCCGGCGGGGGTCCACACATGCGCGTGGGTTGCCCTTTCCGCACTGGCACCCGAGCAATATGGTGGAGCCCTACAGGGGCTCGGCACAGAGGAACATAGGCTCCCCCCAGAATTAGCCCACCCGCCGATCGGTTGGCCATGATCGCGGGCCTGGCCACCGTAGAGGCCTCCCCCCGGAGTCAGATCCCCGTCCCCCCCCCACCAGGACGGCCACCGCAGACAGAACTCTGAGGTCCTGCCAGGTAGGACCATACGCAACCCACGCCGGCGGGACTTGGCTGAACTCGGCGGGCACTTGGCCTGTAGAGGTGCGGAGAATCGGCAGGGGGCCTCTTTCAACGCCCACCAACTGACCTGCCGTCAGAGCGGCGCTATTCTCGCACCCCGCCCCCATCGGCGATTCTCCAACCCGCCGTGGGATCAGAGAATCCCGGCCCCTATCCCCTTCACAGCCATTGTCCCAGGCTGGGTAATATTGCTCACAACTGCAATAACCAATTCAACTTCGAGTTGACTTTCCATTTCCATATACTCCCATCAAATATTGTCTAATTCCACCTCTGTTAATATCACACAAGCAACTTCAAACTGACATAAGAAATATAAGAGCATAAGAAACAGGAGAGGGAGAAGACCCTACAGCCCACTGAGTCTGCTCCACCATTCAGTATGATTATGGCTATCATTGGGCTTCAACTCCATTTTCCTTCCCACTCACCAGTCCCATGAGAGGTGGGCATGCCTGAGGCAGATTGGGGAGCATGACAATACCCCCACATTTGAGGCATGAATCTAATTGAACAATTCTGAGGCTCAAAGACAGTCGGTCACTTGGAGTGGAACGATCCCGTCTGGAGGAACGAGAGATGCAACCTTTACTGCCTGTGGCCTGTTGTTGGAGCGTGGAGCCACTGATTCTGAAGGCCCCCACCCGGCCTACTTTGTGTTAGTGGAGTAGCCTCTTCTTGTGGCGATGGAGCCAGTCCGAAGATGAATAAATATTGCAAGGCTCCGTGATAAAGCTTGCAGCATCAGGAATTCGCCTGCTGTCCCTAATAGGAAGGGGAACAGAGAGGTGGTCAATTCGGAAAATTTCTGAGCAGGCCTCATGACCACCGCATGTGGGTTTTGGACATTCACTGTGTCCTGAAGCCCACAAGAAAATCCTGCCCATAAAACATGGAAACATTTGAGGCACTGAAGGAGGTTATTTGGCCTTTCATATCCATGCAGGCAATACACTGCAGTCAGTCTCGAAAATGGACCTTGCACGCTGCCAGTGAGTTGTTGAATATTGCTCTGTGTAAGGCTGTTTTCAACCATAGCAAATTAGATTGTTTCCCCCCTTGATTCGATACTGGGTTATTTGGCGTCCTAACAAGAATATATTGAGCCAGTAGCACAAATACTAACACTGACACAGAACAGCTATGCATCTCTACGCCAATCAAAGAAAAATTGACTATATTTGCTCCACTTGTAGACTTTAATGTGGCGGCTTTCTGGCGGCTTTCTGGATGGGGAAAGTAATAGAATGGGGTTGCATTGGAGGGAGGTGTGTAATAGATTGGAAGAGCAGGGATACAATTTTAATCGATTACTCACCTGGAATCAAGCCTCTTTCATAGCTGACAGTGCGCAGGTAACTCAATACTGTCATACAATCTCAACCTGTCACTAAAATGTTACATTTACACCAAACCTGAATCCAACTATCCCCTGGCCAGGTTCTGGTATTATTCCTTCATCTGCCACACGCTTATCAGACATAGCAATGGTTAATTATTAGATTGTAGAATTGTGCCACAATCGAGTCCCCGCTTTCAGACTTTCCTGTTCAGTTTCTCCCAGCATCAATTTGGAGCCAAAGCCAGCTTCCTGTGGCCTTGGCAGAATGGTGTTTTAAAACAGAATACACTGCATACAATTGATTCACAATAGGAGTTTTGTTTTTTTTCAGAAATGACCTTCTTAACACCTGCTCTGCCTTGGGTGCTGAAGAAGGAAGCCAAATCTGGTGGAATTGTCTTATCTCTCACTCTATACAAATCCTTGGACGCTTTCTATGAGGAAGCATAAATCAAGGGCCACATCAATACCTTACTCATAATAATAATCTTTATTGTCACGAGTAGGCTTACATTAACACTGCAATGAAGTTACTGTGAAAAGCCCCTCGTCATCACATTCTGGCCACCTGCTCGGGGACACAGAGGGAGGTTTCAGAATGTCCAAATTACCTAACAGCACGTCTTTCGGGACTTGTGGGAGGAAACCGGAGCACCCGGAGCAAACTCACGCAGACATAGGGAGAACGTGCAGACTCCGCACAGATAGTGACCCAAGCCGGGAATCGAACCTGGAACCCTGGTGCTGTGAGACAACAGTGCTAGCCACTGGGCAACGGTGCCACCATCAAAATGCCCTGAGAAGTAGCAAATAAAAGTGCATTAATTTAAGCAAGTTGGGATCTGTGCTGCTTTGTATCTTTAGAGTGGAAGGCGACACTTGCTTGCATAAAACAGGATGAATTAAATTTTGCTCTTCGATAAAATTTTATGGATCTGAACTCGACATTTTTTAAGTTGACCTTTCTGGGTCAAGTTGACATATTTATGTAGCGGTGGCTTTGCATAATGGCAGCATTTCTGCTTATTTCTCTATGCCTTGTACTTTTCTCTATAATTGCTCGTAAGAGCCTCCCCTTTTCAATTTCAATGTGCCGTGTGACTAGGTTTCCTCATGTGTGTTCAAAGGAAAGACATGCCCTTCCAGAAGAATCCTCAGCCTGTAATCAGCTGTGGTCCCACAAGGGTCTTAGATTCTCCGTCATCATTCACAAAAATTCTCTGGTTCCGCCTGAGCCTTACCTGGGCCTGGGGCGACTCCCAAAAGGGCCGGGATGACCAACCACCAAGATCTCAAATGATCGCAATTTTATGCACTATAAACCAAATTATGGACTGTTCAGACTTATTTCTACCGTGCAAATTTAGGCTTGCTCCTCATAAATAATTGCATGTGTGAAAGATTTTTCTGTGGATTGGCACTGGGGGGGGCCTAATACAAAGTTGAATTTTGGTGGGATTTTTCTCCCAAAAGCTCCTACTGGTCATACTTACTTACGTCACAAACATAAACACACCTGCTGGAAGAAATGGGTGGGAGGTCTGGCCCAGCAGCGAAATACAAACCTAATATTGGGAAAATAAATTGAAATGAATTTTCATAATAGTTAATCGAGACATGATGAAACTTAATTACATGACGCAGTAATCCCTAGGCCTTAAAATGACAAATATTCAACGCTTAAGCTGCAAGGCCATCCTATCAGTAACACTGTCGTGGAACGACTTAGTTTCTCGAAATTTCACACTATGTGCCTCAATTCGCAATGATAGGTTATGGGTCAGTAATGTCAATAGATCGACTTGGACACGGGGCACAGGGCAGGTTGTTGGAGATCCTTGAAACATGACTAGTCAATGCCCAGTTTAATGAGGCAGACCACATACAGAAGTCTGGGACTATGACAAGATTTATAATATGCATTCACTAATGAAGAATGTCCCTAATTAAAACACTCAATTTTATGAATTAGCACTCCCACATGGGAATTGAGACATTCAGCTCAGTGTGGCCTGTGCAGTTTACTGTACATTCTTCATCTGCATACAAATTAATGAAGTTATTCCATCTGCGGAAAATGGGCAATGTTAATCTACAATCAGCAGCTTGCTGAAATTCAAATTTGAGAATTGAGAACTTTATGTCTGATCAAAATATGATTTTCAATATTGGAAGAATAAAAAATGTTAGGAGCAAGGTGCTGGTCTTTCAGAAGGAATTTTCTCATGCAACTGCCCAAAGTTGTTCTTTTTAATAGATTCATAATAGTTTGGAGATAAATAGAGGTGTGCATTGCATTAACATTTAATTGGTTTTACTGTGTATCGGTGTAGCAGGGCTTTACTTGGGTGATTGCCATTAGCCAGAGTGAAAAATAACATAAGAACAAAGGACTTGTAGCAGGAGTAGGCCATTCTACTCGAGCCTATTCCATTATGCAATGCAATAACCCCTCACTGAGCCCATGGGAGGGTCTTTAGAGATGGCAGAAAAGCCTTGCAGCTTCCCCAGCTCGGGCCTCAGGTGGGAGGTGGTGGGGGCTGCGGGGGAGGTGGTGCCTTCATTACTAGTCTTACCGATCCCTTTTCGAGATCAGGTGCCCTGGACCCCCCCCCCCCCCCCCCCCCCCCCCCCCCTCAATGTTTGGGGCTCCCAGGTGCTCTCTCCCTGCCATGCATTCAGAAAGAAACTGAAGAACATGGTGGAAAAACGCAGCCAGTCAGCCAGCATTTGTGGAGAGAAAGAAAAATTAACCTTTCCGGTTGAATGACCTTTCGTCAGAATACTCCACCTGAAATGTTAACTCTGTTTCTGTTCACAGATGCTGCCTGACTTTCGATGTTTTTCCAGCAATTTTCATTGGGGACAGTTCTCCAGCTGTATTGCGGCGGCACAAATCCCGCTTTGTCGGGAGAGTTCCGGAAGAAGCCCAAAATCGGATTTGCGCCTGGCGTTGAACAGTTTTGATGGTCCAAGACTGCTCCAGCTGGCGTGGTCAAGATCTCACCCAGAAATGGCGAGAACCTGATCAAAGCTCATTTGCTTTTAATCTCAATAGTTAGATTAAAATCGAATGCAGTGGCTTCTCTGTATACTCCCAGCGGAAAGTCACCCAGGTGCATATCATTACAGATCCTTAAAAGCAGGGAACAGATGCCATGGGCTCTGAAGGGGAGCAAGGAGGAGAGTGTTATCTCCACACTTACCTCCAGGGTGCCCTTGGGCAAAGCAGACATTTTACAGCGGGGTCCTTCAAGGGAGGTGAAGTTTTGGGAGACTTGGGTTGGGCTGGAGAGTGGTAGGTCAGGATCTCTCCAGGAAGGGAGTCACTTTGGGTCTGTGAAGCCTAGAAGCCTGCCTTCTTCATGTTTAACACCCCATAACAGGGCAAAGCACAGCTACAGCCTGCCTGTCCTAAAATCCGCTCACAGGACAGAGCCAATCTGCAGCCTGCCTGTCTTAAAATCTGCTCACAGGACAGAGCCATTCTGCAGCCTGCCTGTCCTAAAATCAGCTCACAGACAGAGCCATTTTGCAGTTTGTTTCTTGGAGAAGCGTTTCACCCCCCCCTTGAAGTTTCATTAGGTTCTGTGGTTTCACTGTTGCAGTATGCCTGCTTTTATCCCTTTATACTTGTTTATTTCTGTTCCATTCACAGACCTTTGACTTTCAATAGTCTCTGCTGTATCATGGTTGCAGTATGCCTGCTTTTATCCCTTTATAGATGCTTGTTTCTGTTCCTTTCACATCCTGAGATGGATTCTCTGCCCCGCCGCGCCACATTTCTGGTGCGGCACACCAGCTGGGTGCTTTGTTACGCCGGCTGGTCAATGGGGTTTCCCAAAATGGGACCGGCCCAATCTGTCTGGAAGCCCCCAGGCTGCCGGCAAAATGGAGCATCCGCCAGCGGAGAATCCAAATGACTTTTACATGCTTCTTGATTGATTGCTGAAGGCTCTTTCAAAGGAGGGATTCGCTTTGATTGTGTTTATGGAATGTCATGGTCAATTAGCTCTCAAGGGGCTTCTTTTTTTGAGCAGGCATTCTGTCTGGCTGCATTTGTTTCATGGAGGATTTTATTCAAGTCTGCAGTGCTTCCTATAAAGAGTAGGTGCTCTTTCTGACTCCATTTTTATCAGTTTATCTGTTTCAACTTCTAATGCCTGAACAGCATGCCAGTACTGGTGGTAGCTTCCTGCTATAGAAGCAGCTGGCACAACTCAGACATTACAGTCCAAGGACTCCTCAATGAAGACCTTCTCGCAGCCACTGTAGAATTCTCTGGATAGATGCGATTATCAAACCAGGGGGCTCAGAGCCTTTATAGCGCCCGGCTGGTCAGGGATATGGATGGACAGTGCCCGAGCACTACCCCCTGGCACCCTGGCAAGTCCAAAGTAAAGTGTTGCTCACTTGAGGGCGGCCTGATGCTGGTGTTTGTGAGAGATAGGGGTTGAAACCTGATGCTGGCAAGAATGGGGTGGGGGGTGGTTGGGGGGCGATGTGTCATCCTGATGCCTGCATGGTGTTGAGGGGGGGCGGTGGGTGACCAAAATATTTAATGTTAGGGGAGATGTTACCCCCCCCCCTCCTGCGGTCAAGTGTTGGGGGCAGACAGCCTGTCATTTAACTTTGAGATGGGCGCCCCGATCTCTGAGGGGTTGGCCTGCTGGTATCTTTAGGCCCACCTCTTACAATGCTGATGCGAAACAGGCCTCCCTCCGAAAAAATGACTAAGTGGGGGTGGATTGTGTTCAGAATCACACCAACTCACCGAGCAGGAAACGCACCAACGATGACACTTAGTCATTTTTGGAGGAGAATTGCACCGATTGTTTCTTTATTTCAGGTTTCCTATTTCAGACGTTGCAGTATTTGGCTTTTTCATTACTGCTCTTCAAATCAGAACCACCAGGGGCTGGTTTAGCACACTGGGCTAAATCGCTGGCTTTGAAAGCAGACCAAGGCAGGCCAGCAGCACGGTTCAATTCCCGTACCAGCCTCCCCGACCAGGCGCCGGAATGTGGCGACTAGGGGCTTTTCACAGTAACTTCATTTGAAGCCTACTCGTGACAATAAGCGATTTTCATTTCCTTTCATTTCATTTCTTTTCATTTCTCAGGACCAGTACTTGCCGTGAGAGCTCAGACATCCCTCTGTCCTGGGGCTCCAGCACTTTGACTCTGGGGACTGCTTGTATTCCCAAAGGTTGCCGCTGCTCCTGAAAGCACTGCTGGTATTATAGAATTTACAGTGCAGAAGGAGGCCATTCGACCCATCGAATCTGGCCCTTACAAAGAGCAACCCACTCAAGCCCACGTATCTACCCTATCCCCGCAACCCAGCAACCCCCACTTAGCCTTTTTGGACACTAAGGGCAATTTATCATGGCCAATCCACCTAACCTGCACATCTTTGGACTGTGGGAGGAAACTGAAGCTCCCGGAGGAAACCCACGCACACACGGGGAGGACGTGCAGACTCTGCACAGACAGTGACCCAGCCGGGAATTGAACCTGGGACCAGGGACCCTGGAGCTGTGAAGCAATTGTGCTAAACACTATGATACCGTGCTGCCCAGAGCTTCCAGTCAAACAGATTGGCCGACAGCTCACTAAGAGGTACTTCTACCTTTGGGAGGGATGGCAGGCCCGTCTACAGCTAGTTAAAGATCCTACGAGAATTAAGTAACTGCAGAGCAGCCAACATCAGCGAGGGTGCGCTCACACCCCGCTGACTTCACTGGTGACAGGGCAGAAAGCTTCTGATCCTTGTTATGAAAATGCTCCTCTTAGTTTGAAATTTTCCTAGGAGGGGAAACATCCTCGCAATATCTATCCTGTTGAGACTTCTCAGAATCTTATATGTTTCAACAATATCACTCTCATTCTTCTAAATACCAGTGAATATTAGCCCAAACTGCACAAATCTTTCTTCATAAGACAAACCTCCCATTCCAAGAATCAGTGAACCTCACTGAATTACTTCCAATGCAATTACATTCTTCCTGTAGGTGACCAAAACTGTACGCAGTACTTTAGGTGTGGTCTCGCTAATGCCCTTTACAGTTGTAGCGAGAATTCCCTACTTTTATATTCCATTCACTCTGCAATAAAAAACAAATTCCATTTGCTTCCCCAATTACTTGCTGTACCTGCACGCTAACATTACCAGCTGAGGTTATTCATGGCCTTGCCCCTCGCCTGAGGTGTGGTGATCCTCAGGTTAAATCACCACCAGTCAGCTCTCCCCCTCAAAAGGGGAAAGCAGCCTATGGACAGTGGCAACTATACTTTTCCTTATTTTGTGAAGACACCCAGATCAATCTGCACTGCAGTATTCTGTAATCTCTTTCCATTTAAATAATATTTTATCTTCCCATTCTTTCCTGTCTGTGCGGAGTCTGCACGTTCTCCCCGTGTCTGCGTGGGTTTCCTCCGGGTGCTCCGGTTTCCTCCCACAATCCAAAGATGTGAGGTTAGGTGGATTGGCCACGCTAAATTGCCCTTAGTGGGTGGGATTCTCCCCTACCCGGTGTGACGGGGGGTCCCGGCATAGGGGAGTGGCGCCAACCACTCCGGGGTCGGGCCTCCCAAAGGTGGGGAATTCTCCGCACTTTTGGGGGCTAGCCCCGCGCCGGAGCGGTTGGTACCAGAAGACTGGTGCAAAAAACCGGCGCCCCCGGCAGCGGGGCGGGCCAAAAGGTTTTCGCCGCTGACATCACCACCGGCGCATGCACGATGTGGGTTTCTCTTCCGCTTCCACCATGGCGGAGGCCATGGCGGCCGCGGAAGAGAAAGAGTGCAGCCAGGGCACTGGCCCGGAGTCTGAGCGGGGGTCCCCGATCGCGGGCCTGGCCACTGTGGGGGCACCCCCTGGGGTCCGATCGCCCCCCGCCCCCCCCCAGGACCACGGGGGCCCGCTCGCGCCGTCGATCCCGCCGCCACCAGAGGTGGTTCAAACCTCGGCAGTGGGAGAGGCCTCCCAGCGGGACTTCAGCCCATCGCGGGCCGGAGAATCGCCGCAGGGGCCTCGCCGATCGGAGTGGCGTGATTCCCGCCGCCGCCACTTCCCAGGTGACGGATAATCTCTGCCACGGCAGGGGCGGGATTTTCGGCGGCCCCAGGCGATTCTCCGACCCTGCTGGGGGTCGGAGAATTTTGCCCAGTGTCCAAAAAGGTTAGGTGAGGTTGCTGGGGTACGGGGGATAGGGTGGAGGCGTGGGCTTAAGTAGGGTGCTCTTGCAAAGGGCCGGTGCAGACTCGATGGGCCGAATGGCCTCCTTTCCCAAATTATTCTTGATCTGCCAAATTTGTGCCCACTCACTTAATGTATCTCTATTGCCTTGAGCTTATGTCCCTTTATTTTTGAAAATATTTTTCAACCGACTGGTAATTTTGCAATCTGTAGTGACAGAACAAACTAATTAAAAATGCAAGGCCATCTTCCAAGAGCAAGCAAATCACCCTCCAGGGAGTGTGAAGAATGAGACAATTCCTGGGATGCAGAGACTCATCGAAACCAGTCACTATTTAAAGAAGAGAGGAAAATGTTAAGTGTTGGATATTGAAAAAATGGCTGCAACAAATGGAACAAACCCCTTGGAAATATGAAATGGGTGAAGTATTTCAGGCCAGGCTGCAGTCACTGTAGAGAGTTTACAATAAATGTTTCAGCAGGGGAAACAGGCTGAAAACCTGTCTCTCTTTGGGACAAGTGTATTACTTGGTTTGCAAGTCAAACAACCAGCAAACCAAGATCTTGTAATAATTGCAACATCTTCTACGTCTGACCACATCTATAAAATCAGCTAATCCAAATCAGCCAAACATTTAAAAACCTACATTTCAACGACAATCAACGGACACTTAACTGTATATTATTTGAACATTTTATTGAACTCTAACTTCCCTTATCTCTGACACCTGTGTGTGTGTGAGCCAGGATGACTCTATGAGGGCTGAATGCTTGATGTCCACATTTTTATTATGTCTATCAGGTTTAGTGGTTCAAAAATTTGCTCTCTTTGCAACAAGAAAACCTTGTTTGATTGGCTTCATATTGCTCACAGCCTAAGTAAGGATTCGGAAAAGGGATATGCTCTTGAAAAAAATGTTTAAATCTTTATTGTGACCAACTGAGGAAGTAAACTAGAGGGAAGCCAGTTCACCACCTTCTCACTGATTATAACAATATTCCTTTGCAGACACATTGTAGTCTTTCTCAGAATTAGCTTTCCTGCTATCTTTACATCATCAGAAAATTTGACAGTAACACATTCTTTCCCTTTATCCAAGTGATTAATATTTGATGCCACAGTACTGATCCCTGTGGCATTCGACTAGTCACATTTTTGCAATCTTAAAATGATCCATTTATCATAACACTCTATTTCCTGTTCGTTAGCTAATCTCCAATACCATATGCTCTTATCTCGTATTTAAACTTCATGTGACATCATTATCAAATGCCTTTCAGAAATACAAATACATTACATCAATAGGTTCCCCTTTGTCAACACTAAAATTATAATAATTTTGTAAAACACCATTTCCCTTTTATGAAACTTTGTTGAGTCTGCTTGATTGTATGGTGACTTTCGAAATGTCCTGCCGCTACTTCCTTAATAATGGACCCCAACGTTTTCCCAATGACGGATAGTAGGCTAACTGGCCGTGAATTCCTGTTCTCTGCCTTTCTTTTATCTTGAATAGTGGTGGTTTATTTGCAGTTTTCCAACCTGTTAGGATATTTCCAGAACCTAGGATTTTAGAAGATTCCAACAAAGGAGCCCACTACCTCTGCAGCTCCTTCTTCAAGCCTCTCGAACTCAGTCTGTTCAATCCAGGGGACCGATCAGCCTAAAGACGCATTACTTTCCTAGTTATTTCTCTCTAATGATTGTGATTGTGATTGTTTGAAGCTTCTCCCTTCATTTGCCCCCTTGATTTTCTGCTATTTTTCAGATGCTTTTCGTATTTTTGAATTTTACGGAAGTAAAATATTTGTTCAAAGACTCTGTCATTTCCTAACTCTCCAATATTAATTCTCCAATCCCATCTTCGAAGGGACCAGTATTCATTTGAGCCACTCTCTTCCTTTTACAGCTCCCGCTGTCTGTTTTTACATTTCCTCTTTCTAATTTTGCCATCACCTTTAATCATCCTTTGCTGGTTTCTAAAACTTTCCATTTCCTGGCCTATCACTGATTACAGAATCCCTCCAGTGCAGAAGGAGTCAATTTGGCCAATCCTGTCCGCACCAACCTTCCGACGGAGTACGCTACCCAGGCCTACACCACCACCTAACCTTTTTTGCACACTAAGTGGCTATACAGCAGGGCCAAACCACCTAATCTGCACAGCTTTGGACTGTGGGAGGAAATTGGAGCAGCCGGAGGAAACCCACTCAGGCACGGGGAGAAACTTCACAGTCACCCAAGGCTGGAATTGAACCCAGGTCCCTTGCACTGTGAGGCAGCAGTGCTAACCACTGTGCCACCTCACAGCATGGTGTGCTTTTTCTTTCAATGCAACATATTTCTTAACTCCTTAGTTAGCCACTAACTTAGTTAGTTCATTCTCCTTTTAGAGTCTTTCCTTCTCAATAGAATATATCTTTGTTATGAGTTGTGAAATATCTTCCTAAATATCTGCCACTGCTTATCCAGCATTTTACGTTCTAACCTATTTTACCACTCCATTTCAGCCAACATTGCCGAAATCTTCCATCCTCTTTTGTAACTGGGATTTTCCGGTTCCAATGAAAGTGAATGGAGTTCTGGCTGGAACGCCAAATTTTCCATTCCCGCTCGCCATCGGTACCGCCGTAGTCGGAACCAGAGAATCCCGCCCCACATAACAAAACTTGAAAAAAAGCTGCAAGGCTAAATCTTTTTAAATAAGATTTTCATTGAACCCCCTGCAGTTATAACATATGTTGTATGATTTCATTGTAAGCAGTACAGGAGGCTGCAATTAGTTGAGTCGTTACCTGAATCATAGCTACAACCAGCTTTCAGCTCTCCAGTTCTAGTGTGACGGACCTACTTCCAATGGGAGGTGGGGGAAATGTTGTGCAAGTCTGCAGAACATTTTAATCATCATGTGTCTGTCAACGATTGGTGTAAATGTAACTGGAGGTTGGCTTCACCTGCTTTTTAAATTAACTT
Organism: Scyliorhinus canicula; assembly: GCF_902713615.1. Lineage (NCBI taxonomy): Eukaryota > Metazoa > Chordata > Chondrichthyes > Carcharhiniformes > Scyliorhinidae > Scyliorhinus > Scyliorhinus canicula. The sequence goes on along the minus strand of NC_052154.1, from coordinate 49,181,853 downwards.
CTATAAACTCTCCTTTTGGAAATGTTTGGAATATTGCACTTAATTGAGTTCAAATGACGTGGAGGGGCAGCTACATTGAAACTTGAATAATTGATGCTAATCCCCCATTTACCACAGGGACTGACTTTATGCCCACCACCGTGCTGATGATAGCTGAATTAATCACCATGTAAGCTGCAGTGTTTCCCAGGCAGTAATAGTTATATATTCACAGCATGATTAGATGAGACAAGGGGGTAAGAGGTGGGTGGTGGGGAGTGGCACAACTATTGAGTTCAGCTATTGCTACCTGTTGAATAAGATTTGGAGAAACATCCTTTTTCCATTCTTTGATACATGTTTGCTTGAGTGAATAAACTGTAAGAAATATCACACCAAAGGAACTCTTATGGGATTGCCCTGCTCCAAGATGGCACTGCCAAAAGCAGTGAGAATGGGGATAATTCGAATATACAAACTTCATGGGCAGAAAAATACTAGCTGGTCTATCAAGTCTGCCCTACATCTTGATGGCTTGAGCTTCATGACAAAATATTTCTTCCCACCTCCCCTTTCCCTTCATCCCCGCAGGCTTGATATCTCCAAGGCGAGGCAATAATTGGCCGCGAAAAAACCCAGAGCCAATAATGCAAGAAATACTCTGGAAAATTTCTCTCTGGCCTCCTTAAAAGGATTTCACTTTTCCTGTGGCATGAAGGCCACCTCTTCAAAGCACCGAAACAGTCATTATCAGAAGCATCAGCATTGCAATTTTATGATCCTAGGGAGACAACTACCCTGGAGATAGATGCCTCACAGAAATGTCTAGGTGCATGCATAGGGCAAAAGGGCAAACTGATTGCATTTGCTTTAAAATCTCTGTCCGTAACACAATTGAACTATTCAAACATCAAGCAAGAAACAATAGCTTCAGTGTTTGGAATCATCTTTTAATACCTATGTATTTGGCAAAAGATTTATGGTAGAGACTGACCACAAGCCACCGGAGATGATTTGGTGAAAACCATTGACCGGTGAACTGGCACAAGATTGCAATGTCTCTTGTTGAAGATTCAACAAGATTAAGTCCAAGGGCACATATTAGATTTTCTAACCCAGCGAGAATAGAATACATATCCTTGGATCTACAACTTGACTTAATTGACATTGAACTTGAAAATGTTTTCCAAACTGATCTAGTACATTTTACGCAATGAAAATTCCATTAGCTACAAGAAAAAATGGCAAAAGTTTCTATACTACAAAAACTGAGGAAACTATTATTGAAGTGTAGCCTGATTCAATCCAGCATGTCCATGAGCACAAGACCATTTTGGCTTTATTGGGAGAAGGTCCGCATCTCGCAGGGAGTCACTTTTAAAGGCAGGCGGGCCATCATGAATCTTCACAACCTTATATTCTTCAACATCTTCATTCACATGGACATAGAATGGACAAAAAGGCTTGCAGGAAAGACAGTCGATTAGCCGGGCATGAACAATAGCATTGCAGTCGTTGTCAAGAATTGTGAAGCATGCCAAGAGCCTATGCCTAGTGTCAGCACGACCCCCGTTGATTCCACATAAAGTTCCTACCAAAATCACATTTTATGAAATCGCAAAATCAACCTCTTTCATGTCCTGCCTTCTTTGTCATTCTTGACTACTTTACCAAGAACCCCATTATTTCACGATTATACAATGTCAAGCACAACTGTCACACACACTCTGAAGTCAATGTTCAGTTTATTTGGTGTGTCCAGAGAGATCATTAGGAGTGATGGCCCACACCTATTAGTAAACCATTCCCAATTAGAAATGGAAAATCGATCACACTGCTTCTTCTCTTGATTACCCTAGATCTTATGGCCTAGCTGAATGAATGAATGATTTGCATGGTGAAATCCCTGATGCGCAAATGTAGATAGACCAAGCAAGATTTACACATTGTAATGTTACATCTGACAGTGACATTTGTAAATGCAACTATTTCATCACCGGCAGAGCTCATTTTTGGCAGAACAAAACGTACCAATTTACTTACTCTTACCCATTCTTTACTCTCAGAAACTAGAGAGCAACTTTTAAAACCACAAGAGGAGATGATTAATGTACATGATAAAAATGCAGATATGAAATTGTCACATTTACATTTGGGGCAACAAGTTCACATCCAGGATTCCACAGCCGAGATGATAAGGATTTATTTGGAACCAATGTTCTATGAAGTCACTGCGCACAACAGTGCAATGTGAGGTGTAATGGGGCAAATCAGATCCATTCCTGCTCCTCAATCACTGTAAAATCTTACTGCATCTAGAACAAGATCCCAGACGCAACCAGGAACAACATCCAAGAATGATAATCCCACAGATCACCGTGAACAATTAGGGAAACCTCTGGACAGGATGCACAAGATCACAAGATCTGGGCATACCAGCAGATTATTGTTAAGCTTTAGAGACTCTGAGATTAATGAGTTCTATGTACCTGTGCAATGGTAGTTAAACATCAACATGCAATAGTTATACTTCTTTGGAGCGGGAGGGCTATCTTAAAAAGAAAGGGGGATGCTGTAATATGCCTTTAAGAGATATAACCATGGCGTCACTAGACGGAAAATGTGTCATATGATCCGGTCTCAGTTTCACTTTTGCTTTGAGAAGAGCACATACACAGCTCTGATGCGTTCAAGCTTTCTAGCTATGTTTAACAGCTCTCATATGCCTAGTCTTAATAAATGAGTCCACAACATGTTTACCTATCCCTTGTGAGTGATTGGTGCCTTGTATCTTGGAAAATAAATAAGCCAAGATATCATTATAATATCATGACACACCACAGGTTATTGAAACCAGTCCAGCAGATCACATTGGCCATTGGTTATGGTGCATTCCCTGCCTCAGTCAGGGACCAGGCCAACTCCCTTTGATGGCATGCAGAGAGTCAACACGCACCACACTAGTTGACAAATGTATTGCAGAAGCTCACTGCTGCCTGAGAAAAGAAGAACCATTTAATATTATCCAGTCTTTCTACTAACATAGTTTAACCATTAATTTGATAATTGGATGTAAATGATCTGATGTGACTTGGCAGGTCGTTTCACAGCTTGTCTGATTTCCTTTCCATTGTCAGCCACGAAAAGTAAAATGGCCACCCCTTCACCCCACGATTGTCCTTTTTTGAACTAAATAAGATAAATTTGAATGAGAAGAACAGCCCAGTTTCTTAGTTACTTTGACATAAGATTCTGTTTTTGCAATAGCTTGCTTCCACTTTGTTTTAAATTTGCACCTGTCTCAGACTCACAAAGAATAATTAATGCAGACTCATAATTGCTTCTATCATATCTTGCACTTAGAAAAAGTTTGAAAAAGTGCAGCATTATCTAGAATCCTGTCCAAACACAGGAAATAAAGTTACAGAAAGGATGATACCTTAGAGAAAGAATGAGATGTTGAATAATGCAATACGGTGTTAAGTTTTCAAGTTAGCTAAGAAGTAATATACGAGATGAGAAATACCAGGTGAAAGATGCTTGAAGGGTACATTTTTTCTGAAATGATTAATGAAAACTGACCTTTGAATAACTTGGTGATTTGTGTCAGAATAAGCAGGGAAATTCTTATTATGATTAAATAACAAAACTCATGCAATAAAACTGTCAGTGACTCCCTATGCTATGAAGTAATCTCTCAAAATAATGGTCAGACTCCATCTGGATACGCGGCCAATGCTTTATTTTTCACTGCTAATGTCTTCCCATTCATTTGTTCTTCTATTCTTCTCAGGGCTAGACAGGGTACATACTGAGTAAAAAGGCATGATTGTAGGTATCCAGGGAGCTGTGGCAGCAATAAGATCATCTCCATGTGGGAAAATCTCTGCTCAATGAGAAATAGTGGAAACTGTCATCCCATTTGGGGGAGCTGCTGGAGTAGTGGTAATGTCACTGTACTAGTAATCCAGAGGCCCACACTAATGTTCTTATTGGTATGGGTTCAAATCCCTGAGCAACTGGTATAATTTAAAGTCAGTTAATAATTCAGGGACTAGTTTCATCAATTGTCATAAACACTCAACTAGTTCACCCCTGCCCTTTGGAGAAGGAAGTATGCCCATCTCACCTGGTCTGACCTACATGTCACTCCAGACCGACAGCAATGTGGTTGACTCTTAACAACCCTCTGAAGTGGACCTTCAAGCCACTCAATTCAAGGGCTGATGGGGATGGCCAACACATGCTGGCCTTGTGTGCAACACACAGATTCCATAAAAGAATAACCAACTTGGTTTTGCGACGTCAAGTCTGGCTCTCACAGGTGATATGACCTTTTTTTAAAATAAAAATCACAGATCAAGTTCTATGTGCTATTGAAGTGTTACTTCCAATTTAAATTACAGTTACTTTCAATTTAAATTACAGTAACTTCACGAGGGCGATTCTCCCAAAGGGAACAAAGTCCCCTAGTTAGCGTGTTTAGCCATGTGCTTCCCAACGCTCGCAGTGCTGAGAAACAATGGCTATTCAACATGACTCATGGCCAAGGCTGCACATAGACCCGTTTTATACAGTGGGGAGCTCCGCTCGCCAGAACTCCCCAGAACTCCGTTTAAAAGTGGCGTCCTGATCTCTGAGGCCCCCGAAACAGTCCAAGACCTCCCCCCAGCCCGAATGCACTATGAGAGGGTCCATGGCCCACTGCCCCCAAAACCCAGGCAGGGCACCCCAGCCCGATCGTGGGTATGCAAAAATACCAACCTAGCACTGCCACCTGGGCACTTTGGCAGCACCAGGCTGGTACTGCAAGGCAGCACAGCCAAGATGCTCAGGTGGCACCAGCAGTGCCTGGGCACCACTCTTCCCAAAAGGCGTGCAGCTGGGGGCTTCCACTTCCCTGGGAGACCCTCATGAGTGCCGTTCCATCTGGTCTCCGTTTCTGGGGACCAGTAGTGAATGGTGCTCGCCCAAGGTCTTTGAGGCGAAGGGGATGATTCCAAAAGCTCAGGTACCTCGGGAATCTGCACATTAGAATGAGACTACCTGTCTTGCTCTAATAAGCAGATTTGCCAAAAAGTAATCTCGTCTGCAAAAGGTGTGATTTACATCTCACCGTCTGTTGAGATTGCGTTGAATCTTGCAAGTCGTTGCAAGCTAGGTAGATCCTGGGAGTGGAGTCCCTCAGCTTTTATCAGCCACGCTTTGCGTGGCAAGCTGCTTTTCCGGCGCAGCATGACCATTGGATCACGGCCCAAATTTTGTCTTTTAAACTCCATGTTGGACTTTCTTAATTTTAACACCCATTTTGAATGATTCTTCAGTAATAAAACCAGCAAAATTGGATAGGTACAACACACTGCAATAGAGCTGCCAAAAATTGCATGACAATTGTCCTGATCAATCATACCCACCTGCTGAGATCCAGCTGGCTGCATGGAAATACAAATGAGCTCAGAACTGTAACATTTGCCCAATGTCTTCCCAAAACCTTAACACTGAGAATACCAGCAATATAGAGATGGCATTCGGAGCAACGTGCTTGTATTGTTGAGGATGCTCCATGGAAGGGGAATGGGCTTGAGTTCTACTGATGATAGAAGCATAGAAACTAGGAGCAGGAGTAGGCCATTTAGCCCTTCAAGCCTGCTCCGCTATTCAACATGGTCATGGCTAATTCTCTATCTCGACACAATTCTACACCACTCTCCCCATACTCCTTGACACTAAGAGAGCCTAGAAAGTTATCTATATCCTTATTAAATATATTCGGCTATTTAGCTTCCGCAGCTTTCTGTGATAGAGAATTCCACAGGTTCACCACCCTCTGGATGAAGAAATTTCTCCTCAGTCCTAAATGGCCTCCACTATATCCTGAGGCTGTGAACTCTTGTTCGAGATTCCCCAGCCAGAGGAAACAGCATCCCTGCATCCAGTCTGCCCAGCCCTGTCAAAATATTATACCTTCAATGAGATTCCCTCTCATCCTTCTGAATTCCAGTGAATATAGGCCTAGTCGATCCAATCTCTCCTCATGTGGAAACCCTGCCATCCCAGGAGTTATACTACTATCTATTTCCTTCTACATTTAATAATGTTAACCTTTATTCACATTGTTCAAGGAAACTTTCCAGCGGTGTTTGGGTGATCTTGGTTGAGGAAGACTAAACTAAACTGGGCCAGTGAGAACCAACTTGTTGATTCTACAAAAATCTTCAATCACTTCTGAGAAAGTATGCAAAGGTATTCAAGGAGTCACCTGGATCCAAGACTGGAATCAAAGGAAACTCAAGATAGAGGCAGACAGTGTGCCAAAGTGTTTGAAAGCGTGTACTGTGCTATTTGACCTAAAGTAGAAGAAGAGCTTGTGCAGGCAGGAGTTATTGAGCCTGTTACCATCAGCGATTAGGCAACCCCAATCGGCCCAGTCTTAAAGAAGGATGGTTCTGTACGAATATGCAGGGATTTCAAAACAACTATCAACGCTGTATTATCTGCTGATCAGTCTCCTCTACCACTGATCAAAGATCTTTTAGCAGGAATCTCAGGAGGCTAATAATTTAGCAAAATTGATCTCTCCCAAGCCAATCTGCACTGACGATAGTAACACACAATGATCTGTTTCAGTCTCGTAGACTTCCATTCAGGATAACGTCAGCACCTGCTCGCTTTCAACGACCTAAGGATCAACTTGAGTGGGTGTGCAATACTACCTGGTCGATACTTTGATTACAGGTTCGAACGATGTAGAGCGTGTAAGGAACTTAGAAACTACTCTTGCAAGGCTGCAACTCCATAATCTCAGAGTCAAGAAGGAGAAGAGCAAAGTTTTTAAATCCTCTATTCACTAACTTTGAAACATCATCGACCAAAATGGTCTTCACAAAGAATTTAAGAAGATTTCGGAGATCCTGGATGCTCCACAACCACAAATGTAGCTCAGTTAAGGGGCGGCATTCTCCCCTACCCGGCGTGACGGAGGGTGCCGGAGTAGGGGAGTGGCGCCAACCACTCAGGGGTCGCGCCTCCCCAAAGCTGGGGAATTCTCCCCACCTTTGGGGGCCAGCCCCGCGCCGGAGCGGTTGGCACCAGGAGACCGGCGCAAAAAACCGGCGCCCTCGGTGCGGGGCTGGCCGAAAGGCTTTCGCCGGTCCGCGCATGCGCCGGCAGTGACGTCAGCGGCAGCTGGCCGCTGACGTCACTGCCGGCGCATGCGCAATGCGGGGTTCTCTTCCGCTTCCACCATGGCGGAGGCCATGGCGGCGCGGAAGGAGAAAGAGTGCAGCCAGGGTACTGGCCCGCAGTCTGAGCGGGGGGCCCCGATCACGGGCCAGGCCACCATGGGGGCACCCCCCGGGGTTTGATCGCCCCCCCCCCCCCCCCAGGACCCCGGGGGCCTGTTCGCGCCGCTGAGCCCGCCGTTCCAGAGGTGGTTTAAACCTCGGCGGCGGGAGAGGCCTCCCAGTGGCGGGACTTCGGCCCATCCGGGCCGGAGAATCGCCGCAGGGGCCTCTCCGATCGGCGGGGCGAGATTCCTGCCCCCGCCACTTCCCGGGTGGCGGAGAATCTCTGCCACGGCGGGGGCGGGATTTTAGGCGCCCCCAGGCGATTCTCCGACCCTGCTGGGGGTCGGAGAATTTCGTCCAAGGTTGTTGCTGTGATTATTGAATTGCTATGGAAAGTTTGCACTGCATTTAGCAACAAGGCTGAGCATTTACCCACATTGCTTTGTGACAAACAAGCTTGGCTCTGGACAAAGGATTGTGAGGATGCTTACGGGAATATCAAAATCTTTACAGGAATTGGAATTGGTCCATTGTAACCCAAAACTGAAGCTGCAGCTTGTTTGCGATGTTTCACCCTATGGGGTTGGAACAGTTGTCTCGCATATAATGCCTTCAGGCAAAGAGCAACCAATAACATTTGCTGCCAGGACATTGACTAGCACTGAGTCCAACTATGCTCAAGTTGCGAAAGAAGATCTCAGCATTATTTATGGTATTTGAAGGTTCCACCATTATTTATTTAAATTTACCTTATTGATGACCATAGTCCCTCAACAACAATTCTTGGGCTGTATAAGGGGATCCCTTCACTCGTTGCGAGTCGATTACAATATTGAGCATTAATCTTGACGGCACATGATCATGTCCTCGAATATTGTAGGTCCGAGCAGCACGTGGACATAGACGCTTTGTCCAATCTGCCGGGGAAAAATCAACAATGTCAAAAATGTAATCATGAATTCGGTGAACACTTCAACGACATATTCTATCTGTCTCATATGGAAAATGTTCCAGTAACGTCTTCTCAGGTGTAAAAATTTAGCCAAACAGATCTAGTGATGGGCTAGGTGCTGGACATGATTTAAAAAGGCACTCTAACACAAGAACACAGAAATAATCCAGACCTTAAACTCTATCTAACCAGGCACCTTGAGCCAACAGTACAAAATGGAATATTAGAGTAATCATTCTGCCATGTCTATGAAGTAGAACAGCAGCCTAAGGGCCATCATGGTGTAGCTGGAATGAAGAATGTAGATGGCGAGAAGCTACTTCTGGTGGCCGGATTTGATGCCCAAACAGCAGAAGGTGGGTTTTGATAATCCTGCGTTACATTGAGAAATGTACCTCCACTGTAACCCTTGTATCCATGGGAATGGCCTACCAGGCCATGACAGAGATCCATGTCACTTATGCAGGACAGTCGAAGGACATATATTTTTGGTCATGGTTGACACACATTCGAAGTGGCCGGAGATTGCTATCATGAAATGGACAACTACGGAACAGACCATGGATAGGCTTATAGAATCATAAAATCATAGAAATGACAGTGCAGAAGGAGGCCATCCGGCCAATCGAGTCTGCACTTACTCTTTGAAAGAGCACCCTATTTAAGCCCACACCGCCGCCCTATCCCGTAACTCAGCAACCCCCACCTAACGTAAGGGCAATTTATCATGGCCAATCCACCTAACCTGCACATCTTTGGACTGTGGGAGGAAACCGAGAGTACCCAGAGGAAACCCATGCAGACACGAGGAGAACGTGCAGACTCCGCACAGACAGTAACCCAAGCCGTGAATCCAACCTGTGACTCTGGAGCTGTGAAGCAACTGTGCTAACCACTGTGCTAGCATGCCACTTGACGAGGTACTTGCAAGAGTTAGGAGATCTGAACAACTCTTGGGTGATAACAGTATTCAGCTCACATCAGCTGAATTCGAGGACTATCTGAAGGGGTGTGGCATTAGCCATATCAGGTCTGCCTGCTACCATCCAGCTGCCAATGAGTTAATTAAATGTTTCGCACAATTGCGAAGCATGTTGTGAAGGTTTTGGGGATAAAGGCTCACTACCTAAGTGTGTCAATAGCTTTCTAATGATGTACAGAAACACTGCACATTCAACAAGACAAAGCTCACCGGCTATACTGATGTTAAAAAGGAAACTACACGCACAGCTTAACCTATTTACTCCCCCTTCAATTTCAGAGATAGTCAGACAGCAGCATCAGACACATGTGGCTAGAAAGGAACAACATTCCAAAAACAGAGGCTTTGACCGTGGGGAACCTGTTCTTGCGAGAAACTACATCTCAGGTGAAAAATGGAGTCCAACACTTGTACTAGCCAAAACGGGTCCAATATCATGGACTGTACAATCTGACCATGAACCAATTTGGCATGACCAATTATTTTCTGTATGTAATGCGAGTACAGAATCTGTACCAGATGTTTGCGCTACAGAGAGCATAGACAGTGACATGTCAGACCTGAGGACTACAACTATCACAATTACTGAATCTGTTACAACAGAACCATCCACACAACCAGTGACAGTTCCTGAGTTGGTTCCGTCAGATGTAATACTGACCTGTGTACAGTAAGACACTCCTAGTGCCCCCAAGAGCTAAGTTTCTGCAGATGGTGCCTACCAAAACAAGACAGATGTCACCCAAGAGACTGGCTTACTAATATACATATGTATTCAAACATAACTATGTTAGTTATGGCATAATGAGTTGGATCTGTGTAAAGTGTTTGATTCAGTAAAAATGCCAGGGACACGAAAGGAGTAAAAAGGGAGGGTTTTAATGTATCAGAGTAACACCATTGGTTGGTGTTATGTCACATGTTACTGAATAATGTCATCGAAGCATTTTGAGGGCTTTTGTGGAGTTCACCATTGTACCCTGTTTGAGCAGCATCTTGTTAAATAAACTATGTTATACAAACTTGATGTGTGACACCTCTGATTATCTTTACCATTGCAACAAGAAACACAACAATGGCTCTTTGTCAGATCGTAATGGTCCTGTAAAGCACCTTGATGTTTTATTTTGTCAGATAAACTTAAGTGGCTGTTGGAATGCAGAACTGTGTCGATTGTCACACAAGCAGAGCAAGTAAAATGTATAAAAACTGGCAATTTGCAGTGAATATTTGGACCCATAAAGGCCTAGGATATTGAGCTCAGAAGTGTAACAAGTTTGAATCCATGACCATAATTCGGGATGATTGTAATGACTACCTTGTAAGAATGTGTTTGAGTGTGTACTGTATGCTTAATAAACATATGACATCTCAATGTTTATGAACCTGATTGATTTGAAAGGTAAATTATAGTTTAGAATACCTCTCCAAAGAGGCCACAGATTTCCTAACTGAAGGAGCGATTTTTGGTTGGCTCAAATTTTATGATTACGAGATAAATAATGATCTAGAATAGGAAAGCTCTAATGTTCCTGTTGAATGGAGAAATCAAAGATGCAGGCGTAGAAATGGCTAAATTGGAGACTCTTTGAAGCATCACCTAAGAAATGCGTTGTCTATGCACAGCTGCTTCACAGCACCAGGGACCCGGGTTCGATTCCCAGCTTGGGTCACTGTCTGTGTGGAGTCTGCACGTTCTCCCCGTGTCTGCGTGGGTTTCCCCCGGGTGCAACGGTTTCCTCTCACAAGCCCCAAAAGATGCTTGCTAGCTGGATTGGATATTCTGAATTCTCCCTGCGCACCCGAACAGGCACCGGAGTGTGACGACTGGGGGATTTTCACAGCAACTTCATTGCAGTGTTAATGTAAGCCTACTTGTGACAATAATAAAGATAAAGATTATTATTATAACTCCTCCCTTAGGTCTACAGAACCAGAAGATCTTTCTAGATTACTGGTTGTTTATTGTCCAGTTGCAATTCTTTGGTGCTGATTCAGTGCCACTGTTTCCTTGCAGTGTGAGAATGCAGAGTTCAACAAGTGTCACTTTCACAGAACTAATTTGCCTGCAAGTATGTCAGACTGACAGATGCAAGCTCAATTTAAATACCTCTCAGTAAAGACTGGTAAAAGCCATGATGGTGGGCAGTAGAAACCCTTACAATAGTTTCAGTTAATATGGTGCATCATTATTTTCAGAGGATCCCAGTTTTCCTATCACCCAAACAATGAGACAACGGGGACACAAAATATAATGTGTGCCATGCTGTACCTTTCCGACAAGGATGTGTCTTGGAAATGTTATCATTACTTATTTGAGCCAACATCATGAAGTCACTAAGCATCTTGCATTATTTAGCATATTTGGGGGGTTGACAGAGGCTGCACTAATTGCCTTTGCCCCCTTCTTCCCTAAAATTTGGACACCCCTCTATTGTGGCCCACCTTGCCTCTGCGGCATCCAGTAATCGAGTGAGGGCCCCCTCTGGGAATCTGGGACAAAGGGAGGTGGCCCCTAGCTCTCACTCGCTGGTGAGCCAGATAGTCAGTGTGCTGGCAACAGGCAGACAGGAGTCAGACTGAAGCAAAAGGTGAGGAATATCAGAGCTTTCCCCACTGCGAGTCATTCTGCATTGACAGGCTAAGCATGCACAAGGGCTCCCCGGCCCAGCAGCCTGACGAGATATTTCTGTTGTGGACCTCCTCCCTTGGTCGTGGAGGGGTTGTTGTAGAGCTGTCAGACAGCATGATGCCCTAGTATGTGAATCAGGAAGTGATGAGGGAATCCCTAGTCCTCCTGCCCATGCGAACTTCCAACCCCGCCTAGCCTCCATTCTTCAGCTCCTCTTCAGCTTCTCCCTCTAGTAAAGGTTGAGGGCTGCCTTGACCTGCATGGCCACATGGAGCGGGTGCCCCCCTCCTCCATGTAGCACCAGGTTTTAAGGAATGTCACACAGGTGCCACACCATTCTCCCTTGTGAGGCAGAGTCTCCGGCGGCACGTGTTGTCCAACCGCTCCATGATGGACACTCTAGTGCTGTATTTCTTTGGTCTCCTTCATTTTTGCCTTCATGTCCCATTTCGGTTGGAACTGTGGCTGGTCCTTGAGCCTGCTGTGCACCCACCTGGCCTCATGGTGCATGGATCTCCCTGGGTGCTGCTGGAGTCTATGCTTGTCGGTAGAGTTATTAGTAGAATTGCCAGCTCCATCCAGAGACCTCCTGGGATTCTGAGAGGGATGAGAGACAGAGACAGTCAGTGTTGGTGTTCCAGCCAGTTGACTTCAGACCCTCCCAAAGACACTTGTCCTCCGTGCCATTCCTTCACCTTCTCTGGCTGCCAGCACTCACTTTCATGTCTGTTGCCCTTCCAACTTCCTCGCTTGATCAGCCCCGGTTAATGCGCTCGCACCTTCCGAGTTGTTTGTGGCCTCCCGTGTAGTTGTTTTCTCCCTTAATATTTACATCACAGGGGGTTCTGCCAGCCTGTTTCAATGGTGGTCTATCCCTCATGGGTAGGGTCAACTTGTATACAGCTATGTATACATTGAGGGCTATTGTTTGCTCTGTGACAGGAGCTGGGTTCCGGCTATTATACACACATTTTCTCTCGATCCCTTGCACACACCCTTTAATCTTTGATACATTAGTTTTCACCCCTCTCCTTGACTTTGAACTCATTTTGCATCTCCTTGAACTGGATTCTCCGCACCACGATGCCGGCACTGGGGTGGAGACTCCACTTTGACGCCGTAATCGGGTCCTGCGCCAGTTTGGCGATTCTCCGAGTACCGAAATCGCCATTACCGGGGAGTAAGCTGTGCCGAAGGGGATCCATTGCCAGAGGCCCGCTCAGGAATCCTCCGTCCCTGAACGGCCGAGTTCCCAACAGTGTGGAACTAACCTGTTATTGCCGGTCGCGATGCTCGCGTGGTGGCTGAGGACTCAGTCCTCGGCCGCCCTGGTCGGGAGCGAGCGGATCGGAGACCAGGGGGAGTCTTATAGGCGGCCAAGAGATTAATGTGTGGGGTTTGAGGGTTGGGTGCGCAGCCGATCGGGGGTCTCCTTTGTGGGTCTGGCTCCCCGGTCGCAGTCCGCCATGGAGCACGGCGCGGCCGCTAGAGGCCGCCACCATGCACATACTTGGCCTCTGACCCAGAAGCACGGGGGCCCGTATCTGCAGCAAACGTAGCGAGATTCACTCCGAGTCCCCGCTCCCCCCCTGCAGGGCTATGAATTAGTTTCAGGAATTCAGGAATAAAACTCCACCACTTTGATGCCGGTGTGAGGTAAAAAGTCTCAATAATGGAGAATCCAGCCCCTTGACTTTGAACTCTTTCAGGCAGCACGGTAGCATTGTGGATAGCATAATTGCTTCACAGCTCCAGGGTCCTAGGTTCGATTCCGGCTTGGGTCACTGTCTGTGCGGAGTCTGCACATCCTCCCCGTGTGTGCGTGGGTTTCCTCCGGGTGCTCCGGTTTCCTCCCACAGTCCAAAGATGTGCAGGTTAGGTGAATTGGCCATGATAAATTGCCCTTAGTGTCCAAAATTGCCCTTAGTGTCCAAAATTGCCCTTAGTGTTGGGTGTGGTTATTGGGTTACGGGGCTAGGGTGGAGGTGTTGACCTTGGGTAGGGTTCTCTTTCCAAGAGCCGGTGCAGACTCGATGGGCCGAATAGCCTCCTTCTGCACTGTAAATTCTATGGTAAATTCTATGGGTTCCTCTCATTGACTTTGAGAATGTGGGCAGTTGACATTGTTAAGGCTCAACACATGATGGCCAATTAGCTTGACGAGGATGACTCTCAGCAATGTTAGAGGGCACAATTACTCTCTCTAGCTGAGAAAGGCAACACTAATAGGCACTGTTCATAATCATGTTGTGTCATGCCGAGATCTCCTTGCTGTCATGTCTTTGCACTTGAGAGTTCTGGGTAACCACTGCATAATCTCTAAATCTTTCCTCCGAGGCTGGTTACAGCACATTTTTCTCTCTTGTGGTCGCATCCATCCAGCCTCTCAGGCTGGCCTCCTTCAGTCTCATCACATATCTTCCCCCCCCCACCTCATGGACCCCACACCCACAGAGACCCTCTAACCCCATGGGTAACAACAGCCATAAACTTAGTGCTTATTTTCACCTCCTGACCGCACAGGCAGAAGTCTCATTCAGGGCTGTGAACACTTTCCAAAACAGACAGGCTGAAGGCTTTAGGATAATGCACACCAACTGCAACCCCCGTCCTTTTAACCCCCCCCCCCCCCGTCATCCTCAACCCCCCCGCCCGGCACCCTTGAACCAACTGCCCAGCAGATTCTGTCCCCTTCTGCACTCTGGTACAATGAAGACAGGGATTTCCGTTTTTAAAACAGAGTAGTGATTCACGCCTGCATGATATCACGCTGATGGGCAGTGAGGTACAAAGAGGTCTGAAGATTCCACTATAACTTCGCTAATGATTTTGAAATGCAATCAGATTCATTCAAATCAGGTTCTTGTCCTTTAAGGTCTGAACCTGATCACATCATTGGAGAGGGCCAGGGAACATCGGGCGCGATTCTCCGCAAAGGCGGAGAGTCGTGAAGGCTGCCATGAAAACGGCCGTGTTTCACGGCAGCCTCTGCGCCCCTGCCCGGGACCCGATTCAGCTCCCCTGTCGGGGCTAGCATCGCGGCCCCGTGAACTACGGCATCGCGGGCTTAATGAATTTCGCTAAGCCCGCGCACCAAAGTTAGCGACGGCTGATGCATGCGATGACGTCAGCCGCGCATGCGCAGATTGGACGACTCCGACCCGAGCATGTGCGGATGACGTGATCCGCGCATATGCGTCAGACCCGCGCATGCGCGGTCCGTAATGCCCCTCAGCCGCCCCGCGGACTGATCCAGCGGGGCGGCGGAGTAACAAAGAGTGCGCGGGGTAAGTACCCGTTGCCCGCGATCGGTGCCCACCGATTGCGTGCCCATGCCACCCTTGGCACGCCCGTGGTGCGGCCATGCCAATCAGTGGCATGGTTGTGCAGACGATACTTTGGCGCCGTTTTCACGAACTTGTATAGCAGGTGTATTCAAATTCGTGAAAACGGCCGTAAAGGCCTTGTAAATCGGCCCATCGGCCAGGGGAGAATCGCTGCTCGCCATTTTTTTACGGCAAGCAGCGGGGGGCGGGCGTGGGGGGGGGGAGAATAGCGGGAGGGCGTTGGATCAGCGTCGCCGTAAAAATTTGCGCCGCCCGCTATTCTCCACCTGTCGTGAGTGCGGAGAATCGCGCCCATCATGTTTCAAAATTCTATCGGCGCAAATCACGTTTTTGGCCTCTCATCATACTTTGCGGTCATTACGGGATTTGAGCCCGAAGCTAATGGACTTGCAGAAGCGCACCCATTCACATCTTAGATACACAAGCCTTTTGGTGCTGACTGTTCCATGAAATTAATCATTCTATGTTGATGCCCTTTAAAGAGAACTTGATATTTTCCATCACAGCACATAGAGCTTATACTGTGCTCAGGAATGACGGTTTTAAGCAGGATTTAATAGCACAAATATGAATTGTCGCAGTAAAAATATTGGCCGGGTTCTCCAAAATCCCGGCTAAATGTTGACACCTCCTAAACACCGGAGTGTTTCACGCCAGCGTCAACGGGCCTCTTGGCCCAGCGATTCAGTGGCCCACAGGGGGCCAGCGTGGTGCCGGAGTGTTGCACACAGTTCCGGCGCCGATTCCTGGCCCTGCACTGTTGGTGCGGGTCCGCGTATGCGCGCAATGGCCGTTTCCACACCGGCGGATGTGCGTGGTGGCTGTTTACGCGCATGAAATGGCCACCACGCGCATGCACCGGCCGGAAATGGCTGCCACCGCATGCGCCGGCGCAGAAACGGGCGTCGCACGCATACGCGGACCCACACCAGAAGTGCAGGGCCACGTATCGCCGCCGGAGATGCGTGCAGCACTTTGGCACCATGCTGGCCCCCTGTGGGCCACTGAATCGCTGGACGAAGAGGCTCGTTAATGCCGGCGTTAAACACGCCGGTGTTTACGTCGGCGTCAACACTTAGCCAGGATTTTGGAGAGTCCTGGCTAATGCACGATCAATTGCACAAAGTCTTGAGTTGGATACAACTGAGGCTTTCTTGCTCTAAGATGTGTGGCCTCCCACAGCAGCTGGCGAAATGGCTGCCGCATGGAGGACACACATATTTATACTCCGCTTACTGGGTGGAGCCAGCAGGCAGGGACTACCAACGTACCTGTAGTACAGGTTCTACCATACATCCTCTAATAGAGGTGCAACAGTGGTTTACCACACCGGCCAAGATTTCTACCCTGTAGGCTTGCTGTGCTTGTGAAATTAGGTATTCTGCTTAATAACCGAGACACATCATGAAGAAAATAGCTGGTAACTGTGTAATGTTCTTAATACACCATATGCATTTGGGTTGATGTTTGATTGTTACTTTCTTTCATTTTAAATGAATGCCTTTGCATTTCTTCAGGCTCTTCATAGCCAGTGAAAAGAAAACCTTAAATCCAGCAAAAAAGCAACCAAAGCAATGTATGATACAGTTTTGTTTTGCTGCAAATCTGGCTAAATGGTGTCCAGTATTTTTGCTGTCTGTTGGAAGGCTGTAATTGAATCTTCAAGAGCTCAGCAATATATTAAATTGTGCCTTATGAAAGACTTAGAGTTGTGGTTGAATTTCAGAGGGACAGATTTTGGTTAGACTGATATAGAACATAGAACATATAACGATACAGCGCAGTACAGGCCCTTCGGCCCACGATGTTGCACCGACATGGGAAGTCAAAAACTAAAGGCCATCTAACCTACACTATGCCATTATCATCCATATGCTTATCCAATAAACTTTTAAATACCCTCAATGTTGGCGAGTTCACTACTGTTGCAGGTAGGGCATTCCACGGCCTCACCACTCTTTGCGTAAAAAAACCTACCTCTGACGTCTGTCCTATATCTATTACCCCTCAATTTAAGGCTATGTCCCCTCGTGCTAGCCACCTCCATCCGCGGGAGAAGGCTCTCACTGTCCACCCTATCTAACCCTCTGATCATTTTGTATGCCTCTATTAAGTCACCTCTTAACCTTCTTCTCTCTAACGAAAACAACCTCAAGTCCATCAGCCTTTCCTCATAAGATTTTCCCTCCATACCAGGCAACATCCTGGTAAATCTCCTCTGCACCCGTTCCAAAGCTTCCAAGTCCTTCCTATAATGAGGCGACCAGAACTGTACGCAATACTCCAAATGCGGCCGTACCAGAGTTTTGTACAGCTGCAACATGACCTCATGGCTCCGGAACTCAATCCCTCTACCAATAAAGGCCAACACACCATAGGCCTTCTTCACAACCATATCAACCTGGGTGGCAACTTTCAGGGACCTATGTACATGGACACCGAGATCCCCCTGCTCATCCACACTGCCAAGAATTTTACCATTAACCAAATATTCCGCATTTCTGTTATTCTTTCCAAAGTGAATCACCTCACACTTCTCTACATTGAACTCCATTTGCCACCTCTCAGCCCAGCTCTGCAGCTTATCTATGTAAATATATGCAGATCTACTCTGGATTTTACTTACCCTGGACAGAAAAAACAGAGAAAATGTTAAGGATCTCTGTTAAGTAAAAGTAGTGTGTTCAGGGATTTAGTGATTATATGGGTTCGTATTTAACGTACACAATATACTCAAAAACAAGAAGCGCGATCTAACGGCCATGCTGCGCCCGCAAAGCAGCTTACTGCTGCGCAGCGTGGCCGTTGAAAGCTGGGAGACCCCATTCCTGAGACCTACCTGGCTCGTAGTGCCTCGCAAGATTCATCGCGATCTTGCAATGTGAATCCAACCCACAATGGGCGGGATCACATTTTGGCATATTACAGTGAGACAAAAAAGCTCATTCTAATGTGCAGATTCCTGAGGTTCTCCGCAGAGACTTTGGGATTCAACCCCTTCGCCTCAGAGATCTCGGGCAGCGCTGTCCAGCACTGGGCCCACAAATGGAGGCCAGATGGAATGGCACTTGTGGGGGTCTCCCAGGGGATTGGAGGCCACCAGCTGCAAACCCTTTGGGCAGGGTGGTGCTCTAGAGCTGCTGGTGCCACTTGGGTACCCTGGCAGTTGAAGTGTTGGCTAGTGTAGACTTGAGAGATGAACAGACACTTCCAACACTGATGAAGGTTCAACTCAATTTTATTAACTACTTCTAACTAACTAACACACGATGACTGTGGATCTAGATGATGCTAACTTAAACTAGAGACCTAAGCCTTGTCCGAACCAATTGATTCTCTCAGCACGTGGTGTGAGTCTGTGCTGGGCTGGATGAGTTCCTGTTACACTCAGAGGCAGCACCCAGATTGAGCGGGAACCGTGGTGCCCTCTGCCTTTATAGTGTGTGTATTCTAACTGGTGATTGGCTGCGGTGTTTGTACATGTTGATTGGTCCCTGTGTGTGTCCATCAGTGTGTGTCTGCAGCATGATATACTGGTGTATATTATGACAGCAGTGCCAACCTGGAACCTTGGCAGTGCCATCTGCATGCCATCCTGGCATTGCCAAGGTGCCCAGCTGGCACTGCCAGCTGTCATGGGCACTGCCAGAGTGCCAGGTTGGTATTTTGTGCACGCGCGCGCTTGGGCTGGGGTTGCACATTGTGCGTGTTGGAGGTGTGTGGAGACTCTCGCATAGTGCGTTCGGGCTGGTGGGGAGGTCGGGGATCGTTTCGGGGGGGCTCGGAGATTTAAAAATGGTGTCCCGATCTCTCACTATAATGGGGAATTCCAGCGAGCAGAGCTCCTCGCTGTACAAAAGCAGGGTTATTATGCGGCCTCGGCCATGCATTACTTGTTCAATAGTCTTGTGTTTCTCGACACTGGGAGCGCCGGGAAACATGCAACTAAATGTGCCACCCAGGGGACTTTGTTTCCTTTTGGGAGAATCGGGCCCAAGATCCTGATATTTTCTCTGAAATATTTGTGGTTATTTAAAATTTGTACGTTGCTAAGAGCGAGGAACTGGCTGGACTCTGAAAATTTTATGATGCAAATTGTTATGTTCATCAAGTACAACATATTATTATGAAAAATACAATGCCATTGAGTATATGCGCTCCTGAGTAATTTCTGCATTTTAATTTCTGTACTGCCCAGAACAGGTGCGGAGTTTGCTTTGTGGGTCGACCCATGCAATTGTTCAGTTGGGGCACTCGGTAATGGGAGTATATTCTACCAATTTAATCTGGTGTCAATTTTGCACATGTGTAATTGCGAAAAGGTATGTTTGCTATGGGTAATATAAAAATGGTCAACCAAAGCACCTAAGAGAAACTATTTCTATTGATTGGGCTGTGCAATTGCATCGGTTGCAAAATTATAGGACTGATTTTGGCCCACACACTAAGACTGCCTTAGTATAAATCATTGATTATATCCTCTGCTACTGTGGCTGTTATCTCTTGTCAGCCTCCCTGAGCCCTCTGATGTTTCTGACATTGTAAACCATTCTATCTACTACCCCCAACTATGCTCCGCAATCCACGTCAGGGTGCCTGGCTTCACTCCTACTTGTCCAAATGAAACCATCACATTTTCAACAATGAATTTTCCTATGGATTGTCAACTCTGGCATAGCTTAAGATTCAACAATTGGCCTCCATATTTTACTGCGTTTTGTTCTTCCACGGGAGTTATTATTATCTGCAGACATGGAATCATTTTGCACGTGCAAGTTAATGACGCCCACTGTACCTCTTCACCGCTGCTCACAATTCCATGATCATCTGTTTCCTGAGGCTGCCTGTCTGACACCAATTTATGCATTAAACAGAATTTTCTCCATTGAACATCAGACTAAATCATCGTATTCACATCCCACCAAAACGTCCACACCCTTGCCCAGACCCCCTCCTTTGCTCATTCTTGTTCAATTCTAATGCACAACCTTGGTGCCTAACCTTTAAATCCTATTCATTTGTCATTACTTCACCCCTTTCCACCATCAAAGCCCTTATTCATGTTTTGTTACCCTACACTTGATTTCTCAAATGCCCTCCACACAGGTACTCGAAGGCTTGCATCAAATCCTGAAGGAAATAGTTCTTGTAACCGCCCCACTTTTTCCTGACTTCTGCTCGTTACCAAAATAACAGTTGGTGCTGTCCACGAGGCATGGTCATGTCGATCCATTCTTTTGATCCATTCTTGTGGTTCTTCTAATTGTGGCCTGAGTGCCAGACGTGTGGGTGATGGTTCATTTGCCATGTTGTACAAATGGGGCATGGAACACATCCCAAGTTAGCTTGAGTAAGCTCAAAATATAATGCTGGTGAATTTGGAGTTGCTTCTGGGTATCCAAATGTAGCCACCCATGATGGACCACACTGGTGGGTTGCCTTGCTGGAGAAGGCCAGAGGTCTATAACATACTGCTTGTCCTAAGTGAAGGCGGTATAGGGTAAGTGAAGTCGAGCCTTCACCAGTTCTAATGAGCCCGAGATCCTGACGCACATGATAGCAAGTCTAATCGCAGCTATCTGATCCCGAAAATCCGGCATTACATCATTCACCTGTCTGTTCCAGAGGCTACCACGGAGGGAGAATGGTATATTCTCCTCTATTGTATCAGAGCTCTGCGAGCTGCACAAGGTGTGCAATTCCATGATGCCACAAAGCTGAGATTTTATGAGTTTTATTCCCTGGAGAGCAAGTGTCTCATTGAATGCTTTGACCATTGTTTCCTTCAGCACGTTCTATTTGAGTATAAAACAGATGTAGATACCCTTCCTCATAAATGGGTATAGCGCCTGGTGATAGAATTTAACCCTGCAGTTACTGAATCCTCCAGTCTATGCACTTTGACTTAAAATAGAAGGAAGGATAGAATAAATAATGGCTGATCTTGTGAAATTCAGTAATCCCTTTGTATGGGAGGAGATTCGGCTTTGGAAGAGCAGAGGGATTTGATGAAAGAGATCCACAGGGCCGAAACAGCACCTCTGGTTGATAAAACAATAGATAAAGAAATTCCAGATTTTATCACAAGCTGTATGTGGAATATGAGCCCCAAGAGATAATGATGTGTCTATATGAAACCTTAAAACTTCGGTTAGAGTATTATACTTCACACCATAGGCAGAATATTGGGTCTTCAGAGACGGTGGATTACAGATTTATTCGGATTTCCAAAGCTACAAAAAAATAAAAACATAAAGAAAGATTTGAAAAAGATGGAATTTAAGGCCCAGATTTTTATGGAACTTTTAAGACAAAAGAACAAAGAAAATTACAGCACAGGAACAGGCCCTTCGGCCCTCCCAGCCTGCGCCGATCCAGATCCTTTATCTAAACCTGTCGCCTATTTTCCAAGGATCAACTTCCCTCTGTTCCCGCCCATTCATATACCTGGCTAGATGCATCTTAAATGATGCTATCGTGCCCACCTCTACCACCTCAGCTGGCAAAGCATTCCAGGCACCCACCACCCTCTGCGTAAAAAACTTTCCACGCACATCTCCCTTAAACTTTCCCTCTCACCTTGAAATTATGACTCCTTGTAATTGACATCCCCACTCTTGGAAAAGGCTTGTTGCTATCCACCCTGTCCATACCTCTCACAATTTTGTAGACATTATCCTTATCCAAAATGGAGCTGGAACCCCGGATCTGGAAGTCACACTCGATTTCCAGCAGATCCTATTGTTACCAATAGGTGAAAGGAAGCAGGATATGAGTCAAACATGGGGGAAACCTGAACCAGCAGGACCATTTAAACTCAGTGCTGAGTTCAAACAGGCCCTATTTTCACTGGAGTGGGGCTGGTTTCCTTACAGTGTGTCACTGACTTACAATTTTTAAGAGTAAAATTATTCATTCTATCCTTTCTTATATTTTTTAATCAAAGTGTATGGACTAGACAGTTCAGTAACTGTTAAAGGTGGATAGGATCTATAAGCCTGTCAAGATATCTAAACTCCTGTCCTTTACATTTGGGGGGAGAAAGCAGCCCACTGTAAAAATTGTGCTTGCAGTTGCAGTGGCTGTTTGTTGACATAACTCTAAGTCTTTTTATTCTCGTTTTATTACTGCATGGCTACTTCCACAACTTATCATTATCCCCACAATGTGAGGCTGTAAATTCACAGTTTGATTGACAGCTCAAAAAGGTCATTAATGAATCAGTAGTCTTTGAAACGCGGCCAGGAATACAGATGTTTGTTTTTATAAGTGATTAAATACTTGAGAGGATTCAGTGACACTGAATCCTCTCTGTTGCTTCACAGTGCCAGGGTCCTAGGTTCAATCCCTGGCTTGGGTCACTGTATGTGTGGAGTCTGCATGTTCTCCCTGCGTCTGCGTGGGTTTGCTCTGGGTGCTCCAGTTTCCTCCCACAAGGCTCGTAAGATGTACTGTTAGGTAATTTGGACATTCTGAATTCTCCCTCAGTGTACCCAAGCAGGCGCCGCAATGTGGTGACCAGGGGCTTTTCACAGTAGCTCCATTGCAGTGTTAATGTAAGCCTACTTGTGACAATAAAGATTATTGTTATTATTATTATTAAGTATTGAATGGGCTTTTATCAATGAGATTTATTTTGGAAATAGTAAAGCCCATAATTGATACTTTATTTCATCTCAACATGAACATGGCTGCAGAGCTCTGCTCACAATGGATACTGGGTGATTTGGCATGGGGAGTGTAAGGTTGATGGGTGGGAGAATGGACTGGCATGAGTTGGCATAAGGTCTATAGCGAGCCATGGGGATCAGTGAGGAGTTGTATGTTGGCATCACTTGGTACTTAATTGGCATAAGGGTGATAAGGGGCCATTGCTATGAGTGGGCATGTAATGTGTTGGCATGAGATGGCACTAAGTTGACATAGAAGCTATAGGGGTCCATGAGGATGGGTGGGGACATAGGGTGATATTGGAAGGTATGAGGGCTCATGACAAGGCAGGTGGGGGCATGGATAGGCATGGGTTGGCATAGGTGGCACATGGCGAGTGGGTGGGGATGTGAGGGGTGATGGCTAATGTAGTATAAGCTTGTTCAGGCAGAGGAAGTGTTAATGTAGGACTGGACTTCAGCACCACCCATGATATGATGTAGAGAGTCACCTGATATACTGAGTACAGTTGAGTTTAACAGAATCCAAAATGGAGACAGAATACAGTGCTGTACCTTGGAGAGGTGTATAGTTATGAGTTGTTAATAAACACCTACTAATCAACCACAGAATCCTCCAGATCTATTAGTGAGACACCAAAGAATCTTACAACAGTTTGAGGGCCTACCCACACCAGTGGGACGAAGCCCCAGGCCATCGAGGTG
Organism: Scyliorhinus canicula; assembly: GCF_902713615.1. Taxonomy (NCBI): domain Eukaryota; kingdom Metazoa; phylum Chordata; class Chondrichthyes; order Carcharhiniformes; family Scyliorhinidae; genus Scyliorhinus; species Scyliorhinus canicula. Next base: position 49,158,300 of record NC_052154.1, on the reverse strand, counting down.
GGCCGCTGAACCAGGCCATTGCAGCAGTTCCTGTGCCGCCTCTGACTTATTTCCAGGGCCGGTCGGCTTGAACCCAACATGCACCTGCCTCCCAGAATGAAGATCCCATTATTCGGGGCAAGTCATGAAATTTGCAAAACGATCTCAGAAGCGAAAATCTGGGCCTTATTTCCTGTGAATAATGCAGAGTATAGATTCTATAATTGTTGTGTTGAAAGATGGCATGTGATAGGTGCAAAGTTGTTTTCACGAGTTGAGGGGGCCATGAAGTCGAGCCTTAGATACAAGAATAAACGCAAGAGAATTGGAAAAGAGGGCAGCTGGAATAGAGCACAGATATGGAATTTTTTCAGGATTAGTGGTTGAGACAGAAGCCATGGGCTGAATGTTCCCATTGTCTTTGTGAATCCCAGCATCCGGATGCCAGAAACAAATGAGGATCCCGAGCCTGCTGTTGCAGATAGTGAGACCAACACAGGTATAGAACTGGAGTTGGCCTTCTATTTGGCTGGTTGTAAGATCACCGTCCTATTAAGAATGGTGAGCAGGCTTCTGCTGCTGCTGACCCAATCAAAGGGTCAGCCGTCCTGAAGCCTTGGCAAGTCCACTGAAAGAGGTGAGTGCCGCGAAGGATGCAATGGAGATCAAGACGGCACCTCAACATGGAGGCACACATGGAGGAGTAACTTTAAAATGAAAAACCCGGAGGGACCAAGTGGGCCGGCTCCTCAAATCGAAGGGGTAACCCCTTTGGGTGGCTAGTTGGGACAACACCTGCTTTCTTTCCTACCTGTGACTCCAAGCAATGGAGCAATGGCATGGTAAGGGCAGCACGGTAGCACAGTGGTTAGCACAGTTGCTTCATAGCTCCAGGGTCCCAGGTTCGATTGCCGGCTTGGGTCACTGGCTGTGGGGAGTCTGCACGTTCTTCCCGTGTCTGCGTGGGTTTCCTCCGGGTGCTCCGGTTTCCTCTCACAGTCCAAAGATGTGCAGATTAGGTGGATTGGCCATGCTAAATTGCCCTTAGTGTCCATAAAAACTGGTTAGTTGGGGTTACTGGGTTACGGGGATAGAGTGGAGGTGTGGGCTTAGGTAGGGTGCTCTTTCCAAGGGCCAGTGCAGACTCGATGGGCCGAATGGCCTCCTTCTGCACTGTAAATTCTATGATTCTATGGTTCTATGCAGCCTTTGGCTCTGATGGATTCTTAGACTGTGGCAGAATAGGTAAATGTAATTTTCTATACTTCGTTACATGGAGGGTAACCAGTGGCATTGCGGGTTGGGTCGAATGGCCCTTTTCTGGTTTGTAATGTCCGTATATTTCCATAGGCATCTTTCTGTTCAGCTTCATCACTGTTAAATATTACAATGCCGCCGGAACATTCCTCACCATATTGGTATTTGCCGGGTGTTCCACCAAAGTTTTTCTAAAATATTTAAGATTTTGTTGCTTGATTGAGACAAAGAATTCCAAAAGGTGAAAAATCTATGCATTTCTTTGCCTCGATGCATCAAGTTTTAACGTAGAGAGAAGCAGTAAGCTCCCAAAATCTGGGCATTTGATGAGTAAGCATTGCTTTTTGTTTATGTTTGCCAGCTTTTTTTTATAAATTAGTTTAATTTACAGTACACAGTGGTGCACTTCCTGTCTCCTGACCCCTCAGCAATCATTCATGATTCCCCTTGATAGTAAGCCTTTATCCTGAAGCAGCCTTTGCAGGCAGTAATTTATTCAACTCATTTTGTTGTATTCTTTATTCTCCTTTTTATGCTGACATTCAGAACACATCTTACGTATTTATATTTTATATTATATTGTTATTTAGCTGTTTGGCAGTGAAGGTGACTCTGGTTATAGCTGGCGGTGGGGGAATATTCAAGTAAACAACTCGTTGCTCTTTTATCTTATTGATTTGATGGTGGATTTCTGGTGCTGTTCTAATAATTATTTCACAAGAAATCCTTTTCTGATTTATGATTTGCAAGTTTTTTTTAACTGGTATACAATACAGTGTCTTACAAAATAGATGCTTGCGTTTTGAAGAGGGACAACTTACTTTTTTATGTGACAGGGAAGATGAGAGTGGCAGAATTACAATCCCCATATTTGTTCCCAATGATTGATGAAGTCATAAGTTTGTGGCCACGAAGGAGCTAACAATTTATAAATCTATAGCCATCTCAATAACCTAAAAATATACACCTGTTAAAATTCAGGGTCACACGCACTGCCGTGACTGCCCTGTTTCACTAAGTATATCTGTAATCGATCTCAGGAGAAAAAAGTAATATTACATTAGATAACAGAATTTCAGCCATGACCTATGCAAGAATGCAACTTCAAATGCAATTATATGTATTGTATTTTGTATCTATGTATGAAGATATGTGCTGATTTGCCAAATATAGGGCGGAATTCTCTGAAAATGGGGCTATGTCCCCACGCCCATGGGAAAACGGCACAAATCACTCTGGACTTTCTTGGAGAAAGTCCAGACTGATTCTCCATTTTGAAGAGGGCTTGCAGGGCCCCGGAGTGCTCCACGCAGCTCTGGCTGCCAATACGGGGCCCTTCACTTCCCTCCGCGGGTCTGCACATGCGCACGGCGGCCGCCTGTGGTGGTCCTACACAACATGGCGGACCTACACAGCAAGAAGGCCCCCACAATATAGGCCCTCCCAGATCGCGCGCACGACTGGCGGTGATTTTCCGGTCCGCAGATCGGGTCCGCCGCCCTAGTCTCCGCCCCCGCGCGAGCGCGATTTCGGTGCGGAGGCTCGGAGAATCCCGCCCAAATTCTTTGCTGGGATGTGGCCATTACTCGCATGGTCAGCATTTGTTGCCCATCTCTACTTGCCCTTGAACTGAATGGGTTACTACGCCATTTCAGAGGGCAACCACATTGCTGTGGACCCGGAGTCACATATAGGTCAGACCCGGTAAGCAGGGCAAATTTCCTTTCCTAAAGACCATTAGTGAACCAGATGGGTATTTACAACAATCAATGATGGTGTCCTGGTCACCATTACTCAGACAAGCTTTCAGTTCCAGGTTTTGCAAATTAATTAATTTAATTTAAATTCCGCCGACTGCCATATTTGGATTGCCCGAGCATTAGCATGAGCCTCTGGCTATTCAGCGACAATACCATTATACCATCATCCCCCCTGTGATGAGTATATTTTAATGGTTGGCTTTTTCTGAATGTCTGGGTCCTTTATTTGTTAATCATCATGTGAAGAATTTGCTGAGTATCCTTTCCATATGGAGGTCTGAGGTTACACGCATTCCAGTTTACATGATGATGCCTCATTGTCCATTCTCCCCACCTCACACTCCTCCTGTCACACTGGGTGCATAGCAGGAAGCTAACAGCTCATCATGGGCACCTTATGAGAAATACACCCAGAGGATCAAGATATGTAGCAAATGGGTTGACTTTGCTTTTCCTGACAAGGTCTGCATTTGTGCACAGGAAGATGTAAGGCTGAATTTTTCCATCTGGAACAAAGTCCCATGGCGGGGCCAGGGACGAGGAGTATTTCCCGCGGCAGAAGCTGACAGGAAATCCCGCAGTATCTTGCATCCCTGGCTTCATCAATTATGTCAACGAGATTTTGCGAAGTATTCCGTGGTAGGATGGGCTGCATGGTATGAGTTCCACATTCATCTCCAGGCACTGTTTGTAAAAAGCGCCTGGATTCAATGGGCCAAATGGCCTTCTTTTGCACTGTAAAGATTTTGAGATGCCTGCAGGCCTCACTCCACGTTGGCAGCCATGGATGAGTGCCTGCAGTCGCAACACGTGAGGGTGACTGGCACCATGATCTCCCTCTCCTGTCCCTCCAGGAGTCAGGCCTCGCCAAAGGGAGGAGGGGAGTAGCTGGATATCCCTGGGTCATCCACTCAGGAATCTTAGTGGTCATCTATTCCCTCCCAACCCCATTTGTCTATGACCCCTTCAACCGTGACAGCACGGTGACACAGTAGTTAGCACTCTGCCTCACAGAGGCAGGACTCGGGTTTGATTCCGACCTCAGATGCCTGTCTGAGTGGAATATTCACATTCTCTCAGTGTCTGCGTGGGTTTCCTCCGTGTGCTCCAGTTTCCTCCCACAGTCCAAAGATGAGCAGGTTAGGTGGATTTGCAATGCTAAATTGCCCCTTAGGGTAGGGTTGCAGGAATAGGATGGGGGATTGGGCCGAGGTAGTGTTGTCGTTCAGAGGGTTGGTGCAGACTCAATGGGCCGAATGGCCTCTTTCTGCATTATAGGGATCATATTATTGTATTATTATAACCTAGTCCTCTGTCACTGCAGAGGGAGCAACTGACCCATAGCAAAGCCAAAGGAAGCTCAGGTCTTACAGGCCTCGACTCGCCAAGGCAGAAGTCAATTTCGCCTACATGCAGCCAACCACAAGTCAATCTGCAGGGAGAGGGGTGTATGGCGGGACATTTCAGAGCCTCGTGCAAGCACTCTCCTGCATTGCTGAGCCTCCATCCATCAAACTCATCTCAATGGCCCCTACTGCCTGCTGCACATCCCTATTTCTCCACCAACCCACTGACTCAGCTCTTATGCAGCACTTGTGCCCATCCACAATGAGGCTCTGCCCATTTTCTACATCAGCACCCCCAACACTTCTCCTCCAGTAACCTATGTCCTTTCTGCCATCACCACTGACACCCGGTATCACCTTTGGCCTCCCCACTGTCACATCCCAACCCGAATACGTTTCCTTCAAGATTGTGCAGGTGAACCTATATGTTCCCTTCTTTCCCAAACATCCTGCCCCCATCCACATTGACCTCTCCAACCACCACCTGTCCAAACAGGTCCCTGTGTACCTCTGTAACTCCACTAACTACCCTCACCAGCCCTTCAACCAATACAGTCAAACCCTCATCTTTCCCCTCTACTGGCTCCCTCTGCTCCTGTAACCTTGATGGTACCCTCATATAACTCGCAGTCTTAGTTCACTCCTCAGGAGTCAAGTATCAAGTGCCATGGGGGCACTCTTTTTCTTCCACCTCCGCCATGGTTTTCTATAGGCCACCTAATAGTTCTAGGGATGTAGAGGAAAGGATGGCGAAGATGATTCTGGAAAAGAGCGAAAGTAACAGGGTAGTTGTTATGGGAGACTTTAACTTTCCAAATATTGACTGGAAAAGATATAGTTCGAGTACATTAGATGGGTCATTCTTTGTACAATGTGTGCAGGAGGGTTTCCTGACACAATATGTTGACAGGCCAACAAGAGGCGAGGCCACATTGGATTTGGTTTTGGGTAATGAACCAGGCCAGGTGTTAGATCTGGAGGTAGGTGAGCACTTTGGAAACAGTGACCACAATTCGGTGACCTTTACGTTAGTGATGGAAAGGGATAAGTATACCCCGCAGGGCAAGAGTTATAGCTGGGGGAAGGGCAATTATGATGCCATTAGACATGACTTAGGATGTGTTGGTTGGAGAAGTAGGCTGCAAGGGTTGGGCACACTGGATATGTGGAGCTTGTTCAAGGAACAGCTATTGCATGTTCTTGATAAGTACGTACCAGTCAGGCAGGGAGGAAGGGGTCGAGCGAGGGAACCGTGGTTTACCAAAGAAGTGGAATCTCTTGTTAAGAGGAAGAAGGAGGCCTATGTGAAGATGAGGCATGAAGTTTCAGTTGGGGCGTCTGATAGTTACAAGGAAGCGAGGAAGGATCTAAAGAGAGAGCTGAGACGAGCAAGGAGGGGACATGAGAAGTCTTTGGCAGGTAGGATCAAGGAAAACCCAAAAGCTTTCTATAGGTATGTCAGGAATAAAAGAATGACTAGGGTAAGAGTAGGGCCAGTTAAGGACAGTGGTGGGAAGTTGTGTGTGGAGGCTGAGGAGATAAGCGAGATACTAAATGAATACTTTTCGTCAGTATTCACTCAAGAAAAAGATAATATTGTGGAGGAGAATGCTGAGACCCAGGCTATTAGAATAGATGGCATTGAGGTGCGTAGGGAAGAAGTGTTGGCAATTCTGGACAAGGTGAAAATAGATAAGTCCCCGGGGCCGGATGGGATTTATCCTAGGATTCTCTGGGAAGCCAGGGAAGAGATTGCTGAGCCTTTGGCTTTGATTTTTAGGTCATCATTGGCTACAGGAATAGTGCCAGAGGACTGGAGGATAGCAAATGTGGTCCCTTTGTTCAAGAAGGGGAGTAGAGATAACCCCGGTAACTATAGGCCGGTGAGCCTAACGTCTGTGGTGGGTAAGGTCTTGGAGAGGATTATAAAAGATACGATTTATAATCATCTAGATAGGAATAATATGATTAGGGATAGTCAGCATGGTTTTGTGAAGGGTAGGTCATGCCTCACAAACCTTATCGAGTTCTTTGAGAAGGTGACTGAACAGGTAGACGAGGGTAGAGCAGTTGATGTGGTGTATATGGATTTCAGTAAAGCGTTTGATAAGGTTCCCCACGGTCGGCTATTGCAGAAAATACGGAGGCTGGGGATTGAGGGTGATTTAGAGATGTGGATCAGAAATTGGCTAGTTGAAAGAAGACAGAGAGTGGTAGTTGATGGGAAATGTTCAGAATGGAGTTCAGTTACGAGTGGCGTACCACAAGGATCTGTTCTGGGGCCGTTGCTGTTTGTCATTTTTATAAATGACCTAGAGGAGGGCGCAGAAGGATGGGTGAGTAAATTTGCAGACGACACTAAAGTCGGTGGAGTTGTAGACAGTGCGGAAGGATGTTGCAGGTTACAGAGTGACATAGATAAGCTGCAGAGCTGGGCTGAGAGGTGGCAAATGGAGTTTAATGTGGAGAAGTGTGAGGTGATTCACTTTGGAAAGAATAACAGGAATGCGGAATATTTGGCTAATGGTAAAATTCTTGGTAGTGTGGATGAGCAGAGGGATCTCGGTGTCCATGTACATAGATCCCTGAAAGTTGCCACCCAGGTTGATAGGGTTGTGAAGAAGGCCTATGGTGTGTTGGCCTTTATTGGTAGAGGGATTGAGTTCCGGAGCCATGAGGTCATGTTGCAGTTGTACAAAACTCTAGTACGGCCGCATTTGGAGTATTGCGTACAGTTCTGGTCGCCTCATTATAGGAAGGACGTGGAAGCCTTGGAACGGGTGCAGAGGAGATTTACCAGGATGTTGCCTGGTATGGAGGGAAAATCTTATGAGGACAGGCTGATGGACTTGAGGTTGTTTTCGTTAGAGAGAAGAAGGTTAAGAGGTGACTTAATAGAGGCATACAAAATGATCAGAGGGTTAGATAGGGTGGACAGCGAGAGCCTTCTCCCGCGGATGGAGGTGGCTAGCGCGAGGGGACATAGCCTTAAATTGAGGGGTAATAGATATAGGACAGAGGTCAGAGGTGGGTTTTTTACGCAATGAGTGGTGAGGCCGTGGAATGCCCTACCTGCAACAGTAGTGAACTCGCCAACATTGAGGGCATTTAAAAGTTTATTGGATAAGCATATGGATGATAAGGGTATAGTGTAGGTTAGATAGCCTTTAGTTTTTTTCCATGTCGGTGCAACATCGAGGGCCGAAGGGCCTGTACTGCGCTGTATCGTTCTATGTTCTATGTTCTATGGCTGTCACCATGGTGGAGGCGGAAGAGACCCCCCTCCCCTGCGCATGCGCTGGTATGACGTCAGCAGCCGCTGACGCTCCGACGCATGCGCAGACTTACGCCGGCCGGTGAAGTCCTTTTGGCCCCGGCCGGCATGGCGCCAAAGGCCGTCCACGCCAGCCGGCGGAGTGGGAACCACTCTGGTGCGGGCCTAGCCGCTCAATGTGAGGGCTTGGCTCCTAAAGGTGCGGAGAATTCCGCACCTTTGGGGCGGCCCGACGCCGGAATGGTTCACGCCATTCCAACATGCCGGGAGGCCCCGCCCCGCCAGGTAGGGGAGAATCCCGGCTCAGATCTGTACATTCCCCCCCCCCCCCCCCCACATCATTGAGACCTAGACGTTTTCTCCCCCCCATTCAGACCAGGGCATTCCCCGTAATGTGTTAAGGGGTTTTGCGTTTACTTCACAGTGTATACAAAGGTTAACCAGATTTAGGGCGGCACGGTAACACAGTGGTTAGCATTGTCGCTTCACAACTCCAGGGTCCCAGGTTTGATTCGCGGCTTGGGTCACTGTCTGTGTGGAATCTGCACGTTCTCCTTGTGTCTACGTGGGTTTCCTCTGGGATCTCCGGTTTCCTCCCATATTTCAAAGACTTGCAGGTTAGATGGATTGGCCATGCTAAATTGCACTTCATGTCCAAAGGGGTTGGGTTGGGTGGGGTTGCTGGGTTATGGGTATGTGGTGTTGTGGTGGGCTTAAATGGGGTGCTCTTTCCAAGGGCCGGTGCAGGCATCGATGGGCCAAATGGTCTCCTTCTGCACTGTAAATTCTATGTCTATGTCTATTTCCACATGGTAGGCTACTGAGCCAGTTGTCAGTGTTTTTTAAAGGTATTGCTTGCTCACAGTCGAAGATGGAAGAGAGGAAATATCTCCTGTGCCTCTGATAATGTCACTACGTAATCTTGTGACAGACTGTACAGAGGGCATTTGTTAAAATGCATAACACCCCTCCCCCTTTGCTCTTGTAGTGTGACAAGAAATATTAACAAATATTAACTTAAACGTTTACTCATAGTTAACGGTGATGATTTAACCAAGTATTATTAATATACAATTATATATATATATATGTACATCAGTAAGAGAGTCTTTTAGGCGGACATATGTTCTGCTTTGGCGAATCTATCGTTCAGGAATCTTTGTTTTCACACTCCTGGCCGTCTGCTCCACATTTGGTTCAGGTAGATCATCTAATAAAGTTGGTTTTCCTTCAGATTCTACAAATGCTGTTGGTCCAACTATTGTAGAATCAGAATTCGACTCAGTTGTGATCATAGGGATTTCCAACCTTGACTGTCAGATGTTGGCCTTTCAGATACTGACATTGCAAATTCTCTTTTTGAAGTGAGGAGTTGATCTTTGTGTCTCCTCCAAACCTTTGCTCAATCGGTTTGCATCGTAAAAGAAACATTGTGGGCGAATTGAAAGGCAGGTACCCACTTTTCACTTGAAGAAAAGTTTCTTGTTAACTCTCTTTCTCCTTGCTTAAAACATCTTGGTTTCAAAGTCTGTTCACGGTGAGTAACTTGGTTTTGGTGTTGTTGTTCTACAATGGGAGACGGTCAGGCAGTAATGGTTCTCAACTCCGTTTTAAAATCAATATTGCCAGCAGATTTTGGGCTGTTGCATGTGCCATGTTGCTATAGGAAATTAGAAGCTTGTTTACTCTCTCAACTAATGGTCCTTCCAGTTTGCTAAACCATGCAAATACTTCATCCAATCGCTTGATTGTCTTTTCAGTGGTCATCAACTTCACCATCATTCTTCAGGCCATTTGGACTGTGCATCCACGAGGGTAAGAAACAAATATCCTTCATTCGGTCCCGCAAAATCAATATGTACTCTTTGCCAAGGTTGCTTTGGCCAATCCCAAGTTTGAAGTGGGTTGAAGAGAACACTGGGAGAAATGGGAGTAATGGGCAGAAGCATTTAGACCTTGGAAGTGAAAGGAACTCTTTCTCTCTCCTGCCTGCTGAAGCAAAAGAACTGCTTTATTGTTCTGAAAGAAATGAGTGCCCGGCACCTCCTTTGCTGCGAACTTGGAATGATGCAGAGAAGGTAGACAACCTTGCCAGAGAAAGCCATCTTAAGCCTAGAAGGAAGAAATGTCAAAACAAAAGCTGAACTTCAGATAGACACTAACTAGAAGTCATCCCAGTGCATCAAAGATCTTGATCCTTTTATTGTTATTAATATTTTCTTTCCCTTTCGGCCACTCTTTCCCCTCTGTTGTTCCTCTGAGGATGAGTTCAGAGCTCTCAGTGTAAAGTCTGGGGATCACTGCCTTTAGAATGAATAGAATTTTATTGTTCACGTTCTGTGAGGGCCAAAACGACTGCAGCATGAGTTTGTAGAGTCAAACAGGTTATAACATCCTTCCCCACCAGAGTCCGAGGAACCTGCCGAACATCCTGGAAAAGGAGGGCATTGCATTCTTTTGACATTAGGCTGGGTGTCATGCGCACTAGTAGCCAGATCGGGCAGCGAACGCGCTTCCGAGATGACCGCCATATCAGCTGCAAGTCTTTAGCTGGGGAACTGAGGGATCCCCCTCAGAGCCATCTTCCGTTTCCCATCCTCGTTGCCAGTCTTGTGAGGGCCACGAAGAATCCAGCGCAAGATTGTAGAATCAAACAGAAAGTAACTTTATTTACAACAATATGGACACAGTACCAGTAGTTCACCACTGGCTCCCTCTCTGGCCTGAGTGGCCAGCTCCATTTATACAGCTGCACTGCTAATGATTGCTCCCCCCCCCCCCCCCCCCCCCACCCCCCTCATTGCGGGAGCTCATATTCCCCAAGGAATGTGGGGTAACCAATTTTCCCCAGCCAATAGGATCCGGGTAGGTTATAACATCATGCAAAAATGGAAATTTGTCTTTGGCTTCACCTCTATTATGACATATTATCATTTAGTCATTAGTTAAAAACAGTGAATATTTCATGCATTTGATACATTTGTGCAGATTTATACCTTCATTTCTTTCAGTTGAAATAGAAATATGGCCCTTCCCCTTTACTTATGCAAGAGACAGCTAACATTATAAGCAGCGTTAACAATGGATATCTACTATTGTGTGCTATGCTATCTTAACCTTGGGAATCACTTTTGGAGTACATGTGGATGTTCATGTACTTTAACGCAAATGCAAAATTTACCTCTCATAACATCCGTTTATCACATTCCCTGCTTCAAACTTTTAGAATACATTAAATCCCTCAATGCTTTCATGACAGCTAATAGTGCTTTTTGATAACATTAGATATTTGTAAATACCCTCTCCATCCTTATATGGTGATCTCTGCAGAATTGATCTGACTGTATATAATCCCGCAGCTATATTGAGAGCAATGCCATTTAATGGGAACCAATAATTTTCATTGAACTTGCTAGATAAGAGCTATATAAAATTTAATTTAGATCTGTAGTTATTAGTACATTTTGAACAAGCAGCAAAATATGAGACAAACCCATGTTTGCTTTGGTCTTCTCTTTTATTTGGTCAGTATTGTAAGCCCTTTTAAAGCAAGAAATCCAATTGGTTTGCCTACAGCCAAGTGGGCTGGTGGGCATCATTCTGCAGTGATTGCTGTTTGCTTAAAATAAATCTCCCTGACCCACTGTTCTGACCCAGTATTCCGCTTTCTGTAATGTCCAAAGTATTGCTGACAGAAATGATTTTTTTTTATTTTGTTTTGGTTTCATTCATCTCATTTGATCAGCTCTGAGCAAAACTGACATCTCATCAAACTGAAAGGCATGTTTCTGCACCAGATTCATCAGCTTGTGGCATTTAAAAGGCCAGGGTTTCTGTAATACAAACATATTCACCCACCCCTACCCGCAGATATAGTTGTGACCTTTATTCCCTTGAATTGCCAATGTTGTGTCAATTTTATATCATATTTCATCAGACAGAGCAGAAAACTTGCAGGTCCGAGTGATTCCAAGGTGCTGTTATTGTAATGATGCGCAATAGAATTTGTATTCCTAACAGAAGAAAGATAGAGCCCTTATACAAGCTTTTACTGGTAGATTTTTAGCATTAACTTATCCTTATTTTTGTGGATATTTGTTTCTTTAGTTTGAGGCCAGCAGTTATGAGGAAAGGCAGCATTTTGCGCATCCCATAAACCATTACGTACTCCCAATACCAGCTTAGCAAAGAAAGGTGCAATTCAGAGCTTCTCCAACTTGGCTTTATAAAGCAAATCACGCTCATCACCTGTGACATTTCTGTTTCCTGCACTTTCTCACCTTACACTCAGCCTTTCTTACTGAGATCATCCAATTTGACAATTGCTGTCACATTATGGATAAACTTGTGTCGCATACTGTTCTTCACTGGGAGCTGTCTTGAGAAACAGTCCACCCAGACCTTTATCAACGTTGAAGAGAAAACATATCCCTCCTTAGTCTCCTCCCTCCTTAGTCTCTTGGTTGAGTTGAAAGACATCTAAGATTGTCACCCAGTAAAGAATGAAGCAGAGATATTTGGATAATGTGCATATGAAGCTTAAATTATGGTGTATTTGTTGAGGAAAGTATGTTGATTTTAAATTTACACCTTCAATGAACAGTACAGTTAAGCAAATCTAAGCAAATGACCGGTAATATAGTTACTGCTTAGATCCTGAATTTAAATACCATGTCCCTGAAAGTATTAGCATCAGTTCTAATATCTTGTGTCCTTTTTCTCAATTGTATCATTGAATTATTGAAAAGTAACTTATAACTACTGTTTAAAGCTAATGGGAGGCTTGGTTGCACAGTGCTTCCCAGCGCCAGGGACTAGGGTTCAATTCCCTGGCTTGGGTCACTGTCTGTGTGGAGTCTGAATGTTCTCCCCGCGTCCACGTGGGCTTCCTCCGGGTGCTGCGGTTCCTCCCACAGGCCAAAAATGTGCTGGTTAGTGGATTGGCCACGGTAAATTGCCCCGTAGTGTCCAAATGTTAGGTGGGGTTGCTGGGTTATGGTGATAAGGTGGAGATATGGGCTTAGGTAGGGTGCTCTTTCAGGGGCTGGTTTGGTATGATGGGCTGAATGGTCTCCTTCTGCACTGTAAAAAATTCTATCAAGAATCACAGATCAGCCTAACCAGCTGAAGTAAAATTGGATAGAAATTAATGTTAAGGGATCATGCTACTAAATTAACGAGAACTTGATTTTAGTAGACAAGTATCCATGCTTGGGTTTTTACTATAATTATGCATAAAGAACGGAAGTATTTCCATGACTAGCTAAATAGAACAGTAAATATTTTCAAAAACGATGGGTGCTTTCCAAGTAAGTAACAAGAAATAATCACTTTAGTCATAATCATAACTGTCACATTATCAATGAAAAGTAAAAAAAAACGAATGAGCCTTCCTTTTTCCTCTGGGTGCGATTATGTTATTGTAATATTGCAAATTACTTGAAGACCAATGGCAGCTTTCATGTTTCTGCTGTGAGGCTCCTTTGTTGGTACCCTACAGGTTTACAGGTATTTACGTGCTGGACACCTCCAGAAGTGTTTTGTGCAACTGTGTGAACCTACTGTTTGCTGTCAGGAGTTTTTAAAAGCTGTGTAAAATTGTTAATAGTGCATGCCTCACAATACCTAATTAGCTGTCCTTTAACTCAATGAGACATTCTAAAAGAACATCTAGGAATATATTGAATTACATGAACAGCAAATTTACAGGAATGAAAGCATCACTGAAAATGTTACCAACAAATATAACAGAGTTGCTGATGGTGACGATAATATACTTCTACTGCGAGCTCATATGCAGCAACTTGGATGTGTAACATAAGCAAAATTTCCTCTCTGCGTGACCTTTAGCAAATGTGAAGATGCCTAAGCATTCTTACAATGTTACTGCTCTCTACTTATGCTGCAGTTATTGTCCCTTGAGTAAAATTACAGGAATCTGCTCCTCTGTTTCTGCAAGTGAATTCTCAGTTTAAACTTGATTCATTGTTGTTAACTAATAAGCAGATAGAATAATCTGCCTTGTACAATGTGTTGTTGGAGCGCATTCAGTGTTGCGTTGCTACGACAAAAGTGTTTATTGTTTGCAATTTTATTTTCCTTTGCAGGATTAAATATTGATTTTTCTTCATGGTTATTACCTTTTGCTGACACAGATCCATTGTTAATGAGCGCCAGGAACTTGTGTTAATGTTTCTATGACAAATCAATTGTCACACAAAAGAATTTATTTAAACTAATACTACTGGCCAGGCCCAGTGGGAAAAATATATGACTCAGCTTTCTATTGGAGGATTTTTCATTTAGTCCATTGATTTCTAGCACTGCTACACCACCTATAATCATTAATTAATGTGAGAAATGTCACGGATGCATGCTACCACTTGTATTTCTCCCTTTGATTGCAGTGATAAGTGACCACTGGGATCACCAGTGAGTGCTTTGTTGCTGAATTTATATTTGAATGAGACATTAAACCAAAGCCCTATCTATCATTTGGGAATGAATAGTTACATGACCCATCCTGCAAACCACTGATTGATTTTGAAAAGGGACCCTTCCGCAAACATACAGGCCCCTGATTGGCATATTCAGATAGGCTAAGCTCTATTTTAGCAACGGGGCCTCATGATTTTAGCAGATTCAGGGTAGACGATCCGACTGCCGAATTGATGTACAAACAAAAAAAATGGGAGTAATGTTCTGACCAACGCAGCCATCAATAGCCACAAACCTTAAAGCAATGCATGAGCTGGTGGAGATATGTAATTCATGCCAAATGGACTTAGAAAGCTGTGGTAGAGGGATCTGGGGTTCCTGGTACGTGAACCACAAATGATAGCGTGCAGGTAGAGCAAGCTATTGGGAAGGCAAATGTTTATTGTAAGAGGGATGGAGTATAAAAGTAGTAAAGTCTTGCGACTGCAGTACAAGGCCTCAGTAAGACTGCATCTGAAGTACTGTGCACAGTTTTAACCTCCTTATTTAGGAAGGATACAAGAGAAGGTCCTCTCAGCTGCTCCCTGGGATGGAGAATTTATCTTATGAGGAAAGGTTGAACAGGTTAAGCTGATATTCATTGGAGTTTGGAAGAATGAGAGGTGATCTTATTGAAACACATAAGATTCTGAGGAGACTTTGCAGGGTGGATGCTGGGAGGATGTTTTCCCCAGTGCGGAAATCTAGAACTTGAGGGCATAGTTTAGAAATAAAGGGTCTCCCATTTAAGATGGAAATGAGCAGCCATTTCTTCTCTCAGAGAGTGATTAGACTTTGGGGAGATTTTTTGCCTCTGTTTTTGGGGAGCAGGAACTGCGGAGGGGGCAGAGAATCGAGCAGCAGACCCAAAACGCTTTTACGCCAGCGGGATTTCCTTTCTCGATGATCCCTGACTCTGCCAATGATGTAACGGGAATCTGTTACATTGTCCACGCACGCCGGCATGAATTAAGAGACACCACACCTGGGCGAATAGAATGGAAGTACACAGGTGAGTACAGTCCCCAGAGGGGAACGGGTCATCACCGGGCAGCACCCTGGCAATGCCTGGGCACTGCCCATGGCCCAGCCTTCCACAAGGCCTCTGGCCCTTGTCCCTGGTACTGCTCTCCAGCACGGCCCCTTGCATTTTTTCACAAAGTGTTTGCAAATTCTGAAGGTCGTGCAATGTCGGTCCGAGTCAATGGGCGAGCTCCTTCACGACTGCCGAGAGTCAGTGGATTGGTCGATATTCAAGACTCAGTAGCCACCCTAAACGTGTATGCCTCCACCATCACAGACATTATCAGTAAGTGTGCAGAAGATTGTGTGTCAAAGTAGGTAATAGCAACCCCCCCCCCCCCCCCTACTAGAAACCATGGTTTAATGGAAGATTCACTCCCTACTGAAGGTCTGAGCCATTCAAGACAGGTGACCCTAACCAAGACAAGAAATCCAGGTACGACCTCCGCAAAGCCATCAGGGAGTCCAAGAGGCAATACCGGACTAAGCTAGAGTCACAGACTAATGACATGGATTCTCCTTGGTTGTTGCAAGTCTTAAACAATATAACGGCTACAAAGCAAAGCCGAGTAGAATCTCTGGCAACAGAGGACCCCTCCCTGATGAACTCAATGCATTATATGCTCATTTCCAGCACGAAACCAACAAACCATTGTCAACTGCCCCAACATCCTCAGCCATACCCATATCTCCCGTCACAGCCTCTGAAGTCAGATGGGCCTTCTTGAAAGTGAACCCTTGGAAAGCAACATGTCCTGACCGAGTCCCTAGTCATGCACTCAGATTCTGCGTGGACCAACTGGCGGGTGTGATTGCGGACATCGTCAACATTTCCCTACTCCGTTCCAAGGTTCCCACCTGCTTCAAAAAGACCACCATGACACTAGTGCCAAATAAGAACCAGGCAACATGCTTCAATGATTACTGTCCGGTGGTTTTGAAATCGATTATTATAAAGTGCTTTAAGAGACTGATCATGAGACACATCAACTCCATATTCCTAGGATGCCTTAATCCACTGCGATTTGCACACCGCCACAACAGGTCCACACCAGAAGCTATTGCCCTGGCCCTACACTCATCCCTGGAGCATCTTGACAACAAGGACTCCTACGTCAGACTCCTATTCATGACTACAACTCCACCTTCAACACCATAATCCCAGCCAAGCTCATATCAAAACTCCAAAACCGAGGACTTGTCTCCTCCCTCTTCAACTGGATCCTCAATTTCCAGATCCACAGACCACAATCAGTAAGGATAAACAACAACACCTCCTCCACGATATTCCTCAATACCGGGCCCCGCAAGGCTGCATGCGTAGCCCCCTACTATACTCCCTATACACACACGACTGTGTGGCAAAATTTGGCTCCAACTCATCTACACGTTTGCTGATGACATGTCCGCAGTGGGTCAGATCTCAAACAACGATGAGTCAGAGTACATGAAGGAGATAGAGAACCTAGTGGCATGGTGTAACGACAACAATCTCTCCCTCAATATCAGCAAAACTAAGGAGCTGGTCGTTGACTTCAGGAAGCAAATTACTGTACACACCCCTGTCTGCATCAATGGTGCTGAGGTGGAGATGGTTGACAGCTTCAAATTCCTAGGTGTGCACATCACCAACAATTTGTCCTGGTCCACCAATGTCGATGCTAGGACCAAGAAAGCACATGGCGCCTATACTTCCACAAGAAGCTAAGGAAAGTCGACATATCCACATTGACTCTTACCACTTTTTACAAATACACCATGGATAGCATCTTATCTGGCTGCATCATAGTCTGGCATGGCTGCTCGGATCAAGACCGTAAGAAACTACAGAGAGTCTCAAACCCAGCCCAGTCCATCACGCGAACCTACCTCCCATCCATTGACTCTGTCTACACCTCCCGCTGCCTTGGGAATGCGGGCAGATCATCAATGTCCCCTCCCACCCGGGTTATTCTCTCTTCCAACCTCTTTCATCGGGCAGAAGATACAAAGTCTGAGAAAACAGATTCAAAATAGGGGGCAGCAGGGTAGCATGATGGTTAGCATAAATGCTTCACAGCTCCAGGGTCCCAGGTTCGATTCCCGGCTGGGTCACTGTCTGTGTGGAGTCTGCACGTCCTCCCCCTGTGTGCGTGGGTTTCCTCCGGGTGCTCCGGTTTCCTCCCACAGCCCAAAGATGTGCGGGTTAGGTGGATTGGCCATGCTAAATTGCCCGTAGTGTCCTAATAAAAGTAAGGTTAAGGGGGGGGCTTGTTGGGTTACGGGTATAGGGTGGATACGTGGGTTTGAGTAGGGTGATCATGGCTCGGCACAACATTGAGGGCCGAAGGGCCTGTTCTGTGCTGTACTGTTCTATGTTCTATGTTCTATGTTCTAAAAACCGCTTCTTCCCCGCCGTTATCAGACAGGGTTTATTAGGAGAATACGTTTGAGTGATAACACCAGAAGGCTTCGAAGTGTAATGCAGGCTTTTCAGAAGCATGCACTAGATGGGCTGGTTATTTCTGTAGGTACAGATAAAGCGTTTGACCAAGTTGAGTGGAATTATCTGATTTATACATTGTGAGGCTTTGGGTTAAGAAAGAGTTATATTAAGTGGATCAAATATTATATCATGGACCTGTGGCAGCAGTGCTAATAAATAAGTTGTCAAACTTTGGGCTCCAGAGAGGGACTAGGTAGGATTGCCCCCTGTTGCCCTTGTTGTTTGCGTTGGCCATTAGGCCACTGGCGGAAGCCGTTAGGTCGGACTCCTTGATTCTTGATTGTGGGGTTGGAATGTCGAATGACATTTGAATGAAGTAGCATAAGATTACGCTTTATACGGATCATGTGCTGCTGTTCATGTTGAATCTGACATTTCGGTCCCAGCAATTATTGGACTGGTGGACAGTTTTAGTGCATTTTCTGGTTTCAAGATTAACTTTACAAAGTCAGAGGGGGTTGAGGGGTAAACCACTGCCCCTTTAGATGACCCTCCACCCCCCATGGGATTTAAGTATTTTGGGGTTTCCATTACCTCTTTCTTTCGGCAGCTATATGGGGCCAACTTCCTCCAATTGATTGCAGCTATCAGATGGGACCTCACTCAGTTTTTGGCACTTCTGAATTCATGGTTTGGGAGGGTCACCCTGATTAAAATGAACGCATTGCCCAGATTGTTATATCCTTTACAAATGCTGACTATTCTGTTGTCGGCTGAAGTTTTAAACAAATTAATGGAATGATCAGTACATTTATTTGGAACAAAAATAAACTTCTCCTTTGTTGGCTAAGCCCAAGGTACCTGGAACTGGGGGTTTGGATCTCTTGAATATTCGGCTATATCAGTTGGCCTCTCATTTAAGATTCATTCACAGAGATTGGGTTAAGGTGGATTCGGCCTACATTTGACTCAACATTGAAACAGAGCAGTCAATTTTTCCTCTACAGGTCTTGTTGTTTTTTAATGGTGATATTAAAGTGGGCTCTGTTAAGTGTGATAATCCCATTATTATTAATACTCTTAGAACATACAGGTTGATTCACCGACTACAAGGGAGATCGAGACTGACTTCCACTCTCTCTCCTATCCCGGGCAGTCCAGACTTTCCACTTGGTCTAATCAGCTATGGATTCAATACCTGGAGGGATAGAGGCATTTGTAGGCTGGGAGACACGTTCAGAGATATCTCTTTGTCATCCTGTGAGCAGCTATCTCAGCAATTTGGCATCTCAATCCTTTTTAAAGTATTTACAACTTAGAGACTTTATCCTTAATAAGACTTCCCTGCGTGCAAAGAATTCTGAATTCTGTGAAGCGTAAACAATTGATTAGTAAGTTTTATGATGTTTTAAACTCCAGTTCAAAATACTACACTATACTCATATTACACTTAGTCTTGGACACAGGTTTGATCCTGCCATATTCCCTGACTCAAAACGTTAGCTCTTTTCTCTTCCTACAGATGCTGCCAGACCTGCTGTGATTTTCCAGCATTTTCTCTTTGGTCTCAATACTTTGGGGTGTGTGACCTATATTGTTATCCTTCTATATTAATACGATCTTTCCCTGTTTTCCCCACTCACTGTGGTATCTCGTCGTTGGATTAAGCTCGGGGCTCTGTTTCCACAACTGAGCTGTCTCAAATGTATTCTGTCATGTTTTGTTTGTATTTCTGTTGGCAATAAGCTTTGTTCTGCCTGTACCCATTTTGCATCAATTCTTAGTTATTTGTTGTGCTTATTGTTCGCGCCCATTATGTCCAGTCTAAAGATAACGGTCCAAACTTTCTCATATCCAGTTCAATGATGCAGACATTGGGGAGTCGCCAGGGCTGGCAGAGCCAGGTGATGCAGGGGCAGCCTGAGCTCGAACCCGCTGCCCCTCCATCTCAAGGTGAACCGCGGGCTCTATGGGCACTGAGCGGGCGGAGGAGGGCGCTGGATGCCAATCTGAACCTGTCCCATGGAGTGAGGATGGTGGGCACCAGCTCCCCCGAGTTCCACATCTCTGATGAGGCCACTTCTAGAGGTCAGCACATAGAACAGGGCGGCACGGCTGCCTATGTGCTGCTGACAAGCGCACCGGGGCCAGAGCCCCCAGAGGACACCCGCCGGGGCATCGAAGGCCATGGGATGAGGTAAGCAGCTGGCTGTTTCCACCTCAGTTGTGCATCCTGGGGACTCACATCTAGACGTAGCGGTAGAGCTAGGAAGGTGAAGCATGTTGAGGATGTACTATGTACTGTGGAATTTGTACAAAAGGAGCAATGTAATATTGCAATGTTTCAATGTAATATTTCCCTAATTTACCAATTATTATATATATTGAACAATCGACTGGCCAGTTTAACTTGTGAAGAATAACTGAAATATTCAGACGCTGTAAGAAAGCTCAGCGAATATTGGTAAAAGGCGATGTCCTGGAGCATGCCTTTGGGGAAAGAAATGATTTGTGTTACTTCTCTAAATTAACATAAATTGGCTCATATCTGGATTTTGCTTTCCTCTGGAAATTGTTACTGTTGCATTAGTCCACCCAGGGCTGTAAGTATAATTTTTAATGGAGAAATAGTAGCAAGTGTGAATATTGGCATTAAACTGCACAATTGTGCATCTAAAAGGAATAATTCAAAGGTAAAACTGTCTTTTTATATGCATTAAAAGCATTTATACTGTTGGGGGAAAATAACATAAGATAGAGCAGAACTCCAGAAATGCTATAAAATATAAAATAAATAAAACCATTTTTAGGCATGATGGTTGAAGTTTATGAAACACAGATGAGGAATCATTAATCACAGAGTGGGCAGAGGTTTTGGGAGATTGTTAAAGGAGAAACTAAAATAAACATAGAAATAAATAATGGATTAAAATAGTGATGATGCAGAATTATTTAGGGCAAGAGAAGTGTTAAATAGATCGAGAGAGCAAAATTTGACAGCCCTGAAAGCAGGAACGGGAATTGAGATCCAGGATTAACCCACTCCTGTTTCTTGAGATGCTGGCTTCACACAAGCTTCATGCTGCCTGATAGCAAAATAAGAGTAGTGTGCAACCCATTGGTACAGGAATTGTTGAGTGACTGCATGCGTCAGCAGGATGCCCGGGATTGTGCCACTAGCTATCATCTGATTTGCTATGGTGGCTCAAATGCTGATGGTGCAGCAGACTGGCACGGAATATAATCATTGTGACTGGTGCCAGGGTGATAGGCATTGACTTGCATGTTGCACTCAGAATGGCCACACAAGCTGGATGTTTAGGAAGTGGAACCTTTTGAAGTTGTGGTAGAACTCAGAACTTACATGAAACACCCGCAAAGGACCGTGTGTGAGGTCAACAGCACATTCCAATATGACGCCATGTGCTACCCTCTGGAACAAAAACAGAACTAAGGGTCGTCCCGTCATTTTGCCTACAATGCACCGGTCACCTCCAACACACAAAGTTGACGGTGGACTGCAAAATGCTGGAGGTGTTCCCTGCTCTATTACTGAAGAGTCTCAATAGATTATTCCTGATGAAAGTCTTCTTGTTAACCAGTTTACAAAATTAATAATGCCGTAGAACAGACCATGATACTGATGGGACGTGGAAACATTTAGGTGTTTGCATGGTTCTAAGAAAGGATCATGACTATCAGGCAATAAATTGGATGCAAAAAAATGCAGATCTCTGGCCTCTTCGCAGCCATGAATTTCTGAGCTCTTTCCCAACAGCATTTACTTGAAAATGATCACTCCCACCCCCACCTCCATTCCCACACTGGGTATCTTAGCAGTGCCAGTCAGGCACCCTAGCAGTGCCATCTGGGTGCCATCCTGGCACTGCCATGGTGTCCAGGTGGCACTGCCAGTAGACAGTGACACTGCCAGGTTGACACCGCCAAGATGGCATTTTTTGCTCATGCGCGATTGGGCTGGGGTTGTCCACCGTGGGTGTTGGGGTGTGTGAGCATGGGACCCTCTCATGTTGTGTTCGAGCTAGGAGGAGGTCGGGTATTTTGGGGAGGACCTTGGAGATCGATATGCCATTTAAAAATGGCGTCTCTCGCTACAACGTGGAACTCTGGCATGCAAAGATCCCATTGTAAAAAATATGGCCTCAGCCGTGTGTTTCCCATTTCAACATGAGTAGCGTTGAATAGCCACATGTTTCTTGGCACTGTGAGTGCCGGGAAACATGTGGCTAAACGCGCTTGCTCGGGGACTTTGTTCCCTTTTAGGAAGATTGCTCCCAAGAAGTTGTTTAGGACCTTGGAAAATAAGAGGGATTTGTGGAATTATCTAAGGAGATAGGAGAATAAAAGTTGGGAGAAACATCCAATTAAATGTAATTTACAATATATAAATGAATGTCCACAGTCAGCTCGCAACAATGGCACAAAGAAGACTGGTCCCAAGATGCAGTAATGCACACCGGGCCATGCTCTTCGACTCAGCGGAGACCAGAAGGGGTGATCTGTTCCCCCAAGGGTCGCCGGAAGGTGCTGTGAACCACGCGTGTGGCTAACGATGCCCTCTGTGTCTCCTCAGGAGAAGTTCTCACACAACCACCAGGTGAGGGCCCAGGTTGGCGACGAGGTGCCGGACTTAATAATGCTCACCACCTGTGACTGGGACAAGCACCACAGCGCCTCGGCCATTCCTATCTGAGAGGGGCACATTCCATAGCACCTAATCAAGGTCAGAATGGTATTGGGTCACATCCCCCAGCGAGTCGGCCATTCTGCCGAGACCCTCAGCCATGGCTGTCACTAACTGCGCGATGCTTTGGACACCCTCACTCGTGGTGCTGACGTCATGCACCAGGCTCGTCATTGCAGTCATCACCCCAGCAGTGTTGGCCTCGGTGCCACACATTGCAAGCGACATCTCCTGCGCCCATAGTATCTGGGACTTCTCCAAGCGGTTACTGATCTGCTGAAGTGATGCTGACATCTGCCTCTGAATGGCCCGCCATACCCTATCGTCTCCATCAGCTCCAGATAACCCTGTACCAGAGGCTCAGCATCAGGCTCGGACCAAGGGATCCAGCAGACCCACAAATGCTGTCTCACCTGGGGGTTCCTGCCTCCACCTGATGTATATCAGTAGCTCACCAGATTGTACCCCTGAAGCCTGACCATGAACATTTCCCACCGAGGTGTTTGTATCTGCGCTGGTGGAAAGTGGGGATGACAGCTGTGCTGCATCGATCGTGGTGCCCTCAGAGATCTCCTCCGAGGTGGTCTCCTGGGAGGCTGGAGATGGGGCCATTCGAGATGGGCCGGCGCCATCGGCTAGAGGACCTGCGGGAAAATGGACATGTGGTCAGGGGGAGGGATGGGTCAGTCAGTAAGGCGATCAGTACTCACGTTTGACAATTCCTCTGCGTGAGGCCCGTTGGTTCCTCACCTCTGCGGCTTCTGCCAACCTCCACGTTGGAGACCACCCTGTCCTTGTCCACCCCAGCCACTTCCAGGGCCTGTTCCTCAAAGGTGGTGAGGATTATTAAGTCCGGCACCCTGCCGCCAATTTGGGCCCTCTCCCGGCGGTTGTGTGAGAACTTCTCCTGAGGAGACACAGAGGGCATCGTTAGCCACACGCGTGGTTCACAGTACTGGGCAGGGGGATGTGATAGAAGGGTTGAGGTGGCTGAAGGGAGAGGGGTGTGAGGGGAGGGTTGGGGGCTGCATGGAGAATTTAGGGGGTGGATGTTCACGTGGGGGCGGAAAGGTCTTGGGGGGGGGGTATTGATGTCTCCTCACCCATGTTGCCCGTTGTAGGTCACTGACCTTTGTATGGCACTGGAGGCCAGTCCTCCTGGTACAGCCACCGCCACCTCATCCCTGGCAGCACTGGCTGCCTTGTGGCTCACATTTCGGCACCCTCGGGGGAACAGAACATCTCTTCTGGCCTCCGTTGGGTCTAGGAGCCTGGCCCGGTCTGAATCTTGGGGCCGGTCATCTTGGTGCCATTGTTGTGAGCTGACTGGTGGGTGGCTGAGCAAGTGCTGTTCGGCCTTGTTAGCGGGGGGTTGGTGAGCGCGATGCCAGTGAATCAGCTGGCGAGCCTTCATTTGTGGTGGGAAGCCCGTGGGGCCTCGTTAAGTGGACCAATTAATGGTGAATAACGTTGTCAGCCTTGCTGGGCTGAGCACCGGGGAGCCCACGGCAATTCCCACTCGCTACCACAGTTCGAAACCTTTCCGGAGAATCGCGCCCGAAATGTTCAATGCACCAGAGGATGAATTGTCACTTTGAGCACAGCTTTGGAACAAGTCAGTGGGCAGAGAAAATAAATGGCAATTTATCTTGTTAACACTCACTGCTAATCCAGTTGTACAGCATTCTGGAGCTGGATCATGGTATTGAAAAGGAGCCATTTTACTTCAACTCAGCTATCATATTGGCTTAATGAAGGGAGGGATAATGAAGTCCCGTCTCCGTAACAATGATTATACGGAGGAGCCATTGCGGATTATATCACAGAGAAACAGGAGTGGAGGATGTCCGGGGCCAGGCCGGTTGAAAAACTGTCCTGTATTTTACGGGATTATCCCACATTTTTACTGTTTGTCCTGGGTCTGGTACAGCCTCTCCCTTCCTTTAGTCCCTTATTTCCAGGACTGAACGTGGGAGATTTCTAAGGGGTCTTCCTTTGGGTTTTTTTTTAACGTGTGCACTGGGCTGCCATTGTTAGACACCAGGGGGAGAAGGAATGCATGGTATGGGACTGTAAGCAATGGCAGATAAGTGGCGCTGAAACATATGGGGGAAGGCCCTTGTTGCCATGCAGCAGATCCATGCGGATGATATGACTGCCTGAGGTATTATCACCCTGCTTCCACAATTCCCTTTTCCCATTCCCACAAACCCCCTCAGCCTCGGCCCCCACATCTCCCCTCTCCTGCTCCGATACCCTTCTCACTCCCATATTCCCCATACTCCAACATCACCCCCCCCCCCCCCCTGCTCCCACATTTCCCCTGCCCTCCCCAATCTCATGCATGTATGGTCTGTGTCCCTTATTTTTCTTTCTCAACAGTTGGTCACCATGGACATGCACAAAAAACATACGAGTGCAAATATTTTGCACTGTATGAACCCTGTATGAACCCTTTATGGTGGCGATACATAGCACATTTGTGATTGTTGTGCAACTCTGCACCCTCACAGGTTAGAGACAACCTTGCTTATTATGTGTATAATTAAAAGTACCATCTCAGACAGTGGGTGTACAGTAACAAGTGTTGTCTATCTGGGCATGGTGGAGGAGCTGTGCTTGAAAAGGTTCAAGATCCTTGGGACCGAGGTTTCCAATTTAATCCATGAAGAACCCCTGTCATCTGCATTGTACTACCAGAGGCCTATTCTATCGACTGAGCAGTGTCTCCTGTGATGCGATTGTCAACCAATTTGCCCCCCACACTTATCTTCTTGATGCCCTCTGATGTGTCCGAGCAAAGGGCAGGAGTTAATTATGGAGTTTTAAAATTCCTGCGTGAAAGCTGATCATGACTGCATTTCACATGAGAGATGGCCCTACTGTCTGTACATTGCATTAAAGTGATCACAGCTGCCGCACACAAAGGTGTTGCCACCTGTTCAATGACAAACAGTAGTACAGAGAATATTATGTTGCAATGGACATGAAAAACATGGATCTGAGTCTTGGCAATTTGCAGTTGATCCACTAAGGTTGGAGCTTAGTTGCAATATTGAAGCTGCTGTGCCTTCACACTCTGGCAATCAGTGACTACCATCACCTTCTTTCTGGCACAGTGACTCACCCTATGTTTCCTCAATGCCATTAATATCTACTTTCTCTACTGTGTATTTGTGCCTGTGTCTGCTTCAATTAGAGGCAGTGATGGTTGGGGGGGGGGGTTTGAATTTGTCTATATAAAATTTTTTAACCTGGTGTTGTAAGAATTCTTACTGTGCTCACCCCAGTCCAACACCGGCATGTCCAATCCAATGCCAATGGCTTCTTAAGCCTTCTCTCATGAACAAATGAATCGTAAATTACTTATTTGGAATGAATACCTTAATATCTGATGTTCCACCATCTGTTACATGCTGTGCCCCTCCACTAACTGGCTTTATACATGACAATAGTAGGGATTGACATCCAGTATAACAGGCAGCCAGTCCAATACTGAGACGGATTTTGTACCCTTTTATGATTTTGAGCATCTCGAATGCATTCATTTTCAACCATTCATGTTCTCCTGAATATAGAGAGTTGAAGCTTCTCGAGTCTCTTATATTGGACCCTTTCGACCTGGAAATATCTGATGTGAACCTTTGTTGAATTTCTCCATGGTGTTATCAACTTTCCTAAAAGAGGACAAAATGGACACTTTTGAGTAGAAAAGTTGTTTTTTCATTTTCAGCAGGCGCACATGCATAGAATCATGAAACCATGCCCTTTCAGCTTGTGACTGTCATCCATTGAAACTAATGGACCAAAAACCATAGGGAGGTAGGAACAGGAAAAGGCCATTTAGCCCCTCGAGCTTTTTGCATTTTGACTGATCGATGACTCAATGCTCTATTCTTGCCTTTACCCCTTATTGTGTAATAGCTTTGGCTGTGGAAAAAAAACAGTAAAAACTGGGAGTACTGGTCTGAACTGGCATGCCATTTTAAGGTATACAATACCAGTTTGGACCAGTGTCACTATTTTCTGGTTTTTACTGTGTTTTCCATCTGGGAATGAATCTATCTATCTCTGTTTTAAAATTAACAATTTAACTATCCTCAAATGCTATTTGGAGAAGAATGTTTCAAACTTCTATCACCCTTTGTATGTAGCAGTATTTCCTAATTTTACCCTTGAAAAATCTGGCTCAATAATGTTTAGACGACTGCTCTTAATTCTTGACTTCTCAAAATGGAGGAAATATCAACAATATATTTACCTACACTATGTGTTCATCTTAATATCTTGCAAAAATTGGTGAAATCATAGCATCCCTGAAGTGCAAAAGGAGGTCTTTCGACCCATGAGTCTGCACCCACCCCCCAAAAGCGTGCCCAACCTAGGCCCACTCTCCCGCCCTATCACGGTAAGCCCATCTAACCTTTGGATGCGAAGGGGGAATTTAGGGTGGCCAGCTAAACTGCATATCTTTGAAACTGCAGCACCTGGAGAAAATCCACATAGACAGGGGAGAATGTGCAAACTCCACAGTCACCCAAGGTCAGAATGGAACTGCGTCCCTGGCGCTGTAAGGCAGCAGTGCTAACCACTGTGCCACCGTGCCACTCTTAATGTTCTAAATTTCAGGGACTACAACCCTGACTCATGTAATCTCCCCTTGTAATTGAATCCTTGTAGTCTATGTACCATTTTGGTAAAACTACTCTGTACTCCCTTCAACCATGACTTTTACTCCATTGGTTTCTAGTTTTCTAGATAAAAGACCAGTATTTCATTAGCCTTTTGTTGTTTTCTGTACCTATAATAATTTATGTACCTGGAACCCCAAGTCTATTAAACTTGCATTATTCCTAGATTTTCACCATTTAGACAGTGTTCTGTTCCATCCTTTTTAGGTTCAAAGTGGATGATTCACATTTGCCTATATTGAAATATCATTTTGCCATAGATTCACTAATCTATCAATAGCTCTTTTAAATTTCATGTTACAATCTATACTGCTATCTTTGTTTCATAACCAAATCTGGACATGTAACTTTCTGCCCTAACGTCTAAGTTGTGATAAATATGGTGAATAATTGAAGACCCAACACAGATCATTACTGTGCATATTCTGCCATGAACAATACCTGCTCTAAAATTGTGGGTTTTTAATGTGCGGTTTTGAAATATGCACCACATGCATATATCTGGAGCGCAGGTGCAGAATTTAAACCTGATCTTTTAATTATGCCCCATTACAGAGAGGGGAGAGATGGCAAATAGGCTTGTGCCCTGCGACCCTCTTCCCCTCCATGTTCTACCTCTTGAATGACCACAAGATGTGTTGTTAAATAAGTATTTTAACCCCTTAAGTGCTGTGATTTTCAAGAAGACACAAGATAGATCTTTTTGTAGGCTTAAAATAAGAGAAAGAATAATCATGTATTTTCTGAGGACCCGAAATGTAACGCAACAACACCCACATCCTCATTCACACAAGGCACAGACATATTGGAAAATATATATATAGCATGCAATTAAGGTTTCCTACAGAGTCCAAAAGAGTGCAATTAGTCAATCTTGCTTTTATTATCCGAGATGGTAGCTGGAAACGTTGCAAGCCTAAGGACCTTATTTGATCCACTGGAGACAATGAAGTTTGGAAACCTCTGGCAATGAACTCACAGCGGCTTACTACTTACAACAATCTGTTCCTGACTTGGCTGAAGTTGAAGTTTTAGTTGAATCTCTGTAGGGAAGATATGTACAAGTAAAAGAGAAGCCCCACTTCTCTGGCTGTGGTGAATCTCTAGACAGGATTCTTCATTTCTGGGTGAGATGTCTTTCCCCTGTGGTCGTTGTCTCCCCAACTGACTGACCTGGTCTGTACTTATTAATGATGAAGATGTTTCCTATCACAAGCCAGTTTCTGACACGTCATCACGGTATTGATGTTCCTATTCTCCATGCAATTCTTTTCATGTCATATGAACAATTGTCATACAATGTGGAACAAATGTCAGTGATTTGAGCCTTTTTGTGATGGAACAGTTTTCCTCACACACATCTTTGTGAACGACTATTTAATTTCAATTTCTGTATGTTAACTCCATAAGTGATATGTTGTTTGCATTCTGTTGTCTCTGAATGGAATGCCAGACAAGTTCCTTATATTTTAATGATTTCCCAGAGGCATGGTCAGACAGAAGTAATTCCGTGACAGTACACAAAATGTAAAAGAAGGTCACTTGATCCCCGGAGTCTATCTCGTTGAGGTAAATTGTCCATATTCCATGTTGCATTTTGAACGTAAAATTTCCATCTTCAGGAGCATATGACACAGGCAACACAGGCCTAATTGTAATCTATATTATTATTTCCAGCACCCCTTTCTTTTCGGGATATGTTTGTACCCTGAACTTATACTTTTTGAATGATTTCCATTGTTAGTCCACTGTTAGATCTGCCAATGTTTATTTCCTATTTATTTCGTCAGTCTTTTTCAACTTGACTTTTATCCTGAATTGTTTCTTCTCCTTCTCAAGTTTTAAATGAAGATTAATTATGATGCAGCCTATATTCCTTAGGTATTCCCTTATCCTTGGAATAAACTAATGCAGTATATTGTTTCTTTGCCCATTATAATCTTCAAGGTTTGGATTTTGCAGGGATTTTTAAAGACAGGTTGTCAGTTGTGGGTTGTCCCAGCAACCCAACACCAATAAGACCCTGAAAATGTAATAATATATTTGTGAAGTGTTATTAAATACAATTTGAGCATCCCTTATCCAAAATGCTTGGATTTTTGGATTTCAGAATATAATGTGCATCTGCGGCACATTGGGAATTGCGCATGTACGGCGCGTGTTGGGAACTGTACATTTATGGCATGCCTTGGGAACTGCACATATGAGGCAAGTTGGGAACTGCTCATTTGCGCAACGTTGGGAACTGCGCATGTGCGGAGCATTGGGAACTGCGCATTTGTGGCATGTTGGGACCTGCGCATCGTCTGGGATCCTTCCCAGTGCCTTGTGGGATTTCCTTCACATCATGTCAGCACTCGAAAAAAAATGCAGATTTCGGAATTTTTCAAAAAGGGACGTTCAACTTTTATCTTCATTATGATTAATTACAAGAGTTAAAAAATGTAAAAAAAAGATTTTTCAGTATCTTTCAGTTTCTATCTTCACCTCACTTGTATGCCCCAAACTTTATTTTGCTTTAGGTAAAACATTTTTTTTAAATGATTTGATTTTAGAATTTTCAATTTCTTAGCACACAGCCTGTGGTAATTCTTCAATGTGATTGGCTACTTGGACAGCTTGATGACATCACTCTACCGCCATGCTGGGAATCCCCACAATCCAATGCTACAATCAATTTCATGGTGAGAGAGTTCAGGCTCTCACTACGGAGATCGCTATATCTCTGATCGAGGCATTATTTGAGGATTCGAGGTCAGCTGCAAGTGCCCTTGACTTTGCTCTGCCACGAACTGCATTCTAGACCATGTTCTTTCAGCCCAAGTTTTTTTTTTATTCGTTCTTGGAATGTAGACTTCGCTGGCTGGGCCAACATTTGTTGCCTATCCCTAATTTCCCTTGAACTAAGTGGCTTGTTGGGCCATTTCAATGTTGGGCAGTTAAGAGTCAACTACATTGCTGTGTGGGTCTGGAGTCACATGGAGGCCAGACCAGCTGAGGACAGCAGATTTCCTTCCCTGAAGGACATTAGTGAACCAGATGGGTTTTTACGACAATCGGCAATGCTTTCATGGTCACCAATAGACCTAATACCAGATTTTTCTATTGAATTCAAATTTCACTATCTGCCATGGTGGGATTCGATCCTGTGACCTCAGAGCTTAACCTGGGTCTCTGGATTAAAAGTCCAGTGACAATGACTACGCCACCGTCTCCCCTAGATGTATTAACCGATAAACACTTAAATTTTGGTGGAGAGGGCAAAACTAACTCAAGGATTAGGGCAAAACTAACTAAGAGGGGATACACAAAAAAACAAAAAAGACCGAAAAATGTTATGGGGAAATTTATTTCTGAGATGTGAAGGTCCCCTAGGAAAACTGGGATAAATGCTATGAATCACCCACCTAGATTACAAAGTGAAGCACAATTAGCGAACTTGGGTAGATTATCTGTCGGCCATTCTAGTAAGGTTAATTCAAATGAAGAGGAAATACTGGTGGTGCACACTATGGCCATGATATATAAGTTTCAGTCTTTAAAAATTGCAGGTTCAATAGATGTAACTAAATACATGGAAGATTTTGTTATTTACTGTAAGTTATTAGTAGGTCCTGGGTAATTAAATTTGAAATTTCATGTTGGAGTCTACAGTTAATGAATAATAACTCCTGAATTCATTCCAGAATTCATTTAGAATCTATGTATTTCTTTGGGTGGATTATCTTGAGTATACATAATGAGAAACTGTGGGCTGCGATTTGTAACTGATAAGCAATCTAATCTGATAATTGGGAATGAGTTATGATCAGCAAAGCAAGGGGAATATACATCACATTCTATGCCTCCGTCTTGTGTTCTCTGTTTATAACAACTCAGTTTTTCGCAATTAAAAAGTTAAATGGAAAATATTAATTTTAAATGGAAACTACATTGCCATCTGTAAACTAAATCTGTCCATCTGTAACATGATGAACTTGAAAAGAAATTGGAGTGGGTGCTTGGGAGAATGTGGGTTTCTACAGGAAAGGGAATCGACTGATTTTGTTTCCTTATAGGGCATGTACAACGCTAGGAAAACAAGAAATAGGAGCAGGAGTAGACCATATGGCCCATCGAGCCTGCACTGCCATATGATATAGTAATGACAGATCTTATGCCTCAACTGCATTTTCCCGCCCACTCCTCATATTCTCTTGATTCCCCAAAAGACCAAAAGTTTGTCTAACTCAGCCATAAATATGCTTAACTGCAGTGCATCCACAGCCTTCTGGACCAGATAATTCCAACGATTCACAACACTTTGAAATGAGGAGAAATTTCCTCACTCAAAGGGGTTACTAATCTGGATTTTACACCCACTGCATGGTCTCACCAATGTACCACACCTCGGGACATCCTTTTCTGCAGCGTATAAGGTAGATAACATTGGCCGAGTTGCAGAGTATGCACTGCGACAACGGATGAATGGACAATGCGCGACAATCAGCAAGCATGAACGGGCGGGATTCTCTGATCCTGAGGCCATGTTGATGCCGTCGAGAGACGCGACGGTGTTTACGGCGGCATCAACCGGTGCTCCGGTTTCCTCCCGCAGTCCAAAGATGTACAGTGTTTGTTGGATTGGCCATGATCAATTGCCCTTAGGTTAGGTGTGGTTACTGGTTTATGGGGATAGGCTGGAGGTGTGGGCGTAAGTGGGGTGCTCTTTTCAAGAGCCGGTGCAGACTTGATGGGCCGAATGGCCTCCTTCTGCACTGTAAATTCTATGATTATATTCTCCCAAAGGGACTTACCATCAATGTGACACTCTATAGGTACTGTTCCCGAAGACCCTGTTCCATTTAACATTTCTGTCAGGATTCTGGATATAAAAAATGTCATATCTACTGCCTCCATTAGGGAAAGTGCCTCCACTGTCAATGTGCTTTTCACCACTCTTTGTATCTTTCTAGTTTCCCATGCAGAAGGAAAACATTTACCTCCCCCGCTCCCGGGAGAAACATAAATCCTCCCACATTCAAAAGCTATCAAAGAGATGAGCGTAAGATGCACCACTGTAAACAATCAGTTTCAGTTGTCTAATATCACCTAAAGATGGGAATTTCAAAACACAACTCTCCAATTTAAATTTTGCAAATGTTTCCTTGGACAATTTCTTCAACTTTGAGATCATTCATTTTAGTATTTGGTTCTGAAACATCAAAACTGGCGCCCAGTCTTGTTTACTAACTAGCTAGCCAATTCAGCTGCCCAATTAAACTTCGGAGTTACTCTTTTTCCATTTCAAAAGTCGCTGTATCCTTTTGTGAGGCCCAACCTGGAGTAATTGCTGTGGTGGTATGATTTGCATAGCTGTCTGCCATTGGTGCAGAACACCGGCTTACCATTGGCCCTGATCGGTCATGTGCCTCTCGACCGATTGGTTGAGACCAGTCATGTGACGGCTCTCCGATTGGTCGAGAGGCTGAGTTAACCACGCCTCCATGCCGAGGTATAAATAGTCAGAACGCCCGGCGGTCGTCCATTTACTGTAGTCGACCGCAGGGCTAACTTCTAGCTTATTAAAGCCTAACTTTTGTACAGCAACTCGTCTCGCGTTCGATTGATGGTTCATCAATTTAATAAGCTAGATTTTTGAAGATGGAGTTCCGGATCAAGCCCGAATGCCTCTGCATCAGCCCGCAAACTCAGAACGCTTCAGACATTTTTCAACATTGGCTGGCATGTCTCGAAGGATACCTGGCGTCTGCAAACAGCCCCCCACCATGGCACAGAGGCTTCACATCCTCCACTCCAGCGTGGGTACAGCAGCCTACGCGATGATCAAGGAAAAGAAAGATTACGATGCAGCCATGCTTAAGCTGAATGGACAGTTTCTTAAACCAGTCAACAGAGTATTCGCCCGACATCTGCTGGCCACCAGACAACAGCTCCCCGGTGAGTCATTAGACCAATTTTACCAGGCCCTCGCTGTCCTGGGGAGGAATTGCTCCTGCCTCCAAGTTTCAGCCACGGAGCACATGGAACTGCTGATCAGAGACGCTTACGTGGCTGGGATGCAGTCCCCCGCTATCCGCCAGCGGATGCTGGAGAAAGACGACCTCAGCTTAACTGAGGCACGGACTCTCTCCACCTCCCTGGAGGTCGCCGATTTAAACGCCCGCGCCTATGTCCTCAGCCGCGCTGCAGCGCCCTGGGCCTCCTGGCACGCTTCCCCACCGCCATCCGCCGCTCCCGACCTCCCTCAGGCCTGCGCCGCAGGACGCCCCGACAAGTCCACGGGGCCCCGCTGCTATTTTTGTGGGTTCGCGAAACACCCTCGCCTGCGCTGCCCAGCCCGCTCCGCCCTCTGTAAGGGCTGCGGGAAGAAGGGCCACTTCTCCACCATCTGCCAGGCCAAATCGGTCGCTGCTGTACCACGCAGAGACCGGGGATCCCCCCCTCCGGGCCCTTGCTGGCCCCTCCAGTACGCTGCGCCAATCTCTCCACCCCGCCCCCGGGCCCCTGTGCCCGGCCTGCGCGCCTCTCTGCCCCCGCTCCCAGCCACTCCAGTCGGCTCGCCGGCACCGCTAACTGCGCCCCCCTCAACCACGAGGACCCCGCGGGCGCCGCCATCTTGGGGCGCCGACTCCACGTGCGGGTCCTGGGCGCCGCCATCTTGGGGCGCCGACTCCACGTGCGAGTCCTGGGCGCCGCCATCTTGGGGTCCCGACTCCACGTGCGGGTCCTGGGCGCCGCCATCTTGGGGCCCCGACTCCATGTGCGGGTCCTGGGCGCCGCCATCTTGGGATCCCGAGTCAACGTTCAGATCCTGGGCACCACCTTCCGGGACTCGCACACAAGGTTCTTCCAGCACCTACTCGGCCGACGACGACGACTATGGATCTTCTCCACGGCTCGCGGCCATTCAGCTCGACCAGTCATGTCCACGCACGCTCCCCAAAACAACAACGCTGATCCATCTCAACGGCCACGAGATGGGCTGCCTGCTGGACTCCGGGAGCACGGAAAGCTTCGTTCACCCTACCACGGTAAGACGCTGCGCGCTCCCTGTCCATCCTGTAAAACACAAAATCGGGTTAGCCTCAGGTTCGCACTCCGTCCGCATCACCGGCTGCTGCATCGCGGACCTCACGGTCCAAGGGAAGGTTTTCAAAAATTATAAACACCTTGTCCTCCCTGACCTTTGCGCACCGGCAATCCTAGGACTGGACTTCCAGTGTAACCTGCAGAGCTTGACCTTCCAATTCGGCGGCCCTATACCCCTCACTGTCTGCAGCCTCGCGACCCTCAAAGCGGACCCCCCCTCCTTGTTTGCTAATCTCACCCCTGATTGCAAACCCGTCGCGACATGGAGCAGACGGTACAGCGCCCAGGACCGGTCCTTCACCAGGTCCAAGGTTCAGAGGTTGCTGAAGGAAGTGGTCATCGAGGGCAGCAACAGTCCCTGGCGAGCCCAAGTGCTGGTGGTCTGGACTGGGGAGAAAAACCGGATGGTCATCGTCTATAGCCAGACCATCAACCAGTTTACGCAACTGGACGCGTATCCTCTCCCCCGTATTTCTGCCATGGTAAACGATATCGCTAAATACAAAGTCTTCTCCACTGTGGACCTTAAGTCCGCTTACCACCAGCTCCCCCTCCGCGCGAGTGACCGCAAATACACCGCGTTTGAGGCAGATGGGCACCTCTACCACTTCCTCAGGGTTCCATTTGGTGTCACAAATGGGGTCTCAGTCTTCCAACGGGAGATGGACCGAATGGTCGACAAGTACGGATTACGGGCTACCTTCCCGTATCTTGATAATGTCACCATCTGCGGTCACGATCAGCAGGACCATGACGCCAACCTCCAGAAATTCCTCCAAACCGCAAAACTCCTTAACTTCACGTACAATAAGGATAAGTGTGTGTTTAGCACCGACCGTCTAGCCATCCTCAGCTACGTAGTGCGTAAAGGAGTGATAGGCCCCGACCTCGAATGCATGCGCCCCCTGATGGAAACCGATTCCCTACATTCTATCCGCTCACTCCTCTGTACCGCAACTAATCAGACACCTCATGAACGTCTTCTTGTTTTCCCCAGGAAGTCTCCCTCCGGATCCCCTCTCCCGACGTGGCTGGCCGCCCCCGGACCCATCTTGCTCCGGAAGCATGTGCGGGTGCACAAGTCCGACCCGTTGGTGGAACAAGTCCAGTTACTCCACGCTAACCCGCAGTATGCGTATGTGGAGTACCCCGACGGTCAGCAGGACACGGTCTCCCTCCGGGACATGGCACCTGCCGACGTGCGGCCTTCCCCCCCTTCACCACAGGCTGCCCCCCTGTTTTTTTTCCCCCAGCGCCCCACCCAGGCCACCCCTTCCCCATTCATGGCGTCTCCACAGCCAGCTCGGGTGACGAAGACTGTTCAAGGACGCTCCCGGACTCCAGGACGTCAGCGGAACCACCACCATCGGCTGAACCGACGTCACCTACTCCACTGCAGCGGTCTGCCAGAATGTCACGGGCCACAAAAAGACTGATCGAATCGATTTAAATTACAACAACACCATGGACTTTGTTGGGACTTTGTATACTATTGTTAATTGTCTGGGCCAGTGGGAAGCCAAAGAAAAAAATGTAATAAAAGAAAAGAAGAGACATTTTTGTTCTCTCTCCCTTCTCTGGCTGCTACTCATACCACCAGTTCTCTTCCCCCCACCCCCCCCCCCCCGACTCTCATTGATACCCCCCCCAGCTTCTTTCTCCGCAAGGGGTGAATGTGGTGGTATGATTTGCATAGCTGTCTGCCATTGGTGCAGAACACCGGCTTACCATTGGCCCTGGTCGGTCATGTGCCTCTCGACCGATTGGGTGAGACCAGTCATGTGACGGCTCTCCGATTGGTCGAGAGGCTGAGTTAACCACGCCTCCATACCAAGGTATAAATAGTCAGAACGCCCGGCGGTCGTCCATTTACTGTAGTCGACCGCAGGGCTAACTTCTAGCTTATTAAAGCCTAACTTTTGTACAGCAACTCGTCTCGCGTTCGATTGATGGTTCATCAATTGCTATGGGGTTAACATTCTCCAAGTAAGGCTGCTGATGTAGGGTGACATGTGAACCACTATGCCGGATTCTAACCAATGTATTTGAATGCTCCAGAGGCCTGACTTACCTTGTACACCGTTCTAAGCCCGTGAAAAACATTATTTTCAAATTTACTATGACCACCCCACAAAATAAATCATCTACATGCATCATGATGCCTGACTGTTTCTTCCATGGGGCCAATAAAACATCGCAGGGTCTGCTTTCAGCTGAAGGCAGCCCAACTTTAGCAAACGCGCCCTCACTGTGAAATGCCAAACTCTGGAAGCGTCATTCAACTCGTATACATATTTATTTGACTTCCAGAGTACCATTTCTGTGTTTGGCATCTCCTTCGGTGGACAAAGAGAAATTTATCTTTGAAGCTGATGTCTCTGCAAAATGTAATATATATATCGACTTGCAGTTCCAATCATTAGTGGTTAACGTTGAGCCAAGAGGATCTTCAAGATAGCTTTTCCTGCCATGGGTGGATCTGCTGTTGCATCTTGGTCACCCAAGTTTTCTTCAGAATCTCATGCCTCCAGCCTGGCTTTGGCTTTATAAGTTCCATTAGGAACCACCTTTTCCGTGCATATCCATCATGAGTTAAAACTTGTTATCCCCCATATGGGACTTCCATGTATACCCCAAATTCTTTCCAACTTTGCAGTCCTTGCTGTTTTGCATCTTTTATTAATTTATCAATTAACTTATTGGGAGTCACTACGACCTTTCAATAAAATGGGCTTCTGCTTCTTGGAGCATTCCTCGTCTGCATCATATTTCTTTACCTTGTTAAGCTGCATCCTCTATCCTGCCTTATAACTCATTACTGACTTCTACTGCGTGACCTTCCCTTTCTAGGGCAGCACGGTAGCACAGTGGTTAGCATAGTTGCTTCACAGTTTCAGGGTCCCAGATTCGATTCCCGCCTTGGGTCACTGTCTGTGCAGAGAATGCACGTTCTCCCCGTGTTTGCGTGGGTTTCCTCTGGGTGCTCAAGTTTTCTCCCACAGTCCAAAGATGTGTAGGTTAGGTGAATTGGCCATGATAAATTGTCCTTCGTGTCCAAAAGGTTTCAGTGGGGTTACTGGGTTACAGGGATGGGGTGGGCAAAAGTGGGGTGCTCTTTTCAAGGGCTGGTGTAGACTCAATGGGCCGAATGGCCTCCTTCTGCACTGTAAATTCTATGATTCTAATATGAGGTGTCCTTTCAACAGTCCTTGATCTCTTCCCAAGGACATGTTCGTTGCCTGACCTATTGTCCGAACTGACACTACGGGCGGAATTCTCCGCTCCCGGGAAAAATCAGGAGGGCCGTCGTGAACTCGGACGAGTTTCACGATGGCCTCGGAGGCCGCCCCTCGCCCCCTATTCTCCCCTTCCAGCGGGGCTAGGAGCGGTGCTCCGTAACTCTCGGCCGCGGGGGCATCGCGCCAAGAATGACGTGGCCGGCGTGCCTAATGACATCAGCCGTGCATGCGCATGTTGGCCGGCTCCAACCCGCGCATGCGCGGCTGACGTCATAACGCTGAAGGCACGAAACCGCGCATGCGCGGTGGCCATCTTTCCCCTCAGTCGCCCCGTATGACGTGGCGGCTTGATCTTGCGGGGCGGCGGAGGGGAAATAGTGTGTCCGATTGAGACACCGGCCCGACGATCGGTGGGCACCGATCGCGGGCCTCACCCCTCCCAAGCACAGTCGTGGTGCTCTTTCCTTGCTAGGCCACCTACAAACCC
Organism: Scyliorhinus canicula; assembly: GCF_902713615.1. Taxonomy (NCBI): domain Eukaryota; kingdom Metazoa; phylum Chordata; class Chondrichthyes; order Carcharhiniformes; family Scyliorhinidae; genus Scyliorhinus; species Scyliorhinus canicula. The sequence goes on along the minus strand of NC_052154.1, from coordinate 49,120,545 downwards.
CAAACGGGCTTCTCACTCCCGTTTCACGATGGCAGCGACCAGGTGTGTTTGCCACCATCGTGAAACGGCCGCGGACGGCAGGCTGCTCGGCCCATCCGGGTCGGAGAATCGCCGTTCGCCGTGAAAAACAGCGAGCGGCAATTTGTCCGGGGTGGGGGGGGGGGGGGGGGGGGGGGGAGAATCGCGGGGGGCGCCAGGGGTGCGTGAAATTTGTCGGGGGGCCCTCTCGGGCCCTCCCGGAGCGAAGAATCGCGTCCAACATTTCTGTGCTCTCCATTTTTGTATTTCATATTCCCAATCCACGAGTCTGACCTCTTTCCCTTTATCTTGTACATTCAACTAGACTTGATATTTTCAGGTGTCCTTAGCTGTTGTATGAACAACAGTTGAGATTGTCCCCTTCTGGCAAGTATGTTACTTTAGTGCAAACTTTTAGCAGCTGTTTTTTTTGGATAAATAGTCTCATCCGGTTTGTCAGAATTATTACATCCCACTTCAAATATCCGGTCAATTTCCATGATCTGGTCCTCATAATTCTATAGCATATGTGTATGAGAAATACCTGGTTCCTTAGCACATTCAATAACCCCTTTTGAATCTGCAGCTTGTAATATGTGCCCACTAATTGTGACAAATGGACACAAACTGTCTGGTTTCCATGCTGTATTGATTGTTTCATCATTTGCTGCTATAACCTTTCCTGGACCTTTTCACTTATTAAATCTATCCCTTTTTTAGCATGCCTTGTCTCCCTGTTTGCTAATAGTTTCCGGTGGCTGCACATTGTGCCTCAAAGCTTTCCTAATTCTTTGAAATTTCTGCTTTAAGGAATGCTCTTTGGTCCACTTGCAGTGCATTCATTCCAAATAGGTAGAGCTAATCATAGTCCCCTCCCAAGCTGGGGGATGATCATTCGTAACTGAAGGAACTTTGGATTTTGTACCAAAAATCAATGGATATGGGCTGTCGATGGCCCTTACCAATTATTGTGAAGTATCTACATGACGGCCCATGCTAAAGCCAAAGTTAATTTACAATCTAGCCTATCTCCTTAAATTTTACAAAAATTTAATTTATCGCAGCATGATTTCTCTCACACATTCCATTAATAAATGCATTTTCTGCAGCTGTGTTGATAACAAATGTGCTCATGTTCTCAAACATATGCCGAAATTCATTGATAGCAAATTTCCCCCCATTATCAGTGAGGAACTTTGCAGGTTGCCTCAGTCCGGTCCCTTTCCATTGTTCCATCATCTGATCCACAATTATTTTCTATTCTTTACTACATATAATTGTCAACTGACTAAACCTAGTTGCCAAGCCTAGAAAGTGTAAAATGAAAATTCTCTTTTCTTTATCCCACACCTTAAGATTAATAGCCACAGCATCATTAAAATCTGTTGCCAAGGGCATACTGATGGTGTTCTTCTAGATTTCTCACCTATATCACACCTATCGCTATTGGTTCTAGAAATTTGGTGTATTCTTCAAAATTTTTAGTCTTTGGGAAGAATACTGAAGGAGGCAAGAGAGGAAATTGCTGAGGCCTTGACAGAAATCTTTGCATCCTCACTGTCTCCAGGTGATGTCCCAGAGGACTGGAGAATAGCCAATGTTGTTCCTTTGTTTAAGAAGGGTAGCAAGGATAATTCTGGGAACTACAGGCTGGTGAGCCTTACGTCAGTGGTAGGGAAATTACTGGCGAGAATTCTTCGAGACAGGATCTACTCCCATTTGGAAGCAAGGGATCGTATTAGTGAGAAGCAGCACGGCTTTGTGAAGGGGAGGTTGTGTCTCACTAACTTGATAGAGTTTTTCAAGGAAGTCACAAAGATGATTGATGCAGGTAGGGCAGTGGATGTTGTCTAAATGTACTTCAGTAAGGCTTTTGACAAGGTCCCTCAAGGCAGACTGGTACAAAAGATGAAGTCATATGGATCAGGGGTGAGCTGGCAAGGTGGATACAGAACTGGCCAAGTCATAGAAGGCAGAAAGTAGCAATGGAAGGGTGCTTTTCTGATTGGAGGGCTGTGACTAGTGGTGTTCCGCAGGTCACCACTAGTGCTGGGACCTTTGCTGTTTGTAGTATATATAAATAATTTGGAGGAAAATGTAACTGGTCTAATTAGTAAGTTTGCGGACGACATAAAGGTTGGTGGAATTGCGGATAGCGATAAGGACAGTCAGAGGATACAGTAGGATTTAGATCGTTTGGAGACTTGGGCGGCGAGATGGCAGATGGAGTTTAATTCGGACAAATGTGAGCTGATGCATTTTGGAAGGTCCAATACAGGTAGGGAATATACAATGTATGGTAGAACCCTCAAGAGTATTGACAGTCAGAGAGATCTTGGTGTACAGGTCTACAGGTCACTGAAAGGGGCAACACAGGTGGAGAAGGTAGTCAAGAAGGCATATGGCATGCTTGCCTTCATTGGCCAGGGCATTGAATATAAAAATTGGTAAGTCATGTTGTAGCTGTATAGAACCTTAGTTAGGCCACACTTGGAGTACAGTGTTCAATTCTGGTCACCACATTATCAGAAGGATGTGGAGGCTTTAGAGAGGGTGCAGAAGAGATTTACCAGGATGTTGCCTGGTATGGAGGGCATTAGCTATGAGGAGAGGTTGAATAAACTTGGTTTGTTCTCACTGGAACGAAGAAGGTTGAGAGGCGACCTGATAGAGGTCTACAAAATTATGAGGGGCATAGATAGAGTGGATAGTCAGAGACTTTTTCCCAGGGTAGAGGGGTCAATTACTAGGGAGCAGAGGTTTAAGGTGCGAGGGGCAAGGTTTAGAGGAGATGTGCGAGGCAAGTTTTTTACACAGAGGGTAGTGGGTGCCTGGAACTCGCTGCCGGAGGAGGTGGTGGAAGCAGGGACGATAGTGACGTTTAAGAGGCATCTTGACAAATACATAAATAGGTTGGGAACAGAGGGATACGGAATCCGGAAGTGTAGATGATTTTAGTTTAGACGGGCAGTATGGTCGGCACAGGCTTGGAGGGCCGAAGGGCCTGTTCCTGTGCTGTACGTTTCTTTGTTCTTTGTAAGACAAATGGGCAAATTGTCGATGCAACTTTAACACAATCAACTTTTCCTTTTCTAGTCTCCTGTTCTCCGATGAAAATGAAAAAAAATGAAAAATTGCTTATTTTCACGAGTAGGCTTCAATGAAGTTACTGTGAGAAGCCCCTAGTCGCTACATTCCGGCACCTGTCCGGGGAGGCTGGTACGGGAATCGAACCGTGCTGCTGGCCTGCTTGGTCTGCTTTAAAAGCCAGCGATTTAGCCCAGTGAGCTAAACCAGCCAACAGTACTTCCTTAATTGCTTTACAAGAAAAATGATGATACATTAACAGAATAAAATAGTGTTCGGACTGTGTAAATTATAAATCCACAGATTTACAAATACAATGGCCATGTCATTTTCCATGTCAGGTTTCTTCGTAGATGTTCGGCTTAGTAATAAAGGTATTCAGCTGGATAAGACATTCGTACTAATAAAATGATTCCTTCCGGTGATTTTACAAGGAATCACTGCTGTCTTCAGTGACTTAAGGGTATTATTATCCTCAAATCTGAAACTCATCCAAATTCCTTGGGCGCGATTCTCCGCAAAGGCGGAGAGTCGTGAAGGCTGCCACGAAACCGGCCGTGTTTCACGGCAGCCTCCGCGCCCCCTCCCGGGACCCGATTCTGCTCCCCGGTCGGGGCTAGCATCGCGGCACCGTGAACTCCGGCATCGCGGGCTTAACGAATTTTGCTAAGCCCGCGCGCCAAAGTTAGCGACGGCTGACGCATATGATGACGTCAGCCGGCATGCGCGGACTGGACGACTCCAACCCGCGCATGCGCGGATGACGTCATCCGCGCATATGCGTCAGACCCGCGCATGCGTGGTCCGTAATGCCCCTCAGCCGCCCCGCGGACTTATCCTGCGGGGCGGCGGAGGGAGAAAGAGTGCGCGGGAATCGGACCCGCTGCCCGCGATCGGTGCCCACCGATCGTGGGCCCATGCCTTCGGTGGCATGGTTGTGCAGAACGGCACTTTGCGGCCGTTTTCACGAACTGGTATAGCAGGTGTATTAAAAATCGTGAAAACGGCCGTAAAGGCCTTGGAAATCGGCCCATCGGCCAGGGGAGAATCGCTGCTTGCTGTAAAAAAACGGCGAGCAGCGATTCGTGTCGGGGGCGGGCGTGGGGGGGGGGGGGGGGAGAATAGCGGGAGGGCGTCGGACCAGCGTCGCCGTAAAAATTTGCGCCGCCCACTATTCTCCGCCCCGTCGTGAGTGCGGAGAATCGCGCCCCTTAACTTTATTCTGATATTTGTTATTTAAAGAGTCCAGATAATACCTCAATTTGTCTATTCCACAGACTGAGGATGTACATCCGCTGTCTAAGACAGACCTATTGAAATAATCTGCAACCAGCCTGAAACTCTTATTACTAAAACAATGCTTTCTATTTGGCCAATATATTCCTCTTCTACTGAGTCTTTTGTCTGATATTTGGTTTCAAGCACCCTGGGCTGGATTCTCCGATCCCCTATGCCAAGCGCTGGGGCGGAGAATCCTCGATGATGTCGAAATTAGACGCGGCGCCGCTTTTGCCATGCTCCGCCCCCTGTAAAGCGACTTACTCGTGGCTGTGGGCACGGTAGCGGGGCAATCCGGGGTGCGAGAGCCAGCCGAAGGGCAGGACTATTTCGCTGGCCGGATCTGCGAGCCATAAAGCACGGTGCAGCCGCTGCAGGCTGCTGCCGTGCGCATGTGCGGCCACGGACCCGGCAATTCTCCAGGCCGTATCGGCAGCTAGAACCCGGTGCTCTACGCTACCTGGCTGCTAGCCCCCAGCAAAACAGGGAATCGATGGCTATTTCACAACGATTTTCCCGTCGTGAAACGCCACCGATTTCACGCCGGCGTGGGGACATAGTCCCCAGAATGGAGAATGCAGCCCCCTATTATATCGCTAAACACAGTTTATTGCAGAATGGAATTTTCAATCACACCTAACCACCAACTGGCCACCCTGGGCATTTCTGAGGTTCATTTTTTTGTTGAAATTTCCCAATTTATTCCTCCTGCTGTGATTGTTAAGGGCGTTTCTATTTTTAGTTATAAATCTTGTCGTATTGATGGATGCAGCCGATTTCTAGACCACCTTGCCATCCTGTTAATGTTGCGTCTTCCATAGTCTGTCTTATTGCTCATCAGCCCATGTGTTATGAAGGCTGCCGGGAAGGAATATTTGCCCAGGAATGTTTTTTTAAGAACCTTTGACATTTGCTCTGGCAGGATGTCTTTCTTCAAATCTCACTCCTGTCAAAACACGAAGCCTATCCATATTTCTAACAGTAGCATAGTCCAATAATTTTAATGCCAGCACTGACTGAGGGATTTCTAGATGGAATTTTTTTGCCTTGTGTACAGTCTGCTAAATTTCATTCTATACTCTTCAACTTTCTAAATTTGTCAAAATCTAACCAGGCCTCATCAGCACTTAATAAGTCATTCCTTTTGTAAATCTTAACCATGAATGTTAATAATGGCTTGTAACTTCCTCTCTGGCCAGCGGCTTATGTTGTGAGTCTGCCGCACATGCGCAGTGTGACGACCCGGAAGTGTGGGCGTACAGGCATGTGCACTGGAAGCGCGCGGCGTTCAAACTCCAGGCCAGTTTATTTTTGACAGCTTGAAGCCCTGTGCTGTGCTGGAGCTACTGATTGAAAAATCCAGCTACAGTGTTAACTTGGGACACTTACCCACAATTTAGGTGAGTTTTTACACCTTTTTATCTGCACGTTTATTTTTCGGTCAAGCAGTGGCAAATGGCGGGACATGTTTTTATGGTAGGTTAATGTTTCATATTATTAGTGTTTAGCGTTTATAAATATGTTTAAAATGCAAATGAGATGAAAGGAAGATAAATATATTTGTTTTAACTTTGGTTAATTCCATTAAACGGGTACTTATAAAGTGAATTTGAAGTCACAGAAGGAAAAGGAATGAGGATATTAATTCCATTAAAGGAACTATAATGGATAGAAAGCGGTGATCACTCGCTAACGGGTATGATTGTCTACCGAAAGTACTCCGGGTTACTAGTCACGGATTCTGTGGGTCCTTGCATGGCTGATGAGCCCGATCCTGGAGCCAAATCTTCAATCACTCACTTGGCAGGAGTTTCCAAAGGGTGGGATCGGTCCTTGGACACTAGGTAATGGGTATTCCTTTCTCAGGCACCTTTTCCAGGCCTCCTCTTGCTGTCGAGTGTTTAAAAAGAATTGTGTACCTTCAATCAGGAGGTTCCTCCAAGTAGGTCTCTTCTGAGCAAACGTCTTGCAGACATTGAAGTTTGTGTTCCATTTCTTGAGGTAAGCCTTTAAGGTGTCTTTGAAACCAGTTAACATTTAACTTTATCAGGTGAGCAATGACATAAAACTACCTCAACTTTTAAGGTGTCTTTGAAGAGCTTCCTCTTGTTCGGGATCCTTCTTTGAGTTGGGTGAAGAAGATTTGCTTTGGCAGTGGGGACTCTGACATCCTAAGGATACGTGACTGCCCAGCGAAGTTGGTTTTGGATGATCGTGGTCTTGATATTGATGCTATTACTCCTTCAAGGACACGAATATTAGCATGCCTGTCCTCCCAGCTGATTCAAAGCTAAAGTACATTTGAATTTTGCAATGTATGTTAAACTGAGTTGTTTACAATCTCATTGATGTAATGTTCATCATTAGGAGCCTCACTGATTACTTCAAATGATTTAACAAAGTTTAATGCCTTAGTTGATATATGCAAGCTTCCTGTAAGCTAATGTAAACTATCTCTCTGACAGGCAGCGAATTAATCACCCACCCCAAGGAATGTACTGCCGAAGGACATCCCAAAATGATGTCAGAGGAGATGTGTGCCAGGATACTGCGCTTCAGCAGCTGCTGCTTTCAGATGTTGAGCTTGTCAATTAACAATTGTCAAAATTCTCCTCTTCACCCCTCTTACCCTCCTCCCCTTCCCCCTCTTCCCTCACTTCCCTTCCCCTTTTCCTTCCCTCATTCCCCTCTTCCGTCCTTTCTCTTTACAAATAAACGGAACCGTTGTGTTTATATGGGAAAATATATTTTATTGACCGTTCTGTTTAAGTGAGGAATATATTTTATTGCAAGAAATTTGTAAAAGTTGAGGTAGTTTTATGTCATTGTTCACCTGATAAAGTTAAATGTTAACTGGTTTCAAAGTTTTGAATTTATAAAATTAGTTTTGTTAATGAATATTTTACATTAAACTTTACAAGCTTCTGCAAATGTCTTACTGAAACATCAGAACACAACAATTAATTATGAGATAATTAAAAATGAATAAGATAATTGAAGGCAGAAATGTATTTAACACAGATTAAACTGTAGGGCGCTGCATTTTGGTAGGAGGAAAAGTGCCTTTTATATAATGCAACATCCCAAGGCGCAGTGGAGCCTTGTAAAAGAATTTATGGCATCGAGCCAAACAAGGATGTGTTAGGCCTGATGACCCAAAGCGCAGTCAAAGCAGTAAGTTTTAAGAAGAGTTTTCAAGGAGAAAAGCGAGATTGAAGGGTGGAGAGGTGTAGGGGGAGAATTCCAGTGCTCAGGGCTGAGGCAACGGAAGGAAATAGCCACAAATGCAGTCAAACAATTCAAATCAGGAATGCCCAGAGGCCAGAATTAGATGAAAGCAGATATCAGGAGAAACTCCTGATGGAGGTGTTGACTTTTAGATGAGATGTTCTGAGGGTGAGTTCTGAGAAGGTGGCAATCACCGCGATATAGAATGGTTGAGGTCACTAGCATGGATGCATTTCAAGGGAAGCTAGATTAAAACATCAGGGAGAATAGAGTTAAAGGTTGCGTCGATCGGCAATGTTCATCTGGGTAATATTAAATGAAATAGAGAGAATTACTTGTGAACATTAAACGGTCATGCAAGGCGGTCGGATATAATAGAGGTTAGAAATATTGTTATAAATAAGCGTATGGTGTTATACTAGGAGTTATATTATTATGTGTATGTACATACTGGGTTCGATTCCAGCCTTGGGTGACTGTCTGCGTGGAGTTTGCACGTTCTCCCAGTGCCTGCATGGGTTTCCTCTGAGTTCCCAGGTTTCCTCCCACAGTCCAAAGATGTAGAGGTTAGGTGGATTGGCCATGCTAAATTGACCCTTAGTGTCTCATGATGTTCAGATTAGGTGGTTTGGCCATGATCAATGTGTGGTGTTACGTGTTAAGGTCGGAGGAGTGGGCCTAGGTAGAGTGCTCTTTTGGAAGGTCGATAAAGACTCAATGGGCCGAAATGCCCCCTTCTGTAGAGATTCTATTTTTAAGAAATTTTTAAGTGAGTGTCCACATTACCCAGTCCTGCACCACAGTCAATGTACCAAGTGAACAATGTATCAATCTGCAACAAGTGGTGAGATCTGAGAAATACATTCCATGTTAGCTCCAATACTTCTTTAAAGTGTAATCATTTCAGACTTCAGGAACCACAACTTAACAGTTCAGTTTATTTTTTCAAAAGGTTCTAAACATCTGCTCGTTTGTTTAAAATTAGGCATTTTACCCGACAAGGCATTTACAGTGAAATAAACTGTAGCTCCAGTATTTCCAATTTACTGTCACAGAAATTACATATTATACAATTATTGTTTGTACATTATGTACGAAAAAAATGACACATTTTCAGCGACTATTATTCATGGTTTGTGCAGAGATATTTCTAAAGAGTAAATTGTCCTCTTCTTGTTTTCGCCTTGAAAATCTTTATATAGCATTCTGTTCTACATCTTAAGTAATTTACCTCGAACAACTTCCATGAGTATCGTTCATGGTTTACAGCAGACGTTTTTGTTCAGAGAAAATTATCCCCCTTGTCAAAACATCATGACCTGCCTTGCAGTTTTTCCATTTTCACATAACTGTAAATGGATTGGTGTATCACAAGGCAAACAAATTCATTCAGTTCGTTGAGAAAAATAGAAACACTTCAGGCTGGATTTTCCGTCGGCCGAGGCCGATATCATGGTCCATGAAGCAGCGTAAAGCCGCAAGATCGGGAAGAGCACTGGGGGGAGGCGGGCGCTGATCCGAATGCCTTGCTCTGATCCCCCTGCTGGTGCCGGAATCGAGGTCCATGACCACATGCCAGTGAGAGGATGTAAATTAATGCAAATTAATGATCTATTAGCATCCATTTAGTGGACCCGGCACTTGATGACACTCTTCGAGACAGGCTGGTTTACGGGTTATGCAATGAATTTATTCAGATCATCCTGCTTACTGCAAGTGATTGGACTCTAAAAGCTGCTGCGGAAGTTGCCACATCTATAGAGCTCGTGACGAGAGAAACTTTGCAGACAGGAGCTGGAGCGAAGATCCACAAAGCTGATACCTCAAGGAACAGGGCTGCAAAGGTACAGCCATGTCACCTTGTACACAGGTTGAACACTCAGCGGGGAATTCTGGAGTAAATCAAATGCATGCAAGAACTGTGGCAAGAAGAGCCACATTGCCAAAGCATGTTGGGCTCAGAAAGCTTCTTCTACATGTATGAATCTGTATTTGTGTCCGAGTTTCAGCCGATATCTTGTGAATTCTTGTGCTTGTACTCACCTGTTGAGTTTCTTTGGCTGCTAATTCCATCGATACGGCAACTTCTGAAGCTTTCTTCAGGTTGTTTTCAGTTAACAACCGTTTTTGAATAGCTTTGCTCCTTAAACCACAGACTAATTCATCTCTGATGGTATCGTTTAACACATCCCTGAATTTGCGTTCAGCCAGTCTTTTCAGGGTAGCTGGAAACTGTGCAATTGATTCACCTTCTTCTTGTTTGTGCTTATGAAACCCAAACCTTTCTGCGATGATTAAAGGTTTCGGTGAATAGTGGCCCTGCAATATTTCCACTATTTCATCATAGGATTTTGTGCCTGGTTTTTCTGGCTGTACCAGACTCCTAAGAAGGTAAGCGTTCTCCAAGGCGGTCTTCAGGACACGCGACAATGCAGAATTGCCGAGCAAAAGCTTACAGCTAAGTTCCGCACGCATGAGTGCGGCCTCAACAGGGATCTTGGATTCATGTCGCATTACATCCACCCCCCACCATCTGGCCTGGACTTGCAAAATCCTAGCAACTGTTCTGGCTTGAGACAATTCACACCTCTTTAACCTGTGATTATCCCTCTCCCTGGATCTGTAATGATTTGATTACCTGCAAATGCTCGCATTCCAAGCATTGTCCAGCATCTCTGACTTTGTCTATATAAATGTTTCTGGAACATACCTCGCCATTCACCTGAGGAAGGAGCTGCGCACCGAAAGCTCGGGTTTGAAACAAACCTGTTGGACTTTAACCTGGTGTTGTAAGACTTCTTACTGTCCTTTCTCCCCAAAACAAGGCAAACCTGAGCTCAGCCTGTTTCCCTTTTGTGTTTTACAACACTCCCAGCTCTAAATCTGTTGTTGCAGGGCACTTTCTAATCACGGTGCTCCAGGTACTGTTACAGATTGTTTTGTGCAGAGCAAAGTTGTCTTTCCAAAGTTGTTTTCTTCGTATTCCTCGACAATTTTTCGGTTTTTCCAGTGGCTGAAACTGTTGTTTGCCTCCCCCCGTTTCCAGCTTTCATATAGCAATGCTTTGAATCATTTAACATAGAACATACGTAGAACATAAAACATACAGTGCAGAAGGAGGCCATTCGGCCCATTGGGTCTGCACCAACCCACATTAAGCCCTCACTTCCACCCTATCCCGTAACCCAATAACCCCCCCTAACTTTTTTGGACACAAAGTGCAATTTAGCATGGCCAATCCACCTAACCTGCACGTCTCTGGACTGTGGGAGGAAACCGGAGCACAGGGAGGAAACCCACACAGACACGGGGGGAACATGCAGACTCCCCACAGACAGCGACCGAGCGGGGAATCGAACCAGGGACCCTGGCGCTGTTCGCTTGTGCTACCGTGCTGCCCTTTAATTTAATTTTTCTTTCTGGGCGCCTGTCAACACTGTTCGATCTGTCTACCTCATCACCAGTTTTTATGTGGCAGTTTTAAAATTAAACCTGCAGGCCTCAGAAGTTCAAACAGACAAAGAGATTTTTCAGAACTACCGTTACATTGCCTGTTTACCCAGGCAAATGGGCAGAGATGACGTTACGTGATTGGTTTCGGACATTTCCCTCGTTCCACTACAAGGCTGCTAGTGAGGAAACACGAGAAATATCATGAATACACAACAGGCCAGGAAAGGAGCCTGAGAAAGGAATACCAGCGACCTTGAGTGCAAGGAACAATCCCACCTCCCGGAAACACCTGCCAGGTATACAGTCGGAGGTGCGGTTCGAAGCTGCGGGCTTATCTGCCACACAAGGACCCACAGAAACCATCGCTAGTGACACAGAGTTTCTTAGGTGAACAATCATACTCGTTATCAAATGATCACTGAAGAAGGAAAAGCTTCAAGCTCTTCAATGCTGAATCTACTGCTTTAGTCCATTGACTTCCAGTCTGCACCTGGAAACTAAACTACTAAATTGCTTATTGTCACAATAGGCTTCAAATGAAGTTACTGTGAAAAGCCCCCTAGTCGCCACATTCCGGCGCCTGTTCGGGGAGGCTGGTACGGGAATTGAACCATGCTGCTGGCCTGCCTTGGTCTGCTTTCAAAGCCAGCAATTTAGCCCTGTGCTAAACCAGCCCCAGCAGCAGCGTAGTTGTAAAGTTCAATCACTTTTATGTTAGTTCCGTGTTTTCTGGTGTGATTTAGAATTTATTGTGGAGTGATTTAACAGGCTGTAACAATAAGGTTTGAAAATTTGTTTTTTTTTTAAAGTAGTTTATTTCCTGATCCAAGCACAAATTTTCACAGTGACCTAGTTGTAGTTTTCATAACAGGGATTAAATAGTTTGTAACTATGGATCTGTATGGACACCTGTTTTCTAACAGTCAATGTATTGCACAGCTCGTTTTGTGATGCACTACGTGTGCTTAGTAAACAGGTGCTTTATCTGGTCATGTAAATTATTAATGTAAATGCCAAAATTTCCTAGGAGTGGCATTCACTCCCAATTCACTCCTTTTGCACCTGAGCTCTGCATTTCTGGCCTAAACATCCAAACCAGACTCCTTCAAGAATACTAGGCATACCACTTCCGGGAATTCTTCCTCGTAGGGTAGCACCATCGTGAAGAGACCAAGCCACGACCCCTTTTTACAGTATCAGCTGTCATATTTTGGTAAGTCTTTATTCATTAACACAATGAAAAGCTTTGGGGCATTGAAATAGTTTTTCACAGTTTTATTGAATGAATGTGAGGGTAGGTAGGATGCCAGCTGGATTAAGTATCAGGGTGGGTGGGTGGCAAGGTGGGTAGAGTAGCCGAGTGGGCTAGATGGCAGGGTGGTAAGAGGCCAGCTCAGTGTAATGATATGTAGAATATCATTTGTGTATAATTTAATAACCAAACTGTAAGCAAAGATAGGTGCCGTTTGCATAGACTGAGATTCTAGCATCTGACCACAGGTGGCGTGGTGACAGGAGTAATTCACTGGAAGACAGGCCTCATGGAGTTAGGAGGTAATCTCCTGGACAGTACAGAGAGACAGAATCTGGACAACAAGCACAGAGTACAGTCACATATCGAGCAGCCCCTGAGTCAACAGTTATTAATAAGAGTTAACCATAGTTGTTTGTATTTAGCCGTAATATCCAATTGTGATCTTGCATCATAGAAACCCTTTAGTGATTTAGTTAATCAATAAACAGCTTTGTTCATTTACAAAGCCATATGTTCTCTGATCACTTAAACTATAAAGACCTCGCCATCCGTGCATACAGAGAACATTACACTCAGTAGGGTGGAAAGACAGGTAGGGTGGTGAGGTCAGGTTCGGTTGGCAGTGGCACGTTGGAAGATTTGGGTGAACTAAAAGGTCAGGGGGGAAGTTAGGGAGTCAGAAGGTCAGGAGGGTAGTCAAGGTGGGGGTCGGGGCTGCCGGGGATTAGGGGGTGGTTTGAGGGTTGGGGGGAGGGGGAGAGTCAGTGGGTGGCAGGGGTCTTCAATCTGAGTGGTTATGTACAGTTACGCAGGAGTTAGAACTGTTTTATTTCTGTCCAACATTTCCTGGGTAACCATCGAAGTAAAGAAGTTGGAATTCTCCAAAACTCTCTAGCTCACAGTCAGAAGACCTTTTCGGAGGGGTGCAGGGGTCTTGCGTTCAAACATCCTGCGCCATTCCCATGTAGTCAGTGCATGGAGACTTCTGAGAGGTCCCAGCAGAACACTTTGTGGGATACCTCTGGTGTGAGATTGGAAGCTGTGGGCCAGTGTTTTATTGTACAAATTTCAGTTCCATGCTGTTCAGGAATGGTGTGAGGAACTGCCCTGATATAATTGGCTACTCTTTTCAATCAAAAAACAAATTGACAGGTATTGATGGTACTGTTGTGTTACTGTTGCAGAAAGTGAATCATTTATGAGATTTTTAGGGGCTAGTGAGGATTTATGGATTGGTTAGGTCTTAGGTTTATGGGGGTTTAAAATTAAAAGAAATGTTTAATCTATGTGCCATACAAAAAAGAAATGAACAACATTTATAGTCCCAAGAACAATGAACTGCTGGTGCCAATCAGGATGATGTTTGCATTTGTCCTGCCTGCTGACCCTGAAGTCAGACAGACAGCAATCTCCATATAATTTGTCAAGTTGCTACCACACAATAATAATCTTGTATTGTCACAAGTATGAAGTTACTGTGAAAAGCCCCTAGTCACCACATTCCGGCGCCTATTTGGGTAAGCTGGTACGGGAATTTAACCCACGCTGCTGGCCTTGTTCTGCATCACAAACCAGCTGTCTAGCCCACTGAGCTAAATGCACCAACCACACACTTCATAACATCCGTTCAAAATATCAGGCAATCTCTTAGCCAGTGCTGTATTGGTCACTGTGTTGTGGAGTTTTGATTGTATCTTCAGGGCCGGGTATCCACCCGTTGAGAATGGATAATTAGATTTTCACAGTTTTCTATTCTCTTAATAGAAAAATTTAGGAAAAGATGAAAATTATCAAAGATTTGTCGACCAACTTTCAGCCTCAGCTTCTGCCAACTGAGGACTATTGAACAGATAGCAGCTCAATACTAGGTAGCATTTCCTTGAATAACGTTTACTTAATATCATTCTTTCTGCCTCGGCTGAGAAAGTCTACAGTGTGATAGTTCCTGGGCTGGATTCTCCATTTCAGAGACTAAGGGTGGAATTCTCCATTGGCTGACGGTGAAATCGGGAAACGGGATTGGGTGGATAATAGGCTCCATCGGCAAAATCACAGCAGGCGCAGGTATGACGCCAAATCGTAAATCTCTGTCATCTTGAAAGCGGCGTCAATGCGGTCCGAACGCACGTATAGTAAACACTGTTTGCATATCATTAGTGGGCCTGACCCGATATTCTCCGGGGCCTCCGCGATTCTTCCGCCTCCAATGGGCCGTGTTCCTGACGGCGCGGTTCGCTTGTGCTTTTAAAAATCGTGAAACCGGCATCATGGCTACTGAGGGAGAGGGGATACAGAAAGTTTCCAGCATTGCCATAGTTTGCTGCCAGTTGCACCGCTGGCCGGGGGTTTTGCCAGGGCTGGTGGGAGTAGCGGGGGGTGGCCAGGAGGTGGGCTGTGGGGTTGGGGTGGAGGGGCACGGAACACCATTGTCGCAGCCGGGAAGGCAGCCATGCAGCTGCACATGCTGCTGACAGCCCACTGTGAACACAGGTCGTAGAGGTGTCCACCCCCCCCCCCCCCCCCCCCCCCCCCCCCCCCCCCCCCCAGGCCACCCCCCAAGGTGCCCTCTGGCCTAGGCCGACCTATCAGCTGTATGGGCGCGCTCCAGCACAACCAGTGCCATCTTGTTGACTGAGATAAGTGTGTGTGAGGATTGTATGTTTATATGTGACTGCAGCTTGTCAGCCTCCCGAGTGTTAGTCAAGGATATGGCAAATCCCGCCGGTTTTTCATTGGAATCGATTGCCATATCTTACTACTGTTTCCTATCTGGTGCCTGACTGACACACTCTACTTCTTAAACTAGTGAATCTATTTGCTGCTTCACTGGGATAGGGTAGTAAGCTTTGGAGGTGGTTGGCTGTTGTTATATCAAAGATTCTTGAGATCTTGGTGAGCCTCAATCTCATGAGAGTGGGGATCTATGATGACTTGATAGGTGGTGGTATTAACACTATTTCCTGCTCATGGAAGAAAACACAGTAAAGCTCAGGACCAGCATTGATAAAAGACACTACAAGGTCTTTCTAGGCTTCGGAAATAAGGGGCAGGTTTCTCCGAACTGTCAACCTCATTTTCCGGCAAAGTGTGCTCCCGCCAGCAGCGGGATTCTCCATTCCCTCAGCCGGCAGGCAAATGGGGGGCACGATTCTCCCATATGGGGAGAAATCCGAGCGGGTTTGACGCCAGCCCCCCCCCCTTCCCGACCGGGAACCGATTCTGGTCCCCAGTCGGGGCTAGCATGCCGACGCCGTAAACTCCGGCATCGCGGGCTTAACGAATTTCGTTAAGCCCGCTTGCCAGAGTTAGCGCCGGCTGACGCGTCATATGACGTCAGCCGCGCATGCGCGGATTGAAAGACTCCAACCCGCGCATACGCGGATGACGTCATCGCGCATTTGCGCGAAACCCACGCATGCGCGGGCCGGGATGCCCCTCAGCCGCCCCGCGTATTGATACTGCGGGGCGGCGGAGGGACAAAGAGTGCGCGGGCATCGGGCCCGCTGCCCGCGATCGGTGCCCACCGATCGCGGGCCCATGGCACCCTTGGCACGGCCGTGGTACTGCCATGCCAATCGGTGCCATGGTTTTAAAGATCGAGAGTTTACGGCCGTTTTTACGAACGGCCAGACCAGGTGTGTTTGCCGTTTGTAAAAACAGCCGTAAAGGGCTGGGAACTCGGCCCATCGAACAGCTGAGAATCGCTGCCGGCTGTATAAAAAACGACGGCAGCGATTCGTATCGGGAGTCGGGCGTGGGGGGGGGGGGGGGGGGAGAATAGCGGGAGGGCGTCGGAACAGCGTGGCCGTAAAATTTTACGAGCCAAGCTATTCTCCGCACCGTCGTGAGTGCGGAGAATCGCGCCCGGGGTTTCCCACTGCAGGCCACCCCACTCCGCCGGGAGACACGCGGGCGTGGGTGCGCTGTTGGTGGGGCAGAGGATCCTGCTGATGGAGAATGCCGCTGAAGGACTCCAGGGGTTGTCAATTGTTTCATGGTGGACCGTGGAGTTTATGTCACATGCACTCAAAACCCCAGAGCTGTGCAGGTTGTGGAATCCTCTATACTGTCAGCCATGTGCTTGAAACTGCTCAGTATACTCCGTTGCGACTGTCGTAACATTTTCTGCTTAGAAAGCAGCTTTTTATAAAAACAGGGACCCTGAAGTTTGCCCCAATCTCAGCAGAAAATGGATGTGTGCCCAGTTTCTGGGCAGTTGGTTTATTTTCCTGTTAAGCCACCGCTACCTGCTCTGTGAATCACTCTGTGAACTTTCCACAAAAATCACTGACAAACAGCAGGCAGCTGAGATGCTCCCAAGCTGCTTCTGAATAATTGGTGTCTGCAAAGATATTTCCCTGGAAGCCAACTCTGTTTGGTGTGATAAATAAAGAGAAAGATTAAAGCAATAAGCGTTATGATGCTGCCTAAATAATAACATGGAACACATGTTCCATTCTGCGTGATCCATGACAACGAATTTCCATGTCTGCTTTGGTTCCACTGAGCAATTCAATGGAAAGGACGATAAAGCAAAAAGTAGGATCCAATCTTTGAGCTGGGACCAGTCTACCTGCTGCCCTATTCTTCCATATTCACTGTACCCATCCACCAATTGCTGCCTATTGTGGATCTGGTTACTTGGGTTGAGGAAACACAACCTCAACATTTGCTGATAACAAGTAGGTGATTTGGCAAAGAGCGTGAACAGTCCGCACCCTGGACATATGTTCTGCTGTTTTGTTTTCAGATTTCTTGGCTCCTGGTCCTGAGTGACAGACTGGTCACAATGCACACAGCAAGAATCATCACATGTTGTAAACATCCCCCTCCAGCTCTGGCACGAACACCAGCAGCTCTCTTCAGCAACAGAATAAAAACCGATATCAAACAATACCATTAATATATGTGCTTAATGGTTAAGTGCTATCTAAAAGCTGAAAGGGTTGGTTCCCGAGCATCCAATGTACCTCAGTGCTGCCGAGCTGCACCCACCTTCTCGAACCTCATCTGGCCAGACTGGAAACCATCGGAATTTCCAAGCACTGATTATTTAGAAATGCCAGTTATTCCCGCTGCACAAACTCTTTTTCCGGGACTACCTAAAACTTACAGAAGTGTTGACCATAGTCAGGCCTCTGCAATAATGTTGGCCAGAAGTCCTCCAGGTGCAATAGCCAATCCAGTGATCACGTCAGTAAAATAAAATGATTATCTGTATGTTTGCACCCTCTGATCGGAATAGAGGATCAGAGACAGCCTGGCTGTACAGGGCCTAAGGCCAACTTCTTTTGTGTTCTATTAATATGGGCACCCCACCAATTATACAAAGAAATATGAAGGGGGCAGGCTTACTTAAATCACTGACTTTTAACTGTGACCTTTTGCACTGCTTTGAGAGAAACAGAAAAGTTTTGTTCAAATAAGTCAGAGCCTTTCGGGCAAGGTATCTTTCAATGCATTATTTTGTCTTTATGATGCAGGATGATCATCACGACTATTGTGAACTAACTTTATTGCTAAGACATTTAAAAAACATCAACACACAACTGCAAGGCATCTGCAGCCTGGTTACAAACTACTCTAACATGTGTTTTCTGACCTTTGACCTCCATGTATTTCAGAGTGTACCATATTGTATTGAATTCTGGAGTCCAGTACTACAATCTATCATTATCATGACATGCACAGTCCAACAAAAGAGGCTGTTACCTTTGCAGAATGAATGAACTGGGCTTGATAACCACAATGTCTCGGAACTTCCTGCTAATGGCGAGTAGCCACGGGGTGCTGATTTTAAAAGAGAATTATGTGCAATTACCTACGCTCCAATGATGCGATGAACCTTCCTTCCTCTGCAGCAACCTCGGGCCTCCAGCGCCCTGGTCTGCGCAGGCTTCAGCGCAGCGCAGGTTGAGCGCAGCCCCGCCCCTTAGGAAGTGGGGAGGAAACCAAAGCATCCGGAGGAAACCGGCACAGTCTTTAGGACTGCTGCCTCACAGCGCCAGGGACCTGGGTTCAATTCAGGTCTTGGGTGATTATGTGTGGACTTTGTTCGTTCTCACCATGTCTGCATGGGTTTCCTTTGGGAGCTCTGGTTTCCTCCCACAGTCCAAAGATGCGCAGGTTAGGTGGATTGGCCATGCTAAATTGCCCCTTAGTGTCCAGGGATGTAAAGGGCAGGTTCCCGAGAGAGGGTCAGTGCAGGCTTGATGGGTTGAATGGCCTTCTTCTGTACTGTAGGAATTCTATAGCTCTATTCTATGATTCTAGGAAACCCATGCAGACACGGGGAGAATGTACAAATGCCACACAGTCACCCAAGGTCCGAATTGAACAGGGGTCCCTGGTGTTGTGAGGCAGCAGTGCTAACCAGTGTGCCGTGCCACCTTGTTACCATGTTAAATATGTTTCTACCTCGTTTACTTCAACTATTTTATTCATTTATAATTATGTCAATTAAATTTTGTGTTTTGGTGTTTCAGTAAGACATTTGTAGAAGCTTGTAAAGTTTAATGTGAACCAATATTGACAAAAATAATTCAATAAATACAAACGTTGAAACCAGTTAACATTTAACTTAACGTTTAACTTTGTCAGCTGAACAATGACATATTGGGCAGCACGGTAGTATGGTGGTTAGCATAAATGCTTCACAGCTCCAGGGTCCCAGGTTCGATTCCCGGCTGGGTCACTGTCTGTGCGGAGTCTGCACGTCCTCCCCGTGTGTGCGTGGGTTTCCTCCGGGTGCTCCGGTTTCCTCCCACAGTCCAAAGATGTGCGGGTTAGGTGGATTGGCCATGCTAAATTGCCCGTAGTGTCCTAGAAAGTAAGGTTAAGGGGGGGGAGTTGTTGGGTTATGGGTATAGGGTGGATACGTGGGTTTGAGTAGGGTGATCATTGCTCGGCACAACATCGAGGGCCGAAGGGCCTGTTCTGTGCTGTACTGTTCTATGTTCTATATGTTCTATAAAACAACCTCAACTTTTACAAATTTCTTGCAGTAAAATATATTTTCTCACGTAAGCACATGGGGCATGATTTAACAAAATAAAGTTCCATAGCGAACGAGTTTAGCCACGTGTTCCCGGCGCTTGCAGCACCGAGAAACACATGGTTATATAACGCCACCCACATTAAATAGGGGACCTCAGCAGCGAATGCACAGCTGAGGCTGCAGATAGCACTGAGGAGCTCTGCCCGTCAGAACTTCTCAGTGCAGCGAGAGATCGGGACGTCATTTCTAAATAGCGCACAAGTCTCAGAGGACTCCCCCGCTAACCCCGACACCCCCAAGCCCCTATGGGAGGGTTCACGACCCCCCCACCCATGCCGTACAGCCAACACCTGCACAGGACACCTCCAGCCTGATTGCCAGCACACACAAAATGCCAGCTTGGCACACAGGCAGTGACACCTTAGCCACGCTAGGCTGGCACCCAGGTGGTGCTGCCATGGTGCCAGGCTAGCACAGCCAGGCTCGTACGGCCAGGGTGCCAGGATGGCAGTGCTAGGGTGGCACCAGCAGTACCAGGGTACCACCCTGCCTAAAGGGCATGTACCTGGGGGCCTCTGATCTCCTGGGAGACACCCATGAGTGCCGTCCCTGTCTGGTCCCCTTTTGTCAAGATCAGTGCTGAATGGCACTCACCCAAGGTCTCTGAGGCAAGGGAGATAGATCCCATGCCTGGGTTAACTCAGGTATCTACACATTAAAGTGAGACTAGCTAATATGCAGCTTTACTAAAAAGTGTTCCCAACCATAATGGTAATCCTGCTCAATGTCTGAAAGTAGCAGCTGCTGAAACGTAGTGTTCTGGCACACATCTCCTCTGACATCATTTTGAGATTCCCCTTGGCAGTACTCTCTTAAGGTGGGTGATGGATTCGCTGCAATACCTGTCAGACAGAAAGTTCACATGAACTTACTGGAGGCTTACGTATGTTAAGTAAGGCATTAAACTTTGTTGAACCATTTGACTTAATCACTGAGGTTTCTGAGGATAAACATTACATTAGGGAGACTTGTAAACAACTCAGCTTAAAATGCATTTTAAAATTAATTTACAAGATGTGGGCATCGCTGTTTAGGCCAGCATTTATTGCCCATCCCTAGTTGTCCTTCAGAAGGTGCTGGTGAGTTGCCTTCTTGAACTGCTGCAGTCATGGAGGTGTAGGTACATCCATTGTGCTGTTCGGGAGGGGCTTCCATGATGTTGCCCCAATGATAGTGAAGGAATGGCGATAAGGGAAGTCAGGGTGGTGAGTTACTTGGAGGAGAGCCTCCAGGTGGTGGGCTCCCAGGTATCTGTTGCTCACGTCCTTCTAGATGATAGTGGTCATGGGTTTGGAAGGTGAGTTACTGCAGTGCACCTTGTAGATGGTACACACAGCTGGCACTGTTCATCGGTGGTGGAGGGTTTGAATGTTGTGGAAGGAGGAACAATCAGATGGGCAACTTTGTCCTGGATGGTGTCGAGCTTCTTGAGTGTTGGTGGAGCTGCACTCATCCACGCAAGTGGAGAGTATTCTATTACACTCCTGAATTGTGCCTTGTAGATGGTGGACAGGCTTTGGGGGGTCAGGAGGTGAGTTATTCGCTGTAGGTTTCGTAGCCTTTGACCTGCCCTGGTAGCCACAGTATTACTATGACTAGTCCAGTTCAGTTTCTGATCAGTGGTAGCGCCCAGTATGTTGATAGTGGGGGATTCAACGATGGTAATGCTATTGAATGTCAAGGGGCGATGGTTCGATACTCTCTTGTAGGAGATCGTCATTGCCTAGCACTTGTGTGGCGCAAACGTAACTTGCCATTTGTCATCCCCAAGCTCGGATATTGTCCAGGTCTTGCTGCATTTGGACATGGACTGCTTCATTATCTGAGGAGTCACGAATTGTGCTAAATATTGTGCGGTTATTCGCAAACATCCCCACTTCTGACCTTATGATGGAAGGAAGGTCATTGATGAAGCAGCTGAAGATGGTTGGACCAAGGACATTGCAAAATCCAAATGTACTTCAGCTCTGAATCACTGGGAGGACAGGCGTGCTAACATTTGTGTCCTTGACGGAGTAAGAGAACCAGTATTGAGGCCATGATCATCCAAAACCAGAGTGTGGCGACGAGGGGCTTATCACAGTAACTTCTTTGCTGTATTAATGTAAGCCTACTTCTGACAAGAATAAAGATTCTTCTTATTATTATCTGCTGAGGTTGACGAAGCAGGGGCCATGGTCGGTCTTGAACCTGTTAATGGTGGACCTCTCTTTCCTTGGAAGGTTAAAACCAGGCAGCTGTTGGGCTGGCTTTGAGACCATATACTTATTTCTCATTTCTAATCATTTCCATTAATTCCAGGTGGAATCTTCCAACTCAGACAATAATAACTGCTTTCAAAATACAGCTACACAAAGTGCTCAGCAGATTGTCAGAGCTTCACATTGAGATGGGGATATCAGTTTTAGACTTAGAGGTTTATCTTTTTCTCCTGGAAGCGGGTACTAGCCTTTTGCCATAGCTCGAGGGGCTCCACTCCACATGCTTGATGACCAGGAGATCCTCCCACAGTTACCACGTGCCTATCAGAAGGATTTACAGGTTGATAATCAATCATGGGTGTGTTATGAAGTTACTTTCCGTATCCATCAAGTCTTGAAGTGGGACTTGAACCCAGAGCTTCTTGGGTGCGATTCAGCAGACCAAAGTTTTGGGCACATGTGGCGGGGAGTTTCGTGACTGCTGCATTGGCGAGGTCGCAGCCTGTATTCAATGGCACTTGGTTCCAAAAATGAGCCCCCGCAAGATTCTCAACATTACTGGCTCCCTTACCGTCTGATTCGCCTGACGCGCGCCTCAGCTGCTCACCACTAACAAGAGTTAAACGCTTTTAAACGCTCCCTCACCACTCATCCCCAGTCAACTCACAGCTGCCCTGGCCAGGCTTCTCAACACTCTGCATGAGAGGCAGGACACCCTGTTTCCCCAGGTGGTGAGAGGACCAGAGGCAGGGTGGGCAATGCCGCTTGGGAAGCAGTGGCAGCTGCTGCCAGTGAGGGAAGCATGACAAGGAGGACTGCCGTCCAACGCCGGAAGAAGACCAACGATGTCTGCCGAGCTGCAATGATAAGTTACCACCTCTCTCTTGGCATCAGTTCTGCCTGCCACCGATCAGATTCCCAACACCCCCCCCAATCGACTGGCTGACACCTCGCATCCTTCCCACATCCGTTCTTCATGCTTGTTCCTCAGCACCCCTTGGCATCCACCAGCACAACCCCTTCGTGTCCAGATGGGTTGCTCACAATGCCACCTGCTATAGCCCTCCCACTGTCGACTCAAGTGTGCAGCTCACAATGCCCCCTCTTTGTCCTGCAGGAGAAGGTAGCCCATAATAAACAGGAAAGGGCAAAGATGGGGGGAAGAATCCCAGAGATTCGAGACCTCACCACCTATGAGGCATGGGCCGTGGAAATCACAGGGTTGCCCGAGGAGTGGAAATTTACTGACAGCAAGGTTGGCTTGCGCCAGAGAGGTGAGGATCCACTGCCCCTTCATGTAGATAATCTGTCTCAAGTGAGTTGTTCCCTCTCAGGAGAATTTGAAGATGGTGAGGGCCTCCCTGGTCTACCTGTCATGTCGTCACCTATCCTCCTTTCTCCACCTCCTCCTCGAGCTCTGCCTCCAGCCCCTCCTGGTCAACCTCTTCACCTTTCTCCACAGACAAGGCCGCATGCCCCTGTGCCTCCTCCTGCTTCTCCTCCTTCAACATGTCACACCACTGCTATGCCAGATTGTGTAGGGCTCAGAAGACCACTAGTTGGGCGATACTCTAGGAAATGTACTGTAAGGCATCGCCAGAGCAGCCAAGGCACTGGAATCACATCTTGAGCAGCCTGATGCACCGCTAAACGACAGCACGGGTGGCGGCATGGTCCTCATTGTATAGGGTCACCGCCTCGGTCTGAGGTCTTCACACCGGCATCATCAGCCATGACCTCAGTGGATATTTCTTAATCCCAACAACTCAACACGTCATCCTGGGGTGGTCCTGGAAGACACCCGGGATCTCGAGTGCCCCAGGATGTAGCTGTCATGCACGTTCCCAGGGTAGCGGGCAAACACATGCATGTTTCTGAGGTGGTGGTCGCACACAATGTGAACATTCAGGGAGTGGAACCCCTTCCTGTTAATATAGGGCACTCCTTGATGCCTCAGTTCTTGTAGGATGAATGTGATATTGTCTGATGCCCGGGCATACAGAGCATCTGCCACCTCCCGGATGCCCCTGTATGCTGATGACTGTGAGATGCCACACAATCCCCACTTCAGCCCTAGAATGACCCAATGGCATAGAAGATGAGGGCTGCAGTGAACTTCGTGGCCATTGATTCATTCAAGGAGCGGGCGTTCCCCTCCTCCAAAGGGTGTGAGGACATGGCACAGGTGCCGCACTGTCTCTCTGCTGAGACACAGTCCTCTGTGGCACATGCTGTCCTGTACACCTTGGGCCGTCGTGGCCTCTCCTTCTGGGGCCCTCCTCAGCCTAATGGGTGGCCAGTTCTTCATAGTCTGTGGCGGACACCTAAACATGGGGTGCTGCCTCCAGCTTGTGTTGTTGACGTTGCTACAGAGTCTGCCCACCACAGCCGCCACAAGCACAGTGAGGCCAGCCTCTGCGGGATCCATACCAGCCAACATTATTTTATTTGAAGGATTTGGAGAAGGAGAAAGACTGACAAACAGTTAGAGCTTCCATCCCGCGATCCTCAAATCCCTCAAGCCTCCCCACCCTTACCATGACTGCCCCATCTTCCCTCAAAGTGGTATCTAGTCAGCCAGTTGTGCTGGCAAACCTTGCTTTGCGCACTCAGCCCTCTCACAACAGCAGCCCCTATACCCCAGACCTCTGCTCAGCCACCCTCCATTCATCCACACACTTACCCTTTGGCCGCGAGAGGAACCAGCTCTTTACTGATTGTTGCCAGCTGTCTCTATGGTGCTGACACCCCTAGAGTTCAGGCAAATTGTTCAGGTATCAGCGTTTGTTGGACATGAAGTGCGCTAATCATCCTGAGGAATGACTCGTGTGCACTTGAGGAGGCACTTGAGAGTTGGGAGCGTGAAGTGCTATCACTTCAGCTGTGAAGCCAGAAACTGCTCACAGTCAAAGGGAGTGAACTTGACTTTCAGGAGAGAAGCTGCAGCAGGGGCTCTCCAGGGAGTTTGGTGGGACAGACAGGCTACAGCTGTCATTGCCCCTGTTAATGGCCTCCACAATATTTAAAGATGGCTTGAAAGCCTCACAGCTGCAAAGCCCCTCAACCCCCTGGCCCAGGGCCGACCCCCGACCTAGAACGCTTCAGCCCCCCCAACCAAGCCCATCCCCCTTGAAGGGTCCCCCTCCCCACCACAGCACTGGGTCATCAGTTCCAGTGCCCCTGAACTGCATGCCGGAAAATGGAAATGGTTACTCACCTCCCCAGTTCCCCTCAGAAACCATTGCGCCAACTTCACGTTTTGAAAAGGAGTACCAAACGACCCCCACGTGACCTCCTGCTGGGGAGTCAGGCAATCCCCAGAAGGCCACTGCATTTGACTTTAATCTAGTTAATGAGATTGAAATGACTGCAAATTAGGGTTCATGATATTCTCGCCATTTTTGCTCGAGATCTGGAATTTGCCATCGGGAGTGGGCCGGATGGATTGCAAAATGTCTGAATCGCGCCGTCTATCTCAGAAGCAGGGAGGCTACCATCGTGCCACAAGATCTCCCAGGGTAGCAGCAGAACTCCAATGAAGCTTCATCATTTGAGCCTTGCTGGCTTTAAGATAATCATAAATATGTGTCTGGGAACATTTTATTAGCAATGCATTCAGGTTCCTGGGACTGCCATTTATTTACTGGCACCATGGTGATGATTTCTATTTATAGGCAATGAGCTTGAAGATTTTCTGCCTCATGCAGCAACATCACGTTGACAATCAGCTGTTGAAGCGTGAAGATGGAAAGCTTTGCAATCACTGTGTTAGGCGTCATCACCATTATGCCACCCAATTAATTAGAGGTACCAGGTCTCTGTTAATAATGCCAGTCAAGTTCATTTTTAGAAGCTTGTCTGAAACTTTTTATCAAAGGCACCAAGGTAGCAAAAAAGGCTGGTTATGTCAGAGAGTTCTTTCCAGCTCATCCCGTCTCATATAATACTGTGTGTTTGGTGCACTTATTGTTGATAGCAAACATGCTTGTTACAAAATCTGAAAAGGATCCACTGATCAGAGTTTATATCACCCCCTCCCCCGCGACAGGTTCTGAGGCAGGGGGAAAGCGGAGTGAAGTTGCACAAATGGTATTTCCTCTGGATTCCTGGCCACCCAGACCTTGGAGCGATTTGATGCTGGGGCAGGGAGGGCCTTGGACAGGAAGCCCGCCCTTGTCCCAATTAAGACCCTTGAGTGGCCATTCAATTTTGAGACTGGCTGGCGGATGATATCTTACAGGGCTGGGGAGGGGAGGTGGTGGGAGGCAAGAAATGAAGGGAGTTATATCTTGGGCGAGAAGGTGGCGGGGCTGGGGGGGGGGGGGGGGGCACCTCTCGCAGAAGCTCCTTTCTGACTGGGGAGCACTCTCCCCTTAAGGCCCGGTGACCTCCAGACCTCCCTCCAGGAGTCAAATTAATTTTTATTAAATGTCATTCTGGGATTTTTCTTACTCCGAGAAAACCATACAGATCAAAAGTCCTCTTCCCAACGCAAAGATGGTAGAATAGAACACTGATGTTGCTTCAGGATTATTTTCCCCATTTGAGTGATTTCTTCAGCGTTGGAGTCATAGTCGGAGACAAAGGGGGTCAGCATTGCATGGAAAGCTTTCATAGGAGCAGATAATTGGCAGCGCTATGTACAGCTACTTGCCTGCTGTCTTTAGGCAAGGAAAGAAAAAATGGCAAGTTTAAATCTAGTTTCCAACTTTCCCAGTGCAATCCTCAAGTATCACTAAGGTTGCTTCTTCACGTGGTTGAGTGCTAACACTCACCTGGTTTGTTTCCTCTCTGGGTTATTGGGAGCCAACTTATCCCATTAGAGGAATGGTAGTGAGGAAACCTCTGTGTCTTGTGAAATGTTGTGCATTTGTGTGAGGCACTCAATATAGATTTTACGTGAACAAGACTTGAAATTTGTCCTCTAACTTCTTTTTTCTAATGTTGAAAACCTTCAAGTAGAAAATAAAAGGAGCTAAAAAAAAAGGGCATTCCATGAAGGCAGCTGACTGAACAGTACTGATGCATCTTGGAAAAGTAGTTACTCCGTACATGCATGTACTGCACAATTCTACTCAGTCACAGATGTGGCTGAAACATCAGGTGCAAGCGTAAACTTTTGGAAAGATTGAGACCGTCAAGTAGAACTGTATTAAAGGTACTATAAGACACACAGACAAGTTGGTGGACAAATTTAAGCATGAAGTGTGTTTAAATGTGCTTAAGTTACTATGTGGAGTGGGGGGGGGGGGGGGGGGGGGGGGGGGTGACGGGGTTTGTGGGGGGGGGGAATTGAATAGGCCCCAAAAGCAGGCATGGGGATTACATTGTGCAGTTAATCTCTTCCTGTTAATTACAAATCAGGTGGGAAAGTATCCTCCTCTGCTTGTAGTACACCTGATGGCAGGCTGTGGCCTCCAAGATACTAAGGTGGTCACGATGCAGCAGAAGATGACTAATATTGAGACATGCTCTGGAAAGTATTGCAAGGTACTTTCAGTACAGGAAGCAAAAGCATTGCTGAAGCACCATGGTGGTCTGCTCAGTGCACTTGTGTGGGGCTTCATTGTATTCATACTGAAATGCATGTGTGATTTGCGCAGCGGATCCACCAGCCAGTGGGGCAGCAGATAAACCTCGTCGCTCAGTAGCTACCTTCAGATTTACTGGGGCGCTCGAATATTGATGGTACAGTACACTGGCACAGAATAAAGACATCATGACTGCTGCCAGGTTACTGGGCACTGACCTGCATGATTTGCTGCTTAAGATCATATCTCAGTTGGGTGTAGAGTGAGTAGATTACATTTTCATTCCAGAGTTGGCAAGCAGCGTTTACATAGTGCTATGCCCCTAGTCAGTGGCACCCTGAACCATGAGGAAATGTGCTGTCCTAGAGAAGCCGTGTGTGTTCATTTTGTCTGCTTGTCTCTGGCAAGAGAGAATTAAATATAATTATCTCTCTCCCTTACACAATAATGGGAAGCAATGTATCGCCTCCTGCACCCTGGAAGGAGACATAACACAAAGGTTTAATTGCCATAGTCACCATCAATAATGCTACCTTGTCCTGTTCTGAGATTGAGTTGTAGCAGGTAACAGATTTCAGTCTGTCCTTAGTGAAGTTGAAACATTGCTTCCTGAACACCTGGGGCAGACGGGGCCTCTTGCTGATTCTCTTCCCACTCCTCCTCTCTCTTATAGTAACTTGTTCTCCTCTACGTTCCCTCTCTTCATTCTCCAAGTCGTGCTCTATTCCATGACTGAGAGCAATGGATTAATGCAAAGAGTTCATCAGCACTTACCACAGCACTCCCTGGAGACTTTTGTAACTTGAAACAACTATAGCGAGCACTTGTAAAATTATCGTACCAGCCAGAAGAAATCACTTGTATGTAGTTGATGATCTTAAATAGCACTGGCCAAGATCCTTGATACTGCTGAATGTTGTTTCTTTTTTTTTCCTGCTTCCTCTGTTCCTGCTCCCATTTGATAGCACACACTATTCCTTGAGAAGATATACAGTTATGCGAGGGTTAAGAGCTAATGTACACTGAAGCATTGATCTTCACTGTTGGCCTCAAATCAACATTGCACAATGACTGACATCTTGATCTTTCTGTTCTGTTAACGCCTGACAGGTGTTCACAGGAAATGTACAGCAATATGGCATCTGGCAGGTATTACTCCATAAGTGTACACGGGCCACAAAAAACATTTTCAAGCTTTTAGGGCACTTGCAATTTCTCACCGAGGATCTTTTATGTCCAACTAAGAAGGCTTTGTTTTAACATCGCATCCAAAAGACAGCCCTGATGACAATGTCACACTCCCTTCACACTGCACTGAATTGGTCAAGTTTCAGGATTGCAATTTTAACTTCCTGCCATCTGCTTTGCAAGTGAGAGAGCATTGAGCCAAGATTGATATCTGAGAGTTACCTTCGGATCAAGGATAGTTACAAGTTGGAATAATTAAAACTCATAGTTTCTGCCTATAATCTTTTCCAATAGTCATTCAATATTGTATTTTACCTCAATCATCTTTAGTGTTGACATTGAGGAGTGGATCTTTACTTTGTACCATTGTGTGAATTGGCTGAAAGCTACCCAACGGCTCCTTTTACATCCCACCTGGTTTCTATTCCCATTGAATGAGCTGTCAGTTCACTGTCATCATTTGACTTTATCACACAGTCAAAATGCCCCCAGGGAGTCGAGACCAATTGCCTTCTTCTGTTTACGTGCACATAATTCTGTCCACATTTTACATTCTTACCTAGATTTAAACATCTCAATTATAAATTCCTATGTCCACAAAAGGGAAGCTGCCCATCGAAAGCTATTGCTCTGTAATTGTAACCTCTGGCTTGTGATCTGATTCAGTGTCAATGTGATACCTGCAATAGAGGGAAATGGTCATAAAAGTTTGTATTATAAATGAGGACATTTAAATTTCTGATATAAACTGTTGACAGGGACATTTTCAAACATGTTGATTTATACATAATTGTATGTGTATAAAATTACTGTCCTACCACATATCAGGTAAGCATTACAAATGAAACTTTCTAATGGCTCACAAATGGAATGAAATTAGGCTGTTACTAATTTGTGACAATATATTATAATTATATTTTCCCTTTATTGGTTGTCTCCTCTTTTTCCCTGCTCTCATTTGATAGCATACACGATTGAGAAGCTAGACGTTATTCTGGTACTCAGAACTCTTGCCAATTCCACTCTGAACCACTCAGCAGAAACTACATACGAGCAAGCCATATTGAGGATCCCTCCAGCTTTCCTTTCATCCCTGGATGGTCTGGATGATCTTGGCACTCACTAAATCAATGAACTTTGGAGTGTAGAGGACTGTGGTCCATCTGGCCAGTCCTGACATCCAGGAGCTATTGTATACCAACAGTATGTTTCATACGTCAGTATGAAACTTTTCATCAGGGATTTATCCAGCTCTATCTTGAATTTTCTCACTCTCTTAGCAGTCCATTCACGCTCGATATAAATCATTTAAATCTAAACTGTCCATAATAGGGGAATTGGCTGAAGGTGCTGGGAATCATTCAAATACTGTACCTGTCAATGAAAAAAATCACTTGGTGCCAAATGCAAGTGTACAGCTGCATTGTCCCACTTGGCAGTCCAGTCACTTCCAGGACTATTGTGAAATATCAAAGGCTCCCTCAGTAAATGTACCCAGCTGATAAATGTCTTACTTTTAGAATTTTGTGCAGTTCAGCAAACTTTATTCCAATATAAAGCATTCTAATATACAAGCACAAATTTCGATTTTAAAAATAAATAATCAAAAATAAAGACAGTTAGTTATTTCTGCTGTGCCTAACGCAGAGTAATAAAAACGATTGCAGTTCAAATGAAAGGGCACTGATACTTAATGAAAAGGTTCGATATTAAAGTATTGATTGAGATGTCAAACATTGTTATCTAGGTTCACTTTTGCATGTGTGCGCATGTCAAAAATCATCATATCTTTCATAATAGCAGTAGATGCATTTTGACATTGTTGTTATTGATTGAAGATTTTTAGCAGCAACAGACCAGTCAATCAATTTGGAAAAAAATCATGGGTGGCATCTAAGCATACCATGTTTCATATTGATTCTGTTTTTGCTACCTGTGGTATTCTGTCTTTGTTGCTGATGATGCATATTATGGTTCAAAAGTCCAAATGTGGTGATAGTTGTTACCCTTCTATGAATGTATATGTGTAGCCATTCTCTGAAACTTTAAACCATCTTTGAAAGTCACCATAGTCCCAGAGGGCCACAGGCAGCTTTTCCCTCTGAGAGAGAGCTGACTTGTGGTGATTTAGCCTCGGGTCATCACATCTCAGGTGAGGGGCAAGGTTGAAAAGGCGGGCCTTCACAGATAACCTCAGCTGGTACAGAAATTGAACCCATGTTGTTGGCATCTCTCAGCATCACAAACCAAACACCCAGCCAACTGAGCTAACTGACCCCCTCTCTGGTAGGTAGCACATAAGTCAATAACATTAGATTCCATTATATCTTGTCTCCTTACTCTGCTCTGGAACCTCATGTCCCTCTTCTGATCCTCACCTAAAAAAAGTACTTTGACCTGACAAAACAATCTGGATTACTTGAAAGCTGCTTATGAGTAGTTAGGAATGATTTGGACCAGCAGCATATCATTCAGAGAATGAGAGAGTCAGGCTGGGATAGCAAATGGTACTTGTTGGCCATGACCAGTAGTTGGTGCTTAAAGAGCTAGACAACTAAACAATCTAAAAGTAAGATGTTGGGTCAGCAGACTGAAAAAAGTAACACATTTTGCATGTCAAAGGTTAACGAGGAAGATTAGAACTCGCACTTGCAACTCTATTTCGACCTGGATGATATGGGCTCAGGATTTAGCCTCACTGGAGTGAGTTGGTACAAATATCTGTAGTTATGGTGCAGTTATTTGAAAGGAAGAAGAGAGTAGCAATCTTCAAACACAATTCAACAGGAGATGTTTGGAACTGAGGTAGAAATTGAAGATTGGATGGAAACTAATGGTCAGTAAAAAAAAGGCTGATGTAGAAAACATTGCAGTGAGGTCTGACAAGAATTGGTTATTGAAATAAACCTCTTTAAAATAAATGGGTTTACTCCTCTGATAAGATAGAAGAGAAAGGAATTCAGATGAATACATTAAATGTTCAGACCTGTTAGCCCACATCATCATCGCAAGGTCATTTTCTGCTCTTTCGTGGCAAGGTAACCTGTGTAATGATGTGAAAGCACTAGTATAGTGTTGTCAAATTGTTGTTTCCTCAAAGCATAAATTGTTTGTCTGACCTTCACCATGACATTAGGAAAATAATTCAATTTCTAAATCTAATTTTCTTGGGGGAGGGGAAGCTGAAGAAATGTAGAAATAAATACATTGTAATTGTGTTTCAAAATTACAAACTGTGATACTTAATCTTATAATACATTTGAACTCTCTGCTCAGCACTTGTCACTCAGCATGTTTGTTGAACAATTACTTTCTACTGCTATGTTTAATAAAATATATCTTGACATGTTGCTGATTGGCATTTGATGACTATCTAACATTTTGAAATCAATCTGAATCCATGGGAGACCAAAGAATTTTTTTTTTTAAATTTAAGGGTGAGTATGGTCCCTATTATTTTATTACAGAATAATCAAAGAATAATGAATATTAGGCAAGCATTTTTCATGATCTGGGTGAAAATTGTCCTCAAAATGGCGTTAGTTTTTAGAAGTGTTTCGCTTGCTCCAATTTCCATTCAAACCTATTTACTTAACACCAAATGTAAAATATTCCATCAACCAGCATAATAAAGTAGCATTTTAGAACATGGCTGACGGAATGTAATGTCGGAGAATGTAAAGTTATGCCCTTTGGTAGGAAGAATAAAGGAGCTGAATATTATTTAAATGGAGAAAGACTGCAGAAAACTTCAGGACAGGGGATGTGGGGGTTCTCATGCATAAGTTACAAAAAAAACTGGCATGCAAGTTCAGCAAGTAATAGGGAAGGCAAATGGAATGTCGGCCTTTATTTCAAAGGGAATTAAATATAAAAATAGGAAAGTCTTGCTAAATCTGTACAAGGCACTAGTTCGACCACACCTGGAATACATTTTTTTTGCTTTATTCGTTTTATGCGTAGTGGGCATCGCTGGATGGCCCATCCCTGAGGGAATTAAGAGTCAACCACATTACTGTGGATCTGGAGTCACATGTAAGCCAATGTAGGCAAGGATGACAGATTCCTTCCCTAAAGGACACTATTGAACTACAATTGGCTATGGTTTCATGTCACCATTAGACTTTTAATTACAATTTTAAAAAAAAAACTTTAATTCCACCATCTGCTGTGGCAGGATTCAAACCCAGGTACCCAGAACATTACCCTGGGTCTCTGGATTATTAATCCAGTGACAGTACCACTACACCACTGCTTCCCAATGCCAACAGTTTTGGCCTCCTTATCTGAGGAAATTTATACTGGCATTGGAGGCAGTCCAAAGAAGGTTAACTTGGTTGATCATGGATATGGAAGGATTTTCTGATGAGGAGAGGTTGAGTAGGTAGGGACTGTACTCATTGGACTTTAGAAGAATGTGAGGTGACCTTATTGAGATATATAGGATTCTCAGGGGGCTTGACAGGGTAGATGCTGAAAGGTGGTTTACCCTTGTTGGAGGGTCGAAGACCGGAGGGCATAATCTCAGAGTAACGGGGGCACCCATTTAAGACAGAAATGCAGTGGACTTTCTTCTCCCAGAGGTTAATGAATCCGGAATTTGTCACAGAAGGTTATAGAGGCTGGGTCATTAAGTATGTTCAAGGCTGAGATAGCTGGATTTTTAATCAGTAAGGGAATCAAGGGTTATGGGAATAAGGTGGGAAAGAGCAGTTGAGGATTACCACATTAGATCAGTCATGATCTCATTGAATGGCAGAGCAGACTCAATGGGTCGAATGATCTACTTCTGCTCTGACATCTACTAGCCTTCTAACTTACAAACAAATTTGAAAAATGCAAGAACAAAAACTACCTTGATATATTTAAGAATGGCAATCTGGTGTAGTTTTAATATAATTGAAAACGGCTTTGTCACAAAAAATAAACACTTATTTGGATACACTAATTGTGTGTAAACTGATTTTGATCACTGAAAATGACTCTAAAAAAGATTATAAAGAACCATTTATTGTTCCATAAGTACAGTAGTCAATTTTGTATTAATTATTTAGAAAAGCTTTTAAAAGGTTCCCATTAGTACTGTTGTACCTCATAGTCCCACAAGGAGGCAAAATTAATGGAAAGATTTGTGGGTGGGATCAGCTGCCAGCTCAATGTATTTTAAATTGGTGCAAAAGATCATGGAAAGTTGATTAACGCTGAACATACTTTGTGCTTGAAACTCCTCGGTCTTGTGTACTGGTGTGGCCAAGTTATACTGCAAATGCAGCACAACCTAATGGAACCTCCAGAGTATTAACTCAACACAAGAACAAAACTTTGTAACATGGGGAACGTCAATTTTTGCTATTGTGAGCATAGTACAAATTCCAAACATGGTTTATTACTAAAACTAAAAAGAAGGGAAAAACCTGCGCTGTTTGTTAATTTGTCTGTGGAATGTAGATGCTGCTGGTAAAGCCAACACATTTATTGTCCATCTCTAAACATTCTTTTTTAAAAATTTAGAGTACCCAATTATTTTTTCCAATGAAGGGGCAATTTAGAGTGGCCAATCTACCTATCCTGCACATCTTTGGGTTGTGGGGGTGAAACCCACGCAGACACGGGGAGAATGTGCAAACTCCACACGGACAGTGACCCAGGGCCGGGATTCAAACCCGGGTCCTCAGCACCGTATGCAGCAATGCTAACCACTGTGCCACTGTGCTGCCCATCTCTAACCATTCTTGAGAGGGTGAACCAGCATCTTGAACTTCTGCAGTCCATGTGGTGCCATTAGGGAGGGTGTTTTAGGATTTTGATCGAATGGCAGTGAAGGAATGGCAATAAAGTACCCAGTCAGGGTGATGTGTGACTTGCAGGTGGAATTGTAGGTGCCCTTACTCCTGTGCATCTACTGCCCATATTCCTCTAGATGGCAGAGGTCAAGGTTTTGGAACGTGCTGATAGAAGGAGCCTTCAAAATCCTCAGGGTTTCTCAAAGTACTTTCCAGCCAATCAATCACACTTGAAGCTTAGGTACTTGTTTTGTCTGGAAATTCTACTACCAATTTATGCACAGCTAGATCCTACAAACAACCATAAGATGAAGTTCTTGGTAATCTACTTTCGATCGTATTAATTTGGTAACAAGTGCGAGCCAAGTTAACTAGGATTCTTATGTTCTTCCAATCTGTTAATGCTTTGATGAATATTGTGATGGCTCATGTACGTTTGGAGAAAACAAATTATATTTCACGATGGTCCTTTTATGAACTTGGTTTCCCTGGAAGATATTTTTTTGTAAAAAGAAACTTGCTTCCAGTAAATAATAATTTAACCAAGCTGTTTGGGATACAACCAAAAGAGTTAACAAGATGTTAATGACAGTGGATTGTGTGGGGTTCTCTTTCAAGCAATTTCAGTTTGCAGGAAATATTTCTTTCAAACAGAATTCAGCTGAAGCTCTTTATGCTGGATGAAAGGGTTTCAAACTCATGCTAACTGAAGGACTCTACTAATAGTGAGTTGGACCTATGGGATAGCCATGTTGAGAAGAGAGAGAAATCTCCCAGTCGCGTCCCACTGGAATCGGAGTGGGATGTGGCTGGTAATACTGGAAGAGGCCTCCCCCGGGATTTCAACAGCTGTTACGCCTTGCGATATTTTACCAAATCTTGCGAGATGTTGCGATCTGGGTCCCACCCACAATGGGCAGGACCCAACCAGTCTCGCACAGTTAAGTGGGTTTAAGAAGGCATTTAATTGTGCTTACGTCAGATCTAACCAACTCACAGCATCTGTCAGCCTCCCCAAGGAGACCCCAGCTGGGTGCCGAATAGTACTGGTCCACATAAATGTGGAATGGCACCTAGGGGGGCCTTCCAGGACACTGGGGGCCTCTGGGTGGTCAGGGACAGGGCAGGGCAACACCCTGGCTCTTCCCCAGGCACACGAGCACCATCACTCTGCTAGCCTGGTACCTTGGCACTGCCACCCTGGCACTGCCAAGCTGGAAGGGGTACTGACAGTGTACCAAGTGGCAGTGCCAAGGTGTCCTAGCACCAGGGTGCCACTGCCAATGGTCTGCGGGGGAATCATGTCCATTGAACAAAGGGATGACGGGGGTATCAAGGGTGGGAGGAGTGAAGGGGCTGGTTTAGCTCACAAGGCTAAAATCGCTGGCTTATAAAGACAGACCAAGCAGGCCAGCAGCACGGTTCGATTCCCGTACCAGTCTCCCCGGACAGGCGCCGGAATGTGGCGACTAGGGGCTTTTCACAGTAACTTCATTGAAGCCTACTCGTGACAATAAGCGATTTTCATTTTCATTTTCAAGTGCGGGTATGAAGGGGCCTCCGTAAGGTTGGGGGGTGAAGAATGGGGGTCCAGAAAGCAGGGGGCGCAAATAGGGGGGCCTGCAGTGACCCCATAATGGGGGTCCTTACCTGGGGATGTGTGGATAATGCCCATGTGTATGGGGGTGACATTTTCCATGGATAGTGAGTGTGGGGGGGACCCTCAAACTCATTTGGAGATCAGGAAACCTTTCAAAATGGCGGCCCAATATCTGAGGAGCCGGACTGTCCAGTGAGTTCAACTCCCTAGTGATGAAAACATTTCTAAGTGTGGGCTAGCCTGAAAAGAAACTCCCCAGGGCCCAAACAAATTACTAAGTGTGGTTAGATAGTGGTGGGCAACTCACCAACAGAGCCTGAGGGGAAACTCCCAGCCAAACCCACCTGAAATGACAGTTAGAAACGTTTCCATTAAATCCCGCCCCTTAGATATGAGATTCCAGAAATATGGAACATTAGAACCAGGAGAGTTCTAACCCAAGATGGCTACAGTTAAGACACCAGTGACCCCTGTGTTGAACTGGGAGTATGTAACGATGGAATGATTGAAAGAGATTTGATGAAACATTGTTGTCGGAAGTAAGAGGAAAGCTCAAAATATCTCAACCCTTGTAAGAATCTTTGAAACAGGATTCAGATCAAATTTTCCAATTTCTGATGAATATTTGACTTGAGGTTTTGGAGGTGCATTAAGTCAAATGGGCGTCGAAGGAAATTTGAGTCAATAAGT
This sequence comes from Scyliorhinus canicula, assembly GCF_902713615.1. NCBI lineage: Eukaryota > Metazoa > Chordata > Chondrichthyes > Carcharhiniformes > Scyliorhinidae > Scyliorhinus > Scyliorhinus canicula. The sequence goes on along the minus strand of NC_052154.1, from coordinate 49,084,176 downwards.
TTAGTTTAGAGAATAATAACTGTGTTTATTATACTTTTAATATATTTAATGTGAAACTCCAAGAAAGTTCAGAAACACACTGGGTCACTGTCCGTGTGGAGTTTGCACATTCTCCCTGTGTGTGCGTGGGTTTCGCCCCCACAATACAAAGATGTGCAGTGAAGGTGGATTGGACACGCTAAATTGCACCTTAATTGGAAAAAATGAATTGGGTACTCTAAAAAAAATTTTTTTAAATCATAACAATATCTGGATTTGGTCTTAAAGTATCTTCTAAATGGGATTAATTAATATTTCACATCTTACTGCCATACTTTCATTTGAGCTTGACAGACAAGAAACCACTGCCCATGTTTTCAATTCCTGGGAAGCTTCTCAGTGAAAATATGTGCGTGTACCTAATATCTCAGGAGCAGCAACCAATGTGAGGCTATCTAATCTCTGGTACAAGGTACCTCAGAAACTCATCATGTTCAGATTAAATGTTAACCTGAAGCCCTGTTTGTATTTATTTATTTATCATCTTTGCCACACAGAGTGAAGCACATAGGCACAACATTAAAAACAAGAACATCAACAACAATACCAGACAATACATATATGAAAATCACACTGTGTTTCTAACAAGTCTTCTAAAAGTCATTGCATTTTCAGCATTCACAACAACATCAGACAAAGAATCCCAATTACCAGCAATTCTGCGTGAATTATTTTTTCAATTACGAGTATCAAGACATGAACCGAATTACTGTAGTTTATACTGATGATCACCCAAAATATTTCAGGCTTAGAGGTAGTAAGGCCAGGTACCAATTTATAAAATTCAACTAAATCAAAAATCTTGGGCGCGATTCTGCGATGCCGCGCCGCATCGGGAAAGCCGTCGTGAACTCGGCCGCGATCTCGATCGATTCTGGCCCCGGAAATGGGCTAGGAGCGGGGCCGTGGGAAACACGGTGGGGGTGACCTCTGAAGCCCGCGACGCCCGACTGACGCCCGAATGACGCCGCTCCACGTCGTAAAAGTGCGCGAGCGACGACAACAAGGGAGGGGGTGAAAATGTCGGAGCCACGGAGGGCCGTCCCGAGGTTCGGTGAAACGGACCTCGAGACCCTCCTCGATGAGGTGGAACAGCGCAGGGGCATCACCCGCCCAAGACGAGGGCATCGCCACCCTTCCAGCGTTGTGTGACGGGCCTGGCGTAAGGTGGGCACGGCAGTCAGTGCTGTGGGGTAGACCCCTCGGTCTGGGGAGCAGTGCCACAAGAAGCTCCACGACCTCACCAGGGCTGCCAGGGTAAGTGCCACGAGGGTGCTCCCGGGTCACAAACATCCCCCCCCCCCATGTCCCTCATCACCCACCTCCCCCCAGGCACGAGGGGGAGGGGGGGCAAGAGTGAGTGGAGGGTGGTTAATAAAGTTGTCACAGACCCACATGAGCTCTGCGACCCCCTGGAGAGATGCCATGGTGTAGCTGCAACTTTCCCCCCAACCTGTGCCAATATCTGAATGCCCTGATGATACCCGCTGAATTGTGATGCTCTATCTATGCCCCCATCCCCCCCCCAAACAGGACAAGGCTGCTCACAACAACCGGGAGCGCAACAGGACCGGAGGGGGTTCACCCATTCTGCACCCCCTGACCGTGTTCAAACAGAGGGCACTGGACCTTGCTGGGGGATCTGCCACCCGGGAGGTCGCGCAATGCGAGGTATGAGGTGCAGAACCAAGTGACAACCACCCCCAGCCCATCCTCTGTCCCCTCACACACTGCCCACTGGACCCCCCATCCTCTGTCCCCTCACACACTGCCCACTGGACCCCCCATCCTCTGTCCCCTCACACACTGCCCACTGGACCCCCCATCCTCTGTCCCCTCACACACTGCCCACTGGACCCCCAATCCTCTGTCCCCTCACACACTGCCCACTGGACCCCCCATCCTCTGTCCCCTCACACTCTGCCCACTGGACCATCCTCCTCCCGGCCGAGCGTGTCTAACTAACCCCGTATTATTCTGTTCCCTAGGGCCAGCTGACGAACGTCCAGGGCCCTCTGGTGCCACACATAGGTGACCATCCGCGAGGACCACTGCACCCAGGGCCGCACGCCAGAGGGTGGCCGGAGGTCAGCCAGGAGTGCCATCCTCCAAATCCGGGACTCTCGAGCAGGATGCACAGAGGACGTCGACGCAGTCAACGGACTCACCTGACGCAGAACCGTACATGGTCCGCGTGCGCCCTGCTTTCTCCCACACCATCCACCATCCCAGATACACTCACCTCGGTTGGGCAATTAAGTGATGAGGCTCCTGGGTCACAGTCTGGTGTGCACCACACAGCTGAGCCGGTACAGCAGGTGGAGGTCGGAGCAGCCGAGGGGTTGGACGGTCGGAGGGCAGCCGAGGCCCAGCATTCAGCTGGCTCCCAGACGTTTCCCGGGTTCCTGGATATACGCGACCCACCCGGACAGCCGATGCATTTTGAAACCCAGGGACACAATGACAGGATGAGGGCTGTCATCCAGCAGCTGCAGACGCAGTTAGAGGAGTCAAACCGCGTCCAGGAGCAGGGAGTGGTGCCGCTCATGGCAGCCACCCAGGCCGACACCGCACGGGTGGCCTCCGCGTTCGAGGCAATGGGTGAAACGGTATCGGCCATGGGTCAAGTTCTGCAAGGCGTTGGGCTTAATGTGCACGCGTCATCCATGGCCCTGGAGAGGGTTGCCCTCTCACAGGCAGCAATGCGCCAGAGCCAACATGACATTGCCAGCGCGCTACGGGCCCTGGCCGAGTCTCACCAGGTCATGGCCCAGTCCCAGCACACCATGGCACAGTCCCAGCACACCATGGCCCAGTCCCAGCAGGCCATGGCACAGTCTCAGCAGTCAGTTGTGGAGATCATCGACCACCTGAAGCACGTGCTGGATGGCGTCGCGCACTCATAGGGTAAGGTCGCACAGTCCCTGGCGAGAATGTCTCACTCCCTGGACTCTGTCTCAGCGAACCTTCGGACCCTGGTCGATACCGTTGCAGGCCTCCAGGACTGGCAGCACCAGGTGTCGGTGGGGTGACGGGGCACCTCCCTGCTCGCACCTCCATCCCACAGTGAGGCCTGGGGGCCACCGGGCTCCCAGAGGGAGGAGCAGGCTCTGGGGCCTGTCCCATTAACTCCATCACGGGACGTCCCTGAACGCTCGGCCTCCCCCCGTCCCATCCCTGGTGCATCGGGTGGGCAGCGGGCAGAGCAGGGTGGCACCACGTCATCCGAAACGCCCGCGGAGCAGCCTGGCCCATCAAGGCCGGGTCGCCCCAGGAAATGAGTGCCGACGGGGAGACATGTTGCGGGGCGTGATTCTCAGCAGTAGTGGCAGGGCCCGTAAGGCAATGAAGAGGGACACATAGTAAGTTGGCACGGGTGAAGGGTACAGTTTAGTCGTAGGGGCTAGGGCATCTGTACTTAATATTCACCATTAAACTCACTGTTGCACCTAACTTGTAAGACTGTGTGATTTTTCCGTGGCCACGGGGATCGTGATGGTGACCGAGTGTCGCTGGGGTTGACGAGTGGTGAAACATCGGTGCCGGGTGAGCAGTCCCTTCCCCCCCCACCCCCTCCCACAGCTACCCCACGTGGGCACGTGATGGAGTGTTCCTGACAAACTCAGCGACCGCCGAGATGGATGGTTCAGCTATTGCCATGAGTCAGACTTTGTCTAACGATTCTGAGCTCACAGCTCATCGCAGAGCGGGCTGTCATCATTCCACATGGCACTGATCACACCCGCTGACACAGCCATCAATGTCGTGCCATACCGTTGTGCCGCAGTGGTATGGGTGATCGCGAAGTGCAGCAGTGTACACGGAGCGGGCGGTGCTGGGGGGGGGGGGGGGGGGGGGGGGGTGGTGGGAGTTGTGTGCTGACCGTCTGGACGACTGGCGATGCAGATTGAAGTGGTAGTGTTCAGCGGTGCCGTCACACGCAACGCGTGAATCTTGCTGCCACCAAGGTGTCGCGTGCCCGCTGTCCTCGTCGGTGCCGTCATGCAGCCTCCTGGACATTACCAGCACCCGGGCCATGTCTGTGTGCTGCGCCCGACACTCCACCAACCTCCTCCACCTCCTCCTCCTCCGTCTCCGTGTTGGCACCAATGCCAGTGGCTTCTCCCTCCGACTCCTCCAGCAGGTCATCTCCCCTCTGCATCGCGATGTTGTGCAGCGCACAGCAGACCACAACAATGCGAGTGACCCTCTCAGGCTGGTACTGCAGGGCCCCTCCGGAGCGGTCCAGGCACCTGAATCGCATTTTCAGCAGACCAAAGCAGCGTTTCACCACATCCCTGGTTGCTGCATGGGCCTCATTGTAAAGGGTCTCCGCGTTGGTCTGAGGCCTCCGTATGGGCGTCATCAGCCAAGACTTCAGTGGATAACCCCTGTCGCCCATCAACCAGGCCCTCAGCCGGGGGGGCCGTCCCTCAAACATAGCAGGGATGAATGACTGCGCAAGAATGTACGCATCATGCACACTCCCAGGGAACCTTGCGCAGACGTGCATGATCTTCATGTGGGGATCGCATACCACCTGGATGTTCATGGAGTATGTCCCCCTCCTGTTTGTGAACACTTCCCTGTTGCCGGCAGGCGGGCGCATGGGGACGTGAACATAATCAATCACTCCCTGGACCGTCGGTATCCTGGCCACATTGGCAAATCCACGGGCTCGTGCTTCTTGATTTGCTCGGTCCTCGGGAAAGGTGATGTAGCGGTCGGCGATGGCAAACCGGGCGTCGGTCACATCCCGGATGCCTTTGATATCCCAGATAGGTCCCCACTCGAAGACTGGAAGGAACCGGCAGCATAAAAGTTAAGTGCCACCGTCACCTTGATGGCAACCGGGATCGCGTGTCCTCCTCCCGTTCCATGTGGGGCGAGGTGCGACACGAGTTGGCAGATATGTGCGACCGTCTCTCTGCTCAACCGGAGTCTCCTCCTGCAGGTGATGTCCAGCAGTGTCTCGAAAGAGATCCGGGCACGGAACACCCTAGGCCTCGATTGGTGCCCTGGCTCCGCCATCAATGTCTCTTCCTACTCCTCCTCCTCTTCCTCCAACCCCCCACCCATGCTGCTCGACGACGGGCCACTCCGCGGTCATTCCCTCTGCTGCTGCAGCTGCCCCTGCATCCACTGTGGGATGTCGCTGTGGACGCTGCTGGATGTCCAACTGCAGTGAAGCAGCCCCAACCACTGCGCTGAACATAGCTGTTCTGTTCGAATACATTATGGTTGATGGAACCATCAATTCAGCGAACACGTGTAGTTGGATCTGAACAGAGGCTTTAATACACTTAAAATAGAGCCAGCCTATTCGTCGTTGAACTTCAGTTGAACTGGCAGGCTGGCTCTAAGGCACTGATCTTTATACATCGGTTCCAGGGGGAGGAGTCCTGGGCGGAGCCAAGGGAGGAGCCCAGTACAAACTCTCGCGTACTCCCAGAGCGACTCCCCCTGGTGGTCGGATAATGCAACTGCACCTACAATGGGTAGATAATGAACATATGTACATGGAGTGATATTGGCAACTATATATAGTGTGAATCACATTCACCACAATGGTCACCTACAGAAGGGTGGTGGGGGGCAGAGAAACGACATGTTAAATGGAGGTTATTCGACACCTCGGCAGCCGCCTGCCACGGGATACCTGTGTGTCCCGGTGGCCTGGTCGCGCTGCTGACACGTGGCCAGCCTAACCCCTGGTCACTTTCTGCGTCCAACGGTCAGTTAAGAACGTCCTCCTCACCGGTGCGTCAGTGGCCTGTGTCCGTAAGCCACAGGGCAACCAGCGGCCGTGTCCTCATCACCGTCCTGCCATGGCAGGGCGGCTGACATGTTACGGCCAGGGGTGGACGACCCACTCCACTCACTCCCTCTCCCCCCTCCTCCCACTTCTCCCTCTCCTCCCTCCCACTACTCGCTCTCCCCCCTCGTCTCCCTCTCCCCCTCCCACTTCTCCCTCTCCCCCCTCCCACTTCTCCCTCTCCCCCTCCCACTTCTCCCTCTCCCCCTCCCACCTCTCCCTCTCCCGCCCCCCCACTTCTGGCTCTCCTCCCCATCCTCCCTCTCTCCCCCCCCCCCCACTTCTCCCACTCCCCCCTCCCACATCTCCCTCTCCCCACCCCCCCCCCACTACTCCCTCTCCCCCCCCCCCCCCCCCAAGAAGTTTTAAACACTCTTCATAAGGTGTTCCTTTCATGCCTTCCATTTTTCTGGTAACATGTCTTCCCACTCTCTCTTAGATGAATTCTTAGATGAACATAGAAGTTTTGGCAGTTTTTCAGAAAAATAGGGGAGTTCTCCCCAGTGGCCTGATCATTTTTTCCTCAACAAACATCACTAAAACAGATTGTGCAATCATTGCATTCATGAATGTTGGGCCTTGCTATGTGCAATTAGATGTTTCAATTCTTTGCATTGCAACATTGGCTTCACGTAAAAAGTACTTTTTGGCTGTACAGCACTTTGGAAGATCCTGAGGCTGTGAAAGGTGTTATGTGTGGTGATATGCCTGTAGATATATTACATGTACTCAGCAGTGCGACCTCCCACCAACAGGTGACGCCAGATATACGTCAGGTGACTTCCGGCTACCATCAGGTTGTAAGGCCTACATGCGGACAGTTGTGCATGAGGGTAGTTCCACGAGAGTCCAATGTAACTCTATGATAACTTGGTCTATATCTGATCGTCATCTTTACATTAATAAATCCTAGTTCTGGCTAAGTCACCAGCAGTTCTGGAGATTCATTGCTGGACAAGATCACAGAACACAACAATGTTAAAGCCAGTTCTTTCCTTTCTATATGATGTGACATTAATATTGTGAGGAACAGAGGTTCTTTGCCTCTGTGGGTAAACCTGTTGGGAGACAAAGGGAATATTTAAACTGTGGGCGGAATTCTCCGCTCCCGCGAAAAATCGGGAAGGCCATCGTGAACTCGGCCGAGTGAGGCCGCTCCTCTCGCCTTATTTACCCCCACCTGGGGGGCTAGGAGCGGCGCTCCGTAACTCTCAGCCGCCGGGCCTTGACGCTTGCGTCAAGGTGGCACGCCGAGAATGACGCGACGGCAGCACCTAAGTGACGTCAGCCGCCCATGCGCAGGTTTTCTGGCTCCAACCCGCACATGCGCAGTTGCCGTCTTCCCCTCCACTGCCCCGCAAGACGTGGTGGCTTTATCTTGCGGGGCGGTGGAGGGGAAAGAGTGCATCTCTAAGAGACGCCAGCCCAACGATCGGTGGGCACCGATCGCGGGCCAGTCCCCTCCCCCCTCCCGAGCACGGCCGTGGTACTCACTCCCCTCTCCCCCCCCCCCCCCCCCCCCCCCCCCCCACAAGCTTCAAACGAGCATTTGGCGCCCATGTTCACGATGGCAGCGACCAGGTGTGGTTGCCGCCATCGTGAACTGGTCGGGAACGGCAGGCCGCTCGGCCCATCCGGGCCGGAGAATTGCCGGTCGCCAGGGGGGCGTGTCATGAGTCGCCCAGCCCTCCCGCGATTCTCCCACCCGGCGTGGGAAGCGGAGAATCGCGCCCTATTACTGTGTTTAATATTGGGAGTTCAACAGATCAAAGCCAGCGAGACTCGGAAAGAAGCTCAGAATAAAATGTGTAGCTCTACAGACTGAAAAGCAGTCATTGTGAATGTTTTCTTCCCGATGAGTATCATGGACAATGAGAATTATCAGCAAGATGGCAATTAGAAGTTGTTTCACATCTATAGTTAAATCTTCTCAATGTGGGGAAATAGTTATATTCAGTACTAACACTTAGCATTACATTGTTGAATTGAGTGACACGTGGTTCACAAAGAAACTGTGATCAGTCTTGCAAGGTTGAAGTAATTCTTCCATTTGTGTGGTATGAAGAAAAAAGATAGGCACACTTGTAGTTTTTCTGTATTGCCACATCATACCTGTTCATGATTATTTAAAAAGGTTCCATGTGAAACAAGTGTGATGGAATACTTTTTTTAAAGCAAAATTATAACATAATTATCAGTTAATCAAACACAATTGTAGGCTGTGATTCTGAAAAACATCTGCAATTGTTACTTCACTATAATTAATCTATTCAACTCATTAACATGGATCATTAGTGCTTCAAAGCTATTCTGAATGATGTTCTTTTCATTGCAATGTGACTTTTTTCCTCTTGTAGTTAGGTGGCATCATTATTATTAATGAATAAGGATGAGGCCATCAAGTTGCCATTATGTTACTCATAAACGAGGAAGAATTGAGCAATCAGAACATCATGAAATATGATCGCTAAAATCAGAGCCCATTAAATTTATGACTAATTTATTTACCTTTCACCACCAAAAACTTTTGAAAATATTTCAGTCAGAAGAATAATTTAAGGAAAAGGAAAATCATGAAGTAAGCTCCCAAGGTGAGTTAGTCACAGACGTCGGTAAGGCCTCAATAGATCAGCTTTGTTGATCTCTATCTTCCCTTCACTCTTATTTCTGAATTTCTTTAATTGAATCGCATAATATCATTCTCTTAAACTTGGGAGCAGCGCTGCACCGCGAAGTTCATGTTGTGTGTTATAAAATGTTGCTAATCTTCATTAATATGCATGCCTAATATACCGATTTCTCACTGTGCCTTCATATCTAAAACCTCCTCCTTGCCACTGAATCGCAAATGATGCAACTTTTCTAATCAAGCACACTTAAAAAGGAATCTCACCAGTTTCAATTCTGTTTACTTCCACTTATTAAAGCAGCCGCTTGTTTGTCATCTGGCAAGCTAACAGTTCATTCAACACAATCTGACAGGTGGGCAGTTTTCCTGTATAACTTTCAGTATGTGGGTATGCCTCTGTACAAGTCTAATGAAAACAAACAAAAAGCACAATCCAAACAAGCAACGCATAAGGGACAGGCCTCGCCCTGAGTATCAGGATCTACATAGATATGGGCCTTGGCCCTGTTGCTCTTTTTGATAATGATGCGCTTTAGAATCACCAGGTATCAAATTATACCATCACAAGGCTTTACCGAAACACTACAAGTTAAACTACACCTAACAACTACAATAACCTATAAATAACTTCAGGACCACTGGCTCTATGCAGATGGATAAGGCCTTTGTCCGGATCTTGCGTGACTGGGTGGAAGAAGTGGCTCTGTTTCTGCTGGGCTCATCCGTCTGGTAGCGATCGTTGGTCTTGAACTTGTCTGTCTGGTCGTTATGCTGCACTTGGATTGGCATAGGCTGGATCCAAGAGAGACCGAGCATGTGCCTGTGTCTCTTCTTATACCTCTGGGATTTTGCACTCTTTAGGGCAGTCCTTAACTTGGACCCAATAATTCGACAGTCTTCGATCACTGCCTTAGATTTTGGCCAATAAAGGGGCGGGTGCCTTGATGGCTGGGCGTGTCCTTAGCGGTCATTGACCTTGGCTGTTTGGGCTCCCTGAGTAAAGGGAGTGGTGCCAATTAGTCTATATCAGTATTGATTACCTGAGTACAGTTCTTTTGTTCTGGGGAAATGGGCCATTAGAATGCAAACGAGCGGGGGGTATCGATCATGTCTAGCTATCTGGGTTGCAAATACACACATAAGCTCTGAGTCTGTCTGAGTCCTGGGTTGGTCAAAATTCCCATGGTCCTTTGCAGGTGGCCAACTGAGATGGCTACATCCTGCCCTCTTGATCCTGAACGCGAAGCATGGTAGATCCCTTATCCATCCCTGGTGTGCCGGTTACCCTTGTTCAAGGACAGGTTCTACACTACTCTGTCCTGTTTTTGGAGCATTTACCTAACATTTTTATTAACACATCATGCATTCATAATTTCTAAAGGGTCACTGTAAAATATTTAACGATTACACATTTAACTTAATCGCACAAGGGGACATCTAACTATCACTATATAAGCTACTCTCATGCTGCTGGCAAATATCAAAATGAACAATACTACAATAATAAATTTCAAAACAGCAGCATCACATTTTTACTTAATCTATCCAAGTTACAGAGGTATACGGTCTTTATTGTTATCAACGATTACGGTGTTTGTTGAGCTGGGTGAATTCCAAAGAAGGGGGCTCGGAGTGTACATATCGGAGAGCTGGAGGCCCTTTTTCGCCATTTTCAGAGTCTAAATATCTGGATGACACTGCAGATCATTGCAATTACCAGAAGGGCCTCTACTGTGTATGAAAAGGGGCTACCATTTGGCAATGTTTTCGCACCAAGTGGGGGTTTCAGTGTCTATCTCTATGTATGGTGTCCGGGCTAGGGGTGTCATGTTGTGTGGTGGTGTTCAGGGCTGATGTGGTGTGTGGTACAGAGGCTTGTAGGAGTCCAACGATGATCAAAATGTAGGTCATCAGTCCTCTCTTCATCTTGTCTTCTGTCTTCCGTTTTCCATATATTCCTGGGGGTGCAAGCATAATATCTGTTATTATCTTTGGTTAAGGGAAGCCATTACTTGCTGACCGACTGTATACTCTACGGGGTGAACTGTTTCATCGAAGCAGGCCTTACTCTGCTTTCGCATAGCGTCTAGTTGGACAGCTGCAGCAAGCTGGGCTGCTTTAATATTGTCTGTGACTTGTTGGATCGCTTTTTCATGGGTGAGGGTGGTGACTTTGGGGCTTGCCAAATCGAGGCCTAATAAATATTCAATTCCCTTCATGAGCCGTCCGGCCATGAGAGTGTGGGAGGGAGTGAAACCTGTGGAACTGGATACTGTGTTGCGAATAATCATAAGGGCGAATGGGAGAACTGTGTCCCATGTGGAGTCATTTCGTTGCACAATTTTTCTGATGGATGCTTTTAAAGTGCGGTTCATTCTCTCAACAATGCCAATGGATTGGGGGTGATATGCTATGTGGAACTTTTGTTTGATTCCGAAAATCGTTAGGACATTTTGCATGACTCTGCCGGTGAAATGGGAATGTTGGTCTGACTCAATGCTGCGGGGTAGTCCCCAGCGTGTAAATATCTGTTGGGTCAAAATCTTAGCTGTGGCCTTTGCAGTGTTTGTCTGTGAGGGAAATGCTTCTACCCATTTTGTAAAGGTGTCGATTACCACTGATACGTATTTGAAACCATTTCTGCAAGGGGGGAGGGAGCCAATGTAGTCGAGTTGCAAATTTGTCCAAGGACTATTCACGGGTCGGGTGTGTCTCAATTGTCCCTTCTTGGAGTACCTTTGAGGATTGTTCTGTGCACAGATTAAACAATTCTCAACATAATGCGTGACATCTGCTTTTAAATCGGGCCACCAGTAGAAAGGTTTTAAATGGACAATGGTATTGTCTATCCCCTGATGTCCGTGTCCGTCATGAAACTGGTAAATTATCTGGTTTCTGTCCTGGGTGGGGACCACATAAATTCAATTTTTCAAAACGATACCGTCCTGTACCGTCAGTGAGTCCTTGCATTTGTCGTAGGGGGCTGGGAAGTTACCATCTAAAACTTCTGGGCCTGGGATAGATCCTCGATATTGGTCTGAGAAACCTGGACTGTGTGCATCGGTTCACTTTTGGGGGTTGCCAAAAGTGACCGTGGCGTGATCCTGACTTAGCTAAGGTATCTGCCTTTACATTACCGGGTGGGGAGGAACGATGATAGCTTCTCACTTTAATAATACCGTACGTGCGGTCTTTAGCTGTCCTCAGAATATGCTTCAACAATGGGCCTGAGGGTAGGGGTTTAGCGTCAGCGGATACGAATCCTCGAGATTCCCACAGGGGCAGGAATTCTGTCAAACTATTACACACATATAAACTGTCCGAATGTATGTCCATGGGGGTCGGGAAAGAATCTGGGTGCTGCACTACATATGCTATAGCTGCTAATTCGGCTGCTTGCAATCCCCGGGGGCCTGGCAATTTCAGAGAGATTTCTTCCAAAGTGCGTCCCTGTGCATCTCCTTCATAAATTTCACAACCAGTTATTCTCTTTCCATTTTCTATTGTGGAGGAACTGGCTACATAAATCTTTAAAGCGTTGTCTATGGTGTGGATTCAGCTGCTATGATCTGGCACTCATGTGGTGTCCCTGCCTACTGAAGGTTATCTGCTAGAAATGTGTGGGTCTTTGTACATTTGGCTGTAATGTTCCTTCCTTGTAACAACAGTGTCCAGCGAGCTGCTTTGATCTGGCTGACTGAACCGTCCTTTGACCTACCATCTAACAATAGCTGCGTTGGGTTGTGCTCGGTTAAAATCATTACTGGGTTAAGGCCTGTGATGTATGCAAAATACTGTACTGCCCAAAAGACTGCAAGCAAGTGCCGCTCGCAGGCTGTAAATCTTTGCTCTACGGGATCCAAAATTCGTGAGGCATAGGCCACGGGTCCTAAGCGGTCATGTCTTTCCTGTAGGAGTATTTCTGATAGGGTTCGGTCAGTGGTTGCTACTTCTATGGCATAGGGCAAGTGTGGGTCTGGAACTTGGAGGGGGGGGAGGGTGTGCCTAGGGCACATTTTAATTAATCGATGGAGTCTGTGTGCTGAGGAAGCTATTCTCATGGGGCATTCTTTTTAAGGAGCTCTGAGAGTGGGGCTGCTTTTGTGGTAAAACCATCAATATGGTTCCTACAATATCCAACTAATCCTAAGAATGACCGGAGTGCAGTGACGTTGTGGGGCTGGGGCAATTTAACTATTGACTCAATTTACTTCTGTTCGATCTCTCTCTTCCCGTGGGTGATAATGGTGCCTAAATAAAGGACCTTTTCTTTTAAGATCTAGGCTTTTTTGCAGTTGACCTTGCATCCAATGGATTGCAAAAGACCTAGTAATTCTGAAGGAAGCTTTACATGCTCTTCCTTTGAGTCCATCTGTAGGAGCAAGTCGTCCATATACTGTATAAGGCATTCGGGGCGGCAAAATTTGAAAAGTCCGTTGGCCAATTGTTGGTGGAAAATGGAGGGGGAGTTGTGGAATCCTTGCGGGAGGCATGTCCACGTGTACCGCTGCCCTTGAAATGTGAACTCAAACTTATATTGACAGGTCTTGTCTAGCGGGATGGACCAAAAGCCATGTGAAGTAGTTTGCCTGTACTCCCTGCTTGAGCATGGTCTCGTGACCCGTGGCAACAGTGGGGGCTGCTAAAGGGGTGACCTTGTTAAGTTCTCGGAAGTCGATTGTCAGTCGCCAAGAACCATCGGGTTTTTTCATGGGCCAAATTGGGGCATTACTTGTTGAGGCTACCAGCTGAATTACTCCTTGATCTAATAAGCTATTGATGACTTTTGAAATCTCATCCTCGGCTTGCTGTGGGAAACCGTATTGCTTCTTCTTGGGATTGGGACCTGAAATTGTGACCATTCCTGGGATCTTCCCACAATTGTGTTTGTGTTGGGCGAAGGAAGCTTTATGTTTTCTGAGGATCTCTCTAATTGTCTGGTCTGTACTAATTGTTTGCGGATCAAACAATAGTCTCCTACTGAGCAAATCCTATGTTCATAGTTCCCTACATTGAGCATAGAGGGGGCTCTAGCTTCTTTGGCCATTTTCCATACACATCTATTCACGGAATCAGAGGAAAGGCTGTGGGAGCTCATAGCATTGATTCCTAGAATGTGCTCGGCTTTTTGGGGCAAGTCGACTAAAACAACGGGGTGTCTGCTGCTTATGGTTCCTATCTGAATATCTACAGGGGCTGTGATGTACGTGTCCGGTAAATCCACTAAGGATGATGGTGTCTGTGGTGGGCCATTTGTCACGCTGGAACATTGTGGAGCAGTTTAAAATGGTGCGGGACCCTCCTGTGTCCCAAAGAAATTCTACTGGATATCCCCGGACTGTGCCTGTGACTATTGGCCTGCCTGATTTGTCCCAAAGTGTGTCGCAGACCCAAGTTGGGGAGTCTGAACACCGTCAATCTGTGGTGTTGATTGCTGATTTATTTGAACGGGCGCTAACACTATGTATGGGCCTAACATTGTTCCTAAGTGGGGGGCCCGGTTGTTGGTGGCATTGCTGGTTCGGGGGGTTTTGTCGGCATTCGCGGGCATAATGTCCAATGGTCCACAATTATAGCAACCTTGTGGTGCCTGTACTCTACTTCATGTCTAGCCTCAGTTATCCATGCTGGGTCCTGGTTAGTTCTAACTGGGTGCATATTTGCTTCTCTCTGTTCCTGATCTGCCTTCCTGTGTAGGGATTGTTCCCAAGACCTGGAGAGTCGCTTTAAAACCCAAACTTCATTGTGTGTGGCATCTGCGGGGTCGTAATTCACACAAGCCTTTTGACCTGCTTCTGTGGCGTGGGAGACTAAAGTGCGGGCCCATTTAGTTGTGTCGTCGTTATCTAAGTGTGCATGGTTCAAATCCCCAAATACTGCTTTAAAATGGATCCAAAGGCGACCTGCAAATGCAGTCGGATGCTCTCCCTTCTTTTGCCTACAACGGTTCAAACCTTCTACGGGGTCTCCCTTGTTGTACCCGATCGCATCTAAAATGACCGTTTTCATCTCCTGTTGGGTTCCTCCTCCTACAGTCTGGAGCTCCAGTAAAGCTGAACTCATTACTATAAGTTTAACTTACTCTCTCTCGTCTAGACCGTACATAACCTTTTGCTGGCGTACTCTCTCAAAGAAATTATGCGGGTCTGCGGTGTGTTCAAATGGATCAATTTTAGCGCAGGCATCTCTCAATTGTGTGATGGATAAGGAGGTGGTGTAAATGTAATTGGGCGCCTCCCGATCCCATGACTTGCGCTGTGTTGTGACCGGATTCATGGGGGTGTGTGCTGCCTGTGCAGTCTATGGTGCCAGTGCTTTCCTTTTCGGGGCCTGGGGGGCTCTATTGTTATTTTCTGTGTCCTCCACATATCTCTGGTTTCATTTAGTTCTTGCCAATTGGGGGCACCTTCCTCATCTAAATTTTGTCCGAAGGTATCTCTGAGAGTGGGGCTGTACTGAAAGCAGTGACTGCAACTTAGAACATAGAACATAGAACAGTACAGCACAGAACAGGCCCTTCGGCCCTCAATGTTGTGCCGAGCCATGATCACCCTACTCAAACCCACGTATCCACCCTATACCCGTAACCCAACAACCCCCTTAACCTTACTTTTTATTAGGACACTACGGGTAATTTAGCATGGCCAATCCACCTAACCCGCACATCTTTGGACTGTGGGAGGAAACCGGAGCACCCGGAGGAAACCCACGCACACAGGGGGAGGACATGCAGACTCCACACAGACAGTGACCCAGCCGGGAATCGAACCTGGGACCCTGGAGCTGTGAAGCATTTATGCTAACCACCATGCTACCCTGCTGCCCCTCTATTTGTTGTCTACGTTTTGCGTGGTCTATTGTGCTCTGTCTTTGTTCTGTGGTGGAGCTATGGAGCGCTCGTAAAGCTGCCTTTAAATCCGTGCATTGTCTTGTTAAATGTGCTACCTGCTGTTGTGTCTCTTCTCGTACCAAAATTGCACGCTGTATATCTTGGTCGGCTTTATCGTACTGGGTCTGAAAGCTGCTAAGGTGAACTAAACAAGATTGGTGCGCCCGTTTGACATCAGCCATCTCTTTATCTTTAGCTGCCAACTGTTCCCAGAGTTGCTCATTAATCTTTTCACTTTCACTGTAGTTTCCCTCATTCTTCTCCTCTTTCTCAACTAGCTGTCTGTGGAGTGTCCTGATGACCGCCTCTGTGCTTCGCAACTGTGCCAAACAGGACACTATTGCCATCGGCTTGCGAACTTTCACTGCGTTTTTCTTATGTACCTCAGTTCGGTTGTCCCACCAGGTCTGTCCTATACTTCCTGGACCTGACTCATCATTTGAACAAAACTCGGACCAAAGCGGCCATCCTTTCCCCTTCAAATACTTCCTCAATTCCTCTTCCCATATGGGGCAATGCTCTGATCTGTTGGTCGCTGCGACCTCGAGTTCCTGTGGGTTCATCAAACGTTCTATCGCTTTTGTGGCCATTGCTACTATTATCTTGTTTTTCCTACCGAAAATCTCTGTTTTCCTACCGTTAATCTGTGTTTTCCTACTGTTAATCTCCATTTTTCCTACCGTTAACATGGGACACGGTGAATATGGCGGAGATGCGAACAACGGGTATGGCCTAGGATATTTTCCGGTTCACAATACTCCCGATAGTTTTACGCAAAACCTAACGAGTTTAATTTATATCCCTGTTAGTGTGCATGAAAGTTAATACACACTTCCGAACTTGGTGATTTGATCGAAATGGGCCTTACACTTGTGGTTCTTTCACTTTTTTCTCGCAATTGGATTTCAAAATTTTGTGCGTTCTCTCAGAGTGATGAAATCACTTCTAACGAGTCCTGGCGGAGTCGCCATAATGTTGCTCTTATTAATAATGATGCCCTTTAGAGTCGCCAGTTATCAAATGATACCACCACAAGGCTTTACCAGATATCGATCAAAGGATCACACAACCAGTTTGTCAATTCAAGTTCAAAGTTTGTTTATTTACACACAAGGATTATTTCGACATGCAACACAAAACACTCCAAGCTAAACTACGCCTAACAACTACAATAACCTATACTTAACTTCAGGGCAACCGGCTCTATGCAGATGAATAAGGCCTTTGTCCGGATCCTGCGTGGCTGGGTGGAAGAAGTGGCTCTGTTTCTGCTGGGCTCATCCATCTGGTAGCAATCGTTGGTTTCGAACTTGTCTGTCTGGTCGTTATGTTGCATTTGGGTTGGCATAGGCCGGATCCAAAAGAAACCAAGCACATGTCTGTGTCTCTTCTTATCCCTCAGGGATTTCGCGCCCTTTGGGGCGGTCCTTAACTTGGACCCAATAATTCGACAGTCTTCGATCACTGCCTTAGATTTTGGCCAATAAAGGGGCGGGTGCCTTGATGGCTGGGCGTGTTCTTAGCGGTCATTGACCTTGGCTGTTTGGGCTCCCTGTGTAAAGGGAGTGGCGCCGATTAGTCTATATCTGTGTCTGTTTCTTGAGTACAGTTCTTTTGTTCTGGGGAAATGGGCCATTAGAATGCAAACGAGCGGGGGTATCGATCATGTCTAGCTATCTGGGTTGCAAATAAACACATAAGCTCTGAGTCTGTCTGAGTCCTGGGTTGGCCATAATTCCCATGGTCCTTTGCAGGTGGCCATCTAAGATGGCTACAGCCCCCTTTATCCTACCCAGACCATCCTGGAAAAACTCAGGGTATTTGTCCAGTATGGCATACAGATTCCCAGTGACCACCCAAAAAACCTATTGCCATGGAGGCCTTGCAACCAGTCTCGTTCCAACAAATTTGACCCTGATCCCTGCACTACAACCAAAGGAAGAGGGACCGATTGCTGTCCGTGTGTTACCGGAGTCATGGTGGCCCCCACAATATTTAAAGGCTCGCTGGTGCAGGTCGCCAACCCCACTTTGATATCGCACAATGTAAGGGGTATGATTCCTGTACCGAGTAGCCGAAATGTGCGATGGTCCACAATGGAGACAGCAGCTCGAGTGTCCATTTCCATTATCACTGTGTGACCATTGACCTATAACGTGACCCGGATCAGTGGTACTTTTGGGGCCGTGACGCAGTTCAGTTACATTAAACAGACCTCCTCATCCGAGGGGGGTTCCATGTGTAAGACCCTGGGTCACAGTGATCTCAGCAGCAGCCGCGGACGGCGTTCTCTGCACCACAATTGGAAACTCTGACCATCACATGTCCTCCGACCACACATTTGGCAATGTGGCCAGCTCTCCCCTTTATCCTCGATGGACGTATCCCACCAGTCAGCAGTCGCCCCCGAGAGCCTGACCCGGCTGCGGAATTGCCTCTGGGTTGCCCTTTCGGAGGAGGTCTGGTCAGATAGGCACCCGTGATGTAGTGGGAGTTTGAAACGAAGGGCAGACCAAAGTCTGGATGTCATTGTTCATGGATCCCTGCAGCTCCTGCATTCCTTTCTCCGCTTGTTCACGGGACAGCAAAAGCTCGATGGCCCGTTTTAAATCCCAGATGGACTCTGCTAACAGCTTTCTCTCAGTGGCTATGTTGTTTATGCCGCACTCATTTCAGAAAGAATGGTCCAAACTTTCAAGCAACGCGTAAGGGACAAGTGGTACATCTTAAGTCACATCTTACATCAAAACATCAGTGACCAATTCACCTGGCGACCATCACCATATTAAAATGATACTGCCGCATAATTACAAAAGGTTGGGGTCATAGCGTTCAGAAACTAAAGCAAACAGCTCATCGAATGACTTGGACTCTGGTGCAGCTGGGTAAGTTAGACTTTTTATGATCGCAAAAGTCTGGGTCCCGCAGGTGATCAGGTGGGTGACTTGCTGATGGTCTTCCCACAAAATCCCGTTCGCCTGGGAGAAATACCTCATGCACTCTGCATACTGGTACCAATCTTCCAGGCCTGGATCAAAGGCTTCCAATTTCCTGAATAGTGGCATCCTGAACTGTTACATCCCTTCGTTCCGGGATAGCAAATTACAGGGCGGCTAGGTAATTCCACAAGCGAGTCCGGAGTTTTGTTTTTACCCTTGTCGGCAGTTTAGTAACTTGAGGAAGCCAGTGGGAAGAGAGCAGAGGTTTTGTTAACTATGTGCAATATTTTGCTCAAGGCAGCAACTCACTCCCAGTACAGTCCTTGCTGGGGGAACTAACCACAGCAGGCCCTGCTTTGGGCCTGCTTTTGTGTTCATTTGTAATGAGCTCCAGCTGGGTGGCATCTGCATGAGTCCTACGGGGAGATCAACAATGGTCCTCGTGGGGGTTACAACACAAACCTTGTGATGATATGATCTGCATACTTGTCTGCCATTGGGCCAGAACGTCGGCTTACCATTGGCCCTGGTCGGTCATGTGCCTCTCGACCGATTGGCCGAGAGGCTGAGTTAACCACGCCTCTATCAACGAGGTATAAATGCTCAGAAACCTGACGATCGTTCCTTTCCACTGTAGACGATCGCCAGGCTGTGTTCTAGTTAATTAAAGCCTGACTTTGGTAAATCACTCGCCTCGCGTGCAATCGATGGTGCATCAATTTAATTAACTACAACTTTGAAGATGGAGTTCCGCATCAAGCCCGAATGCCTCCGCATCAGCCCGCAAACTCCGAACTCTACAGAACTTTTCAAACTCTGGCTGACTTGCCTCGAAGGGTTCCTGGCATCTACAACCACCCCCCCCCCCACCGGGGCACAGAAGCTGCACGTCCTCCACTCCAGCGTGGGTATTGCCGCTTACTCAATAATCGAAGACGAAACAGATTATGATGACGCTATACGGAAGCTAAAAGGACAATTCCTCAAACCGATCAACAGGGTATTCGCTCGACATCTGCTGGCCACCAGAAAGCAGGTCCCCGGTGAGTCTCTAGACCAATACGCCCGGGCCCTCTGTGCCCTGGGGAGAGGTTGCGCCTGTGAAGCGGTGTCCGCTACAGAGCACATGGAGCTACTCGTCAGAGACGCTTACGTGGCTGGGATGCTGTCCCCCGTGATCCGCCAACGGATGCTGGAAAGAGACGAACTCAGTTTAACGGAGACACTGACTCTCTCCGCCTCCCTGGAGGTCGCAGATCAAAGCGCTCGCACCTATGACCCTGGCCAGGCCGCCTCCTGGCACGCTTCCCACCAGCTACCCACCGCTCCCGGCCTCCCTCAGGCTTGTGCCGCGGGGCGCCCCGATAAATCCGCGGGGCCCCGCTGCTACTTTTGTGGGTACGCTAAGCACCCTCGCTCGCGCTGCCCAGCCCGCTCCGCCCTCTGTAAGAGCTGCGGGAAGAAGGGCCACTACTCCACGGTCTGCCAGGCCAAATCGCTGGCTGCAGCGCTTCTGGAAGCTGCACAGCACTCTCCCCCCCCTCCCCCAGGCCTCTGCAAACGGCCTGTGTGCCTCCCTCTCTCCCCCAGGGCCGCCCCAGCTGCTCCCGACTCGCGCCCCGCCGGCCGACATGCGCACCTCCCCGGCCCCTCCAGGCCTCTGCCTGCCCGCCGCGCACGTTTCTCCCCCCCGCCCCCGGGCCCCGGCGCCCGACCGGCTCGCCTCTCCGGGCCCCCCTGGTCCCTGCCTGCCCGCAGCGGCCCTGCTTCCCTCGCTCCCGGACCCCGGCTCCCCCCACCCCCACCCCCGGGCCCCGGCGCCCGACCGGCTCGCCTCTCCGGGCCCCCCGGTCCCTGCCTGCCCGCAGCGCGACTCGGCTCCCCCCCGCCCCCGGCCCCCCGCACCCGGCCCGCGCGCCTTACCTCCGCCCACAGCTGATGCACCTAGCCGGCGTCCTGGAGCCGGCTTCCGCATCCCCACAGCTGATGCACCTAGCCGGAGTCCTGGAGCCGGCTTCCGCATCCCCACAGCTGATGCACCTAGCCGGCGTCCTGGAGCCGGCTTCCGCATCCCCACAGCTGATGCACCTAGCCGGCGTCCTGGAGCCGGCTTCCGCATCCCCACAGCTGATGCACCTAGCCGGCGTCCTGGAGCCGGCTTCCGCATCCCCACAGCTGATGCACCTAGCCGGCGTCCTGGAGCCGGCTTCCGCATCCCCACAGCTGATGCCGGTCACTCACCTCTTGGAGCCGGCCTGCGCGCCTCTCCGCTCACAGCACCGGGAACGCTAGCTCCGCCTCCAGCGGCCACGAGGGCTTCCTGGGCGCCGCCATCTTGGGGTGCCGACCCCACGTGCGGGTCCTGGGCGCCGCCATCTTGGGGCCCCTACCCCACGTGCGGGTCCTGGGCGCCGCCATCTTGGGGAACAGACCTCACCTGGGGATCCTGGCCACCGGCTTCCACATCTGCCACGCAAGGTCCCTCCAGCATGGAATCGGACAGCGACGACGGATTTTCTCCACGGCTCGCGGCCGTTCACCCCACATGTGGATCCTGGCCACCGACTTCCACATCTGCCACGCAAGGTCCCTCCAGCATGGAATCGGACAGCGACGACGGATTTTCTCCACGGCTCGCGGCCGTTCAACTCGACCAGTCTCATCCACGCACGCTCGCCAAAACGACTACGCTGATCCACCTCAACGGCCACAAGACGGACTGCCTGCTGGACTCCGGGAGCACGGAAAGCTTCGTTCACCCTGACACGGTAAGACGCTGCGCGCTCCCTGTCCATCCCGTAACACGCAAAATCGGTTTAGCCTCAGGTTCGCACTCCGTCCACATCACCGGGTGCTGCATCGCGGACCTCACGGTCCAAGGGAAGGTTTTTAAAAATTATAAATTCCTTGTCCTCCCTGACCTTTGCGCACCGGCACTCCTAGGACTGGACTTCCAGTGCAACCTGCAGAGCTTGACTTTTCAATTCGGCGGCCCTATACCCCCCTCACTGTCTGCAGCCTCGCGTCCCTCAAAGTAGACCCTCCCTCCCTGTTTGCTAACCTCACCCCCGATTGCAAACCCGTCGCCACACGGAGCAGACGGTACAGCGCCCAGGACCGATCCTTCATCAGGTCCGAGGTCCAGAGGTTGCTGACGGAAGGGGTCATCGAGGCCAGCAACAGTCCCTGGCGAGCCCAAGTGCTGGTGGTCCGGACGGGGGAGAAAAACCGGATGGTCATCGATTATAGCCAAACCATCAATCGGTTTCCGCAACTGGACGCGTATCCTCTCCCCCGTATCTCTACCATGGTAAACGAGATCGCGAGATACAAGGTCTTCTCAACTGTGGACCTTAAGTCCGCTTACCACCAGCTCCCCATCCGCGCGAGTGACCGACTGTACACCGCGTTCGAGGCTGACGGGCGCCTCTACCACTTCCTTAGGGTTCCGTTTGGCGTCACGAATGGGGTCTCGGTCTTCCAAAGGGAGATGGACCGAATGGTCGACAAGTACGGATTACAGGCCACCTTCCCGTACCTTGATAATGTCACCATCTGCGGCCACGACCAGCAGATGACGCCAACCTCCAGAAATTCCTCCAAACCGCAAAACTCCTTAACCTCACGTACAATAAGGATAAATGCGTGTTTAGCAACGACCGCCTAGCCATCCTCGGCTACGTAGTGCGTAACGGAGTGATAGGCCCCGACCCCGAATGCATGCGCCCCCTGATGGAACTCCCTCTCCCCAATACCCCCAAATCCCTCAAACGCTGCCTAGGGTTTTTCGCATACTACGCCCAATGGGTTCCCAACTACGCGGACAAGGCCCGTCCCCTCATGCAAACCACGACCTTCCCGCCGTCGACGGAGGCCTGCCAGGCCTTTAGCCGCATCAAAGCGGACATCGCAAAGGCCACGATGCGCGCCATCGACGAGGCCCTCCCCTTCCAGGTCGAGAGCAACGCTTCAGAAGTAGCTCTGGTGGCCACCCTGAACCAAGCGGGCAGACCCGTGGCCTTCTTCTCCAGAACTCTCCAGGCTTCCGAACTCCGCCACCCATCTGTGGAAAAGGAAGCCCAGGCCATAGTCGAAGCCGTGTGACATTGGAGGCACTATTTGGCCGGCAGGAGGTTTACCCTCCTCACAGACCAACGGTCAGTAGCCTTCATGTTTGATAATGCAAAAAGGGGCAAGATCAAAAATGACAAGATTTTACGGTGGCGGATCGAGTTGTCCACGTACAACTATGATATCTTGTATCGTCCTGGGAAGCTCAATGAGCCTCCTGATGCCCTGTCCCGCGGTACCTGCGCCAGCGCGCAGATAGACCGCCTCCGCTCCCTCCACGCAGACCTCTGCCATCCAGGGGTGACCCGCCTACACCACTTCATTAAGGCCCGCAACCTGCCCTACTCTATCGAGGAAGTCAGGACAGTAACCCGTGACTGCCACATCTGCGCCGAGTGCAAACCGCACTTCTACCGCCCCGAGCGCGCACACCTGATCAAAGCATCCCGCCCCTTTGAACGTCTCAGCATTGACTTCAAGGGGCCCCTTCCCTCTAACAACCGCAACATTTACTTCCTGGCGGTTATTGACGAACACTCCCGCTTCCCCTTCGCCATTCCCTGTCCCGACATGACCACATCGACCGTCATTAAGGCCCTACTCTCCATCTTCTCACTGTTTGGCTACCCCGCGTACATTCACAGCGATCGGGGGTCCTCATTTATGAGCGACGAGCTGCGTCAATTCCTGCTTGACAGGGGCATCGCCTCTAGCAGGACGACCAGCTATAACCCCCGGGGTAACGGACAGGTCGAGCGGGAGAATGGTACCATCTGGAAGACCATACTACTAGCCCTCCGGTCTAGAAATCTCCCTATTTCCCGATGGCAAGAGGTGCTCCCCGATGCCCTACATTCTATCCGCTCACTGCTCTGTACTGCAACTAATCAGACACCTCATGAGCGTCTTCTTGTTTTCCCCAGGAAGTCATCCTCCGGATCCCCTCTCCCGACGTGGCTGGCCACCCCCGGACCCATCTTGCTCCGGAAGCATGTGCGGGTGCACAAGTCCGACCCGTTGGTGGAGCATGTCCAGTTACTCCACGCTAACCCTCAGTATGCGTATGTGGAGTACCCCGACGGTCGGCAGGACACGGTCTCCCTCCGGGACCTGGCACCCGCCGGCGTGCAGCCCCCCCCCCACCACAGACCCCCCCTCCCCTTTTTCACCCCAGCACCCCACTCAGCTTCCCCATCCCTCATCCATGGCGTCTCCGCGGCCAGCTCAGGTGACGGAGACTACTCGAGGTCTATCGCTCCCGGACTCCAGGACATCAGCAGGACCATCAGCCGATCCGACGACACCTCCTCCACTACGGCGCTCGGCCAGGACATCAAGGACCACCAAACGACTGATCGAATCCATCTAGAGTTCTACTGTCCCATGGACTTCCTTTTGTAAATATTGTTATGTCTGGGCCAGTGGCAAGCCCCCAAATTCGACAAGGGTACGGAGAGAAAATTATTCTCCCGACGGCTACTCATATCATCAGTTCTTCCCCCCCCCCCCCCCCCGGGTCTCGTTCACACCCCCCCCCCCCGCCTTCCTTCTCCGTAAGGGGTGAATGTGATGATATGATCTGCATACTCGTCTGCCATTGGGCCAGAACGTCGGCTTACCATTGGCCCTGGTCGGTCATGTGCCTCTCGACCGATTGGCCGAGAGGCTGAGTTAACCACGCCTCTATCAACGAGGTATAAATGCTCAGAAACCTGACGATCGTTCCTTTCCACTGTAGACGATCGCCAGGCTGTGTTCTAGTTAATTAAAGCCTGACTTTGGTAAATCACTCGCCTCGCGTGCAATCGATGGTGCATCAAACCTTGAAGTTTTTTTCTCAAGGATTGTGGGCAACACGGTGGCGCAGTGGTTAGTACTGCTGCCTCACAGCTCCAGGGTCCTAGGTTCAATTCCAGCCTCAGGTGACTGTGTGTGTGGAGTTTGTACTTTCTCCCCGTGTCTGCGTGGGTTTCCTCTGGGTGTCCCGGTTTCCTCCCACAGTCCAAAGATGTGCAGGTTAGGTGGATTGGCCATGCTAAATTGCCTCTTAGTGACCAAAAGGTTAGGTTGTGTTTCAGGGATGGTGTGGAGGTGTGGGCTTAAGTAGGATGCTCTGTCCAAGGTCTGGTGCAGAATGGGCTGAATGGCCTCCTGCTGCACTGTCGGGATTCTATGAGGGATTCTATGAAAGTGATGCATATATGGTGGAGAAAGCTGTCGATGGCTTCAACACCATTTTTCCCACCTTTCATCAGCCTTTGCTGATTTCTTGGAAAATCACGACCATTTTATTATCTTCATACTTGGAAAATAATTCTGGTGACTCAGTGAGCAGCTCAATTGTACAGACATGGCAACTATCAGGTTTGATCCACGCCATCTGATTAACTAGCTGATATCAGCTGAGATGTACCTTTTGTCCCTGATTTCAAATAATTTAGATCAGGGTACTTAACCTTAGCCAATGAGACCCATCGCAAAACATGATTAATAGAAAGTTTCTCGAACTGTTTCAGTAAGATGAACTTAAGTTTTATTGAAAGCTTCTAGACAACATCAAACAAATGGAAAGAGGTTAAATTCTAAGATGTTCCTCTCTTGACTGAATGGTGGGAAGTTTCTACTTAAATATGTGGGCCATTAAGTTCAGGTAATTCTTCATACGCTTTTAAGGAGAACATTATCCCATAATGACAGATTGCGAATTATTTTGCTGTTAGCAATATGAAGAAAATACAATAATAATGGATGAATCACGGGTTGGGATTCTCTGTCCCGGGACACCTGGACTGAATTTCCCAATGGGGCGGGGCATTGGACGTCGGGGCAAAATCGGGATTGATGCTGGGCGCCAACCCAATCACGTGCTCCAAGACCCCGGTGGTAGCAGGAACGAGGCCCACGACCATGTGCTGGCATGGGGATGTAAATAAATGCCAGTGGGTCTTAATGACCCATTTGCATCATTTAGAGCAGGGGTGGGCAAACTTTTCCGTGCAAGGGCCACATTCAGAAATTCACAATTTTAAAGGGCCGCATAGTAAATAGTCCCGGTTGTAACCAAATAGCGTGCGGCATATACCTCAGCGCTTCCCCCGCCGGCATCCTGCCTTTAGCCCTCTTTTTCTCTACTTTTCAAAAATGGCGCTTCACCCGGTTATGATTCTGGGCGCCTCATATAGAACATAGAACAGTACAGCATAGAACAGGCCCTTTGGCCCACGAAAAAAAAAAAATTTTAAATTTTTTTATGACTTGACCTTGGTGGGCCGCATAAAGACCTTTGGCGGGCCGTTTGCCCACCCCTGATTTAGAGGGTTCAGTTCCCCATGCTCCGGCCCTCCGTGATTCTCTGGTCTCTGCAGCTGGGGATCACCTGGGTGCGAAACACTTGCGGTCTCTACCAGCGCAGCCCTGGCGTGGTGGACCTCACGGTGGGTCGTGGGGGGGGGGGGCGGCAACACCCCCGAGGAGTCACCCCCTTGGCCCACCGCGAGGCCCACCATACCAGGCCACACTGGGAGAGACCATTTGAGCCCAAACGAGGGCCACCACCCCTACAATCCACTGCCCTCCCACCCCATTCGATCAGACCCCACCCCACGACCCCCCCCCTTAGGGACCCCTGTAATAGGGAGACCCCCCCTAGGGACCCCTGTAATATCGGGCCCCCACAGGGACCCCTGTAATGGGAGATCCCTCCAGGAATCCCTTGACCAAAGTGACCCCCCCCACAGGGACTCCCACCAGAAAAGGGACCTGTCTGTGCCTGGACTGCTCTCTAGCTTCCAGACAGGGACAGTGTGAAGAATTACAGCTGTAATGCTTACCTTGAAGTTCCACTCGTCCATTCCTGGAAAGAGAGCAGCTGTGGCCTGCTTTCCCACAGATCCATTAGCTGCAAGCCATTCACAGTTTTCTCCTGGTGGTCTGTGATTGACAGCTTAAACAAACCAGCTTTGATTCATTCACCTCCCTTCAGGGTTCAGTGGCCTAACTGGTGAAACACCAATTTTTACAAACATTGACCACTTTAAAGAGAGGAAAGTGTCGTGCAATCACACGTTTGAGTGATTGGAATGCACTTAGTGCTTGGAATGTACTTACCTTTCTTTGTAAACATTGGGGTTTTACCACTTACGCCACTGATTGTGAAGGTAGGTGAATGAATCAATCAAAGCTGCAGATGGTTTGAAGGAGCTGTCAATCACCGACCACTACTTGGGGCTAATGGATCTGTGAGAAGCAGGCGCAGCTCACAGCTGTTCTCCTCGCAGGAATGGACAAGTGGAACTGAAAAGTAAGTATTATTGCTGCAATTCTTCTCACTTCCCCTTTCTGGACTGCTCTCTAGCTTCCAGATAGGGATCTGTTTCCTTGGTTGGGGGTGGTCTGTGGGGGTCCCTTTAGACAGGGATCCCTGTGGGAGTCCCACTATTACACTTTTGTCAGAGGGGAGGGTGTCCCCCTTTTACTGGGGTTCCTGTGGGGGGGACATGGGACATTTTGGTCAGGAGATCCCTGGGGGGACGGTCCCCTATTATGAGGGGTTCTCCCTGTGACAGAGGTCCCTTTGGGGGTTCTTCCTACTACAGGGGTCCCTGTGGGGGGTCTCCCTACTACAGAGGCCCCTGTGGGGGGGGTCTCCCTACTACAGGGGTCCCTGTGTGGGGGGTCTCCCTACTACAGGGGTCCCTGTGGGGGGGTCTCCCTACTACAGGGGTCCCTGTGGGGGGGGTCTCCCTACTACAGGGGTCCCTGTGGGGGGGTCTCCCTACTACAGGGGTCCCTGTGGGGGGGGGTTCTCCCTACTACAGGGGTCCCTGTGTGGGGGTCTCCCTACTACAGGGGTCCCTGTGGGGGGGTATCCCTACTACAGGGGTCCCTGTGGGGGGTCTCCCTACTACAGGGGTCCCTGTGGGGGGGTCTCCCTACTACAGGGGTCCCTGTGGGGGGGGGGGGTCTCCCTACTACAGGGGTCCCTGTGTGGGGGTCTCCCTACTACAGGGGTCCCTGTGGGGGGGGTATCCCTACTACAGGGTCCCTGTGGGGGGTATCCCAATTGCAGGGGTCCTTGGGAAAGTCTCCCTATTGTAGGGGTCCCTGGTGGAGGCCAGGCAGGTCGCCCCCATACTTGGCACTCCAGCGGTGGATGACTGTTTTGTGCCACGGTGGGGGGGGGTTGGGGCTGATTTGTGATGCGGGGCAGGGTGAATGGCAGCAGGACCTCACTAACAGGTCGCCTGCTCAAAATGAATCCCTTGCATTCCACGCCATGCAGAAATTTGCATGACAAGGAATACAGAATTTCTTGTCGGTTTGTGCTCCCAGGGGGAACATAAACCGGTTGCAATTCCCCTCTGGTGGGAGATCTTGCCGGGGTGGGGGGGGGGGGGGGGGGGGGGGGTGTGGATTCTTTGTCTGACCACACCAGTTTTCCAGTGCGGCTCACACCCGCCGGCAGCGTTGTTCTCC
Source organism: Scyliorhinus canicula (assembly GCF_902713615.1). Classification (NCBI taxonomy): domain Eukaryota; kingdom Metazoa; phylum Chordata; class Chondrichthyes; order Carcharhiniformes; family Scyliorhinidae; genus Scyliorhinus; species Scyliorhinus canicula. Next base: position 49,056,319 of record NC_052154.1, on the reverse strand, counting down.
GTCCCAGTAGCCAGCCAATGGGGTTTCCCATTGTGGGCATCCCCACGCCATCAGACATTGAGTGCACTGCCGGCGAAACCGGAGGTTCCCGGAGACAGAGAATCCGGCCCCATATCTCCCAAATGGAGAATTCTGCCCCACAACTTTGGTTGACATCTGACTAGTTAAAGGTGTTATATTCAATGAATAATTCTGATGATTAGAACAGAATTCTCAAACTTTTACAGCCATTAACTAAATTGAAGAATTATTCCGAAGAGTAGCCAGTACATGGTTGAAAACCTATTAAACATCATTTAATCTACACCAAACGTGGAACCTCTCTGCTAAGATGAACATATTCGTCAATGCTGTTTTCAAAATGTGAGCAAGATAGGGTTCTCCTGAGGGAATGCTGATAATATAGGAAGTAGTCTTATAAAATTAAATCTCAAAGAATTTTAGTTCAGTCTTCAGAGAGATTTGAATTGGCATCAATCTATGCAGAGGCACAGAAGCATAGGAAGAGTTCCGCACAAAAAAAATTGCTGTGTATCCTCATGCTATAGGCTTTTTCAAACTGCTTCACTGTATTTGCCCCATCATGCTTACATGTTGCCTCTTATTTGAACAAAAAGATTAATTTGTGTGTTGTATAACAATTCTAACAATGTCGCTATTGCAATTTCAGAAAGAAAAACATGTTCTGCAATTTTTTTCGTAGCATTTTAACCAGAACATGGAAGAAACCTCACATGAAAATTCAAACAGCTGTGTTTTTAAAACCAAAAAATTCCAACATAGATCTTTAATTAACTTTTGCGGGGGTGGGGGAGGGAAAGAGACATCTGGGTTTGATGTCAGCTCAGACTGATAGATGAATCCCTTCACTCTTAACTGCTGCATATGGTCCCATATGAAATTATTTTACACCATCGCAGCTCACTTCCTACGAGATGAAAGTCTTCAGTATAAAAACAGTACATAATTCAGCACTAATTGGCAAGGGAAGGATTGCAGACATTTACTGGATCCCTCATTGGTCTGATCTTCTAATTTGTCCCCAGAGTCATTTCGATTATTGGAAGCATACTATATTCACTCTTGCACTGTGAGTGCATTACTGATTCATATTAACATCACCCAGCTAGAGAAAGGGTACCAATTTACAGTGACAAAGTGTTGCTGCTGGATTGAATATCACTAGTTTACTTTCAGCAGATTATTTCTGAACTGGCCACTTTAATTGCTCTAATTGGGTGAAGCAAAATGTGATGCATGTCTGCGAAGACCCAATGACCGCAGTTATGCAAACTATTCACCTTCATTCTGGTATTGTCTGTCAGTTACTATTATTTAATACCTACCAAGATGTCCTTTTCTTGCAGCATACTGTTCTGGAAATTTATTTTGAAAATAATCCTTCATTATTTTTAATTCACCATAATTTCAGTTTAACCTTCACACTGAGTTGACCAGCTGACCTGTGACCACTTTGCAGAACACGAGAGCTATCACAAAGGATGCATGCACTGCTGCCCAGTTGAAGGTTCACAGAACAAACAGCACCATGCTGGAAAATAACAGCGAGCCTAATGCATAAACATTTGTGCATAAATAACCCAGCAATTTGGGGTGAGAAGGAAATGAGCCATGCATTGTAAATCACCGCAAATTGTTGGTGTTCTGCTGTTAACCTTAAAAAATCTGCATCTCACTGTCAACCACCCTGTTAGTATTATGAAGGACGCCAGAAGAATGAATTAAATCTGCCACAGGAAGTTAGGACTGGTATTTAACAACATAAGAACCCTTTTAATATTGAGAATAAATCGTCTGGGGATTGCAGGGTGTTTGTTGGTGAGCTGTCCCTTGTTGCTATCATTACTATCAGGCCCAAGGGGCCAAATGGAGAGATTTTTGATTGATAAGGGAGTCACAGGTCATTGGGGGGGGGGGGGGGGGGGGGAGACAGACAGTAAAGTGGTGTTAGTTCACAATAAGATTCAACATGATCTAACTGAATGCACTCCCTGCTTGTATTTGTTACATTTTCATTGTTCTTGAATCAGTTGATATGATGAAAGTGCCACCTTTTCCACTCTCTCACAGCTTTTTAAAATCTCATTAGAAAAATGACACTTTATTCAATTGTTATGGGCCAGGATTTAGAAAACCCCAAAGTGTATCATGGAGTTCACCTGACCCACAACTTTTAATAGATTGTGGTATGGGGAGCACACGGCCCACCCTGCAGATGTGGTACAGCAGAAATGGATAAGTATTTTTTAAAGCAAAACAATGTTTATTCTATGAACTCAAGTTAACCTTTTTAAAACATACAATGAACATCTCAGCAACCATTAATTCAAATGCAATCTCCAAAGAATACAACATTACGTAATACTTAAGCTGTCCTTTTAACATCCAGAAGACTTAAAAAAACCTTTAAACAGAAGCACATCAGGTTAAAGTCACTACTAAGAGCAGTTATTAGTTTTAAATCACCAAAGGATCGATTTACAGTCTTTAGAATACTGAGAGAGATTCATACACCTTCTGGCTGTGACTGCAGCTATCCAGCTCTGAAAACAAAACTAAAACACACCCTGCAGCAAACAGCCTAAAACGAAAGGAAAAGGCTGACAGACAGCCCAGCTTCACCCACTCTCTGACATCACTACAGTAATAAACACCCATTTCTTAAAAGTACTCTCACTACAGATGTTTATATACACACACATTTATAAACACCCATTTCTTAAAGGTACTCTCATATGACACAATACAGTGCAACCTGGTGTATTTGAGAAATAACTACTGCTGAATACTACATAGGAACAGGAGTAGGCCATTCAGCCCCTTGAGCCTGTCCCAACATTTAATAAGATCATGGTCTATCTGTGACCTTGGTCCATCTTTCTGCCTTTGGCCCATATCCCTTAATATCTTTGCTGAACAAAAATCTATCTAGCTCAGATTTAAATTTCAATTTCAAAACTGCTGCTGAATACTGTTCAGGGCCTATGCAAAGATATACTTTCATATACTTCAGTATTCATTAATAAGAATTGTACAACAACCTGCAGCCAGTTCCCAAAATGTCTCTTTGCCTCGGACACTCTCCCACCAAGGGGTGATTCCACACTCTGAGTCCCGATTGGCCACACAAGCCAGGTGTCCCTTACTCTGCTGTGTTGTCCTTAAAAGGACAATCACCACACCCCTTTTCCTTTAAGTTCTTTATAAAATCTTCAATAACTAATTCACTCCGTCCCAAATACTAAACTTAATATTCTGTACATGAGTTGGACAATTGTGGGCCGGCACGGTAACACAGTGGTTAGCACTGTTGCTTCACAGCTCCAGAGTCCCAGATTTGATTCCTGGCTTGGGTCACTGTCTGTGCTGAGTCTGCACATTCTCCCAGTGTCTCCGTGGGTTCCCTCCAAACTCCCCTCCAACTCGATTTTCAAATTTGCTGATGACCCCACCGTAGTGGGTCGGATTTCAAACAATGACGAGACAGAGTACAGGAATGAGATAGAGAATCTGGTGAACTGGTGCGACGACAATAATCTCTCCCTCAATGTCAACAAAACGAAGGAGATTGTCATCGACTTCAGGAAGCGTAGTGGAGTACATGCCCTTGTCGAAATGAATGGGAATGAAGGAGAAAAGGTCGAGAGCTCCAGGTTTTTAGGTGTCCAGATCACTAACAGCCTGTCCTGGTCCCCCCAATGCTGACACTATAGTTAAGAAAGCCCACCAACTACTCTACTTTCTCAGAAGACTAAGGACATTTGGCATGTCACCTACGACTCCCACCAACTTCTACAAATGCACCATAGAAAGCATTCTTTCTGCTTGCATCATAGCTTGGTCTGGATCCTGCTCTGCCTAAGACTGCAGGAAACTCCAAAGGTTGTGAATGTAGCCCAATCCATCACGCAAACCAGCCTCCCATCCATTGACTCTGTCTACAATTCCCGCTGCCTCGGAAAGGCAGCCAGCAGAATTAAGGACGCCACGCACCCCGGACATACTCTCTTCCACCCCCTTCCGTCAGTAAAAAGATACCAAAGTTTGACGTCACGTACCAACCGACCCAAGAACAGCTTCTTCCTGACTGCCATCAGACTTTTGAATGGACCTACCTCGTATTAAATTGATCTTTTCTCGACACCTTGCTATAACTGTAACATTATATTCTGCAGTCTCTCCTTCCTTCCCTATGTACAGTATGCATTGTTTGTACAGCATGCAAGAAATAATACTTTTCACTATATACTAATACATGTGACAATAATAAGTTAAATCAAATCACATCCAGGTGCTCCGGTTCCCTCCCACATTCCAAAGATGTACGGTTAGGTAGACTGACTATGCTAAATTGCCATTAGTGTCGAAAAAAGGTTAGGTAGGGTTACTGGGTTACGGGGACAAGGTGGAGGTGTGCGCTTAAGTAGGCTGTCCTTTCCAAGGACCTGTGCAGACTCAATGGGTCGAATGGCCTCCTTCTCCACTGTAAATTCTATGGGCGGGATTCTCCGACCCTCCGCCGGGCCAGAGAATCGCCGGGGGGCGGTGTGAATCCATCCCTGCCACCTCGATACCGGCTGCCGAATTCTGTGGTGCCAGTTTTTGGCGGGAATCGCGCCACGCTGGTTGGCAGCGGCCCTGGCGATTCTCCACTTCACGATGGCCTGAGCTGCCGCCCGTTTACGGCCAGTCCCGCCGGCGTAAATTACACAGGGTTTGTACCGGTGGGACCTGGCTCTGCAGGCGACCTGTGGAGTCCTCGGGGGGGGGTGTGGGTGTGCGTGGGAGGATCTGGCACCAAGGGGGGCCCCCACAGTGGCCTGGCCCACGATCGTGGCCCACCGATCTGCGGGCGGGCCTGTGCCTTGGGGGCACTCTTTCCCTTCGCACAAGTCACTGTAAAGCTCCGCCATGGCCGGCGTAGAGAAGAAACCCACTGCGCAGATGCAGGAATCACGGCAGCGGTTATGGGAACACGCTGGCGCTCCTGCGCATGCGCCAACTCGTGCTGGCCGGCAGAGGCCCTTCGGCACCGGTTGGCGTGGCACAAACCACTCCAGCGCCGGCCTAGCCCCCAGAGGTGTGGAGGGTTCCGCACCTTCTGGGCGGCCCGACACCGGAGTGGTTCACGCCACTCTTTGGCGCCGGTACGGCCCGCCGGATACCAGGAGTCCCACCCTATGATTCTGTTTCTTGTAGAGTGGTGTAATTTTGTAGTCTGAGATGCTTCCAAATGATCTACGTTAACAGGAACTGCAATAATGACTACCTCTTCTGGCACAGGAAATTCATCTCAATTTGCTTCCACAGAGGTATCAGTTATGTCTAGAACAGGTCTGTCAGGTACTTCGGTGCTTACAGATTCGAAAACATTTCTTGATGGCAACACTGACTGCTGGATCATATCTCTACTCCTCAAGTGGTCAACATGTTTTCAAACGAGCTCTCCCTGCTCGTTCACATGGTAGTAAAGGAATCCAGTCTTAGAGACAATCATTTTCAGGATCCAACATGATCCACTACTGAGGTTTCTCACCATTTACCATAAATGATTGTGCTGTACAATGTGAATCATGGCTTGCTTTCTGATTACTTTAGCTGGTTTCTACCCTCCCTGGCAAATTTGGAAACACGTTTGATGTCATTTTAATGCCACCTGGGAATCGAAAGTTGAAGCAATTGTGAACATTTTGCTCAGCAGTCAAGATGATGGAATCATAAAGGGATTGGTGTGAAATCCTTGACTGGATTCGCTGTTAAAACTGGAGTGGAAGCTGTTTGAAAGGGTAATTTGTAAAACCTGACCTGGATTTTGGAACGCAAACATCCAAGGGGAAAAAAATTATTATGAGAGAAGAATTCAATATTCAGGAATGATAGAAGGAAAGGAAAGGGAGGTGGGGTAGCGTTACTGGTTAAAGAGAAGATTAATGCAATAGTAAGGAAGGACATTAGCCTGGACAATGTGGAATCTGTTTTGGGTAGAGCTGCGCAACACCAAAGGGCAAAAAACATTTGTGGGAGTTGTGTACAGACCACCAAACAATAGTTGTTAGGTTGGGGATGGCATCAAATAAGAAATTAGAGATGCGTGCAGTAAGGGTGCAACAGTTATTATGGGTGCTTCAATCTGTATATTGATTGAGTTAATCAAACTGGTAGCAATGCGATGGCGGAGGATTTCCTGGAATGTATAAGGGATGGTTTTCTCAACCAATATGTTGAGGAACCAACAAGAGAGCGGGACTCCTAGACTGGGTATTGTGCAATGAGAAAGGATTAATTAGCAATGTTGTGGTGCGAGATCCTTTAGGGAAGAGTGACCTTAATATGGTCAAAGAGAGTGATACAGTTAAGTCTCAGACTGGGATCCTGAACTTAAAATAAGCTAACTTTGATGGTATGAGATGTGCATTGGCTAGGATAAGCTGGCAAAGGATACTTAAGGGGTTGATGATGGATGGGCAATGGACGGCATTTAAAGAACACATGGATGAATGTCGACAATTGTCCATCTCTGTCTGGCACAAGAGCAAGATGGGGAAAGTGGCTCACCATGGCTTGCAAGGGAAATCAGGGATAGTGTTAAAGCCAAAGAGGAGGCATATAAATTGACCAGAAAAAGCAGAAAGCCTGAAGAGGGAGAAATTTAAAATTCAGCAGAGGATGACAAAGGGTTTAATTTGGAAGGGGAAAATAGAAACGAGAGTAAGCTTGCAGAAAACATAAAAACTGACTACAAAAACTTCTATAGATATGTGAAGAGAAAAAGGCTGGTGAAGCCAAATGTAGGTCCCTTACACTTAAACTCAGGTGAATTCATAATCGGCACAAAGAGATGGCAGACCAGTTGAACAAATACTTTGGATCTGTCTTCACTAAGGAGAACACAAATAACCTTCCAGAAATCCTAGGAAACAGAGGGTCTAGCATGAAGGAAGAACAGAAGGAAATCCTTATTAGCCGGGAAATTGTATTGGGAAATTAATGGGATTAAAACCTGATAATTCCCAGAGTACATAAGAAAGTGGCCCTAGAAATAGTGGATACATTAGTGATCATTTTCCAGCATTCTATAGACTCTGGAAGATTCACTAAAGGGAAATCATGCTTGACAAATCTTCTGGAATTTTTTGAGGATGTGACCAGTAGAGTGGACAAGGGTGTTGTGTATCTGGACTTTCAAAAAGCCTTTAATATGGTTCCACACAATAGATTAGTGAGCAAAATTCAAGCTCATTGCATTGGGGGTAACGTATTGATGTGGATAGAGAACTGGTTGGCGGACAGGAAGCCGAGAGTGGGAATAAATAGATCCTTTTCAGAGTGGCAGACAGTGATTAGTGGGAGACCGCAGGGTTCAGTGCTGGGACCCCAGCTGTTCACAGTATACATGAATGATTTGGACAAAGGAATTGCATGCAATATCTCCAAATTTGCGGACAACACTATCAGAATCTTCCCAGATTATTGGCATGTGAGAGTTTCCAAACTCCACTCCCAAAAACAGCACACACTGCGGGTGGCAGTGTGTGCTGTGAGGAGGTTGCAAAGAGGCTGCAGGGTGACTTGGACAGGCTGGCTAAGTGGCAAATACTTGGTAAATGCAATATAATGTGGGTAAATATGATATTATCGACTTTGGTGGCAAAAACAGGAAGGGAGATTATTATCTGAATAGTGGCAGTTTAGGAAAAGAAGTGCAACGAGACCTGGCTGTCATGGTGGACAGTTGCTGAAGGTTGGCATGCAGATACAGCAGGTGGCGGGGAAAGCAAATGGAATGGTGGCCTTCATAGCGAAAGGATTTGAGTACAGGAGTAGGAATGTCTTGCTGCAGTTACACGGGGCCTTGGTGAGGTCACACCTTGAGTATTAAGTGCAGTTTTGATCTCCTAGTTTGAGGAAGGACATTCTTGCTATTGAGGGTGTCCAGCGAAGGTTCACCAGACTAATTCCCGGGATGGCAGGACTGACATATGAAGAAAGACTGGATCTCATGGGTTTGTACTCACTGGAAGAATGAGAGGGGATCTCATAGAAACATATAAAATCCTGATGGGACTGGACAGGCTAGCTGGAGGAAAAATATTTCCAACGTTGGGGATGTCCAGAACTAGGGGTCACTAAGAATAAGGAGTAAGACATTCAGAACTGAGATGAGGAAGCATTTCTTATCTCAGAGAGTTGCGAACCTGTGGAATTCTCCCCCACAGAAATCTGTTGGGGCCAGTTTGTTGGATGTATTCAAGAGGGAGCTGGACATGGCCCTGGTGGCTAAAGGAATCAAGGGGTATGGAGAGAAAGCGGGAATGGGATACTGAATTTGCATGATCAGCCATGATCATATTGGATTGTGTTGAAGGCTCGAAGGGCCGAATGGCCTACGCCTGCACCTATTTTCTACGTTTCCATGTTTCTCAGAATTTAAAGCCTGTTTTTGGGAGTGGAGTTTGGAAACTCTCAGATGACAATCATCTGGGAGGATTCTGAGGAGAAAACCACAGACACTTAACTGGGTTCAGAGCAGAGTATACATTTGACCACAGTCATCTTGTGTGTTTAAAAGCAACTTTTTGTGTTGGAGACCATTGTACCTTAAGATGTACTTTGAATCCATGTTAATCTTTAAATCTGTATGTTTTTGTTAAATTAAGGGGCGTAGAGGAGTATTTTGTTATAATCCAAATTTTTACATTCAATAAATGTTTGTATTTGTTGTTAAAGCTAACTAGCAGTCCTGTAACTCTGTTCCGCCACATTTTATTTAAAAAAGTAGAAGTTGCTGGGCGGGATTCTCTGTTGGCCTGATTCTCCGCTTCGCCGGCATCACACTCACGCCCGTGATTTCCTCTTGGCGTAGGGGTGGCCACAACGGGAAACTCCATTGGTCGGTTGCCGGGACATAGGATCCCGCTGCCAGTGGGGGCGCGCTGTGTCAGAAAACAGGGGCTGCATTCTCTGATCCCTGACCCCAAAATCGCGTTCGGCGATGGGGCAGAGAATTCCCGACGACGCCGAAATCGGGGGCCATGCTCCGGCCACTGAAAAACTGCAAACTCGCAGAGTCCGCTACACGACATATCCACGGCCTCCATACGATGGCTGAGGCCCGCCCCGCGATGCTCCGTGACCGACCGAGTTCCCGATGGTGTGGGTCTCTCAGTTCAGCGCTGCCACAGTCGGGGGATGGCCAATCCGCTGGCAGGGGGGTACATATTCGGGGCTGGGGGCACTGTGATGGGGCAGTCCGGGGCCCGCGAGCCGGTCAAAGGGGTGACTATTTTGCGGGCCGGGGCCACGAGCGGCATCCGCCATGAATCATGGCGCAGCCGCTGCACGCCGCCGCCATTAGCATGCACGGCCACGGACCAGCCAATTCTCCAGGCCGTATCGGCAGCTAAAGCCGGGTGCTCTACGCTGCCTCCCTGCTAGCCCCCAGCAAAATGGGGAATTGGTGGCCATTTTGCGGCAGTTTTCCCACCATTCCCACGCCGGCAGGGGGACATAGTCTTCAAATCGGAGAATCCAGCCCATTCAATCCCGTCTTTTGGGATGGAGAATCCGGTCTTTAGGGCCTGGGTTCCATTCCAGGATCTTCCCATCCCGTTATAAACATCAATTAGGGTTGTAACGCAGGTCAATATCAGATCTTTAGATGGATCAAAAAGTACTGGCAGTTTTGAGAAATGCAACAATTGCTTTATTCTGTTGAAAGTTTCCTCCTGGGGACCTTTCCAAGACCAACACTGTTGTTTCTTTAGCAGAATATGCCAGGGGGCCAATTCTACAGTTACGTTTGGTACAAAATGTCCATAATAATTTACCATCCCCCAAAATGATTTGAGTTGAGTTGTGTATCAGGGGACAGGTCCCTCCTTTATCACCTAGGCCTTGTTTCCACAGGGTGTAATCCTGGTGCATCTACTTGGTGCTTCAGGTAGGTCACCTCAGTGGTTTGAAAGGTGCACTTCTCTGTCTTGAGCCGAACTACAGCCTCCGGACATCTCTTTAATACCTCCTCTAAGTTAGCTAGATGCTCGGCTTCTGTCCATCCATCATAAGGACGTCATCAAGGTACACTATAACCCACGGTAGCCCATGTAGCAGACTCTCCATTATCCTCTGAAATATTGCACAATGCCGAAGACATGCCAAAATGCAGGTGCGTGTACTTGAACAGGCCTTTGTGTGTTTTTATCATGACATACCCTTGGAAAGCGTCATCTAATTCAAGTTGCTGGCATGGGTGACTCATATCCAGCTTTGTGTAAGATTGACTGCTTGCCAGCTTTACACACAGGTCTTCAATTCTCGTGATTGAATATCCATCCAGCTTGGTAGCCTGATTAACTATTAGTTATAATCGCAAGAAATGTGGATGGTCTTGTCCGGTTTCAATACAGGGGCTACAGGTGTTGCCAATTTTGAAAACTGAACTGCCTGGGTAATGCCAATTATTCTAACCTGTATCGATTTCCTCTTATAAAGCACAGGGGGTGGGATTCTTTCAGCCAGGGGCCAGGCCGGGCCGGAGAATCACCGCTACTGACGCAAATCGCGCCATGCCGCCCTGACGCTGAGACGCAGAGCAGAGAATCGCCGCCATTGACGCAGTCGGCACGGCGCTGGCCGGGATCCGCTCTACGGGGCCCCACCCCGGCGATTCTAAACCCGGGAGGGGTCGAGTGGCCGTACCACAAAACCCAAGCCCCGCCAGCGCCGTTCTAACCTGCTCTTAGCCGGCGGAACCTCGGCGTGGAAGGGTCCGGGGAGCGGCCTGTGTGTGTGGGGGGTGGGGGGGGGCCTCCGCTGTGGCCTGGCCCACGATCGTAGCCCGCCAATTGGTGGGCCGGCCTCTCAGGCTGTGGGCCTCCTTTCTTCCGCGCCAGCCCCTGTAGCCCTACGGCATGTTGTGTCGGGGCTGGCGCGAAAAGGGAGTCACTGCTCACGTGCGCATTGGCGCCGGTGCCGCTGCGCATGCGCGGACCCCGTGGCACCCAGTTGACGCCGGGATCAGCAGCTGGTCACTCCGGGATCAGCGTGGGTGGCTCCAGTGCTGTGCTGGCGCCCTATAGGGGCCAGATTTGCTGATCCTGAGGCCATGTTGATGCAGACGGGAAACGCGACGCCGTTTACGACGGCGTCAACACTTAGCCTCAGGATCCGAGAATCCCGACCATGGTACCAGGCTTGTGTTTAAGATTCTGGGTTGCAGTAGAGTAAAGGAGACATGAGTTCTGCTTTATTTCTTTATTTCTTTATTTCTTTGATCCAACTTCACACACAAACCTCCACCAACAAGTAGTGCCACCTGTAACCCCTTTATGTGTCTATTAGATAATTGACATCAAATTAGTATTTAATTGGAAAGTCTGTTAACCCATTCCTAACACTTGCCCTAAAGAATCAGGACATTGCTTCTGGATCCACATAAATCTTAGCTTGTAGCCCTTTGATTTTTCCCAATTCATCACAGAAGACGCTCTTGGAATTTCTTATCAGTTCGGACAGTCTCCCTCCCCGCACTTGAAAAATCTAGGCCCAATTCAACTTAATTTCTTGAAGCCAATCATGACCGAGAAGGCTTGGTTCTTCATCCGTCACTTTTGTATTGGGGAGATGGGTAGATAATTACCTATAGCTTATAGGTATCTTTGTAATGCCTTTTAGTTTTATTGCTTCTCCAGTATAAGTCTTCAACTTGGCAAAAGTGCTCCTCAGGTTGGACTCCCTGTCTTAGGTATTGAAATCCATGTCACCCATCACAGTGGCTGATAGCCCTGTATCCACTTTCATCTTAAGAGGTTTCCCATTTACCTGGAGCATTACAGTAATATCTTGCCTGTTTTTAAATGAAACAAAGTGAATCCCAGAATGACGGGTGTTCGGCTGTTCCATATTTTATACTTCTAACATTTTAGTTTATTGATTACTCGGCGATCTTGACTTATTCTCTGCACTGCTTTGTCAAATATTCTCTTTGTGACGGTAAAAATACTCAGCCTCCTGAAACTGATATGAATCAGGAATGTGGTTACCTCCACATCGGTAACATTCCATTTTGAGCCCTGCTAACTGATTGTCTATTCTGTACTATTTTGTTTTATTGGTGGCTGAAATAGTTTCCTGCTTCACGGCTGCTTTGATGGTTTTGGGGCCACGACTGGCTACAGGTTCCTACCCTAACTGGTGTGCTCTGCAGCTCTTGTGCACCTTTTTCAGCATTTTCCATGACCACCACTATCTCCATTGCTCATTCTAAATTTGCCGACCTCTGTAAGCAATCTGCATTGACTATCATGGCTGTTCGTGCCACAGACTAATCTATCCCATAACATGACATTTAGGGTGACTCCAAAATCACAATACTCCAATAATTGCTTTAGTTTAACAATGTCAGTCATGATCGATTCACCTGGAGCTCTCACCCTCAAATTCAATTTGAATCTCAGGAATGTTGGTTGAGGATGCAATCGAGCCTTCACTAAATCCACAATCTCACTAAATGATTTGGGGCAGGAAGACTGCAAATAAGATTATAGGTCTGAGTTCCGCAAACATTGAGGAGAATTGCTTTTCATTTTGCCTCCTCCTATTTTGTTTGCTTGGAAATAATACCCAAGGCTCGACATATTGTGTCCAATCCTCCGTGGAGGAGTCAAATGGCTCTATTTTCCCATAGAGAGGTATTTTTTCAGACTTCGATTATAACAGGACACTTACTCACTGGTGTAGGGTCAGAGGCAGTGTCAGGAGAATTTATCCTTGTCGCCAGATGTAAAGATACACTTTCACAGACTTTATTACTGAACACAAAAGGTATTTCTTAAGAAGAATTGTACAGCAAATTTATGGCTGTAGCTAGCTCCCAAAATGTCTCTGCCTAGGAGCCTCTTTCACCATGGGGTGAATCCATACTCAGTTCCAATTGGTCACACAGACCATGCGGACCTTACTCTGTTGTGTTGCCCTTAGAGCGACAATCATCACCGCCTGAAAAATATAGGAGGGGGACTCTCCATTCCCCCAGTCACGTATTTCTTGGCGGTATCCCGTTCGTTAGCGCCGGGATCCTCTACAGTGAATCTTCTCGCCACAGAGATTGCTAAATATCTCGTGCACTTTTCTTCAAGCACAGCAGTGAGCTCCCTTGCTTCACTACTGACTGCAAAATCCGAGCCAGTGTTCTACAATGATACCCACAGGTATCTAAAATGGGAGCAGTTGTATCTGTGGAGTCTCTCAGTTGCAGGCAGTAAATTGTACCTCGCAGATTGAAACTTCAAGATCTCCGTCCTTTTCCTTTTTCTTTCCTGGGAGGCCCAAGTGATTGCCCTTGACATCAAAGCAGAATTTGATTGTGTATGGCATCAGGAAATCCTTGCAAAACGTAAGTGAATGGGAATCAGGGGGAAAACTCTCCACTGCTCACAATCATACCGAGCACAAAGGAAGATGGTTGTGGTTGTTGGAGGCCAATCATTTTAGTTCCAGCATTTTATTACAGGAGCTCCTCAATGTAATGACCCAGGCCCAACCATCTTCAGCTGTTTCTGAATGACCTTTCCTCCACCATAAATCAGAAGTGGGGATGTTCACTGTCGATTGCATAATGTTCAGCACAATTCCCGACTCCTCTGATAATAAAGTGGTCGGTGCCTGCAGGCAGCAGGAGCTGAGCAACATTTAGACTTTGGCTGATAAGTGCTATGTCGCATTGATGCCACACAGGTTCCAGGCAATGGTCACCTCCAACAAGACACCCCCATCCCAACATTCAATGGCATTGCCATTGCTGAATCCCGGCCATAAACATCCTGAGAATTACTATTAACCAGAAAGTAACTGGACCAACTATATAAATACTGTGGTTAAAAGGCAGGTCAGAGAGTGGAGAGTAACTCACCTCCTGATTTCCCAAAGCCTGTGCACCACCTACAAGGCACAAGCGGCCTCAGACAGCTCACTAGGCTAGTTTCCCACACGACACTTCATCAATTCCTCAATGTCTTGCGTCACATATGGAAAATGATAGAACGGTGACAGCACAGAAGGAGGGCATTCGAACCCCATCCTGTCTGGGCCAGCTCTCTGAAAGAAGGGAGCTTGGGGGCGATTGTGACAAAGTGGTAATATCACCGGACAGGTAATTCACAGGCAAAGGTATTCAAATCCCAGCAAGGTAGCTGGTGGACTTCAGCTCAGTTAATTTTTAAAAATGTAGAATGTTAGTCTCAGTAGTGGCGACCATGACAGTCATCATTGATTGTTGTAAACACCCAGCTAGCTGGCTAATGTCCTTTCGGGAAGAAAATGTGTCATCTTTACCCAGTCTGGCCTAGATATGAGTACAGATCCATAGCAATAAGGTTGACTCTTAGCTGGCTCTCTGAAATGTCTCAGCAAATTGATTCAAAGGCAATTAGGGATGGGCAACAAATGCTGGCTTCACCAGCAATGCCCACAGCCCATGAAAGAATGAATAAAAATAATTCAAACAGTCCCACTCCCTGCCTTTTGCCAGTAACCCAGCAAATTCTTTCATTTAAAATCATTATCCAGTTCCCTTTTGAAGGCCTGGATTGAATCTGCTTCCACTGTGCTGTCGGGCAATGAATACCAGATCCTAACCATGTGCTGCACAAGAAAAGTTTTTCCTCATGTCATCGATGCCTCTTTTGACAATCACCGTACATTGGTGACCTCATGTTCACCCTCTTTACGTCAACAGGAACAGTGGGCGGAATCCTCCTCTCCCGCGATTAATCGGGAAGGCCGTCGTGAACTCGGCCGGGTTTCACGACGGCCTCGGAGGCCGCTCCTCGCACCTTATTCACTCCCACCCGGGGGGCTAGGAGTGGTGCTCCGTAACTCTCGGCCGCCGGGCCTTGACGCTTGCGTCAAGGCGGCGCGCTGAGAATGACGCGACGGCGGCGCCTAAGTGACGTCATCCGCGCATGCGCAGGTTGGCCGGCTCCAACCCGCACATGCGCGGCTGACGTCACGACGGCTGACGGCTCCTCCAACCCGCACATGCGCGGTTGCTATCTTCCCCTCCGCTGCCCCGCAAGACGTAGTGGCTTGATCTTGCGGGGCGGCGGAGGGGAAAGAGTGCGTCACTTTGAGACGCCGGCCCGATGATCGGTGGACACCGATTGCGGGCCAGTCCCCTCCCGAGCATGGCCGTGGTGCTCACTCCCCTCTCCGCCCCCCACAAGCTTCAAACCAGCATTTGGCGCCCATGTTCACGACGGCAGCGACCAGGTGTGGTTGCCGCCGTCGTGAACCGGTCGGGAACGGCAGGCCGCTCGGCCCATCCAGGCCGGAGAATCGCGCATGCGCAGGGGGTTCTTCTCCGTGCCAGCCATGGCGGACCGAGTGCCCCCACGGCACAAGCCTGCCCACGGGTCGGTGGGTCCCGATCGTGGGCCAGGCCACCGTGGGTCCCCCCCCCCCCGAGGCCAGATCTCCCCACGTGCCCCCCCCCGAGGACTCCGCAGGCCGCCCGCAGAGCCAGGTAAGGACCTTGCTTGATTTACGCCGGCGGGACTGGCCGAAGACGGGCGGCCTCTCGGCCCATCGCGGGGCAGAGAATCACCGGTGGGGACACTGCCAACGGCCCCCGACTGGCGCAACGCGATTCCCGCCCCTGCCGAAAAACCAGCGCCGGAGAATCCGGCAACCGGCGTCGGGGCAGCGGGACCGGATTCACGCTGCCTCCCCTGCCGATTCTCCGGCCTGGTGGGGTGTCAGAGAATCCTGTTTGCTTTATTAATTACTTTCTCAACCTGCCCTGCCACTTTCAATGATTTGTGCACATAAATCCGCAGGTCGTCGGCTTGCATTCCCTTTACAATTGTACCCTTTATCTTATATTGTCTCTTGTAATTCTTCCTACAAAACTGAATCATTTCACACTTCTCTGCATTAACATTCATCTGCCACTTATTTGTTCATTTCTCTAGCTTGTCTTAAGTCCTTTCGAAGTTTATCACCCCTCTTCCTTGAGGTTCATGATACTCCACATTTTGCATCATCTGCATATTTTAAAATTATGCCCTGTCCACCGAAGTCTAGGTCATTAATATATATTAAGAAAAGCAGTGGTATTAACACTGTTACCTGGAAACCCCACTGAATAACTTACTTCAGTCTGGAAAAAAACATTCAACATTATGCTCTGTTTAATGCAACCAATCAACTTTGTACCCATGCTATCACTGTCCCTTTTATTGCATGGGCTTCAGCTTTGCTGATAAGGCTGTTATGTGGCACTTTATCAAATGCCTTTTGGACGCCCACATACATCACATCAACCTTCTCTGTTAACGCATCAACAATCTTAAGTAAGTTAAACACGGTTTACCCTAAATAAATCCAGGCGAGCTTTCCTTAACTAATCCAGATTTGTTCAAGTAACTCTCAAGTTTGTCCTTGATTATAATTTCTACAATAATTCTCATCACCAAGACTAAACTGACTGGCCTCTGTTTTTTTAACAAGAATGTTGCATTAGAAATTCTCCAGTCCACTGGCATAACCTCAAAAGGAGGATCATACATTTATGGGCAGCACCTTTGTAATGTCCACAATTTGATGCATCCTTGGATGTACCTCATCTGGCTCTGGTTATTTATCAACATTTAATACAACCAGCTTACTTAATGCCTCTTCTTTATTAGTACATTATTGCCTCTTCTTTATTAGTCTCAATTTTCACTATGACTTGGACAGTATCTTCCTGATTGGTAAAGACAGATGCAAGGGGAGGTGGTGGCATGGTGGCATTGTTCAAATCCCATGTTCAAATCCCACCACAGATTTGGGATTCTGATGATGACCATGAAACAATTGTCATAAAAACCTATCTGGTTCACTCATGTCCTTTAGGGAAGGAAATCTGCTGTCCTTTCCTGGTCTGGCCTCCACCTGACTCCGGACACACAGCAATGTGGTTGACTCTTAAGTGCCCCCTTCAAGAGCAATTAGGGATGCTGGCACAGCCTGCAAATAAAAAAAATAGTATCTCATAATACATAGTGCCTCATGTACCCCAGGCATAAATTCCCTTTTGATTCCCATTTCTCCTTTTACCACCTTTTCATCATTTATATGCCTAGCTGCCAGTCTTTTCTCATATTCTCTCTTTGCTTCTCTAAGTTCAATTTTCACTTCCCCTCTGAACATTGCACATTCAGCCTGGTTCCCAGTTGTATTTTCCACCTGACATCTGTCATATAAACCCTTTCTGCTGTTTAATCTTACTTTCTACCACTGCTACTATCTAGGGAACACTGGATTTGTTTGTCCTATGCTTCCCGCTGTGGGAAAGGCCTCTACTGTATCCTGAACTATCTCCTCTTTAAAGGCCGTCCATTTTTCTGGTACAGTTTTGCTGGAGGGCTACCTGGTGAGATTCTTGGGAGGACTCCCTTAGCCCCATTATAAGTGGACAAAGAGCTTCAGAAATCCCTTCAAGCTGTTGTAGAAGCTAAAGGTGATTTGTGATTCAGGGAAAATAAATTACCAGTGAATCAGATTTGCATAACTCACTCTTTGGTCTGAGGAATTATGTGTCTGTTGCCGCTTTGTGATTTAATTTTTTTGTGTAATTTTTTGAGTCCTGCTGCGTATCTGATACATAATGTATTAGCGTGAAGAGAGCAATATGAACCACTTCGAAATTGTTGAATAAAGAGTGTCGATGATAAAAAAAAGGAGGCAGTTCGGTGTTTTCAAGCTTACTCTGCTCTGCTGGGCTGACAGCTCAAAGCTGACTGACGCTGCTCAGCCACAGTGCAGCTGCTGTTTATTTTCACACCCCACAGGAGGCTGAACCAGTCCCAAGCAGAGAGCAATGACATTGCGCACCCAGAATGCCAGTCCAGAGACTGACAACCAACTTGAACATGTCCACTCCATCCTTCAGCACCATAAGATGCAACTCAACGAAATCCAGCTACTAAAAGAATAGAGAATTGTTAATATTTATGCCACAAGAGTCTCCTCAGTGCCTTCAGGAATGAAGTGTTGCAATTCTGAACCAGTTAATTCTAAATCAATTTGACCAGCTATTTGATGGTACTAGCATGCCCTTATTCTTTGCGTTCCCTGGTGAGAAGATGCTCGTACTGCTGCTTATTGTTATTACAGGTGTTACATTTCAAATGCATGCTTAATAGATCTCCTGGCACCTGTAGCCCGGCGCGAAAATGTCTCTTTGAGAATGGTTTTGGCTGCCTGACTGTTGCTTTCGATGGGCACTTTGATCTTACAGTCAATGCTTTCTCCATTTGATGTTCAGCCCAAATGTTTTTCCCTTTCTCCTTAGAAATAGGTAAAAATTCAACTTTGATGGAGTTGAAGATGGTAGATTGGTTGTCCAATCTACCAGGGGCGGGACGGTGGCAGAGTGGTTAGCACTGCTGCCTCGCAGCTCCAGGGACCTGAGTTCAATTATGGCCTCGGGTGACTGTCTGTGTGGAGTTTGCATTTTCTCCCCGTGTGTGCGTGGGTTTCCTCCGTGTGCTCCGGTTTCCTCCAACAGTCCAAAGATGTGCGGGTTAGGCAGATTGGTCATGATGAATTGCCCTTAGTGACCAAAAGGGTAGGTAGAGTTACTGGGTTACAGAGAGAGGATGGAGGCATGGGCTTAAGTAGGGCGTTCTTTCCAAGCGCAGGTGCAGAACCGATGGGCCAAGTGGCCTCCTTGTGAACTGTAGGGATTCTATGGATTCTATGCCTATTGTACACCCCAATTGTCCATTTTACTACGAAGATAATAAAATGATGGGCGATCGATTTGCAACTGCCTGTTCTGCATTGATACTAAAGCTGAATTTCATTTCTGTAGTATTCTACAGATTGCAGTTCTTAATGAACTGCAGGCAAGAGAAACGTCAAAACTTGAGCCAGAACAAACGTTTAGTGTTCTGATCGCTGCTGCATGATATCTTCTCAGAAGCTGCTTTGTAAACTGCCACCCCCTCCTGAAGAAAAATCAGAAAGTGCTGGAACTGCATTGTAGGTTAATCAGCATTTGTAGAAAAAGTATCTCCACATCTTGGCTGGGAACCTCTCAGGATTTGAACTGGAGTGAAGAATTATGCCAGAAACCTTTGCTTATTTTTACTGCTTTGGATGTAAAATCCGTCTGACCTCCGTTTCCATTTTCTTCTGGTTTTATTTCATTCCTAGCTTTCTATTTACTTCAGTTATTTCTGATCTTACTGTTGAGATTTCCTTTCACGGCTACCTGAATGTTACCAGCTGCTTTTGTGGTCGTTCAGGTACATGGTTTGGTGTGTGCATTAAATTTCTCTTGGGCAAGAAATTGTCCTTATGAAAAATGTTACAATGGCTGGGAAGTAAAGATCCTTTATCGTTCCAAAGAAAATCCAGAAAATCCTTCTTTTTCAGACACAGTGTAAGAATATTCTAATGTCCTTCCTTTGCCACTTTTTGGATTTTACAGTTCTCTTTCCTCAGCTTCAAACTATTTAGCATTTTACTGGGTACATTGTGATGCCAAATACTGTATCTCTAAACCATGCAATTTTGCAGTAAAATATTCAATACAATACTGTATGTACAGTCAGGTGTTATGCAGAATGCAGACAATGTCAGTTCATGTTAGTCTACATATTAATCTGGCAACTCAGTAAGTTGCTTGAAAAATGACAAGCGTTCAGCAGGAGGCTGAAACATATGTTTTCACAGAAACCAACTCCGCTGGGCTACAACTGAGAGAGTGGGCACAAAAACAGACTATTCTATGCTTTCAATTTTAAATTAAAGGGATCCATCACAGGTACCTTCAGTTTGGCCCAAATAATTTGTGAAATGCTGATGCTGTACGTACATATTTGAGTGAATTCCTGCATGTTGTGCATTACCATCCTGTAAACAACATGGTAAATAATAAACAAGAACAGGGGACGCTGTAAAAACTCAGCAGGTCTGCCAGCATGTATTAGCAGAGAAGCAGAGTTAACGTTTCAAATCTTTGTCAGAACTGAAGAGAGGGAGAATGTGTTAGAGCTGTAGAAACTGCAACAAAAAGTCACAACTTTAAGAACAAAAGGGTGTGAGGTACGGTGGGGTGTTTTGCATTGAGGCCATACACATCTGGAATATTTTTTAAAAGGGACATTTAAGATGGAGGAGAAAGACCAAAGTCTAAAATTGCCACACTCAATGGTGAGTCCCGAGAGCTGCAAAGTACCCAATGGAAGACAAGATTCTGCTACTCCAGCTTACGCCAGGCTTCACTGGGCCATTTCAGCAGGCCGGCGACGGACAGGTGGGCATGAGAGCAAGATGCTGGGTTATGGTAAATCATAAACCAGCTAATAACTCAGGAATTGATGCAGCTACTTTTAGGAAATGACATTGTCATTGCTGATCATGGGATAACATCAATAATGTGTCTTTTCTCTCGCTTTTCCTCAAATTATGTTTGTAAATTACTTACTCCCTGATCTGTTGTTGCTTTCTATATTTCCCATCCCATTCTCAGTCTTTTATCTTCACCTCTTTTCGTGTTTCTCACCAAATACCACTGGAACTCCAGTGACATCCGTTTCTGGCAAGCCAGGTTGTACACTGCCCTTCAAGGTCAGGAGTGCTGCACCAAGTGTGTAATGGCTGTGAGGAACTGATGAACAACAAGGCAGGTAAATGAACAGGGATTTATTTTGGCAAAAACAATCATATACAGGACAGCGACACAAAGACCTCCCGGACTCCATCTATCAACAGTCCATGCTCCCTGCTTCATTAATGCTGAAAATCCCCAGCCAGTTTAATCGAGTCTAATCAGCCCAGTTACCGATCATTGTGCTCAAGGGCCAAGGACCAAGCCAATCTTGGTCCATGAGTCTTGGTCCCTGGCCCTTGAGCACAATGATCGGTAACTGGACTGATTGATGTTGGCAGGTTACTGGTGCTGCTGGTACCAAGTATCTCCAAGGCTTCTCCAGTGTACATGGCCAGCCTGAGGTGGCCCAGTAGCACAGTGGGTAGCATTGTTGTTTCACAGCTCCAGGTTAGATTCCCGGCTTGGGTCACTGTCTGTACGGAGTCTGCATGTTCTCCCCATGTCTACGTGAGGTTCCTCCGGGTGCTCCGGTTTCCTCCCTTAAATCCCGAAAGAATTGCTGTTAAGTGAATTTGATATTCTGAAATCTCTCTCTGTGTACCGAACAGGTGCCGGAATGTGGCGACTTGGGGCTTTCACAGTAACTTCATTGCAGTGTTAATGTAAGCCTATTTGTGACAATAAAGATTATTATTATTAATGTAAGGGTTTGGACCCCACCTTGTAGATACCGGTATGTCTGCTATCCTAGGACGTTGGCAGAGGCTCCTGTATCCACCTCTATTCTTAGTGGTTGACCGATTACCACTAACGCAATTGCAACTGGGGCTGACTTGCTCATTTTAATATTGTTTCCTTTGTAAAATCCCAATTCCTCTTCAGGATGATTTTCTAAACTATGCACCAGAGTCGTAGGCGTTTTGTTGACACGTGGTAGGTTTTTTTTGGCTCTGTATTTAATTCTAATATGCCCCCTTCTGTTACAGGCAAAACACGTTGCATATTTAAATTTACAATTCTCCATTGGGTGCACTCCCCCACACCACTAGCAGTCTTCTAAGTTCTTGGTCTGCAGGCTGGACTTTCTGTATCTCTGTACCCTGTCTTGTTCACTGCTTTTCGACTCACGGCTTTCAGCACCCTCATCCCTGGCACCTTGACTCCCCGAGGTTTCCTGATGAAGTTGGTTGATCTCGCCCAGCGGCACGCTGCGCAGTTTGGCACTCACAAGTTGTTGAGTAGTGTTGCCCAAAAGGGTTACAGTTCACAGACTGCTTCCCCGACTTCCAGCAGATGACAGAAAAGGTTTTGCTTTACCTCATCCACAAATGTAATGGCTGCGAGGAACTGATGACCAACAAGGCAGGCAAATGAACAGGGGTTTGTTTTGGGGAAAAACAATTATATACAGGACAGCGATAAGGAGGCTTCTAAACTCAACGGCTCCCGGACTACATTCGTCAACAGCTGCTCTCGGTGCACGCGCCTTCCTGCGATTGACCTGATGGGTCGTGTGACCCCCAACAACTACCCGCCACCTCCCCCCGCGCCAACCCCCCCCCCCCCCCCTGCGCAAAGGGACAATGCCACCACAAAGTAATTCATAATGTATTGTTCTGCCACTAAAATGGAATTGTACCCCTTTTCAGAAAACAACATCTTGTTGCTGAGCAAGCACAGGCTAAGATCAATGAGAGTGAATTTTGTGAGGGCCACGAAGAATCCAGCATAAGTTGAAGGATAGAAAGAAATAGCATTTATTTACAATAACATATATATGTATATATACACACAACAGCAGCAGTAACTCCCTTGCTGCTCACTCCTCTCTACCTGGTTCCATACTGGCCAGCTTTATTTATGCAGGGAATCTGCTAATGATTTCTCCGCCCCCTCATTGGGGAATCTCATACTCCCTAAGGATTGTGGGATTGTCATTAGTCCCCAGCCAGTGGTAAGCAGGCAGGTTATAACATCCCTCCCCCCCCCCGAAAGTCCAAGGAATCCACCTAAGACCCTGGCGAAGGAGGGCATCAGACTTGTTTTGCTGCTGGCCGGACACCATTTGCACGAGGCGCTGGATCGGGCGGTGGAGACGGAGAACAGCGCTTCCGTGATGAACGGCGTAATGGTTGTACATCCACGACCCGTGGGCCCGAGGACTACCCCTCTGAGGCGTCCTGTGTCTCCATCTTGGAGTCGGAGTCCGTTGCCTCTGTCATCCAGCGTCTCTATCTCCACGCAGTTTTGCAATGACCAGCGCAGGCTTTGAGTGCGGCACCAGAGGAAGATTGTGTGGAATACTCTCCACTGTGTCTGGTCTCTGTGTCTGTAGAAATGAGCTCCGGGGGCGGGGAATCTTTCCAAGAAATGGTCTTCTGAACTGAACATGGTCTACATGTGTGCGCTGGAGATGACCCTGTGCTTGCACCTGGTAAGCGATAGGGCCCGTTCAGCGAAAGGTAACGCCAGGGACCCACTGGGCACCACCAGCAAAATTTCGAACGAACACTGGGTCACCGGGCGCAAACTGCCGAATCAGCCGATGCCGAGAAAAGTCATGCCTCTGCCCATATTGAGTGCAATGTACTTTTGCGCCAATGACCGGGAAAACCATGCTAAGGCGGGTGCGAAGTCTCCGGCCCATTAGGAGCTCGGTGGGAGCTACCCCAGTCACCGCATGTGGAGTGGTCCTGTATGAAAACAAAAAACAAGCCAGTCGCGTGTTCATAGACCCGGAAGAATGCTTCTTTAGCCCCGTTTGAATGTCTGCACTGCGCACTCCGCCAACCCATTGGAAGCCGGGTGGTATGGAGCGGTGTAGATATAGTGTATGCCATTCACCTTCATGAATCTCGCAAACTCCTCACTTGTGAACGGAGTGCCGTTGTCCGTGACCTGCACCTCGGGGAGGCCATGTGTACTGAAAGACAAATGCATCTACTCAATTGTTGCGCAGGATGTTGTGCCTACCATCTTATGCACCTTTAACCATTTAGACTGCGCATCGATGAATAGAAGGAACATGGATCCCTGAAAAGGGCCGGTGAAATCCGGATGCAAGCACGCCCAAGGCTGCCCTGGCCATTCCCAGTGATGTAGGGGTGCAGCCAGTGGAAGCTTCTAGTGCTTCTGGCAAATGGAGCAGTTTTGGGCCACGTTCTCAATGTCGGTGTCGAGGCCTGGCCACCAGACATAACTCCGGGCCAACATTTTCATTTTGGTCATACCGGATGCCCATTGTGCAAGTCCCTACGTATCAGCTCCTATCTTTTTCCTGGGACAATCAACATGTCCCCACAAGAGGATACAGTCTTCCACACTAAAATTCTGACAGCTCGGAGGAAATGCCCGCAAAACTCGCCCACCATACAGCGGACTATGTGTCGAACCTTTGACAGGACTGGCTTCATCTGGGTCACCTCAACGATCTGTGATGCCGTACAGGCAAGGAACCCATAAAATTTAGGGTTGCAACCACCTCACTGGTCGTGGGGGTCGACATGGGGCCGGTTGATAAAGGCAATCGGCTCAGTGCATTAGCATTCGCTATCTGCGTTCCTGGTTTGTGCTCCAGAGAATACTCATAGGCAGTGAGCAACAAAGCCCAGCGCTGGATCAGTGCAGAAGCAATGTGCGGTATTGGCTTATCCTCTCGGAAAAAATGTCACGATAGTGAAGTGGCGGCCAAACACATACTGGTGGAAGCGTTTCACCGCAAAGACCACCGCCAGGCCCTCCTTCTCTATCTGCGCATACTTCTTTTCCGCTGCAGTCAATGAGCGGGAGGCGAAAGCTATCGGCCGCTCAGCCCCGTTCTCCGCCTTGCGGGCAGGACGGCCCCAATACCATATGGGGATGCATCACACGTGATGATAAAAGGCTTTCCAGGATCATAGTGGGTTAGTAACCCTGACAACGACAATTGTTGTTTTACCCGCCGGAAATCGGTTTCTTGCGGCTGACCCCAAACCTTGATGTGATTCTTCTTTAGCAGAAGGTGCAACAGGGCCAGTGTAGGTGCCAGATTGGGAGGAAACTTCCCGTAATAGGTTACGAGGGCCGAGAAAGAACGAAGATGTGAAGTGTCAATTGGGGCGGGGGCCTATTGAATTGCACGCACCTTCTCTGCGACGGGTGCAAACCTTTGCGGTCCACCTGATAACACAGGTTGACTACTTCAACTACCTTCCTTCGCTTGAAAGGCGCACTTTGTATGACATAAACGGATTCCAGCCTCTGAAAAGTGTCGAAGGACAGCCTCCAAATTTTGCAAATGTTTCTGCTCCCTTATTCACTGCAAGTTTATAGTCGCCACACAAGCGAACTGTGGCATCTGGCTTCATTACAGGTACAATTGGTGCTGCCCAGTCAGTGAAACGGACGGGCCTGATAATACTCAAGGAGTCCAAATGAGTGAACTCCCCTTCTACCTTCTCGAGCAAGGCATAAGGCACCGGGCGCGCCCGGAAATAGCACGGCGTGGCTCCTGGTTCATCTGGGTACCATCCTAGTACCTCTGTCAACTCTCCAGAACCTGTTGGAGGATGTACTGCCACTTCAGCCGCAAATGGCGCGCAACCAGTCCCAACCCAACAGGCTGGGCCCGTGGCCGTGCACCACGATAAGTGGGAAACACCCCTCCTGGCATCCATAAACAACAGGGGTCATCGTAGTTCCTGCAATGTCCAATGGTTCCCCCGTGTAGGTGGCCAACCTGGCCTGTGTGTCGGTTAATGTAAAGGTCTGTATACCCTGCTTGATGCGGTTGAATGTCCTCTGGGCGATCACGGAGACCGCTACGCCAGTGTCCAATTCCATCTCAAGCGGATGACCATTGATCCATACTGTCACCTAAATGGGGTCACATGGGGAGCTGCCACACAATGCAGCTGGAGGAAGTCATCCTCCGTCTCCACGTCCTCGGGAGTAGTCGCCGCAGGTTCATCCAAATGGAAGGTACGGCCCCTGGGTTGGCCTCAGTTTCGGTCAGAACGACGGCGCCTCTGGTGCCCCCAGGACCGGCGTCCGTGACGGGGTCGACGCCCACAAGTCCAACACTGACATGGCTCCTCATCCATTGGCTCTGGGGAAGGCTCCCTTCGGGGAGGAACGTCCGGCGGCTACTGGCGTCGATCCGGACGCCGCCCTGCCCAAGGTACCGCAGGGGTGCGGGGAAGACGCTTTTGGACGGAAGGGGTTGTGCCCCAAGGCGTGCACCTCCATTCCCTGTAGCTCCTGCACTCCCCGTTCTGCGCTTTCTCGGGACAATACTATTTGAATGACCCGTTGTAAAGTCAATGTCTTCTCAGCTAACAACTTCCTCTCGGTGGCCGCATTGTTAATACCGCAAACCAAACGGTCAGTTGCATAACATTTCTGACAAGATCTCACCATAGTCACTCTCCTCCGCAATCCTGCGTAGCCTGGATAGAAACTCTGCAAGGGATTCTCCTGGGGTCCTCTCAGCAGTATTAAACCGGTAACGCTGGACTATCGTGGATGGGGTTGGGTTAAAATGTTGCCCCACTAAGTTCACAAGTTCATCAAACGTCTTGGTGTCCGGCGCAGCTGGGTACGTAAGGCTCCTAATCACCACAAACATAGGCAGGCCGCAGGTGGTGAGCAAAATGACCACTTGCCACTCATTTTCGGTGATGTTGTTTGCCCGGAAATAGTAATGCATCCGTTGTGCGTACTGGTTCCAACTTTCCAGCGCAGAATCGAAGACATCCAAACGTCCATACAGGCATAGTGTAAGAGAAAAAAAACTTCCAATCTGTATTCAACAAAAATCCAGGGAGGTGGCTTCAGCAGCATAGACAGCTATCCACTTTAACCCTCATCGCCAGTTTTGCGAGGGCCATGAAGAATCCAGCACGAGTTGAAGGATAGAAACAAATAACCTTTATTTATAATAACATATATATAATAAAAATATATATAAGCAGCAGCAGCAAGTCCCTTGCTGCTCACTCCTCTCTAGCTGGTTCCAAACTGGTCAGCTCTATTTATGCAGGCAATCTGCTAATGATTTCTTTGCCCCACTCATTGGGGAAGCTCATACTCCCTAAGGATTGTGGGATTGTCATTAGTCCCCAGCCAGTGGTAAGCAGGTAAATTATAACAGTGCATTTATTGTTTGATCAGGCAATTTTGCAGGTTCAAAAGCTCATTCAGAGTTTCAGGTTCTGTCAATATGTGGCTTTGTTTATCTTTTGCGGATTATTAAGTGTGGTTCTAGGGTATTTGAAGGAGTTAGACAAGGCACAGCACATGGAATTTTGAGGATACAGCTATGGCAGGGTCTGGTATTCAGCAATGTCAGGGTCTGGCACTCAGCAGGCAACTTAGCCTGTTTCATGACTGTGGTGGAAGGAAAAACAAATGCAATGTACTAAGTTTTCTGATAAGTTACCTGTTGAGTGTAATACAGTTAAATCGTGATGAACCCAAACTCAGCTGACACGAAATTCAGATTATGTCAATATCGTCAACCATTCCCACCAGCAGAATGGCAAATCCCCTAGACGAAGCCTGTGATAAGCCGAAACTCCGGATTAGCCAAAATTGTTTGATCTTTTCACGTGACCTCGCCAACCAAACAGGACAGAGTTGGACCACACAATAGCCAAAATCACGGAGCGCAAGAAGGCCGATGACCCTGAAAACTCTGATGAAATGAAATGAAATAAAAATCGCTTATTATCACGAGTAGGCTTCAATGAAGTTACTGTGAAAAGCCCCTAGTCGCCACATTCCGGCGCCTGTCCGGGGAGGCTGGTACGGGAATCGAACCGTGCTGCTGGCCTGCTTTAAAAGCCAGCGATTTAGCCCAGTGAGCTAAACCAGCCCCTGATGGATACCCATCCGCTCGCCCATCCATCTCCTTAGTCGATGCCATAAAGGCCACAGAGATGCTTGACAATTTCACACTGCAGCAGGAGAAAACATGTTTGACTGTATTGACGACAAGGTGAACTGCATTCTGCACATCCGGAGATAGCATGCTAAACAGAAAAAGATTTTCCAGAGCTAACTCCCCAAATTTTCCGATCCAAAGTTCTGGCCTTTTATGAGATCAGGCCATTGTAAGGTGTGAACAAATTAAATAAAGGATTTTTTGCACATTTATAGCTCAACTGTGTTTTCATTTCGCATTTGAATCTGTTGCTTTTGACATAGTTCGCATTTGTAGGCATATTGGGTTATATAGAAATGCATTCATGTGGGAACTGGGCATCTTCAACTATCACAAAGTTCCACTTAACACAAAATGGTGAGTCCATCCCCTGGGAATCAGCAATGTAAAGGATATTGCATTTTCTTAAAGTATAGGTGTTGATCTAGTTACACCTACATGGTCTAATTGCTTCATATTCCTGGAACATATATTAAGCTGCAGATTACACCCATGGTTTTGTTCATGTGGAAGTTAATTTAGAAACTGCAGATCACCTGCCTCTGACATTAGGTGTGATCCAGAAATTTGTATTAGACAATGTTGACACACTCCAGATTCTATTTAATGCGAGGTACATGTACTTACGTTTGTCGGTCCCAGTAAAAATGCTCAGTATCCATTCGCGCTCATGACTAAATGTGACACAATGATTTGTCCTGTCTATATTTATTTCCTTCATCCTGAAATCATAACAGGAGAGGCAGCTGCAGCTGTTAGTGTTCCAGTTTACAGTGACTTTTAAGGTCGTATATGGTTAACGTAAGACACCAAATATTTGGCAGTATAATCCATCAGGCTTTACAGTTCCACAAATGCACAAACATTTCTTAAAATGAAATTCAGTCCTATATTGCAGACTCCATATATTTATTACTTTTTTTTTTGCAAGCTGCTGAAAGATGGCAGCCATGTTGTTGGATCATTGATTCAACTTGGTGAATCTTTTAGCTTCATAATAATGCGAACAATTCAGAGGAACCTGGAGGAATTAGTGTTTCCGTTTGTTCAATCTTAAACGTAAGTCAACCAGAGATTGATTAGTCATGTTTGAATTGACGTCATTTTAGTTTGTGGAGTCCATAGGGTCGCCTTACTGAACAGATGGTGAAGAGCTATTGGTGTTAATATGCACATGGTTCAGTAGCTAATGTTTAAGTTTTCCTTCCCTGCCTGGAGAGTGGAGAAAGCTACCCACCTGCATCATCTGCTGCTCCTGGTGCTTTTCATTTCCTCCACTGTTTGTGCTTTTTCACATGGCCTAGTGGTCAGATTTTCTGCATCCTTGCTTCAATTAGGGCATAAGCCTGCATAGACCGTACTTCATAAACATTTCTTCCTTTATCTATGCTGAAAGCATTAACAGCGAATAATAAAAACTATCTTGATCCTGGATTTATTTTTAATTCTGGTGCCCGTTTTTGATGATGTGTTCACTCTCTGGCGATTAATTGATTAAAAATTTGAAAACAATGTGAATTGAAATAATTAATAGGCTTGCCATTCTGTCAGCAAGTGCTGTCATACATCTGAACATTCAATCCATTCGCAGAAGACTGATGGCATTCTCTGATAACAAAACCCAAATGGAAATGTAGCTTGCTTTTTAATTGGATAATTGAGGAATTGACATATGTCCCATCTGGAAAATAGTTTATAGACAAGCTGGGTTTAATTTTGTGATATTCATGCATTTTTGGGCTTTTTACTGAATGCATACATAACCATGAATCTTTATAGAATTTTCACAATGGCCTTACATGCCTGGATGTTTCATGTTGTTACTGTGGGTGCAATTTGCAGCCCGCATTGGCCGTCAGCGAGAATGGCGATGCGGGTGGGAAATACGGCGAGAATCAGGAAACGCAATTCTTTCCGGTGAGATTGCGTTTCCTGATTTTCCAGGCCCCCTTGCTGGTGGCACAGCGGGAAATATGCCACAGAAGGTCAGGAATCTCATTTAAATGCATTAGCGTATCACTAGCGAACATTCCACCTGGGCTCCCCCTCGCTGAATCTTCATCAGGTGATGCCAACAACGTATAAAAACGGGAACCTGTCGACCTCACCTCCAAAGGGGTTTTGATACGTGAAAGCTCAGGTTGCCATCACTCTCCAGGGTACCAGTTGCAGAGAAGGCACCAGGCAGGACCCGGGGGACCCACATAAGTGCAACCTGGGACCAGGGCTTTAGTCCCACCATCTCAGGGGGTGGGATCGCTCGCAGGCATTAGCGGCTCTTCATGTCTGTGACCCTTTAGCTTTAAAGGGGTTTGGCGGCTGGTATGTAGGCAGCACTTCCCCTGTCCTCCACGCTGACTGATGCTGATATAACTGCTGAGCGATTTCCCTTCCAGAGCAGGGGGATGACTGTGAAGTCTCTGGGTGGGGTCCTATTTGATGCCAGGCTGCATGGGCAGAGTAGAGAACTCTGATAAGGTGTGTTTTCCACCTCCTGTGGCCTGATGATCCTCACACAGGGGGAGGATAACTGCAGTGAAAATTAACCCCCACACTCAGACAGCAATGTGAAGTCAGAAGGCATGAGCTGCCGTAAGTTCAAGGCTGCTGGTTATGGAGACAAGACTGTGAGGGATTAGAGTATGGGTGGCTGGCTATTCAAGTTGGAAGACTGAATTAATTTGCAGTCCTTGAGCGCTGGGAGAATGAGGGTGCCCGCTAAGGATGAAGTTGACATGCTAAATGCAGTCTTCACAGGCATCAGTGGTTTGCACTGTTGCTTCACAACACCAGGTTTCCAGGTTCGATTCCCGGATTCGGTCACTGTCTGTACAAAGTCTGCACCTTCTCCCTGTGTCTGCGTGGGTTTCCTCCGCGTGCTCTGGTTTCCTCCCACATGTCCCGAAAGACGTGCTGTTAGGTAATTTGAACATTCTGAGTTCTCCCTCTGTGTCCTCGAGCATGAGCCGGAATGTGGTGACTAGGCGCTTTTCACAGTAACGTCATTGCCTACTTGTGACAATAAAGATTATTATTATCAGGGGGTGGATTCTTCATTCCTGAGACTAAGTGTTGACATCGCGGCAGGATTTGTGGACTTTCACAATATTAAACTGGTGCCGAACCTGGGCCGATTCAGCTACCATGAGGGGCTAGCACCGGCGCCACGTGGAACGCGACCGATTCCAATGATTAATGATGCGGGATTCGGCAGGTCCGTGAACAATACTCAGGAGGCTGCATGGCTGCCTTTTGGCTGTGGCAATGGTACTCTGTGCACATCCACGCCAACCCCACAGCCGACCTCCTGGTCAACCCCCCCCCCCCCCCCCCCCCCCCCCCCCGCTATTCCCCACCCTCTAGCCTTGGTAGAAGCCCAACGGCTAGCGGCACAACTGTCAGCACCCTAGGATGATGTTGGACACTTGCTGTACCCCCTCTCTCTCCCTCAGTAGCCACAACGCGCTTTCACAATTTTTAAAAGCACAAGTGAATCGCGCCGTTGAGAACTTGGCCCATCGGAGGTGGAGGGGGAGGCACCGGAGAATACCGGGTCAGGCCTGCTGATGATTTGCAAGCGGTGTTTACTGCACTTACATTCTGGACAGCATTGATGCCGCTTTCGAGATGACAGAGAATTGTGATTTGGCATCAAAGCGGGTTTCCCGATTTCAGGTGTCAGCCAATGGAGAATCCCGCTCCAGGTAAGCATCACTTGCCACAAGGGGAAGTTAGTTGCCTACTCAGGTCACTCACCATTCCTTGATGAGTGAATTGTGCCAAGTTAGTCAGCATTGCAATGCATGAGTATGCCACTGGTTGGTGCCCAATTTTTGACCAGGATCGGGGGTATGCTGGGTGATAGAGGGATGGGCTGAATGACACCCCACGAATTGGGGCAACATGATGCGGTGAGTTTCCTGCTCATGACCAATGTCATTCATGATCTCAAAATAATTGTACTTGGACCCAACGGCACTCATGGTCTTGAGGCGGCACAGGTGTGCGGTGGATTCCCATCTGAGCATAACCTTGTCGGACGGAACTTCACATTGGCTCCAAGCCCGATCCCCCGTTGGGATCTGAAGCCCCACTGCCTGAGCCAGCTCGCAGAAATGCCCTCCCTGACCTTTTGCACAGCACAGAGGGGTTACCTATATGGGCTGCTGCTGCACACCATTCACTTCCTTGCTCTCGCCTGTCACCCGGACTAGCCTTGGTGAGCCTTGTTACTGTCTGGTGGTGGACAGTGGAGGTCCCTCTACAAAGGAGTCCTCCCCCTTAACATCGGGAAACTGGGGTGGAATGTGTTACATGCAGCAGTACCATAAAACCATAGGATGCGTTGGTTCACAGACTCCGAAGGTACGTACTCTTTTTGTGGCCTTGTGGAGTCCGCAGACCACCTCCATATAGGTTATTGTAGACTACACAGTCATATCATTGATTTAAAAAACCTTATGTTACAGTTTTGTTTGCACTTCAGCCCCACGCCTCATCCCTTCCTGATGCTCGGGATTTTGTCTTGTAGCTCCAGCAGCTCTGGGATGATTGGACTCAGGTGTATACCATAGGCCTGGAGCTCAGCAAAGTCCTGGGCTCTGGCATACCTCCGAGTGCCGGATCCCTGGGACGTTCCTTCCTCCGCCTGCTGTGGATCATCAGGATGTCCCGGAGCGTGGTACATTGGCGAGACCATGCAGACACTGCGACAACGGTTGAACGGACATCGCGCGACAATCACCAGGCAGGAATGTTCCCTTCCAGTCGGGGAACACTTCATTAGTCAAGGGCATTCAGCCTCTGATCTCCGGGTCAGCGTTCTCCAAGGCGGCCTTCAGGACGCGCGACAACGCAGAATCGCCGAGCAGAAACTTATAGCCAAGTTCCGCACACATGAGTACGGCCTCAACCGGGACCTTGGATTCATGTCGCATTACATTCATCCCCCATCATCTGGCCTGGGCTTGCAAAATCCTACCAACTGTCCTGGCTTGAGACAATTCACACCTCTTTAATCTATGATTACCCCTCACTCCAGTTGGTCCATCTGGACCTGTGGACTTAATTACCTGCAAAGACTCGCATTCAAAGTATCGTATTGCATCTTTGACTTTGTCTATATATATGTTTCTGGAACCCACCTCTTCATTCACCTGAGGAAGGAGCAGTGTTCCTAAAGCCAGTGATTCGAAACAAACCTGTTGGACTTTAACCTGGTGTTGTAAGACTTCCTACTGTGGATCATCAGCTGTGTGGTGCTCCCCAATGAGTCACCCAAAAGCCTGCCTACTACTAGGTGTGCGATCACCATGAAGGTGTGATGGGTGTGTTAAGGGGCTCTGACGGAGAGATGAGGAGGCATACGTACCCTGGCTGTACGAAGAAGGTCATTCATCTTCCTACGACTGCAAACCCGTCCCTTTTGGAGTGAACCTCCGCTCACAGTTGCGGCCACAGCCTCCCAGGCAGGGTTTGGTGACTTTGCTGGCCCGACGTCTGCCCGAGCTTCAGTAGGTGGTTTCCTACCTCTGCTCAACCCCATTGAGAGGTTTGCTGAGGTCTCCCTCTGTAAAACATGGCGCTGTCGTCGTGGCAAGGGGGGCGTTTAAAAGGAGCGCCACACTGATTACAGAGATTGCTGGGGCGAGTGTATCAGAGGCAAGCCTCCCAGAACGTGCCGTGAATCATGTGGAAAAATAAATTGTTAAAGAGGCCAAATATACAGTGAGTTTTTCCACTATGGCCTCTGACAGGACTCTCCCCGATTTTCTGACCAAAACTGACACTCTTAAAAAAAAGGGAAAATAACGCCATGTCGGCCTGTTTTACAGACATATATAGTGGGCAATGTGGATGTGCTCCATCCACATTGACAATTCACTGCCTGCCATAATTGTATTAGCTCCTCCATAGGCGTCCAGAGTGCATGTAGAATTATTAAAACTGCTCCTTATAAATTGAAATCAAGGGTTCTTATTGTTGGACCTCATATGAGAATGATCTGCTCCACCATCTGACTTGCCACATGATAAATGTGCACAACGACCTGTGGCACTAACAGGCAGGGAAAAGTCTTCAGCAAGGCTATTTAAAGGACTCATTCACTTCATGAAGGTTAGATGCTGATTTGCCATTTTAAGCTGCTGTCGAACTTGGACAGTTTCCGCCTTTTTTTTTTTAACCTTCTTTAATTGATTTCCGACATCTAACTACCACTTGCTGGTGGTGAAGTTCTTTGGTCTGTCTTCGAAACCATCCTGGGTGGTCTGGTAGGTCTCCCTTTGCAACTGAAGGATCAAAAGGAGCAACATAGAAGATAGGAGCAGCAGGGCGAAGAGGTAGGGGGAGGACAGTGCAATGTAGACCAGACCATTCTACTTCTTCAGGCACCTCTGTTTCATAGAACATATAGTGCAGAAGGAGGCTATTCGGCCCATTGAGTCTGCACCGACCCACTTAAGCCCTCACTTCCACTCTACCCCGTAACCCAATAACCCCTCCTAACCTTTTTTTGGTCACAAAAGGCAATTTATCATGGCCAATCCACCTAACCTGCACGTCTTTGGACTGTGGGAGGAAACCAGAGCACCCGGATGAAACCCATGCAGACACGGGTAGAACGTGCAGACTCCGCACAGACAGTGACCCAGCGGAGAATTGAACCTGGGACCCTGGAGCTGTGAAGCCACAGTGCTATCCACTTGTGCTACAGTGCTGCCTTAAGCAAACAAGCTATCACCAAGATACATCATCTGTCACAACTACAACTCAAAATCTGGCAGCGTTACTTGTGCTTGTCAAGGTCATTGTGGCCTTTATCTTTTCTGCCTTGCTTTTGTCCAGGCAGCAGTAGGTGACACTTGTGACATATATCAGTTTGCCATTCACATTGTGTCAGGAAGGTGACAGACTCTCTGTGCCACGAGGAAGACATTCATTACTTTCATAGTGCACAGAGCTAAGCAGGACGAGGGAGTATTAGGCTTTACCAACATTACAGATCTTCCCAGCGCACAAGGCACCATAGACTGCACAAACATTCTCATGTGTTTCCACAACCACCCAGTGTTTTGTTTGATAAAATGCGATTCCGCTCCCTCAACATCAAGCTTGTTTATGGCTGATCATAAAGTTCAATACCCTGATCCCGCCTCCCCCCCCCCCCCCCCCCTCCCATATCCCTTGATCTCTTTGGCCCCAAGAGCTATATCTAATTCCTTCGTGAAATCAAACAATGTTTTGGCCTCAAGTACTTTCTGTGGTAGTGAATTCCACAGATTTACCACTCTCTGGGTGAAGAAATTTCTCCTCACCTCAGTCCTAAAAGGTTTATCCCGTATCCTCATACTATGACCCCTAGTTCTGGACTCCCCCACCATCGGGAACATTCTGAATCTACCCTGTCTAATCCTTTTAGAATTTTGTAAATTTCTTTAAGATCCCCCTCACTCTTCTGAACTCCAATGAATATAATCCTAACTGATTTAGTCTCTCCTCATGTGACGGCCCTGCCATCCTCGGAATCAGCCTGGAAAAACCTTTGCTGTGCTCTCTCAATGGTAAGAACATCCTTCTTCAGATAAGGGGACTAAAACTGCACACAATACTCCAGATGTGGCCTCACCAATGCCGTATACAATTGCAGTTAAACATCCCTATTCCTCTACTCAAATGATCTTGGAGGGCATCCAGTGGAGGGCCCCTGCCAGCTTTGGGTCTTCTGCTGTGGGCAAGTGCACTCCCTTGGCCTGAGGAGCTGCAGCTGATGAGGTCAACCCAGAATCACCATAGCAAAAACTATGTGAGCACAGGCAGCGCATAATGTACGTCTATCCCTGACATCCCAGCAACAGATAAGATTCATTCATCCTGCACCAGACCCCTTTGCTTTCTTTATTCCAAGCAGGTCATCAGTTAATTATTCTGGTTACTGTGAAACTAATGGTGCCTCCTTCAGACATGGCTCATGATTGCTGTCAGGAACGCAGGCATGGCAGAACTGGCATACAGAGCCATTGCCACCACCAGAAACATCATTGAGGAGCCAGTCAGGGTGCTAAACCAATAATGTCACTGTCTAAATTGCTCAGGAGGAGATTTGCAATACAGCTGCATCAGCGGTGGTCCTCAGAACCAAGATGGCAACTCTCTGAGATTCCTTGGTAGCAACAGAAACTATCAGAGCTATAAACAGCGGTTACATGATGCAGCACCCTGCTATCATAAGACCATAAGACCATAAGACATAGGAGTGGAAGTAAGGCCATTCGGCCCATCGAGTCCACTCCACCATTCAATCATGGTTGATTTCAACTCCATTTACCCGCTCTCTCACCATAGCCCTTAATTCCTCGAGAAATCAAGAATTTATCAATTTCTGTCTTAAAGACACTCAATGTCCCGGCCTCCACCGCCCTCTGTGGCAATGAATTCCACAGACCTACCACTCTCTGGCTGAAGAAATTTCTCCTCATCTCTGTTCTAAAGTGACTCCCTTTTATTCTAAGGCTGTGCCCCCGCGTCCTAGTCTCCCCTGCTAATGGAAACAACTTCCCTACGTCCATCCTATCCAAGCCATTCATTATCTTGTACGTTTCTATTAGATCTCCCCTCAACCTCCTAAACTCCCATGAATATAATCCCACGATCCTCAGACGTTCATCGTATGTTAGGCCTACCATTCCTGGGATCATCCGTTCACATCTATCGAGTTCACAGAGCAAGAAGTTACAACACCAGCTGGAGCTGGACTTCTCCATGCTCGCAGTCAATGCACTCAAGCTCACTGGCAGGCTTCCCAGTATGCATAGTATTTCTAGGGGTATGCCCATCATTCATCTTCAGTAGACTGAATCCTTGAGGTCTATTTTTGAGTCTTCAGCAGTCAAGCTAGTTTGTGATCTTGTCCTCCAGTGAGCTGCCACTTATGATCCAGTCATGGTCTTCAGTTCATGTTGTACATAGCTTTCACTTAAGAGAAACAAGTATGTTACCAATATCATTTTGAGAATGTGCCTTTCAAAGCAGAACCATTTGTCTGTTTTGTGTAAGATATGAGGGGCTGGATTCTCTGTTTTTTGGACAATGCCTCCACACTGTGAGGAAAACTGTGGTCTTTTACACCAGGAAAGCTGGCGTTAAAGGGCCACAGATTCCCCATTTTGCTGGGGAATAGCAGGCAGTTGTTGCAGAGCTCACAGCTTTAGCTGCCGATACAGCCCCCGCTCTTCAAGGTCAGAGGCCGAGCATACATACCGCGGCGGCCCCCAGAGGCCACGCCATGCTACATGGCAGACTCAGCCCGCAGATCTGGACCACCAAAATAGTGCCCCGCATCGGACGCTCACGTGCCCCGGACCGCCCACACATATTGCCCCCAGCCCTCCGATCGGCCCTCTCCCAATTGTGGCAGCCCCCGACTCAGTCCGCAGCCGCCACGCGAGGATCACGGGTGGTGGGACCATGTTAGAACCATGCCATCGGGAATTCGGCCAGTCGGGGATGGAGCATCGCGGGGCGGGCCTGAGGCAACGGCCTGAGGCGCTGGATACTCGGCGTGGTGTACTCCACAAGTATGCCAATTTTCGGGGGGGGGGGGCGGAGCATTGTGAAACCGGCGCAATTGTGAAACCGGTCCCGATTTTGTT
Organism: Scyliorhinus canicula; assembly: GCF_902713615.1. Lineage (NCBI taxonomy): Eukaryota > Metazoa > Chordata > Chondrichthyes > Carcharhiniformes > Scyliorhinidae > Scyliorhinus > Scyliorhinus canicula. The sequence goes on along the minus strand of NC_052154.1, from coordinate 49,019,124 downwards.
CGCAAAAAGCAGATTCTCCGCCCTGTCGCCAATTGTGATTTCAGCGTCGGGGTACAGAGAATGGAGCCCGAGATGTCTGGGAATGAGCGTTGCCATTGTGATGAGAGGCGGATGTGAAGAATGTGAGTTTAAGAGGTGATGGAGTGTGATGCATTGATTGTAAATGATTGAAGGGAATCAGCGAAGAGATTATTGTGAGTGGTGAAACGTTAGGTGGTGGATATGTAAACAGAGTAAGCGAACTAAGAGTTAGGAGTCGTACCTTGCTAATTTTGGTAAGGGTATTGAATTTTTTTTGCATGAAAGCATTTTCTATATTGCAGTCATGTCCTGGGAGCTAGCCTTATGTGCAACCTCTTTCTGCCAGCAACAAATGTGGAGACTTTAGGGTTTCCTCCAGGGACAACAAAATCTCCCTCCTCCTGTACTCCATCTGGACCAGGCCTCTTATGTCCTTCTTGCAGATGCTGCCTATATGTGGCATTAGTGAAGTCTGAATTCCCCGCTGTTCACTTCATTCCCCACATGGGTATGCAGCCAATGAACAGGGCAGGTAGCATTCGTTATACCTAATTCATTATATTGACCTGGTGATAACAAAAGCTATGCTCCTGGTTTCTGACATAATTTACTTTCTATGTTGCTATATCCGAACACCAGAATCAGTCAATGCAACCTGAATTAATGCTTCTGTCATATGAGAAACCTGTGCTGAAGCAATGTTGTTCTTCCCACCTGCATATCCCAGTTCTATCAAATGGCCCACATGCAATGTCTGCATTCTGAAACAGTCAGCAGAGATCCCACCACAATAAGATTTAAACACTAGAAGAGTAACTGGGAGAAAGGATTATTTTGTGTGTCAAACTCTGAAGAAAAATTTGGCTTTTCTCCATTGCTGGACTGTGCATTATCCATTGAATGTAATTTGTTGTATACAACAGTAGATTCTCAATGTAGATTTCCATTTGTGGGGCAGATGTTGGAACTACTCACAGCTTTCCCACGTGGTTTGATCAGTTTCGAATGACGCCTGAATATTCTTTTACATACAACAACCGGACAACCTGGATGGAGAAGTACGCTGTCTATGAAATCTATAGATTGTGGAATTGTCTTTAGTCTTGCTCATCTCGAGGGAAATATTGATATGATCATTGTCCATGCCATTCCTTTTTATTAAATTTTTCCAATTGAGGGGCAATTCTGCGTGGCCAATCCACTTATCCTGCCCATTGTGGGGCTGAGACCAACACAGACACGGGGAGAATGTGCGAACTCCACATGGACGGTGACCCGGGGTGGAACCTTCGTCCTCGGTGCCGTGAGGCAGCAAGGATAATCACTGCACCACATGTCCATGCCATTCCTGCTTGTTTTGGTTGCATTTGTGAACCTAATTTGGATTTTGGCTCTAAGATGATCTAAGAGGGTCATGTTCCTACGTTGAAATTCATCCTCCCAACCTGGGTCTTGGTTAGATTTAAGATCTTACTGAACATTCACACATCTCGACACACTTATTTCAGCATAACTTGCCTGATAGCAATAAAATCTTCACTTGGTTGCTATTAACTGTTTTGATAGCTTTAATGGTCTTCCTTTCCACTCTCTTGCAACCCTAAAGCAAATGATTCATTTCTAACAGAATGCACACTGCCAAAGCAGGGCTGAGTAATACATTAATATCACAATGAATTAAACTCAGATTGCTCAGCTGATACTTTTCAGCTGGGATATGTCAATTGTTTTGCTGTTAAACTGAAGATCAAGCTACCTTTCAGTTTTTGCGTTGTTGTCAGGGCAGTGTCATCAATCTTCTGTGAATGGTTTGAATATTTCAAGTATTTCAACAGCACTTGCTGACTCAGTGACAAGCTGATTAATTATTCAACTTTATGTTGGTTTCAAATTGTAATCAATTAATTGGTGCTGAGTTTAAAAAGATTAGTCAAAGGTGGGCAGCGAAATTAAAATCAAATCTCACCTTCGCATTTCTCATTATTCTTGGTTATTGGGTTTTCTATAAAGGTCAGAAGGCTGGAGATGAATGGTAGGGTTTTATATTCGGCAATGGATAACTATTTTAAGGTTTGGCTTGATTGCCTTTGGGGATAGGGATTGTTAATTTTGCCTCAGAACTTTAAATGGATGGGGGGATAATCTACAATAAAGACTGAATGGCACATGTGGACAGGATTGTTTTAATGGACCGTGTAACTTTTCCTTTTTGGTTACTTTTGGATCTGAGAAGCATTTTGGCTCCCTAGAATCTTCACTGTACCCATGGCTTCTTTTTCCCTTTTGCAGAGGGGGAACAGGCAGCCAGCGGGAAATGTGCATTTGAGATCTTGGATAGGTGCACATCATTAACCTCAGTGACCTCTAATGTTACAGGAGATGGACTGAGTTCACCTGCTAATTGTAGCATAGCAGAGCCGTCACAGTGATGACTGGTTTCAACTGGAGGATGGAGCAGATTCTCGATTGATGCCCCACTAAGATTTCTCTTCTACAATCCCGCTACACACTCAAGTCATCTTTCCGGTTGAAGGATACTGAAGGGAACAAATTCCAATGAGCAAAGTTCAAAACATTTAATATACCTAAGTTACAAATATATGAAGGAATGTACAAATTAGGAGCAGGAGTAGATCATTTGGTCCCTTCAGGCAGCTCTGCCATTTCGTAAGATCATGACTGATCAGATTGTGCCCTTAACCCTAATCTTTCTGTCCGTCCTTATACCCTTTGACTCCCTTGTCAATCAAGAATCTATCAAGCTCAGCATTAAAAATATTCAAGGACCCATCCTCTACTTCTCTGGAGAAGAGAATTCCAGAGACTAATGATCCTCCGAAAGGAAAATAAATCCTCCTCATCTCCGTCTTAAATGGGAGATCCCTTATTATTAATTGTATCCCCTCGTAATAGGCTGTCCCATAGGGGACACATCCTTTTAGCATCCATCCTGTCAAGTTTCTTCAGTATCCAGAAACAGCAAGAACCTGATCCAAACTTATTAACTTCCATATTATTAGCGAGATTGAAGTGGGATGCTGTGGCTTCCTGGGATACTACCGACACCACAGCTGGCAGTCCCGTCGGTCCGAATCACTACTCGTCCCAAAAAGAGGGGAACAGGTGGCAGGGACACCGGTGTTAATGTAAGCCTACTTGTGACAATAATAAAGATTATTATTATTATTCTGGAGGCCAGTACCCTCTCTACACATTCCTCCAGGGCAGATGAGGGGTCCTTCAAGAGAGGTGGGGGTCGGGGGCTTGGGCTCAATGGCCTCAGGTTGGGGTCTTTCCCGGGATGGGGGAATGTGTGGCAAGTGTTCCCTATGTGGCCTTGAAAACCTTTAAACTCTTTCCCGACATGTCAATTTCAATGATCTGTCAGATGAAGGTAAAAGCCTTCCCTTTGATGTGTGGGAAACCTTTGAAGTTCTTTTTCACATACAATTTTATTCTCCTTTAGCCTTTGCAAGGCTCTCGGCTTGCTGAGAAGCCTAAAAATTTGAACTGCATTGTTTACATTCAATTTCCCGTTCCATTACCTTTTCCAAGCCATTTGATTGACAGGTGCAGAATATTTTAAAGGATGGTTTAGCTCTGTTTGTTTGACAGCTCTTCTTGGTCCATTAACTCTGATGTTTTTCCTCTTTTGAGCAGATTTTGTTTCTAACCCCAGTTTTTTTCATAGAGACTTTTTCTTTGTTCTGAATTACTTCCCAGCAAGTCCAGGTGCTCTGTCAGAGTGCTGGCCCCCTGGCATCCTAGTAGTGCCAACATGAAGAGGCGATTGAGGGGGTGCCTAAAGGGGGAGGGGTCTGAAGGATGAAGGATTGATGAATCCATAGCAGGGTGTCGCTCGCTTGGGAGACACTTCCCAATGATTGGGGGTCTTGCCAGCAATGGCGGTGGTGGGGGGGTCTTTACAGCAATGGGAGTGGGGGGGGACCTTGCCTGTGATTTGGGGTCTGGGGGCCCTTGCTGGCAATTGGGGCTGGGGAGGCTGGAGTGTTATTCTGAGGTCAGAGTGCACTTTAAAAATGGCACCCCAATCTCTGAAGATCCAACCTTGCCAGCTTCTTCGGGTCCCAAGGCGCGAATCACACTGGCTTCAAAAGAAATTCTAAGTGTGAGTGGATTGTGACCTGGATTGTGCTGATTCACTTGACGAGAATTGTACCTCATATTCTGCCGGAGACTACACTTCAAAATCTTTTGGGAGAATTCGACCCCTTGCTTTCTTTTCAGAACTTATTCCCCTGCCTATCTTTGAGTCATCCTCACATTTAACAACTCTGCATTTGATCTCTCATCTAGTTCATTGATCCCAAAACTGATCCCTGTGGAACTCTACTTATTACGTCTTGTCAACCCGGATATAACCCAAGTATGCCTACATTCTTTTTCCTGTTAATGAACCAATCATCTATCCATGTTAATGTTACCCCCCTACATCAGGCGCTTTTATTGGTAAGATTTGATGTGGCACTTTGTGAAATACCTTTTGGAAATCCGAGTACACCACATCTGAAGGTTTTCCTTTATCCACGTTGTTTGTTACAATCTCAAAGATCTTGAATAGAATTGCCAAACATGATTTCTCTTTCAGAAAACCATGTTAACTCTGCCTGATTGCATTAAGAGTTTCCATGTGCCCTGTTTTAGCCTCCTTTGTAATAGATTCCATCATTTTCTCCATAATGGATTGTAGGCTAATTGGTCTGTAATTACTGGCTTTCTGTCTCAATCCTTTATTGAATAGAAGAGTTATATTCACAAATTTTCAATCTAATGGGATGCTTCAAAAGTAAAGGGAATTTTGGGCAATTAAAACCAATACATCTACTATCTCAGCAGCCACTTTTTTTTAAGACCCTAGGATCATCAGGGCCTGGGGACTTGTCAGCCATTAGTTGTAATTATTTTCTCAGTACCTTTTCCCTGGTGGGATTCATGCCCCCCCCCCCCCCCCCCCCCCCCCCCCCCCCCCCGGGGATTCTCCGACCTGGTGGGGGGGTCGGAGAATCCTGCATTAGGGGACCGACACTCATTTTAATTACTCTTTTCCTTTTTAATACCTGTGGAATCTGCTCTTATATTTCTATCTGGCCCTGTCTCATATGTTCATTTCGGCCTCATTATTTTTGTATAATTCTTTTCTGTTTCTTATATTCTACCCAATCTTCTGACTTGCCACTATCTTACTGGATTTGTACACTTTTTCTTTTAGTTTCATATTATCGTTAACTTCCTTACTTAGCCATGGAAGGTGCATCCTTCCTCCAGAACCTTTAATTGTTACTGGAATTGATCTTTGCTAAGTGTGACAAAATATCTCCTTAATTTTCTGCCACCGAATCTCTACTGACCTACCCCTTGATCTAATTTTCCAATTCTCTTTAGCCAGCTTAGCTGCCATACCTTTATAATTGTCTTTATTTCACTTTAAAACACGAGTTATACAGACGGCTCTCTCCCTCAAACTGTATGCAAAGTTCAATCATGCTATGATCACTGCTACCAACGGCTACATTTACGATGAGGTCATTAGTTAACCCTGTCTAATTGCACATTAGCAGGCCTAGAATAGAATAGTTAATTAGATGATAGACTAATTAGGGATGTGGAGATCATTTTTATCCCACTCCTCACAGCCAACTAGGTACAAGTTGTGTGGAGGTTACACACAATGGGTTCCACCAGATGGTAGGTAACATTGCCCGATATATGCAGCTTCAAAGCATTCTCATGGTGCTTGATATGCCAATGCATGGGATACCATTTAGGTAGAAAATCTGTCAAGGAAAGCTCTTCTTCCAGATGTGCAACTTCATATGTTTTTTCAAAGCATTGTGATGCATTGAACCCAATTGTTATTTCATTCAGGGAAAATGTTTCTGTGTGGACTGCCAAACAAGCTCTTCAGATTATTGAGGAGGAAGAAGCCAGCCAATCCAATAACTGCCAAATCCAAATGTCCTTCCACCAACTCTGTCATGGTATCACACCAACTCCAGCACCAGCCCAAGTATACTACTCAGGAGTAAATAGTTGGCAACTGCAATATTTTGATTTGGGATTTTCACAGTAACCTCATTGCAGTGTTAATGTGAGCCTACTTGTGACACTAATAAATACTATTATTAACCAATGAAAGATGTAATTCAAGCAAAGTTTACAATTTATTCCATTTGTCAAAATAAAAATCCCTGCTGAGCTAATGGGCGAAATTCTCCGACCCCCAGCAGGGGGGTCACCTACAACAAAATTCTGGTTTAACCATCCATTGCCAGATATAATTGGATTGTGTAAAGCAATAGGGGTTTCTGCTTTACAATTCTAAAACTATTCGTTATTCAGGGATCATTCTGGGATGCAATTAAATTCTTTGGTTTCGCTTAAATTACCATCCTGTGCCTCCTTCAATAATAAGCACAAGGAGCTCATGAATGTTGTGGTCACAAAGGTCAAGACCAGCTGTTCAGCTGCCTCTCTGCTTGCTCCACTTCCCCTATCCCGCTGGACCAAACTTTCTCTCACATTCCGCATTCCCCTAACCTTGAACTCTCATTTTCTCCGATTTCAGTCCTATCTCCTGCTATATCTACTCTGAGCTCATATCGTCCAGAAGACCCATGTCCTGCTCCCTCGATACAATTTCCATCAAACTGTTGACCACACAACTTCCCTTCCTGGACTCCATGGCAGCTAATGCTTTTAAAATTTCACTCTTTGCAGGTGCTGGCTCCTTTGCCTTCAAATGTATTATTATCACCCCCTGTGAAAAACTCCCCTTTGACTCCACTGTCCTTGCAAACTATCTTGCCCCCATCTCTAACCTCCATTTTCCCTCCAAAGATCTTGAATATATCAAGACTTCTCAAACATTTTCCCATTCAGGAAATCATCCCAATTAGGTTTCTGACCCTTCTGGAATAGTACAGCAGGTTTTATTAAAGTCACAAATAAAATGCATAGAAACATACATAGAAATAGAAGCAGGAGGAGGCCATTCAGCCCTTCATTCATTATGATCATAGCTGATCATCAATTTCAATACCCTGATCCTGACTTCCCCCCATATCCTTGATCACTTTTACCCTAAGAGCTATATCGAATTCCTTCTTGAAATTACACATTGTTTTCGCCTCAACTACTTTTTGTGGTAGCAAATTCCACAGGCTCATCACTCTCTGGGTGAAGAAATTTCTCCTCACCTCAGTCCTAAACTCCAATGAATATAATCCAAACCGAATTAGTCACTCCTTATTTTACAGTCTCGCCATCCCAGGAATCAGCCTGGTAAAATCTTCGCTGCACTCGCTCCATAGCAAGAACATCCTTCATCAGATAAGGAGACCAAAACTGCGCACAATATTCCAGGTGTGGCCTCACCAATGCCCTATACAATTGTAGTAAAACATTCCTATTCCTATATTAAGGCCAACATACCATTTGGCTTCTTTACTACCTGTTGTACCTGTGCTCTTAGTTTCAGCAACTCATGCACGAGGACTCGCTGAGTATCCACCTCTCTCAATTTACACCCAGTCAAATAATAATCTGCCTTCCTATTTTTGCTACCAGAGTGGATAACCTCACATGCTATACTGCATCTGCCATATATATGCCCACTCACTCAGCCTGTCCAAATTCCACTGAAGCATCTGCATCAAATGTGACTATGACCATGATAAAATATCCCTCTTGATTTTTCCAACCTATCTGTAGTCTTCAACACAGTTGACTACTCTTTAGCGATCACTCATTAACGAGTATGATTATCCACCTAAGAAACTCCACATCACTGGTTGTGGGTTCAGTGGGTCCTTGCAAGGCTGATCAGCCCGATCCTAGAGCCACATTTTCAACCGCACATTGGAGCCTTCTTTGGACTTCTTTGTTCTTTGTCATAAGCATCAAGGGTTAGGGCCTCGGCACCCATGAATGTTGCCTGCCAGTTACTGACAGGATGTAGATGGAGAGTCCTGAGGTGTTTGCTGCAGCCGACAGGGAGCTCCGAAAGTCAGTTGACGGGTTTGTTCTTAATGGCGAGTCCAATTCCATGCGTCCTGGGCTGAACATCAGATTTTCCTCTCCAGAAGAAGATGTAATCACTGCCTTCTTCCACCAGCTGACCTTTGCCTGCTCTCCAGGTTTCCTGCAGGGCAGTAACGTCAAGGTTAAAGTAACTGAGTTCACGGGTGACAAGAGAAGTTCTCCATTCCGCTCAATTGTTCTGCACGTTACCTATGAATGTTATGAAGGTTAGTACATTCCAGGTTCCGAGATTGACTTTAACTTTGTTTGTCTGACTGCAGGAAACCCACGGGATGCAGCTTTCCAGCCAGGTTGGAGATGGAACATGCCATTTTTAGGGCATCTTTTCTAGCACCTTCCTCATTATCCTGTTCTTATTCCAAGAGCAAAATGACTGAATCAATTCTGCTGCTTATGTGCCAGTCTGAAACTAGAGACTTCATGGTCTAGTCCCCGTCACCTCTCACCAATCATCGCAGGACTTATTTGTGGGGCGGTGGGAGGCGGGGGTATTGTTGTTGGTTTCCCCCTACATAGACGTCTTGTGCAGGACTTCTTTTAACATGGGAACGCTGTTGCACATCAGTGGACACAAGATACTTGAGAAAGGTAAATCCAGTTTCAGTGACAAGGGAACCTCGATGACTGAGGATCTTGCAACTGCTGCCGCCTTCATACACCACTGCAGCCATTGATATCACATGAGTATCTTCCGCCTTATCCGCCATTGAGGATTTGTTTTGGATTACGCTTTATTTTGTTCCTCCCCTCTGACCTTACCATCATGGGTGACCTTGCCTGGAGTTAAAACTCCGACAGCACCACTCTCGAGATTAACAGAGTCTCTCCACAATGTCAAGGTGACAATCCCACGGTGAGGGACACTGTACCATCCAATAGCTCTCCTCTTATCACCTGGCTGGGTGGAAATACTTTTATCTCATTCCATTCTTATCAATTGAATCATTGCCAGAGAATCACCTGCAAAGGCTTTCCTTTAATTTGGTTCCTTTCTCCAAGTCATTAATATAAATTGCAAACAGTTGAGGTCCCAGCACTGAACCCTGTGGAACCCCATTGGTTACAGTTTGTCAACCGCAAAAAGAACTTAACCTTTTGTGAAGTACCTTCTGGAAGTCCAAATACAACACACCTACTGGTTCCCCTGTATCCACTCTTTTTGAGACCTCCTCAAAAAACTCTAATTGATTAGTCAGATGTGATTTCCCATCAATTTATATTTCAAGCACAGAGCATGGTACTATTTAAAGATGGTGCCGCGATCTCTGTGGAGCTGGAGTGATGGCGCAAACCGTGCCCCAGATATTTTGTGCATCGAGTGCCAGGAAATCTGGTCGGAAAGCCCGGCTGTGTTTCTGGAGCGATACATGGCGGTGTTCCGTCAGAGATTGATAGTCTGACAAATGTTGGGGAAATTCGTCCCAAAGGGTGGAATTTTCCGCTGGTGGGATTTCCTGCTCCCATTGAAGTTAATGGACTTTTGAATGTCTTCCGCACTTTCCAGCCCCCACCGCCCAATGACGGGGCCATAAAGTTCATTGTGAGTGAGCCGCTTGCATTGCTTGTATATCAAACACAGGTTGGAAAGTTAGCTTAGATGTCAGCATATAATTCAATTTCATAGAATTTACAGTGCAGAAGGAGGCCATTCAGCCCATCGAGTCTGCACTGGCCCTTGGAAGGAGCACTCTACCCAAGCCCACACCTCCACCCAATCCCCATAACCCAGTAACCCCACCCAACACTAAGGGCAATTTTGGACACTAAGGGGAATTTAGCATGGCCGATCCACCAAACCTGCACATCTTTGGACTGTGGGAGGAAACCCGGAGGAAACACACGCAGACACGGGGAGAATGTGCAGACTCTGCACAGACAGTGATCCAAGCCGGGAATCGAACCTGGGACCCTGGAGCTGTAAAGCAATTGTGCTAACCACAATCCTACCGTGCTGCCCTTGAATCCTTGAAGCCTCACAGAATCACCCCCAAAACAACGGTTGATATATATGCTGAGTATAAAAGTGAACGGCCAGTGTGGGTGGTCATCTTTTGGAATGTCACCTGCATCTGACACAGGATGGAATTCTCCCAAGGCCTCGCAGCTGCGTTCAATGGTGAGCACGAGGGGAACAATATGGTGCGAGGCCCAGAAATAATCGGTTTCATACTGACATGAATTTACAATGGGATTTTCCGCTGCTGCCCACCATGGCAGGTTGGAAAACCGACGAGGCTGGCATGAAACTAATTTGCTTCCCATTAATGGGATGCAGATGGAGGCCATGCTGGATTCTCCATGATGCCAGAGACTAACACACTGGTGTGAAACATGTTTGGAACAATGCCTGGGGCAGTCTGTGGAGGCCGCTCACAACCCTGAAACACCACAACAGTGGATCAGAGGTGAATCTACAGACGCACCTTATAGATTTGGTGTCCTGGCGGGGATCCATCTTCCAGCCTCAGCATGCTCCTGGACATCCATCTCCTCTTTCAGATGATCCATCTTCTTTCTTCAATAATGGGTCAGTGATGTTGGGCACCTTTACAATATGGCACCTGGATACGAAGGCCTGCCCGACCATGGAACATGGTGCAAAAACACCTACCTAAGTGCATCATTAATTAAGTCAGCGCGGGAAGATCTAGCGTGTTTTCCTGCCAGCCTCCACAGCGAGAAACATTCCATGTCCCTGCCCCCCCCCCCCCCCCCCCCCGCCCCCACCACAGGACTTACTCCCAAAATAGGAGAATCCCACCTACAGAGTGGGCATGTCTTTCATGCTGCGCATCTTCACAACACAGCCCATATCGTCTGCTTGATCTGTTCTGGACAGTTGTAAAGTAAGGCTAAGGAAATCATGCACTTTGTGGGGTGAAATATTGAAGCTGACTATTAATTGAAGTACAGAGTGCCGTGGCTGAAACGGAGCGATTGAATCATATGCTGAGTTTCTGCACAAAACTGGCTTTTGGGGCTGGAAAAATGGGGCTGTCTTATACACCATGATTTATGGTATTTTTGATGCTGATTGCCAGCAATTACTCATGGTAAACTGAGCATTACATTTTTGTTTTGGCAAACGTGATGTAAAAGGAAAATTCAGTGCAGTAATAGCTGTCACAAATAAGGTGTCGATCCAAACAATAGCTTCTCTCATGCCTTCCTGGGGTTTTAGCTTCCTGAGAAGTGCTATATTTAGAGTTAGCCTGTGCTCTGTTATATTGACAGCTGTGTTATTATTCAATACATTTTGGTTGCTTGGACTTGCAGTCAACCTTTGTTGGCATGACCCTTTTCCCCACCTCTGTGTCTTTTCTTCTTTGAGTTACATACATAGATACATAGAACATGCAGTGCAGAAGGAGGCCATTTGGCCCATTGAGTCTGCACCGACCCACTTAAGCCCTCAATTCCACCCTATCCCCATAACCCAGTAACCCCATCTAACCTTTTTTGGACACTAAGGGCAATTTATCATGGCCAATCCACCTAACCTGCACGTCTTTGGACTGTGGGAGGAAACCGGAGCACCCGGAGGAAACCCACGCAGACACGGGGAGAACGTGCAGACTCAGCACAGACAGTGACCCAAGCCGGGAATCGAACCTGAGGCCCTGGCGCTGTGAAGTCACAATACTAGCCACGTGCTGCCGTGTTTGTTCTTAGGATCAAGCACAGTGAAAACATTGCAGGGTGGGGAAATTCATTGTTGGTTGTAAGAAACGTTTATGCTGCAAAAAGATAAATAGTTCACTGTTGTAACTCCTGATGTTTGAGAATTGAGTGTCTAGATAAATATTTTGCCCATTTGTCTTCTCAAAACATGACTGAAGAAAAGGGATAAACCTGCATATAAAGCATCTTTCACAATCACGGAACATCTCAAAAAATACTTCATAGCCCATAAAGTACTTCAGAAGTGCAGTCATTGTTGTAATGGCCCCAATCAAGAGTGAAATTAAAAAACAATAAATATTTTTTAGTGACTTTTGATTGAGGGGTAAATGTTGGCTAGCACGCCAGGGAGAACTTCTCTGCTCTTTAAAAAATGCTTTCATGCTCACGTAAAACTGTTGTGGGTGGAGGCATAAATTTGGCGTAATGGAAAAAGCCCAGGCTGGACTTTCCATGCAACCCGCTGCATGTTTTATAGTGGCAGAGACGGCCTGCTATTGGCTGGGAGCAGGATTGAGTCCCGTCATCGTCAATGGGTGGGGGGTGTCGGGGAGTGAGAGGGTTTGTCCAGGAAAGGGAATTGGGGAGTCGCTCAGAGGGTGGGGCCGGTCGTGTTGATAGGAGGGGTGGTCATGGTGGGAGAACTCAGGGTCCTGATGGTAGAACAGTCACAGTCAGAGGGGGAAATGGTAGGCAGAAGATTGGGATGTCCAGGGTGAGAGTCTGGTAGGCAAAGGTCACATTAGGTGGGTCATGGAGACAGGTGGATTGGATAGCGGGCACGGGCAGGGTGGGCCTCATGGCGCATCAACTCTGAGGAGTGGGAAGGCTTGTGGAGGTGGTTGGTGATAGAGGCTAGGATAACAATGATGGATGGGCGCATGGGTGGGAGGGAGGTTCAAGGATGACAGGGGAGAAGAATAGTGATATGCTGTCTGTCTATGGTGATGGGGGTGTTGGTGGGTGGCATGGGGAGGGAAGAGATGGTGGAGCTTGTCTGAAAGGTTCTGCGCACCATTTTCCTGAGGCTGTTCTGGGCAAGACAGTTGTTCTGGACATCTGAATTTTCAAAGTGAGGAGAGTAATTTGGGTAAACGGAGTTCAAGGTTAACGTAAGTGGCTGACTAAAGAGACACAATAATTATGTGGGTGTCAAAGATTCTCACTTGTGTGTTCCTCTCTATGGTGAAGCCCACATGGCAGCAAGTTTGTTCCTGGCTCATTGGCTCCTGGCAACATCGAGATCTCAGCACGTTGTGGAGTTGCCTTTCATTCTGAGCCATTGCATTGGCTACAGTCAGAGGCAGGAGGAGAGGGAAGGAGGTGGAATGGCTCCCAGGGGCATGGCTGGTAGAAAGCAATCAACTTATGATTCCAAACCTGCATCCTCCTGGGTGAATGGTTATGGCTCTCTACTCCTGAGGCAATGGTCTCTATGGAGTCTCGATGGTAGTGGAGATGAGCAGAGAAGTGTCCATGTGAGGTTTCTAAATGACTCTAATCACCCTGATCAAAGAGCAATGTCTCCATGCGTATTCAAGAACAGCACGAACACCCATCTCTAGTCCTACAACATGGTCTTACTTGTAAGAGGTGAGATGCCATGTCTAGACAGAGGCCTGCTGGTGACTGTTGGAGGGAAACGTGAAAAGGACATGCCCACAATGTACCACTTCAATTCAGTCACCCAGATGAGGAGGTGGAGGGCCTGCCACTGGTTGCCACAGGGCCGTGAGGAGCAAGGGTCTGAGCAGCAAGAGGCAGTGAGGCCTCTAAAAGGTTAAGGGGCTGGCGATCATGGACCACTGCAACAGTGAGTATTGACCAGACCATGGATATACTGCCGGCAGTTTCCTTATCTATAGATGAGCGACAGACAATGCTGGAGGTGCCCTCTTATGTGCTGGAATCTGGTTGCTCACATCTACCAGCTTCTCCGGTATGAGCTGCGGCCGCAAGCACCCTGGAGAGGTAGAGTGAAGAGCTCCTGGTCTATAACGAGTGAATGAGGTGCCAGTACCTTCCACTCCATGAGGTAAAAGTGGGCCAGCCAACTTCCTGCCCACCCCAACAGAAAATTTGTGGAGCTCCTCGCGGCTGTATAATCAGTGAACTGACAAGCGGGGATCACATGTATTCACCCACCTCACTGCCCAGCTGGAACTACACTGAGTTCCCAGCCTGCCAACGACTCCCCCATCATGGCCGCTGGACCCCCCCATGCCGTAACCTACCTGTTCAGGGGTCCTCAAGGCCCCCTCTCACTCCACTTCAAAAGGGCAGGTCACCCCAGGGCCTGATCCATGGCACAGGAAAGCTGGCATTGTGGCACTGCAGCCTGGCACCCTGGAAATTCCCCTGCCAGCTTGGCAGTGCCACCCAGATACCCTGGAAATGCAAGGATGGCACTACCAGGATGCCCAGGTGACACTGTCAGGGTATCTGCCTGGCAGTACCAAGGTGCCAGGCTGGCAATGCCAAGGTACTAGGCTAGCAGTGGGAGTGTCGGGATACCACATCCAGAGCCTGACCACCTGAGACCCCTCCCCATTCAGGTGTCGTTACGCCTGGTCCTCGTTTGTGTGGACCAGTGCTAAAGGGCACCATGATAAGGTCTCCCAGGCATGGGTGTTCGATCCCGTGCCTTGGGATAATCCTGTGCCGACATATTGAAGTGAGCCTAACTGCTCACTTAAATATGTAAATCTGTATCACGCCCGGTGAGGGCGAGATCCAGATTGTAGCGTCTCGCTAGATCTCGCAAGGCGATCCAAGTGTCGGAAGTATCACGACAGGCCTCTCGCAAGATTTAGCAGCCTCAACGTGTCACAAAGTCAGGTGCGTCAAGGCTGTTCGATCGCGCCCAAAATACATTTAGTTGTAAACCACAGTGTTATGCTCAGAATGTACTTTGTTTAATTTGTTGAACAGGTATTTTGAATCAGCCTTCACTATAGAGGATTCAAAAATGTCCCAGAGGCAGCTATAAACCAGGAAATAAAAGGAAGGGAGGGAGGAACTCAGGAAAGTGAAGTCACCAGAGAAGTGAACATTGTTGGAGCTACAAGCTGACAAGAGCTCTGGTCCTGATGGACTTCATCCTTGAGTTTTAAAAGAAGTGTCCAGTGAGATATTTGATGCATTGGTTTTAATTTGAGACGGTCCCATTAGTTTGGAAGTAGGTAAAGGGAGCTCCATTATTCAAAAAGGGAGGGAGACAGAAAGCGGGAAGCTACAGGCCAGTGAGCTTAACATCTGTCATTGGGAAAATGTTAGAAGCTATTATTAAAGAGGACACTTGGATAGGATCAAAGCAATCGCACAAATTCAGCACGGTTTTTTTGAAAGAGAAATCACGTTTAACTAACTTATTGAAGTTCTTTGAGGAAGTAACTTGTACTGTGGATAAAGGGGAACTGGTGGATTTACTGTACTTAGACTTCCACAAGGCATTTGATAAAGTGCAACATCAAAGGCTAAAGAAAATAAATGCTCATGTTATGGGGGATAACATTTTGATATGGATCGAAGATTAACAGGAAGCAGAGAGTAGGTACAAATGGATCTTGTTCAGTAAGCAATATGTAATGAGTGGTCACATGGATCCGTGCTGGGGATCTCAGTTGTTTACAATTGATATAAATGACTTGGGTGAAAGGATTGAAGGGTTGGTTGCCAAATTGTCTGATGACACAAAGATAGGTAAGTTGTGAAGAGGACAGAAGGAGGTTACGAAAAGTTATAGATAGGTTAAGTGAGTGGGCAAAGATCTGGGGCGCGATTTAATGAGAAAAAACAGAGACCCGTTTTGGGCACATTTGGTTTGGTTTTCCTGGTGCCTGCAGCGCTGAGAATGACTCCTCTCTCTGCCTCGGAGAGGAATGCCCAAACGCACTTACCTTAATTTTTAAATGCAGTCTTGATCTCTGGACCACCCGCTGCGGCCTCCGGACCACCCGATGCCCCAACCTACCTGTTAGGGGGTCTTCATACCCTGTGCCCGATCCATTGCTGTGCCAACCAGGCACCTTGGCATTTCTAGCCTGACACGTTGGCAGTGCCCCTGCCAGCTTGGTCATGACACTAGGACACCATGGCAATGCCAGGGTGTCAGGTTGGCAGTTCCAAGGTTCCCGGGGCAGTGGAAGGGGCATGGTACCACCCTGCTCAGAGCTTGACCACCCGGGGACCTCCTGTGGCAGAGGAGACCGCCCCAGATGCCATTACACCTGGTCCACCTTTGTGTGTCCCAGTGCTAAATGATGCCATGGTGAGATTTCTCACGCATGGGCGTTCGATCCCAGGCCTTGAAAGAATCTGGCGTAGACATATTTAAGTGAGCCTATCTGCTTACTCAAGTATGCAAATCTGAATCCAGGCCAGTGCGGGCGAGATCCAGATCGCGGCTTCTTTCAAGATCATATTATATCTTGTGAGGTGTCTCAAGCTTCGCAAATCTCAAGAGAAGCCTCGCCCGAGTTGGGTGCGACAAGGCCGTTCGATCGGGCTCTTGATAAATGGAGGAATTTGGGAAAATGTGAAATAGTCCATTTTGGCAGGAAGAATAAAAAAGAAGCATAGGGCGGGATTCTCTGATCCTGAGTCTCAGTGTTGACGCAGTGTGTTTTACGACGGCATCAACAGGCCCCCAGGATCAGCCAACCTGCGCCTCACAGATGGCCAGCACGGCACTGGAGCGCTTCATGCAGCTCCAGCTGCCGATACCGGCGTAAAACAGGCGCCGCGGGTCTGCGCATGCGTGCTGCGGCCGGCGCGAACTCACACATGTGCGTTACGGCCGGCGCGAACTCGCAATGCGCGCTAGTTGCCTTCTCCGTGCCGGCCCCGGTGCAACATGGCGGAGAGCTACAGGGTCCTACTGCGGAGTTAAATAGGCCCCCACCAGGAGAAGCCGGCCAGCCGATCTCTAGGCCCGATTCCCGGGCCAGGCCACGGTGGAGGCCTCCCCCAACACCCCCCCCCCCCAACTCCACGGGGTCGGATCACCCCTCCCCCCCACCAGGCTGTTCCCCCGTAGGATGAACACCAAGGTCCCGCCAGGTAGGACCACAGGTGAACGGCGCCGGCGGAGCTTCGGCCAATCTCGGCAGCCACCCGGCCCAATGTGCGCGGAGAATCGCACGGCCCCCGACGGACGCGGCTTCTCCGGTGACCAGAGAATCGGCGGACCGGCATCGCGTGAATCGCATCTCCCCCCCCCCCCAGCGATGCTCCACCCCGGCCCGGGGTCAGAGAATCCCGCCCATATTATTTAAATGCTGAGAGATTACAGAGCTCTGAGATGCAGAGGCATTGGCGTGCCCTAGTGCATGAGTCACAAAAGGCTGTATGAAGGTACAGCAAGTACTTTGGAACGACAATAGAATGTTATCATTTATTGTGAGGGGAATTGAATACAGAAGTAGGAAGGTTATGCTTCAGTTGCACAGGGCACTAGTGAGACCACATTTGGTGTGCTGTGCACAGTATTGATCACCTTATTTAGAAATGTATTGGAAGCAGTTCAGAGAAGGTTTACGAGACTAATATCTGGAATGGGTGGTTGTCTTGGAGGGAAAGTTAGGACAGGCTAGGCTTGTATCCACTAGAGTTTAGAAGAGTGGGAGGAGATTTGATTGAAAGTTCTAAGACCCTGAGTGAACTTGACAGGGTGGATGTGGAGGGGGTGTTTCATCTTGTGGGAGAATCTAGGGCGGTATTCTCCCCCCCCCTCCGCTGGGTGGAAGAAATGCCGGGGCGCCGAACGAGTCGCGCCACGCCCCTCGACACCCGCACGCGATTCTCCCATCCCCCCCGAAACCAGCGCTGCGACAATCGCGCCGGGCTGCTTGGAGAAACGCCACAAACAGCGAGCGCCGATTCTCCGGCCCGGATGGGCTGAGCGGCCAGTCCGACACGACAGGTTCCCGCTGGCGCCATCCACCCCTGGTCGCTGCCAGCGGGAACTGTGCGGGTATGCTGGGGGGGTGGCCTGTGGGGTGGTGAGGGGGGCTTCTTCACCATGGGGGCCTCCGATGGGGTCTGGCCCGCGATCGGGGCCCACCGATCGGCGGGCCGGCCACTCCCCCACCGGGCCTACCTCCTTCCGCGGCCGGCCCGAGAACACCGGCGCGATGTTGGTGAGGGGCCGCGCACGTACAAAGTTCCCCACGCATGCGCAGGATGGCGCGGCCCAACTGCACATGCGCAGGAATGAGCTGCCCCAACTGCGCATGCACGGGTTAACACGGCTTAAGGAGGCTAGAGCGGTGTGAACTGCTCCAGCGCCATGCTGGCCCCCTATGGGGGCCAGAATAGGTTGTGCCCGGGCCCTGTTCGCAACAGCGTTCACGACGGCGCAGGCACTTAGTCCCGGGAGGGGAGAATACCACCCCTAGAACTAGGGGTCACTGTTTAAAAATAATGGGTCACCCATTTAAAGTGGAGATGAGGCAAAATGTTTTCACTCAGGGATCACGAGACTTTGGAATTCTCTCCCTGAAAAGGAAGTGTAAACAGAGGCTGGAATTCTCCGGTCATTTCGACTCAATTTTCTCCCCGGCAGTGCACCCCCTCCAGCCAAGAAACACGCAGCTGGCGGATTGCAGAATCCCGCCCATAGTCTTTGAGTATATTTAAGGCAGAGGTGGATTGATTCTTGGTAAGCAAGGGGATGATAGGTTTTCAAGGGTAGGTGGGATGCAGATTTGAGGTGACTAACAGATCAGCCATGATGGTGTTAAATAGAGGAACCGGCTCAAGGGGCTGAATGGCATACTCCTGCTCATTGTTTGTATGTCTGTATTCTTTTTGATGCAAAATAAAGTTTGTTTTTGTCTAAAGTCGTGAAATTCTGTGGCAGTTAATTTCTGGGTGTTCAGATTTCTTTCTTTCAGTGATAACAATCCTAAATAGGATCATAACTGGAGCCCTGTGAAAGATTATTTCTGACTAAAATAATAATAGTGCAAGCCATTTTTCTCTGCTTGGAATGGACCGGATGGCTTGCAACAGTTTCTTCAAGTGCTGTAATTCCTATTGACTGATTGACGGGCAAAATGAGTTCCAAGCCTTGTAGTTTCAGAACGTAATTTAGTTAAAATAAAAGACGCCATGCATTCTCTCAAAGAATTGACAGCTCAACCATTTTGGGAGATTGGAATGTGATATCTGTGGTATTATGTTGGAATGAAAAATTTTTAATCACTCAAAATGTGAAGTGATAGTCAATAGTATCCATAGTTTAATTAGCTCGAGGTTCCCTGTTCCAGCATGAACATTTATGTTGGCTCCTTCCTTTGTACACTGGAAGCATGGTGAGGTGTTTGTGTCGGCGTTTAAGTGGTGAATTCTTAGATTTAACGGGGAGTATTGTAGCATCATCACAGGGATGGCAAAGGATTTGGTCACCTGTCCTCACAAAGGCTGCCTCAAGCAGGGGGAGCTGCAGTTGCTGTGCCTCTGGATCAGCACCGTGACAAGGAGATGGAGCAGAGGATGTGTAGCAGAAAGATGTGTGTGATCCCCTCTGCCAGGTTAGAGCTGGAGTCTTCCATGCTCCTTGAGAGTGGCAGGATCTGTCCGGCAGAACAATCATTGACCATCCAAGCCCCGTGTCCATGTCCGTCAGCCTTGTCTGCATGCTGCACTGTCAACATCCTCAACTGATCTTACTGCAACAGAATTTGTACGATCTCTTGCCCTTTGCTGGTTTGGCACACAAATTATCCAATCCCCCAGGCCGGTCTATAGTCCATTAATGCCTGGTGACTCACCACATGCAGATCCAAACTCAGTACTAGCTTCTAAGCTATGTGTAGTGCCAATATATTCTCTGGTCGTTATGAGAGTCAGATTTAGTGGTGAGGCCTCTTCACCAGTGTCATGTTGTTGCTCTCTCCCTGCCCTCTGAGGATTCAGTGGCTGAAAGCAAAAAAAAAGAAAGGAAAAGGTTGCTGTTAGTGACGGGGGTTGGAGCAAAAAGCAAGAGATCCCTGGTCACACCATCAGCAACTTTCTCATCACAGCAAGAGAGCAGAACAAGAGTGAGCTTGAGGTTGAGAAGGAGCATAAAACAGGAACTTATCATCCGTGTCAATATTCTCAGCAATGTCAGATGCCAAAGGCTCTGTTGCAGTCAGCCCTTTGATGTTGAGAGCCGCCTCCTCTGTAAGGCTCAGGAGATGTGAGTGTTCCTTGACCTCTACTACTTCTGCTCCGCTGTGATGATCTGTGCCTGTATGCATTATAATGTAAGCTGCTCAGCGGAGCAATGATAGACTTGGACTGGAGAGTGGCACGGCCCATAGTGTGATGTGTGTAAGTCACATAGTCAGAGAACAGTACGGAAAGAACACTATAAGCAGCGAGCCTGCATGGGTGAAAGCTACACCATGCAAGATCATACTCGGAACTGTAAATAGTTAAACCAATAAAGATGTCTATGCTTAAACATACAAACCACAAGATCTCATCAATGAGTAGGCAACATCAAGAAACCATATTAAGTGCATAATATGATATAGGTGTCCTTTCCCTGCAAGAGACAGTGCAGTATGTCAGTGTGTGATGAGCCTGGCACAATTGAGCTGGGTGCAAGGTGAGCATCATTGGAATGTGTGTGAGGACGAGTGGAATGTCTGAATTTTAGGCATGTGTGCTGAGTCGCAGGGATGGTTGATAAGTATCTGGTCCATTGAGCAGAGGCTGGCAGTGCAGTAGATTGAAGGTGTCATGAAAAGATGCAGTCACTGACCTTAACAACTTGCATGAGCTAATTAACCTTTTTACAACACTGTCGATAAGCCCTTGGAGCCTGACTCCTTGCATTGACTTTCCTCCCCACCATTTTCTATGGAGCATGGTCTTTGGTGGTCTCTGGCACTCACCAAAAACAAGGGGCTGGATTCTCCATACGGCAACGCCGAAATCGCATTCGGCAATTGGCCGGAGAATCCCCGTTTAGGGCAGAATCAGGTCATTACCTGAGGCCATCCCCAGGTGCTCTGCTCCCGAGGGCTGAGTCTCCGACGACGTCGCTCGCGTGTGCTCACACCGTTCGGGGACCTCGCATGGCGGCTACAGACTGAGTCCAGCACCGCCACAGTCGGGGGGAGCTGTTCCGCGGGCGGGGGGAGGGGGCTTTGACAGGTGCTGGGGGCACTGGTGGGGGGGATGGTACGGGGGTAGTGAGGGGGGTCACAGGAGATTATTGTTTGGCAGGCCGGGTCGAATCATGGCCAGCGTCATGTTGCACTACGCAGCTGTCGCAGGCCGCCGCTGTGTGCATGCACGGCTATGGACCTGGCCATTCTCCGACTGTATCCGCAGGTAAAGCCAGGGGCTTTACGCTGCGCAGCTGGTAGCCTCCCACTGGACGGAGGATCGGTGTGGGGCCGGCACCGACTTTCTGGTCGTAAGACCAGACGGATCCAGCAGTCATAGCCGTAGGATTGGAGAGTTCAGCCCAAGAGCTCTCTCCTCCTGTGTACCTCCCTGACTAAGGCCTCCAATGCCACATCCGGAAGGCTAAGAGTCCTCTTTCTTCTCTTAATTGACTCAATTTGTGCGGATCCTACACGCATCCAGTGTCGGTACACTCAGTAGCAGTAACCTTCTACTAAGCGCAGCTTCCCTTTAAGAGGAGCGGGCTGGATGAGGTCAGTGCATGCTGCTTGGTCTCCTGCTGAATACTCAGACAACCTGCAATGCAGGCCCCAAAATCCAGTCAATGAGGAGGCAGCACCAAGCCTATGTGCTGCCTCCCTCAATGGCAATGGGTGTGGGTAGATTGCAAATTGTGTCCCTGTGCCCCAAAATGGGTCAGAACAAATTTTCAACCCTCAGTCTTTTTTTAAAATATAGGGACACTACTGGCATCCTAAAAAGATTATGTTAATTCTTACAGAATGTTGAAAATATGGGGCAGGATTTTCTGGCCCCTCTCTGGCGTGTTTTCCCGTGGCGGAGGATGTTCACCATTTAACACTGGTGGAGTCCTTCAGTCCCGCTGATGTCTCTGCCGTTATGTGTGGCTTGCCCATCCCACACCAGAGAACCCACTCCTACGGGGTACCCTTTGGCGGGAGCAGAAGCTCCGCCGATGGGAAGGGCTGGAAAATCCCGCGCATGGAATACTTCAGAGCGGTTTCATATTAATATCCGGATATACTAAGGAAAGGATGATCCACCTCTTAAGTTATGAAATATTGGACTTATTCGCTATTTAAAAATGATATATAGGTAACATACCTTAATATTGAACCTGATTTGATCTGGGATTCTCTTACCTATATGAAAATGTATATACAGAAAAGTAGGCCAATCAAATTTTAAATACTTTAGCCAAAGTTGTGCAATGAAAGAATAAAAGCCATTGAAGTATGCAAGACTTAAAACCAGTCCTGTTTAATTTGTTTGAGTATATAATTATCTCATTTATTTAGACAGTGAAATCATTCAGTTCCAATTACATGCAAGTGGTTAAAAATAACACATTGAAGTTTACCCTAACAGTGCAATATCATTGTTACAGGAAACAAAATGTTCATGAACTAAATGGTGAACAGTGTTGAATAGATGAATATCCATTTACTGAATGAAGTAGCAGAAGGCACTGTGATGATTCACAACAGTCTTATTGTGATACTTTAGTTCAGCACGCACACACTGTTTTTCACTCTACTCTTCTGGTTCCTCTCCCTGTCCAGCATCAACGCTCCCACTGGCAGAAAATCCAAGTCTTAAATACAAGCTTCAGTGAACATCACCTGCTCTGAATTCACTGTGAAACTCAGCCTTGTTTACTTCTCAAAGAGGCCTGCATTTCTAACAGCGACAAACAGCATCATGTGTATTATTTCCAGCATGTGCAATGGAACACATGATCATTTGAGTAAATGTCTGCTCACATTCATATCACTTTGATGGGTGATTTAAAAACTAGAAAAGTAAATCATATGAAGTAGTTTTGAAAATGTTAACTTCCATTCAGTGGAGTCAGTGAACAGAATTCAAAAGCTTTATTGCAATAAAGAAATATCTATTTAACTGAAAGCCATCTGCTTTTATAAATAAATGTTATCACATGAGCAGATAAATCATCATATAGATAACAGATACTCTGCATGAAATTTCCTTTCCTCTCCACTACTTGAGCATTTTAAAACTTATGAAATTGTTTCTTTATTTACCTTGTCCTCTCTCTTTTCAGCCAGTCCTGCAGTGTGGCACTTATTCATGTTTCTCAATCATGTTAACAGAATTTTTATTCCACACTGCAGTTTGCATTTTCCATTGTAAGTGCCAATGTTTTATCGTACCTCAATAACTGCTCTGTATTGCAATTCTTGCTCATGAAATAAAGCAGATTGACAACCTAAAAACATAAATAGAAAACACACAACGTGCGTGATGTGAACATTGACAGCAGCTGGACTCAGCGATGATAAACTACTGACTTGAAGGCTGCAGAAATGCCTGAGAGTAGGTTGCAACACAAAAAACAGGCCATTGCACTACAATGAAATGTATCATTTTTACTATAAAGCTTAGAATAAATGCTAACGGTTAGAGTTGCCATATGTAAGGAAAATAGTTTTCACATTTTGTTCATTTTGATGTCAGTGTGCAATAATGCTTAATTATGTGATACCAGTGGGAGCTATAGGATAGAAATCACTAGCCACTCATGGAACAAATCGTGGACTACAATTGATGAGAAATTTGGCGGAAAGATTTCCCTATGCACGTTATTGACCGCAGTGAATTTGGGCCTCTATGGAATGGATGTAGCATACTTTAATTTTGCAACGCAACCCTGCCATTGATTATTGAGAAGCTGGGATGTGCAGGTCCTGCTGTCTTCACAGTTTTTGTCCTTGTCAATATTTGTTCTTTGCTGAGAATTTAAAATTTAATTTTGAGTCCCAGAGTGTAATAAGATAAAGGAATATTGGAAGTTAGGAGCTGGAAGACAAACCATCATCTCCTCCAAATTGGAAGGGTGCACAAGACAGTTGACGGACATGCCAACTCTTGGGAATTGTTTGCAGGATTTGTGATTTCTCAGTCACAATCAGTCTTACTCATGACCTCGCAGGAGGGCGCTGAAAACACAGACTTTATAACAGTTGTTATGTGTGTGCTGTCCAGTCAGTCACGACCACACATACGCAGAGCTGACTGCAGAGGAAAGCGGAAGGGGGGGCTTGCTTTGTTAAACCTGGAATCTGTGTCAAGCTGCGACTCACAGGAATTGCCATCTTGCGCTGTTACTTATTGTACCCAATCACACAAACTCTTACTGAAGATTTCAATAAATAGGGGTTGTTATGATCCGGTTAGGGACCATTTAAAAATAAAATGGATTACCTCATGTCACAACCAGATGAGCAGTGATCAATGACTCCACACTTTTGTCGCTCCTCATTTGATTGCGACAGGATTTTTATATTTAAACGGATGTACTTGCTAATGCTATAAGTATTTAACTCTTCACGTCTTGCGATCGTAAAATATCAATTGGACAGGTTTTTTTGAGTTGAAGAAAGAAAGAGGTTTAATATTGTAATTTTCTTTTCTTTTGTTCTTTCATGGGATGTAGCATAACTGGCAAGGCCAGCATTTGTTATCCATCCCTAATTGCCCTTGAATTGAGCGGCTTGCTAGGCCATTTCAGAGGGCAGTTAATAGTGAACCGCTAGGTAGGCCAGGCCAGGTAAGGATTTTCTTCCCAACAGGGCATTGGCGAACCAGATGGTTTTTACAGCAATCAACAATAGTTTCATGGTCACCATTACTGAACTAGCTTTATATTCCAGATTTATTAACTGAATTTAAATTCTACCAGATGCCATGGTGAAATTTGAACCCATGTCCCCAGAACATTAACCTGGGTCTCTGGATTGCTAGTCCATAGACTTATACCGACCTGGATAAAATAATACAATACACACCAACTTTCAGTTGAATACACACTCTCAGGGGACACAAATTCAGGGGACTCACACGCACACCTGCATGGACGCACACACACCCGCATGCACAACACACCGCACCCAAACACTTCTCGATTTATATTTCTGAACGGTTAATCATTCCTCTAGAGAATGTGGTGTTGAGTCGAAGTTCTGTTTTAAGGTCTTGATTCGATTAGGCATGCCTCTGGTAGGTCTCAATCAGCAATATTCGAAGCATGCTAGGAAGGGCGGAGAGAGCAAGGATCAATAGTTTCAGCTGCCTGTCCTCAATTTATCAGTATCTCAGCATCAACTCTCTGCAAAATGATTCTTTTAATATTCAAAAGGAGTTTGTTGGTCATGTGCTCATTTCCAAGTGATCTCCAACAGTTGAATCTCAGATGCTTGTCTTAATCCTGCGCCTCTGGTCACACCTTCCCCGAATGGATAACCTGGTCCACTCCTCCACCACCCCAACCCCTCATCCTCTTCCCACGGCACCTTCCCATGCAATTGCAGAAGATGCAACACCTGTCCCTTTACCTCCTCCCTGCTCACGATCCAAGGGCCTTGTGGTAGTCACCACTGATGTATATATTAGGTGATTTGTGGTAAGGCCCTGTACTACAGGTATGGGGGTAGTTACCTGCCTGCTGGCTCCGCCCATTAGGCGGAGTATAAATATGTGTGCTCCCTGTACAGCTGCCATTTCGGCAGCTGCTGTAGGAGGCCACACATCTTAGTGTAATAAAGCCTCGATTGCGTCCAACTCTCGTCTTTGTGCAATTGATCGTGCATCAATTTAATACACTAAAGTTTTCAGATGATGGACCTCCGCATCAAGCTGTATCGCCTGCAGCTGGATCCGCAATCAGGCAACGCCAAAAGGACTTTGTACATTGGCTAGTCTGTTTCGAAGCTTACATCAGGTCTGCACCAGACCCTATCCCGGAAGCTCAGAAGATTCAGATCCTCTACACACAGTTGAGCTCCAACGTCTTTCCGCTTATCCAGGACACGCCGACCTACGATGACGCCATGGCGCTACTGAAAGAAAACTACGCTCAGCGGACTAACATGCTTTACGCCAGACACATCCTCTCCACTCGTAGTCAACTCGCTGGTGAGTCAGTAGAAGATTTCTGGCGTGCTCCAATCCCCTTAGTCAGAGACTGTGACTGTCAGGCCGTCACGGCTATGGAATACTCGAACTTGCTTATGAGGGACGCTTTTGTTACGGGGATAAGGTCAGATTACATCTGACAGCGCCTCTTAGAAGGGGCCACGCTCGACCTCGCAGCAATCAAAAAGCTTGCGCTCTCACTGATGATCGCCTCGTGCAACATCCAGGCCTACACCCCCGGCCGAGTGGCCCCCTCCTACACATCGTGGACTCCACAGACAGCCGCCCCATCGGGGACCCCACTCAGCCAACCCCACACCTGGACTGCTTCCCCGCCGACCAACCCTGGGGGCCCCAGAGGTTGCTTCTGTGGGCAGCCAAACCACCCCTGACAACCCTGCCCGGCCCGCAGCGCCCTTTGTAAGGCCTGCGGCAAGAAGGGGCACTTCGCTGCGGTGTGCTGGGCCCACTCAGTCACCGCTATCGTTCCGAATCCTCCCTCGTACGGCCAGTGAGCGCCGCCATTTTCCCCTCCTCAGACCATGCACGGCCAGTGGGCGCCACCATCTTCCCCTCCTCGGACCACGTGCGGCCCACGGGTGCCGCCATCTTGTTCAACCCCCACTACATGCAGCCCGTGGGCGCCGCCACCTTGTCCTCCCCAGGAGCATCAAGCGCCGCCTTCTTGTCTTCCGCACAACACGTGCGGCCCGTGGGCGCCGTCATCATACCAGGACCCATGCCCCCCGGGCACCTTATCGTCTGCCACCATCGGCGACCAGCCGCGTCTCGCCTCGGTCACAATTGACCAGTCTCGCCCACACAACCTAGCAACTGCCTCTACAAACATGAAAACGATGGGCACGAGATCTCCTGCCTGCTGGATTCCGGGAGCAACAAGAGCTGCATTCATCCCAATACGGTAAGGCGCTGCTCCCTCGCGGTACACCCCGCCAATCAGAGAATCTCCCTGGCCTCCGGGTCACACTCTGTGGCGATCCGGGAGTACTGCAGAGCCTAACACTGAAATTCGGCGGGCCCCTGCCACCCCTTACTATGTGCGGCCACCTTCCCTATTTGCAAACTTAACCCCAGATTGCAAACCCGTCGCCACCAGGAGCAGACAGTACAGCGCCCAGGACAGGGCCTTTATCAGGTCCGAAGTCCAGCGACTGCTCCGGGAAGGCATCATCGAGGCCAGCAACAGGCCCTGCAGAGCCTAAGTAGTAGTGGTGAAAACTGGGGAGAAACAGAGAATGGTTGTGGATCACAACCAGATCATCAATAGGTACACGCAGCTCGACACGTACCCCCTCCCACGCATATCTGATATGGTCAATCAGATTGCACAGTACCGGGTCTTCTCAACTGTAGACCTAAAATCCACCTACCACCAGCTCCCCATCTGTAAGGTGGGCCGCCCATACACTGCCTTTGAGGCAGATGGCCGCCTCTACCACTTTCTCAGAGTTCCCTTCCGCGTCACCAACGGGGTCTCGGTTTTCCAACGGGAAATGGACCGAATGGTCAACCAGTACGGGCTGCGGGCCACCTTCCCGTACCGTGACAATGTCACCATCTGTGGCCATGATCAGCAGGACCATGACGCCAACCTTGCCAGATTTCTCCACACCGCCACTCTCCTCAACCTAACTTAAAACAAGGAGAAGTGTGTATTCAGCACGAACCGCTTCGCCATCCTCGGCTATGTGGTCCAGAACGGAGTTTTGGGGCCTGATCCCGACCGCATGCGCCCCCTCATGGACCTTCCCCTCCCCCACTGCCCCAAGGCCCTCAAACGTTGTCTGGGGTTCTTTTCTTACGACGCCCAGTGGTTCCCAAATTATGCGGACAAGGCCCGCCCACTCATCCAATCCACTCTCTTTCCCCTAACGGCCGAGGCTCACCAGGCCTTCAACCGTATTAACGCCGACATCGCCAAGGCCGCAATGCATGCAGTCGACTAGACGTTACCCTTTCAAGTCGAGAGCGACGCATCACACGTCGCACTAGCCGCCACCCTCAACCAGGCAGGCAGGCCCGTGGCATTCTTTTCATGAACCCTTGATGCCTCCGAAATTCAGCACTCCTCCGTCGAAAAAGAGGCCCAAGCCATCGTTGAAGCTGTGCGGCATTGGAGGCATTACCTGGCCAGCAAGAGATTCACCCTCCTCACTGACCAACGGTCAGTAGCTTTCATGTTTAACAACACACAGTGGGGCAAGATCAAAATCTTGAGGTGGAGGATCGAGCTCTCCCCCTACAACTATGAGATTTTGCATCGCACCGGTAAGCTCAACGAGCCCCCCGATGCCCTATCCCGAGGTACATGTGCCAGCGCACAGGTGGACCAACTCCGGACTCTGCATGACAATCTTTGTCACCCGGGGGTCACACATTCATCAAGGCCCACAATCTGCCCCACTCCGTCGAGGAAGTCAGGGCAATCACCAGAGACTGCCAGGTCTCTGCGGAGTGCAAACCGGACTTCTACCAGCCAGACCATGCGCGCCTGGTGAAGGCCTCCCGCCCCTTTGAACGCCTCAGCGTGGACTTCAAAGGGATCCTCCCCTCCACCGACTGTAACACGTACTTCCTCAGTGTGGTCGATGAGTACTCCAGATTTCCCTTCGCCATCCCATGCCCCGATATGACGTCTGCCACTGTCATCAAAGCCCTCAACACCATCTTCGCTCTGTTCGGCTTCCCCGCCTACGTCCACAGCGAGAGGGGATCCTCATTCATGAGCAATGAGCTGTGTCAGTTCCTGCTCAACAAGAGTGTTGCTTTGAGCAGGACAACCAGCTATAACCCCCGGGGAAACGGGCAGGTGGAGAGGGAGAATGGGATGGTCTGGAGGGCCATCCAGCTGGCCCTATGGTCCAGAAGTCTCCCGGCTTCCCACTGGCAGGAAGTCCTCCCCGATGCACTGCACTCCATTCGGTCGCTCCTATGCACTGCGACTAATGTCACACCCCATGAACGTCTTTGCATTCCCCAGGAAGTCCATCTCCGGGGTGTTGCTCCCGACTTGGCTCGCAGCTCCAGGACCCGTACTCCTCTGTACGTATGTAGGACTCCACAAGGCGGACCCATTGGTTGAAAGGGTACAGCTACTCCACATTAACCCACAGTACGCCTATGCAGTGTACCCCGATGGCCGCCAAGATACTGTCTCCCTCAGGGACCTGGTGCCAACAGGTTCCCCACACACACACCCCTCCGGTCCAGTGCCACCCTCCCCTTCCACGGCGCACCCAGCCGCAACTCCCGCCC
Organism: Scyliorhinus canicula; assembly: GCF_902713615.1. Taxonomy (NCBI): domain Eukaryota; kingdom Metazoa; phylum Chordata; class Chondrichthyes; order Carcharhiniformes; family Scyliorhinidae; genus Scyliorhinus; species Scyliorhinus canicula. Next base: position 48,990,003 of record NC_052154.1, on the reverse strand, counting down.
CAGGACAATCCGTCCTCCCCTGCCCACGCCCGAGGATGAAGAGGATTTCAGCATGCTCCTGGAGTCACCGAGGACCAGGCCGACACCGGAATCGCCACCACCACTGCGCGCACCCAGCGGCAGATCAAGGCTCCGGATCGACTGAACCTGTAATTTTATCGGGACTCTTGAAACATAATCCTTCTGTATAATTCTTCTCCACCCCGCTGGACTCAATTTTTTTTTCTCTCTGTATTTTAAAACATGCACTTGTATCTAGTTCTCCACCACCCCCGCTGGACTCAATTTTAACAGGGGGTGAATGTGGTAGTCACCATTGATGTATATATTAGATGATTTGTGGTAAGGCCCCTGTACTACAGGTACGGGGGTAGTTTGCTGCCTGCTGGCTCCGCCCAGTAGGCAGAGTATAAATATGTGTGCTCCCTGTTCAGCAGCCACTTCACCAGCTGCCGTGGGAAGCCACACATCTTAGTGTATTAAAGTCTCGATTGCATCCAACTCTCATCTTTGTGCATTGTGCATCAGGCCTAAACACTCTTTTCAGATAAGGCAGTGCTTCTTGTGCACCTCCTTCAATCTGGTCTATTGCATATGATGCTCCCAATGCGGTCTACTTACATTGGAGAGACTAAATGCAGTCTGAGTGACCGCTTTGCAGAATACCTCCGGTCTGTCCGCAAACAGAAAACTGTCGCTTTCCATTTCAAATCGCCGGCCTGCTCTCATGTCCGCCTATCCATCATTGTGGGTGTTGTTACTTCTCCAAGGTGTGTCTCAATGTTGTGTGTAAAGTAACCACTCACTCTCTCTATCAACACTGATGGGGGGAGAAGAATTAGTACAGGGATAGGTAGGGGTGGACACTTGTAAATGGGCAGAGTGCTCATTTGAAGGGTCGGTGCAGACTCGATGGGTTGAATGGCCTCCTTCTGCGCTGTAGGGATTCTATGATCAATATATATATTGTGAATAGCTGGAGGCCGGGCATCGATCCCTGCGCTACCCCACTAGTCACTGCCTGCCAATTTGACGACCCATTAATTCTTACTCTTCCTTTCCTGTCTGCCAACCAGTTTTCTAACCATCTCAATGCACTACCCCTAATCCCATGTGCTTTAATTTTACATGCTAATCACTTTTGCGAGACTTTGTCAAAAGCTTTCTGAAAATCCAAATATACCACATCCACCGGCTTCCCCTTGTCAACTCTACCAGTTACATCCTCAAAGAATTCCAGTAGATTTTACAAGCATGATTTCCCCTTCATAAATCCATGCTGACTCTGTCCGATCCTGCCATTGTTTTCTAAGTGCTCAGCTATAAAATCTTTGCTAATGGATTCTAGAATTTTCCCCACTACCGACGTCAGGCTTACTGGTGTATAATTCTGTTTTCTCTCTACCCCATTTTTAAATTGTTACACTAGCTACCCTCCCATCTGCAGGAATTGTTCCAGAACGTATAGAATCCTGGAAGATGACCATTATTGCATCCA